>NC_059167.1:76911642-78111642 GCF_019923935.1 Bubalus bubalis
GTAAATCTTTCTTCTTAGTATCTTGAGTGAGAAGGGGAGGACCTAGACAGTTCACACATTTAGCTTGGAGGTCTTGGGATAGCTTCACAATTATTTAATTGTCCACTCAAGGACAATCAGTGGGTCTTTTGCTGCCCTGCCCTGAAACCTGGGCAAAGGTATGTTGGGGTTGCCAAAAGTGCACTCCTTGACCTTGGTATGTTCTGACTCTTAAGGGTTTTTATGAAAGTGGCATCTGTGCCACTTTCCTTCCATTATCCTCCTTCCACCCTCCTTCCATTATCATGGTAAGAAGCAGAAGTACTGGCTACAATCAAGACAAGGAACCCTTCAGCACTTGAAAAAAGGCTCCAAGGAGCAAATTAAAGACTACCCAGATGGCTTGAGGCGGGAGATAAAGGAAAATTAGTTCTGAAAAGCAGAAATAGTTTAAGATGATCTTATGTGGGAGAGATGTGGGGATTTCTTATCTCAAATAAGATCTTTTGACCTTTGAGAAAATAATGTCCATTGGGAACCAGAAACAGAGCACGTGGCTAAAGATTCAGTGGGTACTTCTTTCTATAGTGGTGGAAACTGGGACCTTATCTTCTGGGCTCCACTTGAGAGGAGCAGCACCAGCTTCTACAGCTAAGAGTCTGAGTTCAGAGTTTATTTTACTGATGACACTTCCAACAAGTAATTTTGTTGCTTGTTGGGGTTGAGACCCACTATGTCATCCTCACTGCTTGGGGAATGTTAGGAGTCACAGAGAACATCTGGAACACTTGTCAAAGTCTTTACTGCTAAAATCTTTTCTGTATTGGCAGATCTTGAAATACTTCCTATAGCCGCAATGCATTTTTTTTTGTTTTTAAGATGGGGAACCCAAGGGAAATATCCATATGCAAAACTTCACAAAATCATGGTTTTCCTGGAATGAGGATCTTTAAGGAAGGTCTTGACTATGAATGTATAGCTACTGAACTCATCTGCTCCAAGGCCCACTCAGGAGCTCAGCCATAGACTCAGGGCCTGTACAATCTTAGAGCTGCTAAACTGTCTTCCTCACCTCCTATGGTACCTATAACTATGGTACTCCTATGCCAATATGGGCCTTTAATAAGCTATTGTCAACATGATCCCCTTTGAATTATACAAAAGTGTCCCCAGCAAATCACTATTGAGCATACTTATTTGACACTTTTTCATTCCTTATGTAATTTTTCCCTATAAGAAACAAAAAAGTAATGAGACTTTGCTATGTTCCAAATTATCAGGTACTTTTCTAGATGGCATGGAAACAAATTCAGATATGATCCAGTCTCTGTCTTTAAGAAGTTTGAAAAATAATGGGAAACAGGAGAAATGCTGCAGCTTATTATTGCAAAAAAAAAAAAAAAATTGTATCATTTAGGATTCAATCAAAGTGGAAGCACTGTAAGTAGTGATGAATAAGAGATTTATTATAATTCTGGGAACTGATGAAAAAGTTTATGTCAAGCTCTTGCTTCTATGACTAGTGTTGGGCCTGAATCTGTAACCCTGGGGGTGAACAGGTAAGGACAAATGGGGATTGTAGTGAGGGGAGAATGATTCAGACTTACACCATGAAATCCATAAAGACAAAATGAAATAAAAAGAGAAAACTGGGACCTACATCTGTCTCTCACTGTCTCCAACCTTGTTGATATGGGAGATCTGCAGGAGAAGCTGGCTCCCTTCATCATAGAACTACCCATTCACTTGGCCCAAGAGATGGAGGAGGAGATCCATTTGTGCTAGAGGAGTTGTGGGTCCAACAGAAGCCCATACCAATGAGTAAAAAAGCAGACTAGCAGAATAGCATCTCTGTTGCATCAAAAAGTGCAAGCTGCAACAAAGCCTGGCATTCTATGCCAATATTCAGAACACAGTGGTTGTTGTGTGTGACATTTCCACCTTCTAAATCTCACTACAAATTTCACCACATCCATATAGAAATTTAGATCCATATAGAAAGGAAAATTCCAGATAATGTAGTTCCAGCTTAGACAGACACAGTACAAAGTCAACTTTCTCGGGCACCTCCTAAGTACCAGGCTCTGTTCTATGTATTTGGAACACATTCTTATTTTTAGCTTCCTCTTATTTTGTGATCTCTGGGATTGACTTCCGGTTTTTATGCTCCATGAAATTAGGTAGCTTTTAAGGCAATATCTCTTCTGCCCTCTGGGTAACACTTCTAGATCATTCCAGAAGAATTCTTTTTCTCTCTCAAATTACTGCTTATTCTTATTCCTTCCACTCCTCTAGTTCTCAATCAGGAATCTTTCAGGATAGAAATATTTAGTGTGTGTGTTTGTGTATTACTAATAGAACCAGATAAAAGCATCACTATTTCTAGTGACCATGAAACTTTATGGCTATTTCTTTGCATATTAATGCTCAGTTTGCCAATTATGCAACATTATTTTGAGGTTGATGTGCTGTCCATACTTTGATATTTATTTTTTCTAAGCATTGTGTCTATGTATACAAATGCACTCCAACATGGAGTTAATTCCCATGTAGTGAATGATAGCTTCCAAAAACTTCTCTAACAAGAAAATACTTAACAGGGTAAATCAATTTTCATATGACCTCCAATGTTATTTTGTAAACCCCCTTATCATCCCCTATCTTTGAATTATTATTTGTCTCTTAGTCTTCCCCTTTAAGATCAAAGTTGCTTGAGATTAGGAACCATTGCTTATTCATCTTATCATATATAATAAAGACATATTATATATAATAACATACATTACTGTATCACAGTATCCAACAAAGATGCTTAAAAAACCTTTGTTGAATGATTGAATACATACATACATATATACATACATAAACATTTGTCCAAGATTCCAAGGTCACCACAAATAAGTACCCCATTTCCTTTCAAATATACAATGATGTAGATAAAATGTAACACAAAATCTGATTCTTGGTAGGTACAACAGTAGTTGATATTCTTAATTTTTTTATATTGAAGGTCCTCATTCCATCCCCATTTTACTAAAAATAAAAGAGGAATGAGGACAACAGATATTCAAATGTAATAAAAAGATGGACAAATGAAAGCAACATAATCCACTGATAAAATGAGTGAATATATCTTTAATTCACCTTTATAATACAGTGTAAATTAGAAAACCACATTAAATGCTACTATTCATAAGCTTTCTTTTTGATCTGCTTTTCCAAAGGCATCTGAAATTGCCATGAAGAAGAAAATAAGTCTCTTATTAAATTTGTTTTACCTCTTTTCCACCTAACAGTGAATGCAATTTTTTTCAGAAAGTCTGTACAAAAATATACAGTTAATCTATTTATTTCTATGATTACAGGACATTTTTCTTAAGATTCTTGATTTTCATAAATAATTTAAAGAATCTAATGAGAATTAGTTTTTAACTTTTGGTGACAATCATACATGAACTCTTTAGGAATTGAATTAAAGCTATATATCCTCTTCCCAGACAAGTGCATATAGGCTCAGATATATACATTTACATAATAATAGTGCTCATACACTTTCTGAAGCTCATTCTTAGATTCCCTGGTGACTATGGACCCATAGGTTAAGATTGCACAGGTTGGAGCTTCTTATAATGGTATTGATTGTGATAAATCAATAATAATGTGAATTTATATGAGATAGAATCAAGGAATTTTGCCTGAAAGAGAAGAAGGATGGATCTGATGCCTTTGTAGTTCTTTAGTGGTTCCAAAATTTGGTCATGGGGCGATATCCATGATGATGAGACAATGAGAAGATAACAAAGAAGACTTGGACTTAGGACATCCCTTAAGTGATGACGTCCCTTCACTTTCACCTCACTATTTTCTTGTTGAAACTCCTAGCAAGTGAAAGATGCCACCAAAATCCTGCTATTACCTTCTTAAACATGTCCTTCAAAGCTTGTTTTACTCGCTCATTACGTAAGGCATAGATGAATGGATTCAGCAGCGGTGTCACAAATGTTGTTACAACTGTCACTGCCCAGTTAGTATCCACAGAGCCACTCTGCGATGGCCGCACATATAGAAAAACAGCACTTCCATAGAAGAGGGTCACCACCATCAAGTGGGAGGTACAGGTAGAGAAAGCCTTCTGCCGGCCTGAAGCTGAGGGGATGCGCAGGACAGCCAGGATTATGTGACCATAGGACACTGCAGTAATCATCAGTGAGGTTATGATGACAAGAGAAGCTAAGACAAAGTCAGTTTCCTCCAACTCCTTGGTGTTGGTGCATGCCAGGCGGAGCAGAGGGCCACTGTCACAGAAAAATTGCTGCACCACAGCATCCTGTTCACAGAAAGGAAGCAAGGCCACAGCCACAGTGGGGCCAAGTACTGCAAGGAGTCCCCCGACCCAGCAGGCCAAGGCCACTCGGAAGCACACAGCCCCATTCATGAGCAAGGGGTAGTGCAGAGGATGACAGATGGCCAGGTAGCGATCCACTGACATGACAGCCAACAGTAGGAACTCAGAGGCCCCAAGAAAGAAGTAGAGATAGAACTGGGTAATACATGCAGCAAAGGAAATAGTGTTTTGCCTTGAGAGGAAATTGCTCAGCATCTTGGGAATAATGACAGAAGTGAGCAGAATCTCTAGGCAGGACAAGTTACCTAGAAAGAAGTACATGGGAGTCTGCAGGCGAGTATCAGCTCCTACCACCCCAACGATCAACACATTCCCTGTTAGAGTCAGCAGATAAATAAGAAGGAAGACAGAAAACAGTTCTGCTTTTGTGCTATTGAGATTTGGGAAACCCGCCATGATGAACTCGGTCACACCACTGCTCTGGTTTCCACCAGGGGCCATTATCTTTCCCATCTGTGCAACAGCATGAACACAGTCCTGGTGAGGATTCTCCAAACAATCCTAAAATTTATTTTATCATGATATGGCACACGAAGCTCCACTTCCTGTAGTCACAGATCCTGTTAATACTTGAAGAACCTAAATGTCCATCAAGAGACAAATGGATAAAGATGTGGCCCATATATACAATGGAATATTACTCAGTCACAAAGAAGAATGAAATAATACCATTTGCAGCAACACGGGTGGACCTAGAGATTGTCATACTGGTTAAGTAAACCAGACAGAGAAAGAGAAATATTGTATGCTATGACTTAAATGTGCAATCTAAAAAAAAACATGGGTATGATGAATGAATTATCTATAAAACAGAAATAGAGTTCCAGATGTAAAAAAAAAAAAAAAAACACTTATGGTTATGAAGGAGTAGGGGGAGAGATAAATTGGGAGATTGGGATTGACATATACACACTACTATATATAAAATAGATAACTAATAAGGACCTACTATATAGCACACGGAACTCTACTCAATACTCTGTAATGGCCTAAATGGGAAAAGAATCTAAAAGGAGTGGATATATGTATATGTATAACTGATTCAGTTTGCTGTACAGCTGAAACTAACACAACATTGTAAATCAACTATACTCCAATAAAATTTTTTAAAAAAGATTTGAAGGACCTGAGATCTTCATCTAATTGATTTTTAGAGCTGAGGAAGATTTCCTATAAATGGTAGCTGAAACTAAGGTGTGAAGATGACAGGAGGCTCCATCTTCACATCTACTATTCTAAAATCCCAAATGGTGCTATCACATTATTATAATAACAATATCCATTGAGCTGGACAAAAATTAAGAAAAATGATTTTGTGAAGAATGTGATTCCCATTCAACCAGAATCAGAACTTGAACCAGACTGCCTGGCTTTGAATCCCAGCATCTACAATTACTAGCCGAGTAGCCTTGGAAAAGTTACTTAACATCTCTGTGCAACTCAATTGTAAAATGCTGTAAGGAGCAAATGAATTCATAGTGCAGAGTTGCCAGCACTTAGCTAACAAACTATGTGATAGAGAAAGCTCTGGACTCTTAAGTTAGGGCACCAGAGTCTAGGTTTGTCTTGCCACTTCCCTTGGAAGACAGTCAATTAATCCAGCCTTGTTTGTCTTTCATCTGCTCAGCTGTAGAATGAGTCATAGGAATCTAGGCCATATTACCTTTTCATGGAGACTTTCTCCTGCAACCCAACGGTCGAACAGAACTCAGTTTGTCACGATGTGCTTGCCTATCTAAAGCAAGTTATATTTAAAAGGGAGAAGAGGGATAAACCACACTGATTCAATCAGTCAGTTATCTGCATATTTTAATTTACTGCCAACTTCAAGCCAAATATTCTGGGGACTGTTAAGATGAATTTCTCAAACTTTTTCAGTCCATAATACCAAGCTAAGTCTCTTCAAATGTGGACCCTATAAGATGACTTGCCAGAGACAAAATTATGAATTCCTGGTAATTTCTAATAAATTCAGAAATCAAGTCCTTACCAATTGATTCTCGTCATTCCAATTCTGAAGACTAACACCAATTATAAGAGCAAATCAATGATATTCTGAAATTTGTTTTTAAAGCCTCAGTTACTAGGAGAAAACTGATCACCATTAGCCATGCAAAGCATGAGAAATGACCTTAAGTCCTTGGTTCTCTGTCAGCCCTACAGTTCTCTAGCACACCCAGCAGTCTTTGTTAGCAATAAAGTTTGTGTGTTAAGTTGCTTCAGTCGAGTATGATTCTTTGTAACCCCATGGACACGACTCTTTGTGACCCCATGGACTAAAGCCTGCCAGGCTCCTCTGTCCACAAACTGGAGTAGATTGCCATTTCCTTCTCCAGGGTATCTTTCCGACCCAGGGATCAAACTCATATTTCTTACGTCTCCTGCATTGGCAGGCAGGTTCTTTACCACTAGTGCCACCTCTCTACTTACAATCTCTCACCTGTGACTCCCACCCAAGTAGCAAAACTTTTGTACGTTTTGTTTCAGATCAGATCAGATCAGTCGCTCAGTCGTGTCCGACTCTTTGCGACCCCATGAATCGCAGCACGCCAGGCCTCCCTGTCCATCACCAACTCCCAGAGTTCACTGAGACTCACGTCCATCGAGTCAGTGATGCCATCCAGCCATCTCATCCTCTGTCGTCCCCTTCTCCTCCTGCCCCCAATCCCTCCCAGCATCAGAGTCTTTTCCAATGAGTCAACTCTTCGCATGAGGTGGCCAAAGTACTGGAGTTTCAGCTTTAGCATCATTCCTTCCAAAGAAATCCCAGGGCTGATCTCCTTCAGAATGGACTGGTTGGATCTCCTTGCAGTCCAAGGGACTCTCAAGAGTCTTCTCCAACACCACGGTTCAAAAGCATCAATTCTTCGGCGCTCAGCTTTCTTCACAGTCCAACTCTCACATCCATACATGACCACTGGAAAAACCATAGCCTTGACTAGACGAAACTTTGTTGGCAAAGTAATGTCTCTGCTTTTGAATATGCTGTCTAGGTTGGTCATAACTTTCCTTCCAAGGAGTAAGCGTCTTTTAATTTCATGGCTGCAGTCACCATCTGCAGTGATTTTGGAGCCCAGAAAAATAAAGTCTGACACTGTTTCCACTGTTTCCCCATCTATTTCCCATGAAGTGATGGGACCAGATGCCATGATCTTCGTTTTCTGAATGTTGAGCTTTAAGCCAACTTTTTCACTCTCCACTTTCACTTTCATCAAGAGGCTTTTGAGTTCCTCTTCACTTTCTGCCATAAGGGTGGTGTCATCTGCATATCTGAGGTTATTGATATTTCTCTCGGCAGTCTTGATTCCAGCTTGTGTTTCTTCCAGTCCAGCGTTTCTCATGATGTACTCAGCATATAAGTTAAATAAACAGGGTGACAATATACATCCTTGACAAACTCCTTTTCCTATTTGGATCCAGTCTGTTGTTCCATGTCCAGTTCTAACTGTTGCTTCCTGACCTGCATACAAATTTCTCAAGAGGCAGATCAGGTGGTCTGGTATTCCCATCTCTTGAAGAATTTTCCACAGTTTATTGTGAACCACACAGTCAAAGGCTTTGGCATAGTCAATAAAGCAGAAATAGATGCTTTTCTGGAACTCTCTTGCTTTTTCCATGATCCAGCAGATGTTGGCAATTTGATCTCTGGTTCCTCTGCCTTTTCTAAAGCCAGCTTGACCATCAGGAAGTTCACGGTTCACATATTGCTGAAGCCTGGCTTGGAGAATTTTGAGCATTACTTTACTAGCGTGTGAGATGAGTGCAATCGTGCGGTAGTTTGAGCATTCTTTGGCATTGCCTTTCTTTGGGATTGGAATGAAAACTGACCTTTTCCAGTCCTGTGGCCACTGCTGAGTTTTCCAAATTTGCTGGCATATTGAGTGCAGCACTTTCACAGCATCATCTTTCAGGATTTGGAATAGCTCCACTGGAATTCCATCACCTCCACTAGCCTTGTTTGTAGTGATGCTTTCTAAGGCCCACTTGACTTCACATTCCAGGATGTCTGGCTCTAGGTCAGTGATCACACCATCATGATTATCTGGGTCGTGAAGCTCTTTTTTGTATAGTTCTTCTGTGTATTCTTGCCATCTCTTCTTAATATCTTCTGCTTCTGTTAGGTCCATACCATTTCTGAAAGCAATTCTGTGGTCTTTTCCCCTGGAGATTTCATTCAACATCTCATCTCCCTGTAGCCTCTATAGAAATTACCTTATTAGCAGTAAAACCATTCAGCTTTTGTTCTAGGTTGATTATGTCTCAGGTACTATGTTTGTCAATTTGAATGTAAGGCAATATTGTCACTACCCTCATGCAGCTCACTGCCTAATGAGAATGACAGAAAAGTTAAAATGTGTCACACATGAAGTGTCACAGGTAAGCCCAGGGGACTTGAGGGGGCACATGGGAAGGAATCCAAGCTGAGACTTAGACAGAAACTATTCTGGAGAAAGGTGATCCCTAAAATAAATACTAAAAATAAGTATAGATTTGATAGGAGAGACAGGAGGTTTTTAATGGAAAAGAGCAGTATGTGAGCCTAGTACGTTGCAGTTGAAGCACAAAAAATAAGTAATGGAGTGAAATGAAATAGGACTGTTCCCCTCAAAGAGGATTCTTTCTGGCTGTCTGAATATACTGAAACTAATTATCCCTTCAGCGAGAGAAGATGAGCCCCAAATCAAAATATAGAAGGGATTCTTCCTACCTGCCCCTAAAATTCTTTGATATCTCCATGAAGGTGAGGATCACCCTGCAAGAATTTTCTTTCCCTTTTTATGACTGAAATGTCCTGCTCCATCCTGGAGTCCTTCCCATGACTTCTACTATGAGGCTGACAATAGCCTGGCACACTTGGAGTTCCTGAGGATGGGCAAAGCACTTGGGAAAAGAGGTTGCAGGTGGATAATCTGCTTCTTCTTTTGTGCTTTCCTCCTGGGTATAATTCTTCAAAGCTTTTCTTCTGCCTTGTAAATAAAGGGGCTTTCTGATCCTAAGGAGGCCGCATCACATTGTCTCTTCTTATGGCCGTGGCCACATCAACCATTAGGGTCCACCCTCTCCTCCCTGTATTAAGAGTTTCTTCCACAATCTGATCACTGCCTTAGGTTTGAACAGGTACACTTCAAGTGAAATACATGATCTCATAATGCTCCAAGGTATGTCACTAAAAAAATAACATGGGGCTGGAAGGCAAGGGGTGGATATGGAGGGTTTAAACCACTCATCTATCTATGAAAACACTTCATGCACTTACCTATAGCTCCTTTTGTCTCTAATGGTTGAAAAATGTTCCATTTAAATCCAGACATTCACCTTTTTTGCTGGTGAGTTTTATGTACAAACTATCAGTTTTTCTGTTTGAGACCCTGTCCTCTCTGGCTCCTGGCATGAGCCTGAGTGCAGGGAAGGAGAAACTGAAGAAGTGGTTGATTTCTAACCAGTCCATCTATTGACAAGTAGGATCCTTCATGCAAAACTTGAGTTTCAGCACGGGAAGGAGAAAATGAAAGAAAAGTGAAATTGCTCAGTTGTGTCCGACTGTTTGTGACCCCATGGACTGTAACCTACCAGAGGAACCTGGTATGGGATTTTCCAGGCAGGAGTACTGGAGTGGATTGCCGTTTCCTTCTGCAGCAGGAAGGAGAGGTTAGGACAAATGGAGAAAGTAGCAATGACATATATACATGATCATGTGTAAAACAGATAATTAGCGGGAAGCTGTTATATAACATATGGAGCCCAGCATGGAATTCTGTGACAATCTATAAGGGTGGAATGGGTGGCAGAGGGAGGGGATATATATACATATACATATATATATATATATAATATATTACATATATTGTATATAATTATGACTAATTCACGTCAATGTACAGCAGAGACCACCATAACACTATAAAGCAATTATCCTCCAATAAAAAAAAACTTGAGCTTCCAGTGGTGATGCCCCAAAATTAGGATTTACTGAACCAAACATTAGGAGCCCGGCTAGCAGCAGTGCCTGCTAAAGAAAAGAGATCCAATTGCTAAGGAAATAAAGCCATAAGAAAGAAAGAAAATAATTCCTCAAAGACACAAGAGATTTGCAATTCAACAGAAGTTTCTCAGACCTCATGCTTGATGAAAAGGAGGCTGACCCTTAACAAGGGTTGAGTGGGAATGCTTCTGCTTTCATCTGTCACTCACTCCAAATCAGTAGCTGTGAAAGTACTGGGCAATACAGTGGAAATGAGAGAAAGAATGGAGTTTGACCAGCTGTGGAGGACCATAGCCAACATCCGTGTTTCTCCTGCACAGCACTCATGGGAAATATTTATATCCCAATAACAGAAGCATTGTGTTTTCTCCCTGAGGATTTACACTGATATTGAGAATCCCTCCCCTGGCTTTTGGGTTAGGAAGCAATAGTAGCCCCAGGGGTGGGATAAGATAAGAGAAGCTTCCCTCCATCATCCCTAGCTTTTACTGCTTCTCCCTGCCTTGGACCTTATCTTCTAGTAATAAATAACACACACACCTAAAACACTATTCAGAATTCTGAACCACTCTTCACATTTTTCTATCTGGGTCCATTTTATATCCTTGAATAAAGACTCGACTAACTCCTATTCATGTTCTAAAACTCAGTTGACTCTGACACATATCCGCTTCTTTTCTGAGAAGCTTAACCCCACCTCCTGCCCACTCTCCAACATGATCCATGGCTGGTTCTGCTAAACTAAGTCTCAATATCTAATTGGAACTCTACTTTCTTATTTGTGTCTCATGCCAGATTCTGAACTTGTAGGACAGGAATTATATTTTAGTATAATAACAAACACCAAACACAGTGCCCGGAACACATTAGGTGCTCAATAAATATGTGAATTAAAGTACTCTGACCCCTAGACTTGAGGAGCAGCTGGTATTGTGAGATGAAAACCAGTTAAGTCTTAAGCTGAGAGGAAGAAGAGTAGAGTTGTCTCTTTTTATCTGCATCAGAGTGGTTCCAGAACCCCCTGGGGATATCAAAAAAACTATGAGTGTTCAAGCTCCTTGATTAGAATGGAATAGTATTTGAATATAACCTGCACATATTTTCCATATAAAGTTGACTCTTGAAAAATGCAATGGGAGGGAGGTTTAGGAATGCCAATTCCTGTGTAGTTGAAAACCCACATACTGCTATTTCTGCCTCAAAAACAGAGGAATTCATAAATGACTTACCCAAGAGCAGAAACCTGAAACAGTTTGGTCAGAATCAGTACTCAAATCCTTTTGATTTCTTTTGATTCCACATATTGTGATCTTTAAGAGAAAAGAAACTTTCTCTCATAGCTACTTAATTTAAGGATATGTAAAATGAAAATGTAGGTACTGTATTTATTGGAAAAATTCACAAGTAAGTGGACTCGTTCAGTTCAGACCCATGTTGTTCAAGGGTAAGCTATACTTTAAATCATTTCTAGATTATTTATAATACCTAACACAATGTAATGCAGTAGGAAATGGCAACCCTCTCCAGTATTCTTGCCTGGAGAATTCCATGGATGGAGGAGCCTGGCGGGCTATAGTCCATGGGATTACAAGAAGTCAGACATGACTGAGTGGCTAACACACACACACACACACACAACACAATGTAAATCTATGTAAATAGTTGTTGGTATAGCAAATTTGTTTTGCATTTTGAAACTTTCTGGATTTTTTTTTCCTGATTATTTTAAATCCACGTTTGGTTGAGTTCCCAGATGCAGAACCCATGAATATGGAGGATTGGTTGTACAGAGGTCCCCCTGAGACTCAGTTTGACTGAATTCCATTCTTCTGGACATATTCTTTTTTAGAGAAAAGAAAATACCTAACTGGAAACATGAATGAGGCATGAGAAGTTTCATCACTTTAGACTCTGAGGAAATAGTGAGATCACAGACAGGTAGACCTGGTTGAAGGAAGTTGAACAAAACTAAACTAGAAACTGAGGCTCTTGTTTGTTGAGCTGCAAGGAAGATAAGTCGAAGTGAAGAGAGATGCATGAAGTCTGAGCGCTAGTAAAGCACACTTTAGCCATATATGCTTTTAACATTTAATTGAATTATGAAACTTAAGGCTCTAACTATAAAGTCAGGCATTTTTTAAAAAACCACATAGCCATCTGTCCAATTAACAATGATCTTGGTATTGTTATAATACTTTCAAACTGACTTATCATAGGAATATCCTAGTTTTTGCATGAAATAGTACATTCTACAAGAAAAGATATTTATTTTAAAAATATAAAACATACTCAAATGACTTAAAAATACAACAATGTATAGATTTTTAAAGTTCTAATCCTCCTCCTCCCCCGCATCCATCCGATATCCCTTCCCTAATTAACTATTTTCATTATTTTATTGCACAACTTTCTAGTGTTGTTTTGTGTATATGTAAGCAAATGTCAAAATGCTTAATTCTTTACCTATGACTTTCTTACTCTGTTCTGCACCTTATTACTCACTTTTAAGATACCCTAGAAAACTTTCCCTGGCATTATATGGAGAACAGAAGGAAAATATTTAAACTAAGGAGACTACTAGCTTGACAACTCTGTTGAATGATAGAATTTCAATATTCTCGAATTATACTTCTATTTTAATCATCTTTTAATATCACTTTGACTTTAGTTTTCCTCGTCAGTAAAATTCTTATTGTGGTAACTGTATAGAAAATAATTTATAGCAAAATGATATGATACTTGGGATTTGCTTCAAAATAAAATGAGTGGAGGTATAGATAAAATTAACATGGCCATGATTTGGTAATTCATGGAACTATGAGTTTGTTACACCATTATTCATTATACCATTTTCTCTATTTTTAGAATGTTTGAAATTTTTCATAATGAAAAAGCATCAGAAATATGTAGCAAAAATCAGGTATATATTTGAAGAAAACTCAAAGTTTTTAGAAATACAAAATGTCTGCAGTTAAAAATTAATGAATGTCAGAAATATTTCCCTAAAGATGGCAACTCAATTTCCACAAAATTGGCCAACCAACCACTGGGGAATGTCAGATACCATGTGGCCTACTCAGAGCCAAGAAATGTAAAACTATAATGAACTATCAACTCCAGGAGGAATTCAAGCTTCCCAGAAACAACTTGCTTTCTGACCCAAAAGTAGTAGAGGCAATATAGAAACACAAATATTCACACGGAATCACAGTTCAGAATGGGGAGATAGGATTAAAAGAAAATATTGAATACAGAAGATTGTCTTTTTCATTATGATAAAATTTCTTAAAATAAATAAAGATTGCTTTTCTCTCCCTTCTTCTTTCCCCTTTTCATATTTTAGAAGGGTAAGTAAATAACATAGGAAAACAAGATTGAGTTCCATTATCAAATTTTATATAAGAGGAACTTACAGGAGAAAAAATAGCACATATAATTGAATAAAAAGAACCAGAAATACAATACAAATCTAAAATATGAATAAGAGATTATTCCGTAGTCCTTAATTCATATATGTTAACTCATACCTATGTATAATCTGGCCTTGAGTATAATAACCACTGTGTGAAAAGAAGGATAAAACAGGACAAGCAACCTTAGAGAAAACAGGTACTTCAGGATTGGCTGAAGACTATCTTAAAGAACATAGAACTAAGAGACAAAATATATGAAAGAAATGTTAAATGACATAAAGACAGACAAATATCTATGAAACAGAATGGTGCAGAAATAGACCCACATATTTATGGCCACTTGATTTTCAATGAGAAAAGGAAATTCAGCGGAAAAAGTATAGTCTTTTCAACAAATATTGACAGAACAGTTGGAGATTCATATGATAAAATGGACTTTAATCTACATCTTAGACCATATATAAAAACTAAGTAAAAAAAGATTCATGGACTTAAATGTAAAACTAAAATAATTTTAATTTCTAAAAGTACAAAATAAGATATAACCTCTGTGACTTTGATTTAGGCAGATTTAATAGAAACTAAATCAAAAGCACAGTCCATAAAAGAAAAATTGATAAATTGAACTTCATCAAAATTACAAGTTTTCTTTCTCAAAAAAAATACTGTTAAGACAACACATAAAAAAGTTATAGGTTGGGGAAATTATATATATTAAAATCACATATCTAACAAAGGTAAAATAGTATCCAGCTATATTAAGAACTTGCAAAACTTGTTAATAAGAAAACATACCTCTAATTTTTTAAATGAAAAAAAGATTTGGACAGTCCTACAATGATAGTTGGAGACTTCAACACCCCAGTGTAAATAATGGAGAAAACAACTAGACAAAAGATAAGGAAATAGAAGACTTACTTCAACACAGTAAGCTAACCTAACAGTGCAGACCTGACAGACCACACAGAGAACATTCCACCCAGTGACAACAGAATACACCTCCCTCAGAAATACAGATGGAATATTCTCCAAGATAACCTTTGGGCCACGAAACTAGTCACAATAAAATTAAACTGTTGAAATTATACAAGTGTCTTTTCTGATCACCATGTAATGAAACTATAAATCAATAGCAGAAAGAACTTAAACCACACAATTTTGAGCAACAAACGCGTCAAATTAGCTAACACAAGAGAAATTAGAAAATACTTAGAGATCAGTGAAAACAAAGTCACAACATACCAAAACTTAAAGGATGCAGCAAAAGCAATGTTCAGAAAGAAATTTAGAGCTATAAATGCATTCATTAAAAAAAAAAATCTCAAATCAATAACCTAACCTTCAATCTTAAGGTTGAAAAAAATGTTTAAGAAAAGTTTTAAGAAAAAAAAAGAAGAGCAAACTAAACACAAACAAAGCAAGCAGATGGAAGGAATAATAAAGATTAGAGCAGTGATAATGAAAAATAATTTTAAAAAACCAAATCAACAAAACCAAAAGTTGGTTTTTGAAAAGATGAAAAAAAAAAAACTGACAAATCTTTAGCTTGACTGACAAAGGAAAAAACAAAAGAAAAAAAAAACCCACCAGATTACTGAAATCAGGAATTAAAGTGGAGATGTTACTACTGACCTTACAGAAATAAAAAATACTGTAAGAGAATACTATTAACACCTGTATGCCAACGAATTAGATAACCGAGATGAAATGGAAAAATTTCTAGAAACACACAAACTATCAAAACTCACTCAAAAGTTTCTTTGAAAAATGGAAATTCTGATAGTGAATAAAGAAATTAAATCAGTAATTGAAAACCTATCAAAGAAAAATTCAGGATCAGATGGCTTTATTGGTGAATTCTACCAAACATTTAAAGAAAAATTAACTCCAGTCCTTCTCAAACTCTTCCAAAAGGCAGAGGAGGGAATGCTTCAAAACTTGTTCTATGAGGCCAGTACTAGCCTCATATGAAATTTAGAGAAAAAAAAAAATAAGAAAAGAAAATGATACACCACTGTACCACATGAATGCAAATACAAAAATCCTCAACCAAATACCAGTAAACCTAATCCAGCAGCATAGTAAAAAAGATTATACACTAAAACCAATTGGGATATACCCCAAGAATGTAAAAGTGGTTCAACATATGAAAATGGATATGCCATGTTAACAAAATAGAGGGGGGAAAACACGATCATTCCAGTTGATAAAGAAAAAGCATTAGACAAACTTGATATCCTTTCCTGATGAGAATACTCAGCAAGCTAGGAATACAAGGGAACGTCTTCAATATGATTCAGGACACCTATGAAAAATCTGCAGCTAATATCAGTCTTAGTGGTGAAACATGGAAAACTTTCTCCCTAAATTCAGGAACAAGAGTGGACAACCACTTTCACCACTTCTAGTCAACATTGTACAGGAAGTTCTAGCTAAGGAATTCAGGCAAATAGAATGGAATGGAATAAAACAAAATGAAACAAAACAAAATGATATATAGTATATACCATACTATACAATATAATGCATCCAAATTGGAAAGGAAGAAATAAAACTCTCTCTGCTAGGAGATTTTATGATTTTTATATGTAGAAAATCCTATAGAATCCATCCGCCCTAAAAAACTATTGTAGCAAACGAATTCAGAAATGTGGGTATCAAAGACAGCGTTCTGCTAGGCAGAAGATGCAAAAGCAAAAGGGCTTGATGGTTGGGGGACCTTAAAGGGACCACTGCCCCTTTAAGGGGGAGCGATGGTTGAGGGACCAGGCGTTGTTGTTTTGCGATGAAAGCCGTGGACTTGAGAAGAAGCAAACGCGTTCCTTGGCGACAGTCCACAGGTCGCCGTGAGGGTGGCTCCAGAAGGGCTTTCCTGCCCCTTTTCTGTGAGAGTTCGAATACTAACCTGCTTTGGAAGGGTAAATTTGCGCAGCTGGGCTGCCGGAGGGTGGCGGCGGCTTTCACGACGGCGCAAAATCACCAGCTGCACTTCCTTCGAGCCGGAATCGAACCAGCGACCTAAGGATGTCTACATGCTTTGTATCTACAGTCCTCCGCTCTACCAGCTGAGCTATCGAAGGGCGCACACGCGTTCATGCTGTGTCCTTCCTTTTTGGAGAAATGTCAAAAGCCAAAAGGCTTTTTTTATTTTATTTTATTTTATTTTTAAACTTTACAGAATTGTATTAGTTTTGCCAAATATCAAAATGAATCCGTCACAGGTATACATGTGTTGCCCATCCTGAACCCTCCTCCCTCCTCCCTCCCCATACCATCCCTCTGGGTCGTCCCAGGGCACTAGCCCCACAAAAGGCTTTAAGAGGCTCCGGGTACAACATACTTTGCGTTGGCTGGAAGTCCCTTGGCAAAGAGCCGTGCACACGCCTGGGATCCTTGGTGGCCAGGCATCCCGGAGAAGCGATTTTCAGAATCTGAGCCCAGGCCGCCACTTGTTGACTCATTTTCTCTCCCTTGGGCTCTTTCTTCAGAGAGAACAGGACAGCAGCCCTCTGTGGCCAGAAAACTGGAAAGAGGGTGAGGAGAAGGGGGCGTTACTGAAACCCAAATGGATGCGTGGGTGAGGTGGGAGCCGGCTTGCGGAGGAAAGCAGAGGATCCTACCACCTAGGTAGAATCCGCTGAGGGGTCCTCGAGGAGTGTCTGAGCGTCGCCCCCAGCCCTTACCCAAACCCATATCTGCCCTCTGGTGCTGGGACGTCATCACCCCCTCCACTTAACCTCGACCTGACCCTGTTGCTACCACGAGCTGGGCTCACTTTTCCTCACGGTGAGGCTTCCTGGGAAGTGATGGGGAAAGGATGTCGGGCTAGGCGGGGAGACCACATCCTTAGGTACCCAGAAGCTTGGTCATGCTGCGGCCAGTCTGGGGACTTGGCTCCCCTTCTCTGCCCACAGTCCCGGATTCCTTTGGCAAGAGACGGCTGCTCCCTGATGTAGCTCCAGATTCTGTGGGCTTCCTGGACAGGCACAGGAGATGAAGGAAGGACCAAAGCACCCCGCTTGGACCTCTTGCCTCTGCTCCGCGTCTTTGACAAATGTTTAAGATCCCGTCTGGTGCGAGCCTGCCACCCCGACAGTGCTTGGTCACCCACCCAGCTCATGTCGCACGGAAGTATGGCAAGCCACACCCAAGTGTGGCTTCACCTGCAAGGACGAGGTCCATGTTCTCGAAGGTCTCCTACTGCTCGTTGTAAGTTCCCAGACAGGAGTGGGGTCACGTTGGGGTTCACTCTGGAGTGTCCAAGTCACCAGAGTCCACCTCCCAACTATGGGCACACTCTCATTCTGTTATATCCCCAAATATCAAAGCTAGTTCCCCCAAACCTGGTAACCTTCTCTCCCTCTCTGGAGAGTGAGGAAGAGAGAGAGCTAGAGAGAGAAAGAGAAAGTTAGAAAGAGAGAGATGGACAGAGAAACACAGAGACAATCGTTGGGCTAGACAGAAGAGAAAAGCTATGGACCATTCTAGGACTAGGCAGAGTAGGAAAGGGAAATTGAATGGGAGGATTTTCAAGAAGAATGCCTTGGTTGTCCCTGACCCATGTGATGGCAGGGGTGCTTGTCGGGCTCCAGGGCTTGTGGTGGGTAGCTCCTCTGTGGCCACTTATCTGTCACGGATCTGTCCATGTTGAGTAAGTGGTAGCGGCAGAGCGAGTGCAGCTTTCCCTGGGGAGAGATACATGAATAAAAGTTTAAAGGGTTTGGGAGGTTGAGGGGGTGGCTAACTAGCCTACTAAGGCAGGAGCAAAGGGGTGTTGTTAGGCTGAGGGGCATTTGTCCATGGATTTCAGGAAGGAGAGGTAGGTAATTGGCTTCAGAAGGGCTTTGTCCTGTGAAAATGGACGTGATCTACTGATGAAAGGGCCAAGGCCAATATACAGGGCAGAGGTAGAGGGCGCTAGCGGTCTTCGTGATGGATAAAAAATGAAACCCAAGCACTTCCTTCGAGCCGGAATCGAACCAGCGACCTAAGGATGTCCATATTCATGAACTCTACAGTCCTCCGCTCTACCAGCTGAGCTATCGAAGGGTGCACGACTACATTTTTCCACTGACAAGTACTGGGTCTTTCTTTTTGCAGAAATGAAGGCGGTCAAGAAAATGGAGCCTCACTGCTTCTTAAAGAGTAGCATGGGCCTCCATGGGTGCTCCTTCCCCCTTTCCATCTATCTCATCCTCGACCCCCATTCCTAGTTCTGTATCTCCTTTACGTGTTACTCACTCAAGAGAGGGGCCTCGGTGCCCATCTAGATCTAGTCTTACTTTTCCGTGCAGTGAGGCTTCCTGGGAAGTGATGCAGAAAGGATGTTGATGGGGCTAGCCCAGTCTGGGGCCTTGGTTCCCCTCCTTTGCCCACAGACCCGGATTCCTTTGGCAGAGGCGACTACTCCCTGAAGTAGCTCAAGATTCTGTGGGCTTCCTGGATAGGCACAGGAGACGAAGGGAGGAGCCAGAGCACCCTGCTGTCCGACTTGGACCTCTTGCCCTCACTTGGAGTCTTTGAAAAACCTTTCAGATCCTATCTGGTGTGGGCTCTCCACCCCAACAGTGCATGGTCACCCACCCAGCACAGGTAGAACAGAGGTAGCAAGCCACACCCAAGTCACCTGCCCTCCAATGCCTGTGTCACCACCCCTGATCTAAAGACCCACAGGTCTGCTCCTGTGAGGATGAGGGCCATGTCCACGGAGGTCCCCTACTGCTCACTGTGAGGCTCCAGATAGGAGAATTTGACTGTGCTGGGGCTCACCCTAGAGTATGCAAGTCATCACAGTCCATCTCCCAGCTATGGGTACTCCCCTGCCCCTGCTACATTCCCAAAACATCAAAGTTAGTTCCCCCAAACCTGAGAACCTCCAATTCCCATGGAGAGGGGGAGGGAGAGGAGGTAGGGGTGTCTGTGGACACATCCAATGAAAGCCCTAGAATCTCCTTTTGGTCCCTGCTCGCTGGTCTCTGCAGAAGGTGACATTTGAGGCTGGGGACTCTTTGTGGCCACAGAGCAATAAAACCTTTCTCCTGAAGGTCTCCTGTGGGACAGCAGTGGCACCACACCCATGGAGACACCACAGCCTTGGGCTCAGCCGCTTTTAGTCAGCAGTGGGACATGGGAAGACCTGGGGCAGCTCATCTGGAGAGGAAAATGTGTGGCAAAATGCAGTCTGAATGCAGAGGCAGAACCTGAACTGAAAAGGAGTTTGTGGGCTTAGGGGTCAGGGGAGGCCAGCAGCTGGGCCCCGGGACTGCAGAGAGTCAGAGGCCCATCACGGTTGTATGGACAGTTCTCTTTCCCATGCTTTCCAAACATATCTCCTACCTTCAGAAGTTTCCCTCCCACAGAGGGAAAAGATCAAGGGCCACACCTTGGCTTTCCTGTCTGCACCTAAAAGCCTTGACAACACTCCCCCAACCACCACCACCTCTTCAGCCTGGCTCAGTGGGGATGGATGGAGGTTGGTGGGAAGGCCCAGCCCATGTAGCCTTAGGGCCCAGCCCTTAAGTAAGCCAGCTGGTCAGAAAGCACAGACCAGTGGCCTGTGTAAGGAAGATAGTTGGTGTATCCCTCCAGATCACACATTCAGCCATCAAACCCTGGCCCCTTCTGCTCGCTGCCTTCAGCCACCATTATCTGCTCTCCCCTCCACCCCCACTTTTCCTACTCTCAGGGCTCTCTCAACTCTAAATCTTTCCTTTTGCTCACAAACTCTGCTCCTCTCTCTTTATCTCCCCCTCCCCTTGCAGTCAATCACCCTTGGTCTCTCTCTGTCTCTGTCTTTATCTCCATCTCTATTTCTATGCCTTCCATCAGAAGCAGCAGGGGAATCTGTGCACGTGTTTTTCCCACCATTGTACAGAGCAGGAGCAATCATTAGTCTTTCAGAAGGAACCCAAAGCTTCCTATAGCAACCAGAAAAGCTGTGAAATTTCAAGGAATTTGAAGTTTTCCCATGGCCTCAGCCTAGTTCTCTGACAGGAGACTTGAATCGGGCCTCTGAAGTTTTCATTATGACTTCAGGCCTTCTCCCCCATCCTGAGAGCCCTGGTGTCTTTTGCGGCTGCCAATGCCAGTGGCTCTCAATGCAGGTGTACAGTTGGCAGGGGCTTGGTAAATCTCAGAGTGGGCAGTCCTGTCCCACAGTATATAAAACGAATAGTGATGGAGGTTTTCTGTCTCCCTATGTCTATATATTTATGGATTATTCAAAAGAAACACAGAAAGAGAGAACAAATGTGAGAATGAGGGAGAAAGAGAAAGAGAGAGAGTCAGAGAGAAAGTTGGAGAAATGGACAAGGACACACAGAGATTGCAGTTGGGCTAGACAGAAGAGAGAAGCAAGGGACCACCCTAGGACTAGGCCGAGTAGGAAAGAGAAATTGAATGGGAGGATTTTCAAGAAGAACGCCTTCACTGCCCATGACCCATTCATGGCCCAGTGCTTGTCTGGCTCCAGGGCTTGCAGTGGGCAGGTACTGTGTGGCTGGGTCTATCCATGTTGAGTAAGTGGTAGTAGCTGAGCAGGTGCTGCTGTCCCTGGGGAGAGGTGGGTGAATAAAAGTTTAAAGGGCTTGGGGAAGGGGGGGCGGTCAACAGGGTGCCTTGTTGGGGCAGCCTCCTAAGGCAGGAGAAAAGGGGTGTTTGGGGCTGGGGGGCATATGTCAGTGGACACATTTCACTAGTGGCCCTCATGATGGGGCAAAAGTAACTAAGGCACTTCCTTTGAGCTAGAATCGAACCAGCGACCTAAGGATGTCCACATTTATCAGGTCTACAGTCCTCTGCTCTACCAGCTGAGCTATCAAAGGGTGCACATCTATGCTTTCCACTGACAAGCACTGGGTCCTTTGTTTCTGCAAAAATGAGAGGGGCTAAGGAACGGAAACCTCACTGCTCCTCAAAGGAGCACCCCTTCTAAGCGCCTCCTTCCATCCCACCCACTAGGAAACTGAGTGGGAGGATTTTCAAGAAGATTGCCTTGGTTTTCCATGAACTATGAGATGGCCCGTGTGCTTTTGGGCTCCAGGGCTTTCAGTGGGCACCTCCTGTGCGGACACGTGTTTGTCAGGAATCTGTCCACGTTGAGTAAAGTGGTAGTGGGAGAGGAGGCACTTGTCTCCCCAGGAAGACGTGCGTGAATAAAAGCTTAAAGGACTTGGGATGTTGAAGGAGTTGGGGCAGTCTACTCAGATTGCTTTTGGATGAAGGGCATGTGTCCTTGGATTTGGGGAAGGAACAAGTGACTCCTGAAGGGCTTTGTTGGCTTTGTCCAGTAAGAATGAAGATACTCTTGTAGTGCACGGGCAGGGGCCAATTTGCAGGGCAGAAGCACTAGGTGCCAGGAGGTGGTGGCATTTATGATGAGGCAAAAGCAAGTGAGGCACTTCCTTCGAGCCGGAGTCGAACCAGCGACCTAAGGATGTCCACATATAGTAGATCTACAGTCCTCCGCTCTACCAGCTGAGCTATCGAAGGGTGCACATGGGCTCATGCTGGGTCCTTCCTTTTTGCAGAAAGGACAGAGGCCAACACACTGGATGACCCTGGGTACATCAAGCCTCTGGTTAGTTGCAAGCTCTCTTGTCAAAGAGAGATGTACATGCCAGCTCCGTGGTTGTCAGGCATCCGAGGTGGCTATTTTCAGAATGTCTGAGCCTGGACAGTCACTCGTTGACTCATTTTCTCTCCCCTGCTCCTTTCTACACGGAGTGGTGGGATACCGGCCATCCTAGGTCCGAAAGCCTGTAAGAGGTGAGGATAAAGGGGGCGTCAGCCAAACGGAAGCGTGGGTTGGTTGGTGGCGGGCTTGCGGAGGAATAGAGAGCAGAAGAAAGCATCCTGCAGGGTCGATGAAGACTTTTTGAGGAGAATCACCGCCTCTAACCGCCTCTCCCCATCCCACTCAACTCCCGCCCCAGGTTCTGTACTCACCTCGCCTCAACATTCACTCCAGACCGGTACTGCGCTGCTCACCTAGACCTAGTCTGACTTTTTGCTCTCATGACGCTTCCTGGGAAGGGATGGAGAAAGTGACGTTCGGTTCCGCGGGGACGACCACGCCCGTCGGTACTCTTCTGCCCTGCCCGCTGAGGCCAATCTAGGGATTTGGATCTTCTTTTCTGCCCACAGACCCGAAATTTTTATCAGTAGCTGTTTCTCCAGCATCTATCTCCCACTTCCTGCACCCTCCAGTTCCCTTGCTTCAGCCCTCTTTATTTTCCCCACCACCTTCCTACTACCAGATGTATTTCTGATCCCTTTTTGATCCCTAAGTTCGTGCTTTTCTCTTAAACTTTCCCCCTTCTGATATAGCTGTATCTGTTTCTCATTTTCTTTCTGTCTCTCAGGGTGTCTAGCCCTCTTGGTCTGATTTTTCTCTGTAACTTCCCCCCCCCCCCCCCCACTGTTTTCTTCTTTGTTTCTATGTCTCTTTCTCTTGCTTTTTGTCTCTGTTTTTTTTTCCCCCTGTCTTTCTCTATTTCTATATCTCTATGTCAGAATTTGCAGTATATTTGTTTCTAATTCTCCAAGTTTCACCACTCATTACACTTTCAGATGAAACTAACACTTTCTGGGTGCAATGAGAGCAGCGTATAGGGTAACAGACATTTGTCTAAAATGCAGGCTGAGACAAGCCAGTGGGAAAATAAAGGAAGAGTTCCAAAAGTTCAGGATAGTTATCCAGGGTGTGTTTATAATTATGCATGCTCGGATTCTCTTGGACTTTTATTGCAAGTCTCTTTTACTCTCCAAGTTTGAAGAAATCTTTAACGGCAAACAAAAAAATTTTGCTAGGATGATGCCTGGATTTAATTATTAACAAAATGGTACAATGGTTCACCAAATGTAACAAAATGTATTATACCAATGCAATTTGTCATTAGAAGGGAAAATATTGGAAGAGGAGCAGTGAGAGCATATATATGAGAACTTTCTTTACATCGTGCTCAGTTTTCTTTTACATAAAACCACCTCCAAACAGAAAACAGTATTAATTGAAAAATTCATGAATTGATTTTGTCCATGTATATCCATTTACATGTATACAGCTACTAGAAAGAATGTTCTTGGGTAAGCAGTAAAGGATGGCTTCTAGGGTGCAGTTAGAGCGGATGATCTTAGCTAGTATCTTAGCTAGGTCATCCACAGTAACAGGAGGAATAAAAGTCCTCAGATGCCTGTAGATGGGTACCTTGTAGTATCGTGCATGCTGGCATTCTCCTGTGAATGCTTCTGTTTCCTCAGTGAAATAGAAAGCTGAAGAGTGAGAATGGATGCTGAGGTATTGCTATTTTAAAGACATTATAGAAGGAATGAAAGATAAACCTTTAAGAATGGTACAGTGAAGCGACTGAGAAAAATAGTAAGATTATTATGCAGATGCACTTGAGATCATTGTCATGAATTTAAATTGAGACCATTTGAACATTACTGGGTTTCTCTTCATTCTAGTTCAGCTCGGTGAGTGCAGGGGTGCAATGTTTATGTTAAACAAAGATTGCGATTTTGTTATGTGAGTTTTCTAAGCAAAAGAGGAACAATCATATGCAGACTCTTATATTGAGAATTCAGCCAGGAACTGGAAACTTCTTTTGATGTTTCTTTTAAGGACATGGGCCATCTTTGTTCCTTCACCACCTCCCAAAGGTGCTCTCTCCTTTGCTTAAGGGTGCTCTCTCCTGCAAAATGGGCCTCTCCAAAGACACTGAGAAAGGTGTAACATTTTAATTCAACCTGGATTGCAATGGACATCAAATTCCATCCATACACTCTCCTGGACCCCTGAAATGTGGGCAAAGATCCAAAGTTCACTGTACTCACAGTTCAAGAGGTGAAAATGTCCAACAGGCATTCAGATTCTGGGTTAAAACATTTTCGGACTTTTTGAAAGCAAGCTGTAGGGGCAGTGAGCTAATTTTCCAAGTTAGTTGTCCAAGATCCTTGATTCAAGTCTACAAGAATTTAAACACCTCCCTCCTCCGGTGGACATTGCCTTTTTGTTGAGTCACACTCCAGACAGTCTTCCTCAGACCCTCTCTGTTCTTCTCCCTTCCTGGTAGAGAAAGATGCAGAGTCTGCATCAGGAGACCAGAAATAGGGCTTGGGCATGGGGAGGCAGATGCGTATCCCAGAGCAAACAGACCAATGGAGAGCTGAGGACCTGAGGAACTGACTAAAGTCACCACTGTACTCTGACGACAGTATGGACCCAACGACTACGCCCTGCACTTTTGCCAAAAGAGTTGCCTCTTGAATTTCGGTTTTACACTGCCCGCGAAGCCTCTGTGAATTTCCCTCTGTGAAAATGTGGGGGGGGGGGGGGGGGGGGGAAGAGGGCGACACCACTCCCCCTTTCCCCTACCCTTTTATCAGTCCCTTGTGGAATGTGACAGCTTCCTCTTCCGGAGTTGCGTTTGCACCTAAAGCTTCCGTTTTAAGGTCTTAAAACTTGTTTCCGATGACCCCTATCCCCTTGGTGAAATTCATCTTTGAAGACTAATCAAAACGTCACTAATTAGCAAAACTTTCATGCCAGAAAACGGGTTTGACTAGTTTTAACTGAACCTCGCTCCCACACTCTCAGTCTCTCACCTCTAACCCAGTAGGTGCAATATTTGTCTCATTTTAGATCTCAGTCTTCTGCAACTGACAAAAACTATCCTTGGCAGCGGTGGGATTCGAACCCACGCCCCCGAAGAGACTGGAGCCTTAATCCAGCGCCTTAGACCGCTCGGCCACGCTACCAGATGCTGGACAAAAGTTCGCTACTCTTTCTGATAATACTTTTCTTTACATCTCAATTTTGCTTTGTACAAAGTGTTCTCGAAGTCCTAACTTTAAACGTCAAGAGCAAGGGGTTCAGGGCACAGCAGACACTTATCGCAAAAGTTTACTCGCCTCGTTGGCTCTGAATTTTTCATCTTCCACCCAGGAAGGGGAAGAATTTAGTGAATGATTAAATGGGTAATGAATGAATTAAATCTGTACCACACACTAGGCTGTGGGCCTTCTGCAGTGTTACTATGTTTTATTCCTTGCGGCTTCCTCAGTCTGCCAGAAATCTCTTACAAAGATAAACGAAGGCTGTTGCTAATTAAAGCTACGAAAATCTTATCTTCAAACGAACATGACATCCAATGGCATTTTTAGAGCAATTGCAAATGCTCCAGCGCCTATTTGGAATCTAACCAACAACCTAAAGATGCCAACAGAATTCTACAACTCCCCCTATTTCCACCAGCTGAGACATCCAAGAATGCACACATGTGGCTCTGCTGAATTATTTCTTTAGAAAAGAAGCTTTTTATATTTTTTCTCCAGAAAACAATCAGCTGACTGATTCATATGGAAAATTCATATGGAACTGTCCAAACTATCACTTGCCTGGAGAATTCCATGGACAGAGGAGCCTGGTGGGCTTCAGTCCATGGGGTCTCAAACAGACAGGACTAAGCAACTAACACTTTCACTTCACTTTCAGAAGCTGACTAGAGTAACAAGTCAGATGGACAAATTTATTGCTTGCCTTCAATAGTCCAGTCAGGACCATCTCCACCTACTAAAATGAACCAATGACTCCTCAAAGGCTTAGGGAAGAGGAGATGCCTGGATTCAAATCTGAGTGCAGTAGGTGCCAAACCATGCCCAATGCACCCTTTGGGAACCAAAAGTGGTGAACATTGGGCAGGAAAGGCACTGCCCTCTAGGGTCAGAAAGTGAGAGTGTTCCTTAAAGAGCTCACATTCTGACTTTGAACCCATCCTAGGACCCTATGTGCTAGGTAGGGTCAGAGTACTCTTCCTTGGGTGACTCAAGCCTTGGAATTAAATCACTTCCCTGAGCTGATGGGGCTTCCCTGGTGGCACAGATGGTAAACTGAGGAGCAATTGCCTCCCTTAATGATTCTCTTCCAGCTTAACCCATCTTCTTTATTGGCCTGACTTTACCATCCTTGTCTGGAAGGGAAGGAAAGAGAAAGGGTGAGTGAGGGAGGGGGTGCTGTTTAAGTGAGGAGAGCAGCAGATAAATAGAGATCATCCTGTAGGAAACAGTAGGGATCCCAGAGGCAGTCAGCAGCAGAAACTGCACAGGGACATTCTGCAACTGCCCGAAGTTTGCTGGCTTAGCAGCAAATGATGAGACCATCTGACTTCACTCCCTGCTCCCCTCGCTGGGGCAGCCCGTTGTGGGGCACGTGCACTTTCAAGGTAATTTCAAGGTTCTCCACCTCTCTGCTCTCAACTTGAAAAAGCCTCAGCTTAAATGCTTTCCCTTTGGCAAGTCCTTATCCGGTCCTGTAGTGAGGACGTGGGTCGTGAACATTCACCATCAAGAAACAAAACCTTGGCAGCGGTGGGATTCGAACCCACGCCTCCAGAGAGACTGGAGCCTAAATCCAGCGCCTTAGACCGCTCGGCCACGCTACCGTACCCACACCAGGTATTCCCCTACACTTGCTAGTTATACCTTTCTGCCTTTTTTTTTTTTTTTTTTTTTTTCAGCGTTGTCCTCTACTCTGTGACCCCAAATCTTGATTCTAGATATCACCAGAAGACACTAAGAAAGTTCTTCTGTGCTCTACTAGAACTCGAACCTGTATCCACCCAACCCAAATAGCTTTTCTCACTCTAGGAAGTAAAAGGGAAATAACTTCAAAGCCAAGTATCGCTCCGGAAGCGCAGCCCTTAGGGTGTGGAATGAAACAGCTTCCCGAAGGTGGGTCACATCAGCTTCTGCTTTGCGTCCAGTAAGTGCTCAAAAACTATTTGTTGATTGGACAAAAAGTGATTAGTATCCATATCGTTTGGGGATACTGGTGGTGGTGGAGTAAGAATGAGCAAAGCTGCCTTTCCCTGTCAGCTCCGCGTGCCTGGACTTCAATTTTTTGCTAAATTTTGAGTTCAATACTTTTCGATTCTGAAGCTAGGAGAGCAGTCTTGAGTCTCCAGGAGGCATGGATAGGGCGTGCGTTAAAGGATTAAAATAAACAAACAAACAAAAAACAAAACGAAACAAAACCATAGTTCCCTTTTGCTTTTAGTGGCCGAGAACCCAAAAAGCCGACGCCAATCAATGCCCGCTGCTTAGTGTCAGCCCAAGCAGAATCTTCCCAACTCAGCCTGTTGCAAGAGAAGGCTGTCTTTTAGGTTGGATCGGTTCCTGCTTCCAGGGAGCCTTCAGTCCCTTTCTTTGGAACATATATTTCTGAGTCTCCCAGAGAGGTCCTGTCTCCCCTGCGCAGTTGTAGCCATGCAGCGGTTATTACCACTGGCGACTGCGGAAGGAGAAGACAGAGAAGCCCTTCTCCAAGGACTGAGGCAGGATTCTGAGCCCAGGCTGGTACTCTGCGTGCTCCCGCGCCTCATCCTACCCGGAACCCCGAGCCTGCAGGCCTACGGAGAGGAGCCTGAGAACGGAGTCGGAAAGAGAGAAAATTAGCATTACACTGTCACTCCTCTTGACACACAGAAGAGTAGCCACACACATCAGTTTTCCAAACGTTTGAGCATCTGTTTAGAGTCCACACACTTGAGTCTCCGTGTTCCCTATGCGGAAAGGAACACTTGCTTTTTTTCCTTAACAACAAATTGGAAGTAACAGAACGACCAGATGCTGCTATCTCTTTCGCTAGTGTGTGGCTGTAGCAGAATAATTTCACAATTACTGCCTAGACTTGTTGGAGGTGGTGGTGGGGTCGGGGAACAGGTGACAGCAAAAGGCTGGGTGGTGGGATTGGGGGATGTTTGGACCGATTTTCTGCCTTCTAAGAAAGTAGAAATTGTGGCTCCTTGATGACATCGGATCACACCCTCCATTTAATAACATTAAAGCTATTTGGGGAGCACATTTCCACGAAGAGCTTTAAACGGGGAGGTTATATATGTTCGTGTTCTGTGCCTCCCTCTCTCTTGCAAATATACAGTCTATGTTAGGGAAGAAGCACCCAGACCTGGCTTACTTCCTTAAGAACAGACACTTGTCACGGTCTCTTAATTTTCCCCAAAAGAAGAGAAAATTAATCCTGTGGTAGTGTTGGGGGTTCCCTGGACATATAAAGGGGATTTTCCCAGAGCCTCCTGTAAAAGTCTGTGGTCTTTGTTGTAGATGGAATTTTGTCCCTCCAAAAGGTTATATAGAAGTCCTAATCACCAGTGCCCCAGTATGTGACCTTATTTGGAAACAAGATATTTACAGAAGTAACCAAGTTAAAATGAAGTTAATAGTGTGGGCATTAATCCAATATGGCTGGTGTCCTTATACGAAGGGGAAATTTGGGCATAGAGACAGAGATCTCTTCTTGAAATCCCGTAAGTTTTAACATAAAAGTGAAGGGAGCAGGGATTGGAGGAAGACTGCTAATTCAGATCCTCTGTGGGATCTCTGTCAATGAACCACGATGCATTTTCAACGGTTATAGAGGTAGGCATATTGGGGCCAGAGCTCCCTGCTGCTGTGGAGAGAGACATCACTGGAGAGGGGTATCTCGAGTACTGACTCTCAAATGTGGCAGGGATCACAGTCACCTGAGGGCTTATTAAAAAGACAAATTGTTGGACTCAGCTCTTGGAATTTCTGATTTAGAAGACCAAGAGCCTAAGAATTTATATTTCTAACAGGTTTTTAGGTGATGCAAATGCTACTGATCCAGGGACCATGCTTTGAGAACCATTGATTGCAGCAGAGATCAGTTTTGTAGAATTTTTGAATTCCAGCAGAAATGAGGAAGGTGAACTAAAGGAGTTAAAGATCTGCAGATGTCTTGAAAGCAGCGTGCAGGGAAGAGATGGTGCTCAGTGTGGTGGCAGTGGGGGAAAAAATGAGAAGCCTTAGATATAAAGATCTGTAGATGTCTCGAAAGCAATGTGCAGGGAAGAGATGTGTGCTCAGTGTGGTGGCAGTGGGGGAAAAAATGAGAAGCCTTAGATATAAAGATCTGTAGATGTCTCGAAAGCAATGTGCAGGGAAGAGATGTGTGCTCAGTATGGTGGCAGTGGGGGAAAAAATTGAGAAGTCTTAGATATAAATGAGAGGGAAAAGCAGAAAACCTTGGCAAAATAGTAAAGACAACTGTTAAGGACAAGGAAAGGTCTTTCCAATACTAAGGAACAGTACGGACCACTTTATGACCCTTAAGACATGAATAGACTGTGAACCCAAGGATGCCCAGGACTAGAAACACTGGAGATCTCAGATGAACTACACAAAAATGAAATCAAATTGTGCTATCTTCTGAGATCTCTGGCCAAGTGTATTTGTTTTGCTGGGCATGACAGGTGATTATGCAGGCGGAACTAGGAGAAATGGGCCACATGGACAGCTCTTCACATGTTCAAATTAATCAAATGAGATCATCCTGGAAACTCAATACCAGGGATCTTTCTCACCTGTGGAAGAACCTCCGAGATTTGAAATCTAGAAAGTCTGAAGTCCAAGAACAATGAACCTGCAAGATCTTGGTCCAAGAGCAGGGAATCTCAACTACCTTGATCTTCTAAGTCCAAATGTGCTTTTTATTATGTCAGTTTTACAGGCTTCAACAAGGTGGCGTGCACACCCTTGTCAGTGGTGTGCAAAATACCTGGGTTCTCCTTTGAATCATGGAGACCTAAGAATGTCTGCCAGGACACGAATCCTACAGTCCTCCATTCTGTCAGCAGAGTAACTGAAGTTTGTGTGGACTGAAAGAATGTACAACGTGGGAGTTGTGAGTTAAGTTTTATCTAGGGAGACTATAGCTCAGGAAAGTGTCTCAGATAGCTCTGAGGAACTATCTACTCTGGAGAGGGAGGGACGTGTGAAGTGTGTAGTGTTGCTCAGTTGTGTCTGACTCTTTGTGATCCCATGGACTATAACCCGCCAGTCTTCTCTGTCCATGGGGTTCTCCAGGCAAGAATACTGGAGTGGGTTGCCATTCCCTTCACCAGGGGATAGGGGAAGTCAGTATTCTCTATGATTTGAGTGAAGGGGGATATGCTCAGTCAAGCGCACATTTTGGCAGAGGCCTACTGCTAATCACAAGGAGAAAATGTTTCTGTTAATGATTTTAGTGCTTTTCCAGATGTGAGAAGATCCAAGAATTTGAGCTCATAAAATCTTCTCCTGAAAACAACTACCTGAATACCCTGTTCTGCCAGTTTTTCCTAGAGCACAGAGTGCCTCATTCCTGTTCTCCACCCTGAGCTCCTTTCAGGACGTGTTGAAGGTCAATGACTGCAGCACCTAGTGACTTAATCCTTGTAGAGGCAGAGGGCAAATGGCAATTTTTAGTTGACATACGCATAGTAAACTTTATTCAAAATTTCTTTTTTAGAAATCTATCCAATCACCTCTCAATACCGTATATTGGTTACTGTGCTCATAAAATCTTCAATGATCTCACTGAATATTTTGTCTACTTGTTTAACTCTTACTGAGAGAGATTTGTTCAAATAACCAGTCATGATTGTGTGTTTCTCTATTTCTATTTCTTCTCTCAGTTCTGTCCACTTTTGTTTCTTACCTCTGAAGATGTGTTATTAGATACATAGAAATTCAAGACTATTGTGGGAGAGCTTAAACAGAATTTATTTTTAGGAAAGTTTTAAGTCCATAGCAAAAGTGAGTAAAAAGTACATAGAGTTCCCATATACCTCCTGCCCCTACATGCACAGCCTTCTCCACCATCAACATTCTACACTAGGGTGGTGTAGAGTGGTACATTTGTTACAAGTAATGAATCACACTGATACATCATTGTCACCCCCAGCCATGGTTTACATTTGGGGTCACTCTATTTTTTTTAATTTTTTATTTTGTATTGGGTATAGTAGATTAGCAATGTTGTGATAGTTTCAGGTGAACAGTGAAGGGACTCAGCCATACACATTTGCATGGAGCCTTTCTCCCCCAAACTCTACATTAGGGATCACTCTTGGTGTTATAAATTCTATGGTTTCTGACAGATGTATGGCATATATCCACCAGATCAAATAGAACAGTTTCACTGCCCTAAAAGTCTTCTGTGCTCTGACTATTCATCCCTCTCTCCCCACAACCCTTAGCAACCAATGATCATTTTGTTGTGTCCATAGTTTTGCCTTTTTCTCAGAACATCATGTAGTTGGAATCATATAATATGTAGCCTTTCAGATGGGCTTCTTTCACTTAGTAAAATGCATTTGAGTTTTTTGTCTTAGCTCAGGCTGACATACAAAATACCATAGATTGGGTGACTTGAACAACAGAATTTTATTTACTCACAGTTATGGAGGCTAGAAGTCTAGAGTGCTAGGATAGTTGGATTCTGATGCAAGCTATCTTCCTGGCTTGCAGTCAAGCATTTTGTCCTCACATGGTACAGAGAGAGGAAGAAAGTTAGCTTTTTGGCATCTCTTCTAAGAAGGGCACTAATCCCAGCATGAGGGTCCATCTTCATGATGTCATCTAACCCTATGTACCCCTAAAAGACCCATCTCCAAATACCATTACACTGGAGGTTAGTGTTTCAAAATATGAATTTGGGGGAAACATAGACATTCGGTTCATAATATTTCTGCCAGGTCTTTTCATGACTTGATAGCTCATGCCCATAGGTCTTAGTGCTAAATAATAGTCCACTGTATGGATGTACCAAAAGATACCAAAAGGAATATTGTGCTTTGTATAGAATTGACCCTTTAATAATAAAATATTCCTCAATATCTCATATAGTATTTCTCACCGTAAAGAATCTGTTATCTGATACTGAGGTAGCTACATCAACTTTTTTTTAAAATTTTCATAGTATGTCTTTTCCACTTTTTACTTTTAACATATCTATATGATGGAAAAAATTTTCATATATTGAGGTATAGGCACATTATTCTAGCTTATACACAATTTGGCTTGAACTTTATGCTAACTAGAACAGTCTGTCTTATGACCTGTCAAACATGGGTTGTACATCTGCTTTAACCATTAAAGAAAAGAATAGACTTTTAAGTCAAAATGGGGTAACTGTGGTTTAGGCATTCAAAATGGAGCTGGGTGGCCATCGTGGATATGGTTTCAGACGTGTTCCTGAATCTAAGAATTTGAATTTTGTTGTTGTTGTTGTTCGCTTGTTTTAACTGTATGGGACTCAAAGACACCACCAGCTGTTCTCAAAATAGCATCTGCTAGCAGCAATCAGCCCGTAATGGAAGAATTGCAAACATGTCCTTGTAGGTGGATTGGTAAACACTTACTACACATGATACTGGGCGTGAATGTTCCCCCTTAACACAGAGACACACACACTCATTGGTGTTAGTTACACACTTTGTCTACATTATATGAATATTTGTATACTATGTGTAATCATTTAGAAATATTTTTTGACATCTAATGTAGAAAGTAATAAAATAGTATGATCCTAACTCTACAATAGTCCTTCATAAGATATTAAAAGTGTGAATAAAATTAATTTATTAAAATTAAACTCATAGAATTTTACTTTTTTATGAAATATGACTTTCATAGTTCACTGATTTTAAGAAGAAATTAGTTGACAAAAAACTGACAGTTTCAGAGTTCTAAGAGTTACAAGTTATTCAAATTACAAAAATTTCAAGTAATACTTGGTTTAAAATTACAGGGAGCAGTAAGAGGATTTGGGGGAATATGGATTTTCAATGATTTTTTCACACTGTAACTAATTCTTTTAATTTTTCCTTAGTGATCTAATTTCAGAATTTGGATTGAAACTAAATACTCAATTTATTTTAGCAACTTTAAAGTTTTATTTTAGAACGTATCATATATTCTATCAGAATTGTGAATTAGGAAGATTGATTAATTGGGGATTTGAGATAAGATTCCTGGAAATTGAGAAAACCCCAGAAGTGTAATCTAGATTACCGTCCATCTTGCTGTCCTGTACTCAAACTCAACAGTCAAGGTAAAATATTGTAGATTGGAAAGTATTGATTTTCATAGTTTTTGCTTTGATTGTCATTAAATTTATAGAATGACTGAGCTTGTCATCAGCTTCTAGCAGCTGACCTCACAAGTATCAGATCAGATTTAGATCAGTCGCTCAGTTGTGTCCAACTCTTTGCGACCCCATGAATCACAGCACGCCAGGCCTCCCTGTCCATCACCAACTCCCGGAGTTCACTCAGACTCATGTCCATCAAGTCAGCGATGCCATCCAGCCATCTAATCCTCATAGGTGAAGAAAAAGATACATGGAATTCACTATCCATTTTATTTTATTCTTGTTTTAGGTGGTGATACTTCTTTACATCAAAACATTGATTTAAAATAAAATAACTTTCAGTGTTTTAAACTAATTTAAGTATGCTAATATCTCTGATTAGCCATTTTGGAATCTTTTTTCAAGTGAAATATTTCTAAGGTGATTTAACCTCCTTGTGTATATTTGACTTGAGTTACACTTTTCAGTGTTTTCTCTGGTTTGTCCCCAAACCACCTCCATTTAGAATGATTTGATCAAGTAGTCGAATCAGTGTTATAAAAATAAGCCTTCACTGAATTCTTGCTAAAATTACAAAACTTTCAAAAGTGTAGTCTGTCTACTGTAGTTTCATTTATCAGACTTTATGATGATTTTGAGATTTAGTTTTTAATATCATCTAGCAACCTAGGAAACAAGTACATATGGTTGCTTATACCTTTTTTTTTTTTTTCCAGGTTTTCAGAGTGTTTTGTTTCTACCCTTAATGTTAATAACAGACATAAACATTTTGCTCTGAATTATGGTTAAGTCATGATACAGAGTTTCTCAAGTTTTTTTTCTTTTTCTGCAGCTAGCTTCTGACCACACCTTCTATACCATAACATATGTACACTTCATAATAACTTATTTAACTTTGGAACCCAGTAGTTTAACAGTCAAGTGTAGCATTCAACTTCTTATAATTAAACATTTAATTGGTTTGTAACATTTAAAGCATAGTTTGCCAATTTAAAGCTTTTATGACTTAATAAGTGTAATGGTAAACTTATGTGAAAATGGATTCAGAGTTTTCTTTTGGAGTATGTTGAAGTATCAAGATTATGTTTATTGGCTTTAAATTGATTTCTTGAAAATTAAAGATCTTAAAGTTTAGAGACATAATACTAGTTGGAATATGTGCTTTGCATCCTTTTGAACAAAAGATCTATTAAAACATGGTCTGAGGTTTAGAGGAGAGAGAAACATTGGAAGGCTTCTATTTAATGTTAAGGAACTTGTCTCACTTTGAGAGATGGGGCCAATTACTGGTAGTCATTTAGGAAGGGTCAGGCCTGTGTCTGTATGGCTCTGTTTTTAATCTCTGTAGAATGACCTTCACTTCAAAATAGGTTGTAAATGAAAAGTGCATTTGTATGAAAAACATGAAAAACCTTTTCTTGGAAAACTTGTCAAAGTTTTCAATGACAAACTTGGTTATGTCATTAGGTATAATTGAATTTGTTATATAAGAAAAAAGCCAGGTGTATAGATTTTGTTTGATAAGTAGTACATACCTGAGAAGTAGGTTTGATAAATTTGTGATGTTCTGAAGGATTTCAAAGCACTTTTGAAAGCTTGAGAGTAACGTTACTGATTAAGTATAATAGCATTTTCTTGATGTAGGTATGTATAAGTGTACTCCTAACCTTGAAAAGGGATGGTTAATAGATATTCTTATGAGTAGGAGAATCTAAGAGTGTTCATATAACTCATACAGGCTTAAACTTGTCTTGGCAAAGAGTTTTTCCTTCTTCAGATTAAAACAGTACTTGAGTTAACAAACTGGCATTATCTATTGAACACAGATGGCCCTTCTTGGTCTCTTACAAAGAGGAAATAAACTCAAAGCGACTCTAAAAAGATAAATGTAAGGGAGATAAAATTTAGATATGAGGAGCTTCCTGTTACTTTTGCTTACTTGAGGTTACCAACCCAGTGAGAAGTAAAAAATCGGTAGAACTTAATAGTATTAAGTCTGTAGGCTGCCCTGCTCCTGTGTGTGCGCTCAGTGCTCAGTGTTGTCTGACTATGCGACCCCGTGGTCTGCAGCCTGCCAGACTGCTCTGTCCATGGAGGTTTCCAGGCAAGAATACTGGAGTGGGTTGCCATTTTCTACTTTCCAGGCAGGAGGCCCAACAAAATAGACAAAATCCTTGCCCGCAGAGATCTTATGTTCTGATAACAAACTCTTCCTTAGTTTACAACTGTGCTCCCTTCATGGTTTTCTTGAATTATGAGTGGGATTTGGCATGTGTGATGTTTTCTACACTTTGCTTAGAAGCTGTGATTAGAGCTTTACTATTTTTAACAAGATAGAAGGAAGAGGAGGTTTTCTATAACTGGACAAAAACTGGAATATGAAAAGAGGAGTAGGAAGAGGGAAATAGTGTTGTACCTAAGATTAAAATGTGAGCCAAAGATAAAAAAAAAAAAAGAAATTCCTACATTAGGCATGTGGGAAGCTGGGGAAAACACCATTTACTGTCCAATCTTGGATAGAGGAGTTCTTGGACAGGAGAAAGAATGGGAGAAAAGATGGAATAGTGGGAGAAAGGTAAACAGGGCTTTTAACAAGTCTGGTTTAAGTAACTTGGGATGCTCCTATAAAATATATGTTATTTGTGTTTGGAAAAGATCCTTTTCCTTTTCTTTTGTGAACATAGTTGAAAGATTAGTGGCTGGCCAGTAGTGTCTGACAGAGAAGGCAATGGCACCCCACTCCAGTACTCTTGCCTGGAAAATCCCATGGACAGAGGAGCCTGGTAGACTGTAGTCCATGGGGTCGCTGAGGGTCGGACACGACTGAATGACTTCACTTTCACTTTTCACTTTCATGCATTGGAGAAGGAAATGGCAACCCACTCCAGTGTTCCTGCCTGGAGGATTCCAGGGACGGGGGAGCCTGCTGGGCTGCCGTCTATGGGGTCGCATAGAGTCGGACATGACTGAGGTGACTTAGCAGTAGCAGCAGCAATCCTTGTTTAACAAACACCTTTATTTCTTGCCAGATCCAATCCTAAACCTTGACAAACAACTCACATAACTTTGGAGTTTTTGCCTATGTAAGCTTCTCCCATTTGTAGGCCACTGCAACACAGTTCAAGAGCTTATTGAATCTGTGTCTCCTGGGTTATAGTCTTTGGTTTGGCACAGATCAAACTCTTTTCTATTTCTGTTGTTTATTGATTATTTCTGTTAACACATGTATTTACATTTAAAATATGTTTTCTATAAACAGCGTAGAGTTAGATCTAATTTTACTAAATCTAGCAATTTTTGATTTTAACAACAGTATTTGTTTCACTTATGTTAAATGTAATTTCTGAAATAGAGGAGATTAAGTCTCCTGATTGCTATTTTCTTTCTATTATTCCCATCAATACTTCTTAAAAACAACTTTATTGAGATATAATTTATATACCTAAATTCATCCTTCTAAGTGTACAATTCAATGACTATTTTAGTAAATTTATCAAGTTGTACAACCATCACTATAATCAAAGTTTAAAACATTTGTATCATCCTACAATAAGATCCCTCTTTATCTTTTCTTTGTTTCTTATTCCTTGTTAACCAACAATTCTAGGAACAGAGACCTGATTGAGACAAAAAAAAAAAAAAATGCTTTTTTGAGGGTTTGTTAAGACAGCAGACCAGGAGGCACAAATTCAAGGAAACACTTGAATTGTTTTCCACTGGATTACAAAATGAGGAAAGTTTACAAAGGCAAAAAACTGTGAGGTTACATAAGTTGTTTGTCAAGAATTAGAAGAAGTAAGGGTGCTTATTTCATAAGGATTGATTGGGGTTTGAAATGATAACGCGGTTGTGAAATGGGTGGGGGGCACTTTGAAACTAAAAGCTTGTAGCAAGAACTTGCTATCAAATGTTGTTTTGAAATTGACTAGTGATGTCCTTGAGTTCGATACAGGTCAGAAGGTTCAAGCTCTCACCTCTTTAGTTTATTCTTAAGTATTTTGTTGTTGTTATTGCTGTTGTGAATAGGATTGTTTTCTTAATTTCCTATTTGCATAGTTATTGTGTACAGAAATGCAACTGATTTTTGCATGTTGACTTTATATCCTGAAACTATACTGAGTTCACTTATTAGTTCTAACAGGTTTTTTTGGTTGTTGCTCAGTAGTTAGGATTTTTTGCATATATGACCATGTCATCTCTAAACAGAGATGATTTTACTTCTTTCCAATTTGGATTTTTATTTCTTTTTCTTGTCTAATTGCTCTGTCTAGGACTTCCTGTACTGTGTTGAATAGAAGTGGTGAGAGTGGGCATCCTTGCCTCGTATCAGATCTCTGAGGGAAAGATTTCAGGTTTCCCCCATTAATTATGGTGTTAGCTGTGGAATTTTCATATATGACCTTTGTTGTGTCGAGATAAGTCCTTTCTATACCTATTTTAGTAAGAGTATTTTTTTTTTATCATGAATGGATGTTGAATTTTGGCAAATGCTTTTTTTGCATCTAGAGATGGTCATGGAGAAGGGAATGGCAACCCACTCTAATTACTGCCTAGAAAATTCCATGAACAGAGCATCCTGGAGGGCTACAGTCTATACTGTCCTAAAGAGTTGGACTGGAGGAGGAAATGGCAACCCACTCCAGTATTCTTGCCTGGAGAATCCCATGGACAGAGGAGCCTGGTAGGCTGCAGTCTATGGGGTTGCAAGAGTCAGACATGACTGAGCGACTAAGCATAGCACAGAGGTGGTCATGTGGCTTTCTTCTTTTTCTGTTAATATAGTTTATCACATTGATTGATTCACACATGTTGAATTATCTCTGCATCCCAGAGATAAATCCTACCTGGTCATTGTGATGATCCTTTTAATATACTGTTAAATTCAATTTGCTAGCATTTTGCATTGGTAGTGGCCTGTAATTTTCCTTTCTTGTAGTGTCTTTGTCTGTTGTTGGTATCCGCATGATACTGGCTCCATAAAATGAGATCGAAAGTGTTCCTTGTTTTCCTAACGTATGTATTCAACCCTGCTGCTGCTAAGTCACTTCAGTCGTGTCCGACTCTGTGCGACCCCATAGACAGCAGCCCACCAGGCTCCTCCATCCATGGGGTGTTCCAGGCAAGAGTACTGGAGTGGGGTGCCATTGCCTTCTCTGGTATTCAACCCTGCTGCTGCTGAGTCGCTTCAGTCGTATCCGACTCTGTGCGACCCCATAGACGGCAGCCCACCAGGCTCCCCAGTCCCTGGGATTCTCCAGGCAAGAACACTGGAGTGGGTTGCCATTTCCTTCTCCAATGCATGAAAGTGAAAAAATAAAGTGAAGTCGTTCAGTCGTGTCCGACTCCTAGCGACCCCATGGACTGCAGCCCACCAGGCCCCTCCATCCATGGGATTTTCCAGGCAAGAGTAGGGCAAATTTCCTTTGAGAAACGCCTGACTTTCCTTCACAGTCCTAATGTGTGATGCCAAACCCTCAGGAAGACATACTTTCCACTGAACAAATGTGTAGGAAACAAAGGTTGCCCTGTTAGGTGGGGCTTCTCTCACTGAAAAGGGTCTGAAATTATGAATTAGCCTGAGAAAAGAGGTCAGACATTTTTCAAAGGACATCTGCCCCAGCAGGGCTAAATGCACATGCCACATTAAACGGATTTCACCCTGTCTTTTGTTATAAACATTATCTTATATACTCTCAGTCTCAATAGGTAACCATATGTTTATTTTTAGGTAACTTCTTCTCTTTTCTGTAAGGATACTCTGTGTGTGTTGGGTGGGTGGGGCATTCATCTCTGTTAGTGTTAGGTAGACCATTTAGTGACCCTATAAAATGAGAACTGGCCCCTGAATTCAGACTAGTATCCTGGAATTTAAATTAGATAAGAGCTAGAAGTCTCTTAGAGATTTCCAGTGCTTGTTTTACCAATAATTTCAGGAAGAGGAAACTAAAAGAATCTACTGGGTTCCAGATTTCTGGGGGCAATAATATCCTTTACTCCCTGAACATATCTGTGTAGTAGTTTGCTCTCCATTTCAAGGATTTATTAATACCACTGTGTGCTGGTCACTTTGTTAGGTATTTTGGAAACCCATACAACCTTCCCCTCAAGGACCTGAGAATACAGTGCATAAAACTGCTTGTTGTTGTTGTTCAGTCGCTAAGACTTGTCCGACTCTTTGTGACCCCATAAACTGCAGCATGCCAGGCTTCCCTGTCCTTCATATCTTCCTGAGTTTGCACAAACTCATACCCATTGAGTCAGTGTTGCCATCCAACCATCTCATCCTCTGTTGCCCCCTTCTCCTCCTGCTCTTAATCTTTCCCAGCATCAGGGTCTTTTCCAATGAGTGGTCAAAATATTGGAGCTTCAGCTTCAGCACCAGCCTTTCCAATGAATATTCAGGGTTCATTTCTTTAGGATTGACTGGTTTGATTTCCTTGCAGTCCAAAGGACTCTCAAGAGTCTTCTCTAGCACCAGTTTGAAAGCATCAGTTCTTTAGTGGTCAGCCTTCCTTATGGTCCAACTCTCACACCCATACATGACTACTGGAAAAGCCATAGCTTTCGCTGTACAGACCTTTGTTGGCAAAGTATGTCTCTGCTTTTTAATACACTGTCTAAGTTTGTCATAGCTTTTCTTTCAAGCAAATGTCTTTTAATTTCATGGCTGCAGTCACCATCCACATTGATTTTGGAGACCAAGAAAATGAAATCTGACACTGTTTCCACATTTTCCCCATCTATCTGCCATGAAGTAATAGGATCAGATGCCATGACCTTCATTTTTTGAATGTTGAGTTTTAAGCCAGCTTTTTCACTCTCCTTTTTCACATTCATCAAGAGGCTTTTTACTTCCTCTTCGCTTTCTGCCATTAGGGTGGTGTCATCTGCATATCTGAGGTTATTGATATTTCTCCTGGCAATCTTGATTCCAGCTTGTGCTTCTTCCAGCCCAGCGTTTCTCCTGATGTACTCTGCATATAAGTTAAATAAACAGGATGACAATATACAGCCTTGACATACTCCTTTCCCAGTTTGGAACCAGTCTGTTGTTCCATGTCCAGTTCTAACAGTTGCCTCTTGACTTGCGTACAGGTTTCTCAGAAGGCAGATCAGGTGGTCTGGTATTCCCATATCATTAAGAATATTCCACATTTTGTTGTGATCCACACAGTCAAAGGCTCTAGAGTAGTCAATGAAGCAGAAGTACATGGTTTTTTTGGGGGGAGGGGATTCCCCTGCTTTTTCTGTGATACAGCTTATGTTAGCAATTTGATTTCTGGTTCCTCTGCCTTTTCTAAATCCAGCTTGTACATCTGAAAGTTCTTGGTTCACATACTGCTGATAGTGTACTAAAACTGCTGATGGTATGCTAACACACTGAATTCTAAAAACAAGATAAAGCACTTTATAATTAAGTGTAATAGAATCTCCTTCCCTTTTTCTTTTCCATCTCATTCAGTTCTTTCTTTGTATCTTTTGTAGCATTTCCAAAAGGTGGACATAGACATAGATAGGAAAACAGAATTTAGAAGTAATTCTGGAAGATTAAAAAAATAAAAGGGTGCATTCTTTCAACAATATATCATATAAGATGAAGAAATTCGGGAAGGACAGAACAGTCTGATAATTTCATAACTGATTGAGTGTAGTTGAATGAGTAATGGCACTCTGGATGCTTACTTCTGGGTGCTAGGGAACACCTCCATTACATGTGTCCTGTTCAAAATCCTGAGAGAGAGAGTGAAGAAGAAGGAATAGCAAAGATGAAAAAGGTTCATAGGTTTCAGAGGGGAAATGAGATGAAATCTACTTGGTAAAAAAGCAAAGATACTGTGAATTACAACACTGAGATAATCTTTCCAGGATAAGTAGTGTTTGACAGGTATGGAGAAATGGAAAATCATTCTAGTTGAAGAAATAATAAACAAATGATCACAACTGGAAAAGGTGTGAGTTATATTTGGGGAATTATAAGTGGACCAAGCTGACTGGAGCAGACATCTGTATATGTGGCCAACATATAACTGCAATTTGATAAATATTGATCCAAATATTAGAAGATAAAAGCTATAATGTAGAGACATATATTAATACCTTCAGTGTTATTTGCTCCAACTAAGTTGCTTCAGTCGTATCCAACTCTGCGCGACCCCGTAGATGGCAGCCCACCAGGTTCCATCCCTGGGATTCTCCAGGCAAGAACACTGGAGTGAGTTGCCATTTCCTTCTCCAGTGCATGAAAGTGAAAAGTGAAAGTGAAGTCACTCAGTTGTGACCAACTCTTAGCGACCCCATGGACTGCAGCCTACCAGGCTCCTCTGTCCATGGGATTTTCCAGGCAAGAGTACTGGAGTGGGGTGCCATTGCCTTCTCCATCAGTGTTATTTTAAGTTGAAAATAATTTTTCCTAAAATAGAAGGGAGAATTGCTGTAAAAATTCAGGGAAGTCTCATAGATTCTAAGAGGGAATACAGTGAGGCCTCTGGAGTGAGTCATAACTAGGGACTTGGAAGGTACACAGGCTTCCTTTTTTACTATCACTGCTCTCTTTTTTGTGCTTTCTCTCCCTTAGGCCCTTTCTAGAGTAATGCATTCTCTGCTTCTCAGTCCATGTGGTAGAATATGATTGACGTTATAGCTCCTACCACTCTAATCTCCTTTCTAGTTATTGTGGGCTAGTTAAAATGGACCAACCTTCTTCAGGAAAAATGATAAAAATATTGGATAAGATTTTACCAAATCTTTGTAAAAGCATCAAAGTACTAATATGATAACAAGAAACAAATAGGCCAGAATCTAAGGAAAAGATGAAATCTGAGAGGTAAGGAAAGCGTTAATCTTTGTAGCTCTTAAGACATTTGCTGCTGCTGCTGCTGCTGCTAAGTCGCTTCAGTCGTGTCCGACTCTGCGCGACCCCAGAGACAGCAGCCCACCAGGCTCCCCTGTCCCTGGGATTCTCCAGGCAAGAACACTGGAGTGGGTTGCCATTTCCTTCTCCAATGCATGAAAGGGAAAAGTGAAAGTGAAGTCGCTCAGTCGTGTCCGACTCCTATCGACCCCATGGGCTGCAGCCTACCAGGCTCCTCTGTCCATGGGATTTTCCAGGCAAGAGTACTAGAGTGGGGTGCCATTGCCTTCTCCAAAGACATCTGCTAATTACTAAAATATTGGGTTATAGTTTTGGCAGCACCTTTGGGTGGGAGAAAAAGGAAGGGCAGATGTCAAGGTTCAGCACCCACCAAAAGTAGAAATTCTACTAAGATATTCTTCCAAATATTAAGTTGGGACCCCAGAGAGCTATGCCCACAAGATAAGAACGAATAAGAAGTTAACCTTTCACTTACAGTAATTGTTGTGGAGCTCAGCAGAAATCAGCTGAGCTTAGAAAGGGAAAATAAAAAGAAGAGCTTTCAACTTTTACTGCGAAGCTAGGACTACAGGTAGGCTTTTTCTCTGATTTGCAGTTTGGCCTTACATCATCTTGGAGGCCCAAGGAATGTCTGGGTCTGACTATGAACTTTTTTTAGAGTCCTTTTGGGCTGATAATGGTTCAGTTACATATGAGAAACAAAAGCCATGTAATTTTTTTTGTTCCAGGAAGAAACTTTTATCTTGACTTCAAAAATTCACTGCTTATAATTTTGCAAAGATATTGAGCAGTATACATTCAAAGATGAACAGTTACACAGGAAACAATTCGACATGAGTAAGAATCAACTAAAGCAACAGATAGCATAATACAGATTATCATAGATATTAAAACAATATAATTGCTATGTTTAAAGAGATTTTTAAAAAGCTGGAAGATATCCACAAATAATATGAAATTACAGAATTTGGCTTAGTAGTTTTGAAAAAGAAGCAAAACGTCTAAAATTGAAAATTACAATTTATAATTATAGTTGACTCAGTGGGTAGATTTAACAGCTGGTTAAATACAGCAGTAGTTGATTATGAGTGTGGAGACAAAAAGACAATAAATATGAAAGAGAGGTTAAGAGATGAAGGACAGGGTGTGAAGGTCTAATATATATTTAATTCGTTTCATGAATGGAGAAAGAAAGTAGAGAGAAAAAAAAAAAACTTAAAAAGATAATGGATGAGAATTTTCCAGAATGGAAGAAAGGCAATAATCTATAGATTTAAGAAATCCCAAACCCAAGAATGATATCTTCATCACTGGACATATATGGGATTTCCCTGTGGAATTATTAACTCCTGGATTAGAGGAGTAAAGAAGATTATTTACACCTCTAAACTGAAATCTTCTCTGGATGCATCTGATTGGTGGAGCTAGGTCACATCCTCACTCTCAGCTGCCAGGTGGGAAAGCAAGTTTTCTAGGACAATCCTACTAATAATATTGAAATTACAAAAAAGTAAGGAAAACGTTTTTAAAATGTTGAATGAAAAAAAAAATGTTGGACACACTCATATGACAAAGGCCTGCTGCTGCTGCTAAGTCTCTTCAGTCGTGTCTGACTCTGTACAACCCCATAGACGGCAACCCACCAGGCTCCCTGGTCCCTGGGATTCTCCAGGCAAGAACACTGGAGTCGGTTGCCATTTCCTTCTCCAATGTAGGAAAGTGAAAAGTGAAAGTGAAGTCGCTCAGTCGTGTCCGACCCTCAGAGACCCCATGGACTGCAGCCTACCAGGCTCCTCCGTCCATGGGATTTTCCAGGCAGGAGTACTGGAGTGGGGTGCCATTACCTCCTCTGGACAAAGGCCTGAAACGGGGCTATTCAGAAAGCTTATTTTCAGGTGTTTGCTGTTTTCTCTTTGTACTCTCTTCCTTCAAGAGCACATAATTCTTACAGGCTCTGACTCAATGAATGACCTCTGTAATTTGATCTAGCCTTGACTTAACAATCTACAGAACTCTAGACACAAGAGTACCCTAGCTGTCATAAATTCCTATATCCTCCATCTAACTTCAAATCCAGCCTGCCTAAATTTTAACATTTCTTCACCCCTCTGCCTTCTCCAGATACCCATCTCTCCTTTAGATTTTCTTTTTTCAGTATCATTTTGCTTCTTCAAAGTATGATAGTTGAGAATCATCCTTCTTTCCTCTTTATTGTCTCTTATTTCTTCATTCATATCTAGCTTCAGCAGACTCTCCCTTGCCTGTATCTCTCTCATTTATTCCTTTCTTTCCAATCCCATAACTATTATTCTCCTACATTTTATGTTTGACAATATGTACCATGGCCAGTCTCTGGTGTCCCCTTGACTTTGGTTTCTCTCTCTCCCCTTCAAACCAATGTTCATATTCATGCCTTGTGAATTTCCCTGTTCAATTTTTAAAGGGGTATAACTTCAGTCCAGAATTTTCTAAGTCTCCTGCTAACCTATTTTACAATACCTCACTTCCACAAGGGCTGGCATCTGCCCCAGCCAGTGTTCTGCCTTGGCACTTTAAATGCCAAGGTCTTTCTCTCCAACTTTGCTCATAATTTTTTTCTCCACCAAGGATCACTCTGTCTCCAAACTTGTGTAAGTCTTAACTTGCCCTCAAAGTGCAGTTCAAGTTCCATCCCCTCCTGAAGGCCTGCCTCTGTGATGGCTCACTCTGCAGGTCTGTGAACCTTAGCACTGTTCACTCTCTCACACTTGACACAGCTACTTCTCATTGTTCTCTTTCATGAAAGCTAACATTCTTTTATACCATAAGACTATGCCACTGGATTCAAAGTAAAGACCAAATCTAGATGTCTCATTTTGCCTAGCACAGAATTGGAGTTCAGTATTTATCCAATTAAAGGGATGAACGAATTAATGAATGCCTGTTCTGGCACTAAGACTTGAGCTGTGGAGAAATCGCTAATGTAATGACCTTGGGGCAGGCGGTTGCCCCTTGGTGCATGTCCTAAGTCAAACAGAAAACCAAATGTGGATGTTAAAATTTAGTCTGAGAGATCTGTGGTCAACAATCTCCTCTATGTAGAATTTCCCTTCTTGATTTTCACAATCTGCAGAGGGTGGAGGATAGAAAACTTTCACTACATTAGACTATGTTGGATTGGGCACATTTCTGCATTCTTAATCTAGTGGTAGTTCCTGTCACTGACCCCATACTGCGCTGTCCCCAGCAAGAGACTACAGAGTTCCAATAGTGACCTAAATAAAATCCCTTATGATTATACAGTGGAAGTGACAAATAGATTCAAGGGATTAGATCTTATAGACACAGTTCCTGAAGAACTATGGACAGAGGTTTGTAACATTGTACAGGGGGCGGTGATCAAAATCATCCCCAAGAAAAAGAAAAGCAAAAAGGCAAAATGGCTGTCTGAGGAGGCCTTACATATAGCTGAGAAAAGAAGAGAAGTGAAAGGCAAAGGTGAAAAGGAAAGATATATCCATCTGAATGCAAATTTCCAAAGAATAGTAAGGAGAGATAAGAAAGCCTTCCTAGGTGAAAATGCAAAGAAATAGAGAGAAACAATAGAATGGAAAAGACTAGAGATCTCTTCAAGAAAATTAGAGATACCAAGAGAACATTTCATGCAAAGATGGGCACAATAAAGGACAGAAGTGGTGTGGACCTAACAGAAGCAGAAGAGATTAAGAAGAAGTGGCAAGAATACAGATAAGAACTATACAAAAAAGATCTTCATGACCCAGATAACCACGATGGTGTGATCACTCATCTAGAGCCAGACATTCCAGAGTCGGAAATTAAGAGGGCCTTTAGGAAGCATCACTACAAACAAAGCTAGTGGAGGGGATGGAATTTCAGCTGAGCTATTTCAAATCCTAGAATATGATGCTGTTAAAGTGCTGTATCCAATATGTCAGCAAATTTGGAAGTCAGCAGTGGCCACAGGACAAGAAAAGGTCAGTTTACATTCCAGTACCAAAGAAGGGCAATGCCAAAGAATGTTTAAACTACTGCACAGTTGCACTCATTTTACATGCTAGTAAGGTAATGCTCAAAATCCTTCAAGCTAGGCTTCAACTGAGAACTTCCAGATGTACCAGCTGAATTTAGAAGAGGCAGAGGAACCAGAGATCAAATTGCCAACATTCATTGAATCATAGAAAAAACAAAAGAATTCCAGAAAAATATCTATTTCTGCTTCTTTGACTACGTAAAGCCTTTGACTGTGTGGATCACAACAAACTGTGGAAAATTCTTAAAAGAGATGGGGATCTTACCTGCCTCCTGAGAAACCTGTATGCAGGTTAAGAGCAACAGTTAGAACTATACATGGAACAAGGGACTGGTTCCAAATTGGGAAAAGAGTATGTCAAGAGTATGTATATTGTCACCCTGCTTATTTAACTTCTATGCAGAGTACATCACGCGAAATGCTGGACTGGCTAAAGCACAAGCTGGAATCAAGATTTCCAGGAGAAATATCAACAATCTCAGATATGCAGATGACACCACCCTAATAGCAGAAAGTGAAGAAGAAGTAAAGAGCACTTGATGAAGGTGAAAAGGAGAGTGAAAAAGCTGGCTTAAAACTCAACATTCTGAAAACTAAGATTATGGCATCTGGTCCCATCACTTCATGGCAAATAAGTGGGGAGACAATGGAAACAGTGAGAGACTATTTTCTTGGGCTCCAAAATCACCATGGACGGTGACTGCAGCCATGAAATTAAAAGACTCTTGATCCTTGGAAGAAAAGCTCTGACAAACCTAGACAGCGTATTAAAAAGCAGAGAGATCACTTTGCTGGCAAAGGAACAGATAGGCAAAGTATGGTTTTTCCAGTATTCATGCAAGAGTGTGAGAGTTGGACCATAAGGAAGGCTGAGCACTGAAGAATTGATGCTTTCGAACTCTTGAGAGTCCCTTGGACTCTAAGGAGATCAAATCAGTCAACCCTGAATCAACCTGAATATTCATTGGAAGGACTGATGCTGAAGTTGAAGCTCCAATACTTTGGCCACCAGATACAAAGAGCCAATTCACTGGAAAAGACCCTGATGCTGGGACAGAATGAGGGCAGGAGGAGAAGGGGAGAGATGGTTGGATGGCATCACCGACTCAAAGGACATGAGTTTGGGTGAACTCAGGGAGATAATGGACAGGAAAGCCTGGCCTACTGCAGTCCATGGGGTTGCAAAGAATCGGACACGACTGAGCGGCTGAGCAACAACAGATTGAAACGACGTCCAGGTTTTTTTGCCCAGTACACACAGGCACCTTAATAAAGGTCCAGCATAAAAGCTGTTTTAGAGAGGAAGGGATATTGGTCACCTACAGGGCCCTATAGCTCAGGGGTTAGAGCACTGGTCTTGTAAACCAGGGGTCGCGAGTTCAAATCTCGCTGGGGCCTACTGGGCAATCCTTTCACTCTTTTTAAAATCTACTTCACCAGCTACCCACCTCTCTCGCGTAACTTCAACTCCAGCGGAAATTCCGCTAATTATGATTTCCCGCCAGTTTCCAGATGTCCCAAATAAACACCCGAGCAGAACACTTACTTTTAGGTTCCAGTAGTAGGGGGCACGGAGAAGGCAATGGCACCCTACTCCTGTACTTTTGCCTGGAAAATCCCATGGACGGAGGAGCCTGGTAGGCTGCAGTCCATGGGGTCTCTAGAGTCAGGCACGACTGAGCGACTTCACTTTCACTTTTCACTTTCATTCATTGGAGAGGGAAATGGCAACCCACTCCAGTGTTCTTGCCTGGAGAATCCCAGGGACGGCGGAGCCTGGTGGGCTGCCGTCTCTGGGGTCGCACAGAGTCGGACACGACTGAAACGACTTAGCAGCAGCAGCAGCAGCAGTAGGAGGCACGGGCTGCTTTGCCACTCTGATTGTGGCAGTCTGTTACAAACTGCGGCAAGTGCTGCCAGGCTCCGATGACGCCCTGCTTTGCGGGACCACAGCAAGAGCCGTGGGGGCGGCCCGTGCCGCGGCGGGACACAAGGGCGGTGAGGATCGAACACTTTGACCCGCTCTGAGCAGGTCTGGAGTCCAGAACCAAGTCCTCTCCCCAGCGTCCGCTGTCCCGATAAAGCGTTTGGGAGAATATAGGCTGTCCGACAAGGTTCCATGTTTCAGTGGGTTTTCGAACACTTCAATATCTCAGCGGGAAAATTAGGGTCGAGACTCGTGTCACTAAATTTATTATTGACTCAAAGAATCTGTGGCTACCTCTTTGAAAACCTTAAAATAGTTTCTCCAAGAGTCAATTCTCATAGTAACATTGGGCTTAGCCATGTATTATACGTCACAGCCTCTACCTCCGCTAGTCTGTGGACGTGTAAACGGAAGGGAGAAGCAGCTCGCTTGTGCAAACGCTCCTGGATTATGGAGGCGAGCATGGGAATTGAGGAAAAGGGAGGCCCAGGCCGGAGCTCTAAGGCCCGCCCTTCTTGTCTCGCAGTTGCGCGATCCGAATTGTGTGTTACACTACCTCAGCCCTTAGTTTTCCAATGCCCGGGTGTATGCTCCCACTTTAGACACACACCGTCAGGCCAGGAGGCCCGGGGCAGCGCGCTAAGTGAAGACAACAGGCCACCAGATCGCCACGGCTTGGGGCGGCCTCGAGATTCACAGGCTCTAGATACGCCAGTGAAATGCTCACAGGTTAGGCCTGTTTGAAAGCCCCTCTCTGAAGCAGGAGAATCCAGCTCTAGAGGGGTTGTCCGTAGAAGTGTGGATGAAGGACTTTCTCCTAAACTGGTCGGCTACGTGGTATCCACACAGTGGCAACTAGTAGGCTATTGTGCCAGAACCTCTGTTTATCAATGTTCTCAATACAAAATTCTAAGGAGAGGAAATTCGTGCTTCCTTCGATAGCTCAGTTGGTAGAGCGGAGGACTGTAGTAATTCCAAGTGTGGACATCCTTAGGTCGCTGGTTCGATTCCGGCTCGAAGGAAGAAACGAGTATTTTGGGGGTTGCAACCATTTGGTGAGCCCTTGCTCTCAATTTCTCGCTACGTTTTAAGTGTTCTAGGGTATTTTTCTACAGACCTTACCCCGTTCCAAAGATGGTTTTGTTATCTTGAAAACGGTCCTGTTGGGCACGGTTTTCAGAAAAGGGGAAGTGAGCACTAACTCTTCCAACCATCTGAAGAACTTCTGAGTTTGATGGTCTGACTGAATTTAGGTTGCCGCCTGAGGTTCAAAAGTTGAAGATCCAACACCACTCGTTGGTACTGAATATATATTATATTCTGCGGTCCTTAGAGCTCTAATTTGCGGGACAACCCCCTGAGACCGTCATTCACTCTACACGCACAAATCCATTCCGTGAGGAGATCCTTTTAATTTAGTCAACTGTTAACAGATTTTTAGTTCCAACAACAACAACCGAAAAAAATTTTTTTGAGCTGGAGCAGGAAGGAGGAATAGGCTTTGACGTAAATTGGGATGTGACTGGGAAAGAGAATTTCAAACTGTGGAAACAACTTAAGCAAAGGTGGGGAAATGGAACATTTGATTCCCATTCAAGGAAACTTCGGGTGTCTGAATCTTTACGAACACGCCCCAGACTGGTTCACCTCCAATAGATCAAAATACTGGCTACCCGTATTTTGATGCCCGTCATTCCTGCCCCTAGGATTTTACACTCTCTCGAAGTAGTAGCAGCCGGACAGCTACACATCCTGGGCATCTGTCCTGGTGTTCAGGACCCTACAGTCTTGCTATCGACCCCAGCTCGGGCCCTCGGGTTGCAACTCGGTTCTCTCCAGGTTCCCTCCAGTCTGGAACTCAAAGAGACTCCTCAGGGAGGGGCTTGTTGGAGCTCAGACACCGGGACTAACGTCTTGAAAAGCTGCCTCTCCTCACCCCATCTGGCGTCTGGAGGGGTCCAGGACGCGGATGGAGGAGGATAAGTGAGGGCAGAGTCAGACGTGATACTTCATAAAGAACAGCTAAGCAGAATCAAAGGTAAACTTCTACACAGAAAATAGAAGTTCAGAGCAATCAGGCAGCCAATTGCTGACGGAGAAGTAAGATTCAGAGACAAGCTCTGCGCTTTACTTTTACTGTGGCTCGTTGGTCTAGGGGTATGATTCTCGCTTTGGGTGCGAGAGGTCCCGGGTTCAAATCCCGGACGAGCCCAATTCCTTTTTTCCCCTTCTCCACCCCACCTTTGCTATTGCTGAAAAAAGCTCTGTTCTGTACACATTTTCCCGCGTTCCGAACTGTTTTACAAAAGATGTACACTGATCGAACATGTGGTAGCTGGAGCTGGTTATGTGTGCAGGGTCAAACTGCCTGGCTTAGCGGACTCTCGCCAGCAGACGCATGGGAGAGGCAGCCTTGCTCCCTGGAGCGGGGACCAGGGTCCTGTGGTCTGCAGGCCCCCTCAGCTCCGTGTCCTCTTGGCCAGTGAGCGTCGGGCTCGGACCTCCAAGCTCAAGCTCAGCCCAGGCAGAAACCCACCCGTTCCGCCTAGAACGAGGGTTGCTCTGACGCCTGCTTTGGAGGCGGGTCCTGGCGCGAGGCGCCTCCTAGGAGAAGTGGGGTGCTGTCCCAACTACAAAAAGCCTCGCACCCGGACCCTTCTCCACCTCTCTGCATCTTCTCCCGACTCGACGTCGTCGTTACAGGGAAGAAGAAGCGGGTGAGAAAAACTTCTGTTTCCACCGTCTTGCCCATTTCTGCAGATTTGTTCCGAGGCCGAGGTAGGTTCACACTCCCGCTCATTCATCTCCTCCTCTACTCCTTTTTTGGTAGCTTTATCCGGGAGTTTGGGCGAGGGAGTCCCTTTTTAGCAGAGACAGTATGGAGTTCTGTGGGGAGGCGTTTGCGGACTGGAGGGGCTGAGGAATGGGAAGGAAAGTTCTTCTACAGTTAGGGATCCCACATTCCTGTGTACAGTCTCTCCGTCGTGTCCGACTCTTTGCGACCCCACGGACTGTGACCCACCCGGCTCCTCGGACTGGGATTCTCCAGGCAAGAATACTAGAGTGGGTTGCCATGCGCTCTTCCAGCCCACATTCCTACTCCGCTGCTTATTTTCTGCAGCTGAGGAGAGCTGCCAGCATGAAATGCCTGTGGCCTAGAACATAGGCTCTAAGCGTGACCGCAGAATTGGTGAACGGAAGGGAAATCCGAGGAGGGCTACACTTCCTTAGGAAAACAGGATGATCGCCAGATTTATGAACCCTAACTTGTCAAGTTTTTGCAACCATAACTTGACATTTGGGAACTCGTGTTTTCCTTTTCTCCTCTGTCTTCTCCCCCTTAACCCATCTTCAGCCTGAATTGTGAAATTCTTTGAGACACTTCGCCAACAACCTCTTCTCTAAACTTTCTTAGTGGAACCTTGGGATCCTCAACTTTCTTATTCTGTGACAGCACACCAAATGATAACGACACAGGCTTACTTAGGAAGGACAGTAAAAGCGATTTTCAACAGCATTTGGGGGCCTGGGGAAATCTCAAGTGAGCTGTAGGGGAGCAGAATTTGCCACCCCAAAATGTCTCTTTGGCATATTATTTAAACTTGGTTGTTTAAACTTGGTTGTTTTCTAAAAAACAGTAGACAAGGAGAAAATCCTGAAAACCTAGTAGGAGTTACCTTTTTGTAACAAGAAACATTTACATTTATAAGGGAAACCTCCATTTGTAAGAACGTCTCCCTTGCTGTACCGGGAAGAAGATGATGACCAAATCTCTACAAACTCTTGCCAACTGGAGAAGCCAAAGACTTAAGTTGCATAACAACCCTACTTTTGTTTATTGTGTTTTTCCTGGTAACTTTCCATAACTTTCCATAACTTTCCTCCCCACCCTCAACATCCTCTTTTGAGCCAAATTAGTTTGGCTTGGGAAAATCATTCTAGAAAAAGAGGAATGGCTCTGGCTATTGTTAAAAGAGCAGATGTGAATGTATAAGCAGTCAAAGCTAAGAGGTTTACCCAGTTACTGTTAGAAGCATTTGCCAGCATGATTCATAAATTAGATGGTTGAGAAAGTGGACCACAGCAGGCTGGTGAAACCCCTCTTTTGAATCTGTATTTGAGCCAACAGTCTCTGGTCAGCTATTCTCAGAACACACTGAAATACCTGGGCAAGAGCTGCTGCTGCTGCTAAGTCGCTTCAGTCGTGTCTGACTCTGTGCGACTCCATAGACGGCAGCCCACCAGGCTTCCCCGTCCCTGGGATTCTCCAGGCAAGAACACTGGAGTGGGTTGCCATTTCCCTCTCCAATGCATGAAAGTGAAAAGTGAAAGTGAAGTCACTCAGTCGTGTCCGACTCTTAGCGACCCCATGGACTGCAGCCTACCAGGCTCCTCTGTCCATGGGATTTTCCAGGCAAGAGTACTGGAGTGGGTTGCCATTTCCTTCTCCAATTGCGAAAGAGCAAATGGGCACAAAATCCAGAGTCTGTTGAAAACTGAATGTTTAATGTTTGTTTTTATTTGGAAATAAAGGTAGGCCAGTAGGACTTTGTCCCCATTCGCCCTCAATAGTGTTTTCTGCTTCCTGGAGGTAGAAGGGTAATCCTTATTTCCATGTGGGCTTCATCCTCCTTTAACCATTGACTTCTGTTACTAGATAAGTTTCACACTTAGAGACCTAAAATTTTTTGTTGTGAAGGAATTTATAGATTAATCTCTTCCCTCCATCACCTACTTTTATAATTACCCTAGAGGACAGAACTAAACATATGTTCTCTGTATAAAGGGCAAAGTACACTAGCACTAAGTCCATAGAAGGAGAACCCGTGCTTCCTGTGCCTTTGTGCAGGCAAACTATTGGTTTGAAGGAGAGAGTGAAAGACATTTCAAAATAAAGGGGATGGCTTTACGTTCAAGCTGTCAGAACATTTTTTAATATATGAGCATTTTTTTCAATTGGCAGTGCAATTGTCTCCCATCTATTGAAGGTAAGGTAAGTGAAGTCACTTAGTCGTGTCCGACTCTTTGTGACCCCATGAACTGTAGCCTACCAGGCTCCCCCATCCATGGGATTTTCCAGGCAAGAGTACTGGAGTGGATTGCCATTTCCTTCTCCAGGGAAATCTTGCCAACACAGGGATCGAACTGGCTCTCCCACATTGCAGGCAGACGCTTTGGGGTCTGGGCCACCATGGCACTTCCCATCTGTTGAAGTTACTGACAAAAAGATATAGCATTCATTAATCATAGATTATGGGTAGTCCTTCAGTATTCAACAGGAATTAGTTCCAGGACTTGCCAAGGGACCTAAACCCGATGCTCAAGCCCCTTATATAAAATGACATAGTATTTGTACTAATAAATAATCTGCACACATCCTCCCTATACTTTGAATGATCTCTAGATTACTTATAATACTTAATACAATGTGAATACTATGTAAACAGTTGCTGGGACACAGTGAATTTAAAATTTTGCTTTTTAGAACTTTCTAGAATTTTTTTTTCAAATATTTTCGGTCCATAGTTGGTTGAATCTGAGGATGGGGAACCTGTGGATATGGAAGGTTAACTGTAGCTTCTCATTGTAGGCATTTTGAGTAAGCATTTCAGTTCAGTTGCTCAGTTGTGTCCGACTCTTTGAGACCCCATGGACTGCAGCACACCAGGCTTCCCTGTCCATCACCAATTCCTGAAGCTTACTCAAACTCATATCCATCCTGTCTGTGAAGCCATCCAACCATCTCATCCTCTGTCATCCCCTTCTCCTCCTGCCTTCAATCTTTCCCAGATTCAGGGTCTTTTCAAATGAGTCAGTTCTTCCCATCAGGTGGCCAAAGTATTGGCGTTTCAGCTTCAGCATCGGTCCTTCCAAGGAATATTCAGGACTGATGTCCTTTAGGATGTACTGGTTTGATGTCCTTGCAGTCCAAGGGACCTCAAGAATCTTCTCCAACACTACGGTTCAAAAGAATCAATTCTTTGGCACTCAACTTTCTTTATAGTCCAGCTCTCACATCCATACATGACTACTGGAAAAACCATAGCTTTGACTGGATGGACCTTTGTCAGCAAAGTAATGTCTCCACTTTTTAATATGCTATCTAGGTTGGTCATAACTTTTCGTCCAAGGAGCAAGCGTCTTTTAATTTCATGGCTGCAGTCACCATCTGCAGTGATTTTGGAGCCCCCAAAAATAAAGTCTTTCACTGCTTCCATTGTTTACCCACCTATTGGCCATGAAGTGATGGGACTGGATGCCATGATCTTAGTTTTCTGAATGTTGAGTTTTAAGCCAACTTTTTCACTCTCCTCTTTCACTTTCATTAAGAGACTCTTTAGTTCCTCTTCATTTTCTGCCATTAGGCGGTGTCTTCTGCATATCTGAGGTTATTGATATTTCTCCCGGTAATCTTGATTCCAGCTTGTGCTTCATCAAGCCTGGCATTTCACATGATGTACACTGCATAGAAGTTAAATAAGCAGGGTGACAATATACAGCCTTGACATACTCCTTTCCTGATTTGGAACCAGTCTGTTGTTCCATGTCCAGTTCTAACTTGCTTCTTGACCTGCAAACAGATTTCTCAGGAGGCAGGTCAGGTGGTCTGGTATTCCCATCTCTTTAAGAATTTTCCACAGTTTGTTGTGATCCACACAGTCAAAGGCTTTGGCATAGTCAACAAAGCAGAAGTAAATGTTTTTCTGAAACTCTCTTTCTTTTTCGATGATCCAGCGGATGTTGGCAATTCGATGTCTGGTTCCTCTGCCTTTTCCAAATCCAGCTTGAACATCTGGAAGTTCACAGTTCACCTGCTGTTGAAGCCTGGCTTGGAGAATTTTGAGCATTACTTTACTAGCCTGTGAGATGAGTGCAATTGTGCAGTAGTTTGAACATTCTTTGGCATTGCCTTTCTCTGGGATTGGAATGAAAACTGACCTTTTCCAGTCCAGTGGCCACTGCTGAGTTTTCCAAATTTGAATCTGTATATTAGTATCTGGCATATTAGTAAGCATTTAGATGCATTTTAATGAAATAGTAAAATTTTCTTTTTATTTCAAAATCTTGTTTCCTGTTTTCATCACCTCATTGTACCAAGGTGAAAAGAAAAACAATTAGAATAAAAGTAATCATTCATTATTCACCAACTTGCTTTTGGCATTGTCAGTTCTATGGACAGATTGCTGCTGCTGCTAAGTTGCATCCAACTCTGTGTGACCCTATGGACTGTAGCCTGCTAGGCTCCTCTGTCCATGGGATTCTCCAGGCAAGACCACTGGAGTGGGTTGCCATTTCCTTCTCCAGTGCATGAAAGTGAAAAGTGAAAGTGAAGTCGCTCAGTCATGTCCGACTCTTCACAACCCCATGGACTGCAGCCTACCAGGCTCCTCTGCCCATGGGATTTTCCAGACAAGAGTACTGGAGTGGGTTTGCCATTGCCTTCTCTTGCATTGATGGTGGAGTTATTCAATTTTACAGCAGAAAATTAGACACTCACAGTCATTTGTGGACAGGTAAAGATGAAAGGAAAGAGAAGCCCAAGAATATGATAAGGATATTTCTGAAGGTTAACAGATGGGAGGTTGAGGTCAGGTGCAGGGTGCTAACAGCTATCACATAACCTTCTCTGGAAGTGCTTTCCTGGTTCTATAAAACCTACTTAGCACCTGTTCATGATACCAAATTCTGTGGGTAAACAGAAAGTACAGTGGAGCAGCATCCTCCTGGGGGACCCCATCTTCTCTGCAGGCTTCTAGAAGGAAGTTCTTGGAACTGGCCCAAGAAACAACATCTTTGGGATCCAGATATTGCATGGGAACAATGAAACCTCAATCCTGTCTTGGGCAGGAGTAAGAACCAGGGATGTCAGAAAAAGCCAACTCGGGGACAAAAGGCCACATTTATCAAACTTTGCCTCCTAGAACAAATCTCTAATCCAAATATGGGTTAATAGTTGACCAAATCATGCCCAGGGAAGAGGTGAATGACTCTCATTGTTTGTTCAAGAGCAGTGTCCTTGGTTTGTGTGTCACTCTCAGGGTTGGGAATTTTCAGACCTGGTCTCTCCACCCTGTTCATCTGATCACTGTGTGATCAGAACCAGGAGGGACCTCCAGATTCACTTGGCTGGAACCCATCTCCAGGAACAAATAGCTGGAACCCCTCTGCAGTTGGAGGGAAACTTCCAGATTTTTGTAAGATTCTTCCATCTGGGTAATCCATTGTTTTACTTGTCTGTTTTTTGTTTATATACTATAGCCATCCATCCATTTTAATGAAACTATTTTCCCGTATTTTAAAGCCTCTGGGCCCAAGCTCACGAATTCAGAAGAAAATGAATTAGATTCCAAAGTTTAAAATGAAAACAGATTTCTTTGGGGGATATCCTATATGTAGATAAAGGCAAATTAGTGCCACTGGGAGCAAGTGGAGGAGAAGGCAATGGCACCCCACTCCAGTACTCTTGCCTGGAAAATCCCACAGGCGGAGGAGCCTTGTGGGCTGCAGTCCATGAGGTCGCTGAGGGTTGGACTCGACTGAGTGACTTCGTTTTCACTTTTCACTTTCATGCATTGGAGAAGGAAATGGCAACCCACTCCAGTGTTCTTGCCTGGAGAATTCCAGGGACGGGGGAGCCTGTTGGTCTACCGTCTCTGGGGTCGCACAGAGTCGGACACAACTGAAGCGACTTAGCAGCAGCAGCAGCAGGGAGCAAGTGGAGGGCTAGGACAGATTTCTAAATTGTGATAAATTCCCCAAAGCCTGGGGAAAGCTGTTTGCTGAAGGGTATCTGGAGCCCCATCTCACCCCTACCTCCGCAATATAGGTTTTGTATGACGCTGAACAAGAAAAGAAACAGAAAGTGTATTTTTAGCTCTTCGTTTTCTTTTTCTTAAATATCTATTTATTTATTGTCTGCCCCAGGTGTTAGCTGTGGCACAGGGATCGTCAGTCCTTGCGGCAGTGCGCAGGATCTTTGGTTGTGGCGCTGGCACTCCTAGTTGTGGCGTGAGGGATCTAGTCCCCTGACCTGGGATCAAGCCCTGGCCCCAGGCATGGGAGTGTCGGGCTTTGACCACTGCATCACCAGGGAAGTCCAATCTCTGTTTACTTGTAAACTTCCCTGCTAACTTCTTTAAGAAAATTTTGGAGGATTTCCCTAGCAATCCAAGCAGGACTATGCTATGTTTTCACTGCCAAAGGCATGGGTTCAATTCCTTGTCAGGGAACCGGGATTCCACAAGCTGTGTGGTACAGCAGAAAAGGAAGAAAGCAAGTTTTGGGTGCTCTTTGAAAGCAAAGTGGAACACACCCCAAGATCAAAAGAAGGTGCACTGACCATAATTACTCATCATCAAAGGTTGGGGTAATTCTCTGGTACATGAAGTTTGATGGCTCCCTTGAATACGAAATACTGCCTGTTGGAGAGGACAAGAATGTTACTTTTTATAAAGACCAAGGGATTAGTTTGAGACACAGGATAAAAATCTAAAGTATATTTGAAATAAATTCCACTGCCAATTATGTGCTTGGGTCCTGAAGGATCTGTGTAAAGGAGTCTAACTATCCTTGACCAAATGTGAGGCTCTGTACCATTTGCCTAGGCAGATTCACTTCTGTACCACAAACATTCTGTCTCTTATTTGTTTTTTCCCAATTCCATCTTACCTCTTGTTTCCAGAAGTTTAGAATTGCAAACATGTGAGAATTGAAAACAATGTGTGAAGTGGGGGAGCAGATGTTAGATAGAGGTGGCCATAGTGTGTTTGTTGGGGTTTGGTTTCTGGATGTCTCAGGGAGTCAAAATTACAATAAGCTAAGCTAAGTCACTTCAGTCGTGTCCGACTCTGTGCGACCCCAGAGACAGCAGCCCACCAGGCTTCCCCGTCCCTGGGATTCTCCAGGCAAGAACACTGGAGTGGGTTGCCATTTCCTTCTCCAATGCATGAAAGTGAAAAGTGAAAGTGAAGTCGCTCAGTCGGGTCCGACCTCAGCAACCCCATGGACTGCAGCCCACCAGGCTCCACCGTCCCTGGGATTCTCCAGGCAAGAACACTGGAGTGGGTTGCCATTTTCTTCTCCACAAAATTACAATAAGTCTAAGCAAACTTCAGCTGAGTTGTTACAGGATGAATTTTGCAAATTTTGTAAATCAGAAATAAGGATATTCCTTTACCTCCCCAGACTGGACCATGAAGGCCTTCAACCTCCCAATAAACAAGTACCTTTTTAGGGTGCCAAGGCCTGAGGTAGGGTCAGTGCCTTAACTAGAGGTGAAGAGGGCTGGGCTTACATCCTGAGCCTTAAGGGAAGATACATACCAATGAGACTGGGCTCACATCATCCTATCATCTCTTTCTTTCAGCTGGTGGCTGTGCCACCGAATAAATCCATACAAACTTATCTTTATAATTCCATGGTCACTGGACATTTGCTATGAAACTAGAAACGTTCCCTGATGCCTTAATGAGAACCACGGAATTTCAGACTTTTACAGTGAGCAACTCTCATTTTATAGATAAGCAAATTTAGGTTTGGAGAGGAAAATGTAATCAGTCATTAAAAAAATATATATATTGTGGGTGTGCTGTGAGGCATGTGATATGATTCAAGGTGAATAATATGCTCTCTGCCCTGTTGTAGATTATGCTCCAATAGGAAACAGTTATCCTGGAGGAGGGCATGGCAACCTACTCCAGTATTCTTGCCAGAATAATGCTGTGGTAGAAGATCCTGGTGGGCCAGGATCCATGCGGTCACAGAGAGTCGGTAACGGCTGAGTGACTGAGTGGGGTGCAATAAACATTTATAAGTAAATAGGTAATTGTTTGCTTAAGATCCCATTAATAATGGTTTGGGAATAGCAGGCATGAAACCTGATGACAGCTAAATCTTTATTTGTGATATCCTGAGCTTTGTGACTTTTGTTTTGACACTCGTATCTAGTGAGGTGTCCTTGGTCTTAATATCTAAGGCATAGAGTGTTTGGACAGAGACTGTGGCCAGGCCTGCCAGCTTACACCGTCTTCTGTGATCAGCAATATTCCCTGTACAATACTGATTCTGCCTACAAGGACCCACAGTTACCACCAAGGAAGGGAGACAACATTCCTATCCACCACTGCCACCTAATGACTCTTTGGGGTACTACCAGCTCAGGTTCTACTAAATTTGTTTACTCGGATTCTGGCCTCTGTTCACAGTGTGACCATTAAGGATACTTTCAACCTTGATAGCCTGCCATTCTACAACTCCTTTTGACGTTAAAAGGCAATATTTGTGCATTGCAGAGCAGGAGACTTAACTGATTACAATTCAAGAAAAGTGTCTTCCAAAAAAGTAGAAAAAGAAAACACACCCAGGAGACTGAAACACCACGTAAAAAGGTAAAGAGCTCAGTGCGCGGGGAGCATGGCAGCCCAGCGGCTGTGGCGGAGCAGTGGCCCCGTAGGACGGCTTGTTATTCTTTTAGGCGTGAGTCTCCCAGTCGTCTACCACTTTCTTGTTGCTGCTGCTGCTAAGTCGCTTCAGTCGTGTTCGACTCTGTGCGACCCCATAGACGGCAGCCCACCAGGCTCCCCCGTCCCTGGATTCTCCAGGCAAGACCACTGGAGTGGGTTGCCATTTCTTTCTCCAATGCATGAAAGTGAAAAGTGAAAGTGAAGTCGATCAGTCCTATCCGACTCTTAGCGACCCCATGGACTGTGTAGCCTTCCAGGTCCCTTCGTCCATGGGATTCTCGTTAACCTCCCCAAAATACTTTTGCTGATTCTATTACAAATGATACTCTTATATGCCTAATTAATGGAAACCATTTCAGAGGCTATTTCTTTCTTTCAGTATTGAGGAATGACCAAAGAATCTTAGGGTATAATTTGGTAATTCTTTGGTAGTATACCAAATTTGTCTATAGATAAGATAAAACAGACAAGGTAGATCAATGCCAGACGCCAATTAGAAAGAGAGATCATTTGTCTCAACCTTCCTATGTAGGCTCATGTGCCTTCCTATGTAAGCAGCGGAATCCTGAATCCTTTTGTCTTTCTAGAGTCACAGTCGTGCTCCCAGGACTGTTTAGCATCACTACAGGTTTGGTGTTGTAATTGGTGGTCTCTTTAAGGGCTATAAAAATATTTAACATCAAAATATGTTTATTGATTTACACGTAAAAAAAGCACAATATAAAAATAATTTAATATCCATGACTCTATACCTTTTATTTTTAAATTTAGAATTCATAAAGATTATAGTACAGTTAAGAATAAATTGAAGGTCAAATCTTTGTCCCATTTAAGAATTTCTCAGCATGTGTGATAATTGCCAAGAAATCATAGCCAATAATGAATGAGTTACTCATGGGAAAACAATTTGAAAAACAAAAATTATAAAAATCAGTTTCCAATTTACAATGGAAAGTTATTTTTATTGTTGGATGTGAGGGCATTCACATATATTTGGTGAGATGTGGCGTAGACTATGGTGGTTTATAAAAAGGCCCTGTTTGTCACATTTTTTTCCAAAGAATTGAAGGTAGAGCAGAAACCACCTGCTACAGACAACAAATATCTTTCAGTTCTCAAGTTTCAGAAGACATAAAATCTTAGTGACTTGTAAGAAATTTGTTATCTATTTTATTATATTCTATGCCTATTTAATTCTATTTTTAATTATCTGTCACTGAGTTAAAATTGTGCCCCAGGACGAAACACAGTATTTGCTCTCTGGGTGTGTTGAGTGTCTGTGACTCAAATGTTTCCTAAAATTCCTAAACATTCCTAAAATGTTTGAGTTTTACAGTTTGAGTTGTCTGCTCTTGAGAGGAGATAGCAGGCTTCTTCTTTTGAAGATGATATTAAGAAATCAATACAGGAAATTATAAAGCCTTTGATTTGATGAAGAGATCTAAGGTATTTTGTTTGCTTGTTTTACCACATGGTACTACCATTTGCCTATTGTGTATCAGCGTAGGTATGTATTCAGGGAAACTGAAAAATATCCTCTGAGAATCATCCTGTTTGTTCCCAGTGCAAGAAGCTCCTAAGAATAATCCTGAGTTCCTCCTCCTCCAGTCCTCTGTAAGGGCTAGAGGATGAAGCAAGTGTCTTTTTAGTTCATGGCTGCAGTCACCATCTGCAGTGATTTGGGAGTTCAAGAAAATTAAAATCTGTCACTTACTTCCACGTTTCCCCCTTCTATTTGCCGTAGAGTGATGAGACCAGATGCCATGATCTTAGTCTTTTTAACATTGAGTTTTAAGCTAGCTTTGTCATGTTCAATAAGAGGCTCTTTAGTTCCTCTTCACTTTCTGTCATTAGAGTGTTATGATCTCTGGTTCATCTGCTTCTTTGAAACCCAGCTTGTACATCTGGAAGTTCTAGGATCACATACTGCTGAAGCCTAGCTTGAAAGATTTTGAGCATAACTTGCTAGAATGTGAAATGAGCACGACTGTATGGTAGTTTATATAATAATTCCACCTTTGGCCATGAACCACCTATTTCTTGGGGAATTAGGTCTGCTTTCCTTCACCTCAGCACCTCAGGGTGCAACTGCTCTCCTCACAGTCAACTGATGGATTGATCTGAGTGCCTGGGATCTGTCTTCAACAATCCTCTGATCGCCCCTTCCCTGGGATTCAAGGTTCCAAAGAAGTCCTCTTCTTCATAGCTTTCAGCATCTATCTTACTGTCTCATCTCAGTAAACTGGTGCTCCCATCCCCTCCCCATGGATGCCACATCCCATATTACAGAGGCACTTGATGTGTCTTAATGGTCTTTGTCTTCCAGGACCTAGCATGGTGCCTGGTATCCAGTAGGGACTTATATAGTGTTTGTTATTAAATTAGCTAATAAGTTAATTAAAGAGTGTGAATGGATTTTGTAATGTTACAACTGATAGAAAGGTACATTTTCAGTGATCCTCAGGGATACAAAAGTTCAGCTGAGGCTGGAGTTGTGTTCAGAAGACTTTTAAATGGATTTTTTAAAGGAATCAATAGACAAAACAGATGAAACTAACGAGAAAAGGAAAAGAATATCACTAAGTAGTGATGAAGGATACTTGACTCATGATACCTTGTCAGAGAGAAAAGTCCTTGCCCTTTTAGCCTAATTTGGCGATGCTGTTCTGTCCCCTACTTAATCTCCTTTTGCCCTTTGCAGGAGCCTTTGTTGGAAGACATGGTCATGGTCTTGAGCCCCCTGTTTTTTGTTTTCATGCTGGATCTGGCCCTGACCCCACAAACCCTGGCCCAAAATGATGGGTACAGGGGATTTCTAAGGAAGCACTATGATCCTAGACCAACAGGCCATGATGACAGATACTTTAATACCATGATGGAGAGACGAGGAATGACTAGACCCTGCAAAGACAACAACACCTTTATTCATGGCAACAGGGATGACATCAGGGCCGTCTGTGATGATAGGAATGGAGAACCTTACAGAAATGGTCTTAGAAGAAGCAAGTCTGCCTTCCAGGTCACCACCTGCAAGCATAGAGGAGGGTCCTCCCGGCCTCCATGCCGGTATAGAGCCTTCAGAGCAAACAGGGTCATTGTTATTCGCTGTCGAGATGGCTTTCCCATCCACCTTGAGGAGAACTTTATCCCTCCAAGACCGTAGTTCAGAGCTGGCTCTGCTCTTCCTTCCTTGCATTTCCCCCTTGCATTATGGCAACATGCATTGCTAGGAACTCAGAACATGAGCTGCTGATCTTTTCTTTTATGCTTTACAATATGCTTCATAAATTAAAATTCTCTGAAATCAGCATGAATCAGTCTCCTCAATGATCCCTGGTCTATTGATCTTCCCCCATTTTCTCTATTCAGTTTCCCCCTGAGAGGGTTGGATGGGAGAGCAATGCCTTTTTCCTTATCAGTCATTTCCATCTCAGGTAACAGGGGGCAGACTTTTCCTTTCTGTGAAGGTTGGGATGTTAAATTTATCTTTCAGAGATTGCTGGAAAACTTTTTCAAGAAAATAGAGAAAACACACCCAGCAGACTGAAAAATGCAATGTAAGCTTAAGTCAAATTCCTTATGATTACACAATAGAAGTGACAAATAGATTCAAAGGATTAGATCTGGTAGACAGAGGATTAGATCTGGTAGACAGAGTGCCTGAAGAACTATGGACAGAGGTTTGTCACATTTTACAGGACATAATGACCAAAACCATCCCAAAGAAAAAGAAATGCAAGAAGGCAAAATGGTTGTCTGAGGAGGCCTTACAAATTGCTGAGAAAAGAAGAGAAGTGAAAGGCAAAGGAGAAAAGGAAAGAGATACCCATCTGAATGCAGATTTCCAAAGAATAGCAAGGAGAGATAAGAAAGCCTTCCTGACTGAACAATGCAAAGGAATAGAGGAAAACAGTAGAATGGGAAAGACTAGAGATCTCTTCAAGAAAATTAGAGATACCAAGGGAACATTTCATGAAAAGATGGACACAATAAAGGACAGAAATGGTATGCACCTAACAGAAGCAGAAGAGATTAATAAGAGGTGGCAAGAATATACAGAAGAACTATACAGAAAAAGGTCTTCATGACCCAGATAACCACGATGGAGTGAGCACTCACCTAGAGCCAAACATCCCAGAGTGTGAAGTCAAGTGGGCCTTAGGAAGCATCACTACAAACAAAGCTAGCGGAGGTGATGGAATTCCAGCTGAGCTACTTCAAATCCTAAAAGATGACGTTGTTAAAGTACTGCACACATTATGCCAGCAAATTTGGAAAACTCAGCAGTGGCCACAGGACAGGAAAAGGTCAGTTTTCATTCCAATGTCAAAAAAGGGCAGTTCCAAAGAATGTTCAAACTACTGTACAATTGGGCTCATTTCACATGCTAGCAAGGTAATGCTCAAAATCTTTCAAGCTAGCCTTCAACAGTACATGAATTGAGGACTTCCAGATGTACAAGCTGGATTTAGAAAAGGCAGAGAAACCAGAGATCAAATTGTCAGCATCCACTGGATCATAGAAAAAGCAAGGAAATTCCAGAAAAAAACATCTATATCTGCTTCATTGACTACACTAAAGCCTTTGACTGTGTGGATCTCAACAACCTGGAAAATTCTGAAAGAGATGGGAATACTAGACCACCTTACCTGCCTCCTGAGAAATGTGTATGCAGGTCAAGAAGCAACAGTCAGAACCAGACATGGAATAATGGACTGGTTCAAAATTGGGAAAGGAGTATGTCAAGGCTGTATACTGACACTCTGCTTATTTAACTTATATGCAGAGTGCATCATGTGAAATGTGGGGCTGGAGGAAGCACAAGCTGGAATCAAGATTGCTGGGAGAAATATCAACAACCTCAGATATGCACATGATACCACTTTAATGGCAGAAAGCAAAGAGGAACTAAAACACCTCTTGATGAAGGTGAAAAAGGAGAGTGAAAAGGCTGGCTTAAAACTCAACATTCAAAAAACTAGGATGGCATCTGGTCCCATAAGTTCATGGCAAATAGATGGAGAAAAAATGGAAACAGTGACAGATTTTATTTACTTGAGCTCAAAATCACTGTGCATGGTGACTGCAGTCATGAAATTAAAACACACTTGCTCCTTGGAAGAAAAGCTATGACAAACCTAGATAGCATATTAAAAAGCAGAGATATCACATTGCTGAAAAAGGTCTGTATAGTCAAAGCTATGGTTTTTCCAGCAGTCATGTATGGATGTGAGCTCGGGACCATAAAGAAAGCTGAGCCAGTGAATTGATGCTTTTGAACTGTAGTGTTGGAGAAGACTCTTGAGAGTCCGTTGGACTGCAGAGAGATTGAAGACAGGAGGAGAAGGAGACAACAGAAGATGAGACAGTTGGATAGCATCACCAACTCAATGGCCATGAATTTGAGCAAGCTCCAGGAGATGGTAAAGGACAGGGAAGCCTGGCATGCTGCAGACCATGGAGTTGCAAAGAGTTGGACACGACTGAGTGACTGAACAGCAATAAAACAGACAAGGCAGATCAATGTCAGAGGCTGATTAGAAAGCTCACCCTATGACATGCCTTCCCATGTAAGCAGCAGAATCCTGAATCCTTTTGTCTTTCTAGACCCACAGTTGTCCTCCCAGGATTGTTTAGCATCACTACAGGTTTAGTGCTACAATTCGTGGCCTCTTTAAGGGCTACAAAAATACTTAATATGAAAATATGTTTATTGACTTACAACAAGAAAAGTGCAGTATAAAAATTAATAATTTAATATCCATGACACTATACCACTTCTGTTTAAGTTTAGGATTCATAAAGATTATAGCACATTTAAAAATAAATTGAAGATCAGATTTTTATCCCAGTCTAAGAATTTCTCAGCATGTGTGATGACTGACGAGAAAACATAGCCAATTATAAATTGGATGAGTTACTCATTGGAAAACAATTTGAAAAACCAAGTTATACAAATCAGTTTCCAATTAACATTGGAAAGTTCTTTTTATTGTTAGACATGAGGACATTCACATATCTTTGCAAAATGTGAAGTAGGACCATGGTGGTTTTTTTAAAAAGGCCCTATCCTTTCAATTTTCCTCCAAAGAACGGATGGTATAGTCAGAAACTACCTGCTACAAACAATAGGCATCTTGCAATGCTCCAGTTCTCAACTTTCGGAAGAAATAAAATCTTAGTGGCTCATAAGAAGCTTGTTTTCTATTTTGTTATAAATTATGCCTGTCTAATTCTATTTTTAATTATCTATCATTGAGTTAAAATCATGTCCCAGCAAGAAGCACAGTATTTACTCTCTGGCTGTGCTGAGTGTCTGTGACACACCATTCCTGGGATGCATGAGCTTTACAGTTTTAGTTGACTGCTCCTGAGTGATGATGGCAGCTATCTCTTCTTTTGAGGAAGATGTTAAGAAATCAATACAGCAAATTATAAAGCCTTTTATTGAATTAAAAGGTCTGAAGTGTTTTGTTGTTTATTTGTTTAAGCACATGATAATACCATTTGCCTGTTGTGTAACTGTCCACCTAGGCCTTCAGGGAAACTGGAAAATATTCTCTGAGAATAATCCAAACTCTTCCCAGTGCAAGAAGCTCTCAAGAGTAAGCCTGAATTCCTCTCCCTCCAGTTCTCTGTAAGAGCTGACCCCAGACCCACTCCCAAGTATGACACAGATTCTTCCACACTTGTCCCTGTTCTTTCTGCTATTGCTATTGCTAAGTCACTTCAGTCGTGTCCAACTCTGTGTGACCCCATAGATGGCAGCCCACCAGGCTTCCCCGTCCCTGGGATTTTCCAGGCAAGAACACTGGAGTGGGTTGCTATTTCCTTCTCCAATGCATGAAAGAGAAAAGTGAAAGGGAAGTCGCTCAGTTGTGTCCGACTCTTTGTGACCCCATGGACTGCGGCCTACCAGGCTCCACTGTCCATGGATTTTCCAGGCAAGAGTACTGGAGTGGGGTGCCATTGCCTTCTCCGCTGTTCTTTCTAAATAGTAATAATTCCACATTTGGCCATGAAACACTTACTCCTTGGGGAATTAGTTCTTCTACTTCTGCTTCCATTCACCTCCTGGTGAAACTTTCACTGGTCTCCTCACAATCAACTGATGGATTGATTGCCCTGGAATCCGTCTTCAACAATCCTCTCTGATTGCCCTTCCCTGGGCTCAAGGTTCCTTAAAGTCCCTCATCTTCATAGCTCTCAGCGTATATCTTATTGTCTCATTTTTGTATATTGGTGCTCTGATCCCTTCCCTGTGGCTGATCTCCCTGTGGGTGCTGCACCCTGTATTAGGGAGGCACTTGGTATGTCTTAACAGTCTTTGTGTTCTAGGACCTAGCATGGTGTCTGGTACCCAGTTAATAAATGAATTAAAGAGTGTGAATGGATTTTTTAATGTTAGAAATGTAAATTTTCACTCATCTTCAGGGATAGGAAACAGTGTTTGCATTTGGAAGTTGTGTTCAGCAAACTTTTAAATTGACTTTCCAAAGAAATTGATTGACAAGACAGATGAGACTACTGAGGAAAGGAAAAGAAAAAGATATACCTAGTGACAGAGGATACCTGATTCATGGCACCCCATCATAAAAACAAATCTGTATCCTTTTAGCCTAGTTTGGCAATGCTGTTCTGTGCCCTACTGCATCTCTTTTTGCCCTTGGCAGGAGCCTTTGTTGGAAGAGATGGTCATGGTCCTGAGCCCCCTGTTTTTGGTCTTCATACTGGGTCTGGGTCTGACCCCAGTGGCCCCGGCTCAAGATGACTATAGATACATACACTTCCTGACCCAGCACTACGATGCCAAACCAAAGGGCCGGAATGACGAATATTGTTTTAACACGATGAAAAATCGACGCCTGACCAGACCTTGCAAAGACCTCAACACCTTTATTCATGGCAACAAGAATGACATCAAGGCCATCTGTGACGACAGAAATGGACAGCCTTACAGAGGCGATCTCAGAATAAGCAAGTCTGAATTCCAGGTCACCATTTGCAAGCATAAAGGAGGTTCCTCCCGGCCTCCATGCCGGTATGGAGCCACAGAAGACTCCAGAGTCATTGTTGTCGGCTGTGAAAATGGCTTGCCTGTCCACTTGGATGAGTCCTTTATCACTCCACGCCACTAGCCCAGAGCTGGCTCTGCTCTTCCTTCTTTGCATTTTCCCCTTACACTGCAGCAGCATTCATTGATCAGAATCCAGAAAATGAGCTGCTGATCTTTTCTGCTTTACAATATGCTTCATAAATAAAAAGCCTCTCAAATCAGTAAGAATCAAAGTCTTCTCACTGATTCTTGGTCTATTGATCTTTCTGCATTTTCTCTGTTCACCTGAGAGGGTTGGATGGTAGAGCAATGCCTCTTTCCTTATCAGTCAGTTGCTTTTCAGGCATTCAGGAGGTGCACTTTACCTTTCTGTGAAAGGGTGTGTGTGTTAGTCATCCAGTCATATCCCACTCTTTGGAATCCTGTGAACTATAGCCCACCAGTCTCCTTTGTCCATGGAATTTTCCAGTGCCATTTCCTCCTCCAGGGGATCTTCCCAATCCAGGAATCAAACCCACATCTCTTGTGTCTTCTGCTCTGGCAGGCAGATTCTTTAACCTGGGAAGCCCTTTGGGACTAAATACCAATAGATTAATTACATTTTCTTTCCCTCTCTCTCTCACACACACACATGCACACATTTGAAATCCTGCATAAATAACAAAATCCATTCAGGGTAGCCACCTCTTCCCTTAAGCAGGAAGAAATTTGATAGTGCTTTGAATGGAACACTCCCAGGATATTCTCATGGTTATTTCATATAAAGATCAAAAAATTGATTACTACCTTATTTTCTCTTTAATCTTTTCCTTTATCAACTGATGCCTGGCAACTCTGAGGTCTTGGGGAGGTCATAGAAAAATTCCAAGCTTATCCTTTATTCTTCAATTTGATATGGTTTCAAGAAGGAAATGGCAACCCACTCTGGTACTCTTGCCTGGAAAATCCCATGGACGGAAAAGCCTTGTAGGCTACAGTCCATGAGGTCACAAAGAGTCGGACACGACTGAGCCACTTTACTTCACTTCACTTCAAGTAAATACAAGCTTAAGTTAACAGGCAGTCTTTGTAAAATATGCTAATTAATCTATGAATTTGGTGTTACCTAATTTAATCAACAGATACCCGGATATCTTATTTAGAGTGTAGTTAATAAACTACAATTATGCATCATTATTTTTGCCATCTTATGAATGACTATCATGGTCACAGTATTCCCCATGGTGGCCTCCCCTGATGCCTACATGTCCTGAAATGGACCAAAAGTCCTGTTTCCTCAATACCTGGGTTAGAGGCTGGTGTCCTGGTACCACACAGAGCCCAGCCTCACAGAAAGTATTCAATTTATGGAGGAAGGGATGGAAGAGTAGGTCAAAGTTTCATCTATTTCAAAATTGAAAACATTGTCATTTCTCTCCAAAGTAGGGAGAAGAATTTTCCAAAACTCTTTTGGAAAATTTGTCTTACTATTATAAAGTAAAAAAGGCCCTTAGGAAGCAAGAAATTTCCAGTGCTTAGTAGACTACTGGAGAAGGCACTGGCAACCCAATCCGGTACTCTTGCCTGGAGAATCTCATGGACGGAGGAGCCTGGTGGGCTGCAGTCCATGGGGTCACTAAGAGTTGGACACAACTAAGCAACTTCACTTTCACTTTTCACTTTCATGCACTGAAGAAAGAAATGGCAACCCACTCCAGTGTTCTTGCCTGGAGAATCCCAGGTATGGGGGAGCCTGGTGGGCTGCTGTCTATGGGGTCACACAGAGTCGGACATGACTGAAGAGACTTAGTAGTAGTAGTAGTGGTAGTAGTAGACTACTAGAACTCTTTCTCGGGTTCTCCAACCAGTACCATCTGTTGAGGTATAGGGGGCTTCCAAACAGACTCTTGCCCTCTTATGGTCTTGACTGTTGTTGTTTAGTCACTAAGTGGTGTTCGACTTTTCTGCAGCCCCATGGACTTTAGCCATCCAGGCTCCTCTGTCCATAGGATTTCCGGGGAGTCCTATGAATTCTGGAAGAATTCTGGAATGCATAGCCATTTCCTTCTCCAGGGGATCGTCCCCGCCCAGGGATTGACCCAGCATCTCCTGCATTATAGGCGGATTCTTTACCACTGAGCCACCAGGGAAATCCTATGGTCTCAATGGGGAAGGTCAAAGGCTTGGACCATTACTACATTGATCACATCATAGTTGTGAAAACTCACATCTCCAGGGACTTCCCTGGTGGTCCAGTGGTTAATAGATGCACCTTGCAATGAAACAGATGGGGATTCAATCCTTGATCAGGTAACTAAGATCCCACGTGGCCCAGAGCATCTAAGCCCACACACCACAGCTACTGAGCAGTGGGCTCCAGAACAGCACCACAACTACAGCTAAATAAATTTAAAATTTTTTTTAAAACTTCACATCTCCGAACATCTGCTTAGAGCATTATTATTGCGTCCTCAACCCTGGTGTTAGAACAAATGACATTTTCCCAGGAAATCATGTGGCAGTGAGACAGGGTGCTTCTCTACTTGCTGATGGAGCTAGCAGCTGAGTAGCCAGCCCTTCCTAGTATTTTTTCTCTTGATCTCGTGTTCTCTCACAACCAAAAAGCTACTTAGAATGAAGTGTTAATCACAGGCAAGTCATTTTATCTTAGGTCAATCATTTGTGAAATTGAAATCCTATTCCACTATGTTTTGCTGACTTTGCAAGGATAAGAGAAAAAGAACTCAAAATTGTCAAGTCCTTAGAAAAAGGGTGACAGGCAAGGAAGAAAATTCCATGCACTTTGGAGAGGGAACATTTGTGTAGGTACACAGCATAAATCCTAGTAGCTGAGATAGTTCAGCTGCAAAAAAGCCTTCTAATGTCTTGGGAATATAGGTTCTCTACAGTATAAGAAGGAGGGTGCCTATAATATATGCAATTAAGTGTAGTTGTCATTTTAGCAGAATGAAGAGAACAAAGGAAACCAAGAAAAAATGGAAATGCTAAAAATAATCATTGCTGATCCCTATTGAACACTTAGCATAGGCTAGGCATTATGATAAGCACTTTACAATGATTTTATCATTTCTTCTTCACAACATTCCTAGAGGTAGGTATTACCTTTATGCTTATTTTACTTTTGAGGAAATATACTGAGAGAGGTTAAGTAATTTTCCCAAGGTCATACAGTTAGTGTGGCAGAACTAGGTCCTTGGGACCACTGTATAAAAAGAAGTTCTTACTGAGATCGTTGCATTCAGTGGAGAAAGCCTTTGTGGCAAGCTCTAACCAAAAAGTATGTGTTGGAAGGATTTGGAGATCATTTAATTTTCTGTTGTAGGTAGAACTTTGAGAGGCACCCATGGATGTCTACATTGAACTCTGTTCATAGTATTTTTCCTTGTCTTACTAAATCAGTTGGTTACTGTGACTGAGGCCATCCATGCTCTTGTTTGAAAAGTAAAATCTTCTCTGTAGCTAGTCGTGTTGCTAAACCATGTTGTTGGTCACAAAGAAGCAGAATGAGAGAAAGGAGACAGAATTGTGCACACTTAGTTTTGGGACAGACCATGCAAAGTACATTGTGGTGATGAAGCTCTTACCCAAGTGCTAAGTGTATCTTCAGAAGTTGCATCCAGTGCTCCTGGGGTGAGGAGTAAATCGAGCATCATTTCTTCCTGCCACCCTGCTTCCCACAACTCCTTTACTTTCCTCTCCTCCTAACTCCGTATTGCGTATCTGCAGCAGCAGACACAGCAATGTGACACAGAGCTTTGGGTCTTTCTGTGCACAGGCAAAACGTGGTCATGAACAGAGAAGGTGGCATTTAAACGAATGATAGTTATGTTTAATCCTGATCATTATTGTTAAGGATAGGCTGTAGGTGGAATAAGATGCAAATCCCCAGCGTTATAATCACACACAGTGTGATCCACCATCATGAAGCAGCATCTTTGAAAACAAAGGACAGTAGTAACCATATGTATCAAACTAGGAACTCAGCTGGGCCTAAACCTTAGACTGGATGTGTATAAAAAGGCCCTGTCTGTTGCTCCAAAAATTCTCCTTGCTGCTTTGGGTTGCTCACTTCCTATTGAACCTGGGATGGTTTTTCTTGCCCCTTGGTCTTCTCTAGGCATCTCCAAGGCAGTGATGGCTCTCCAGAGGACCCAGGCCTTTCTTCTGCTCTTGCTGCTGACCCTGCTGGGGCTAGGGCTGGTACAGCCCTCCTATGGCCAGGATCGCATGTACCAACGATTCCTGAGGCAACACGTGGACCCTGATGAGACAGGAGGCAATGACAGCTACTGCAACTTGATGATGCAAAGACGAAAGATGACTTCACATCAGTGCAAGCGCTTCAACACTTTCATTCATGAAGATCTTTGGAACATCCGTAGTATCTGCAGCACCACCAACATTCAGTGCAAGAATGGCCAGATGAACTGCCATGAGGGTGTAGTGAGGGTCACAGACTGCAGGGAGACAGGAAGCTCCAGGGCTCCCAACTGCAGATACCGGGCCAAGGCCAGCACCAGACGTGTTGTCATTGCCTGTGAGGGTAACCCGGAAGTGCCTGTGCACTTTGACAAGTAGATACCACTCAACAGGGGTTATGGCCCAGCAGCTGGCCCTTAACTTACTCCTTAAATAGTAATGAGTAAGCATTTGAGCTGTCCCAGGCCGACTCCCCTGATTCTTTGTTTTTTCTTCTTTATATAACCCATTCTGTTAAACACATTGCATGACAGAGAAAGATGAGACACAAACTTATAATGAATCTGGGCTCTTCTGTAATATGCTTTCTTTTATAATATTGGTCAGCTTTGCTATCTTTGATCTTATCATCTGGAATTCAGTCATTACATAGCATTTCAGGAATTTCAAGGTCCTTTCATCTAAGCTATCTCATTCTAATACCATGGCACCCTTGGGATGCTGGTCCTAGTGTTACAGTGCACAAAAGCTCAAAGTTAAGGGATTTGCTAAGACTGAAAAGTTAGTAGAAAAGCTAAGACAAAAGTCTAGTTTAACAGGCTACTCATCCAGTGCTTTCCCCACTTCAGCACAAGGAGTTTTGAAAGTTTTAATACATGGCTTTTGTTATTCCTAAAAGTCAGCTCTTGGGAGAAGCATTAACAAGTTGGAAATATATACTCGCAACGTGAGACCTCTATCTGTATTATGTGGCAAACTAGCTGTATTTGGATCTAATAAGATCAAGAAATGATACAAGGAATTTTCTTTTCTCCTTCCCAAACTTTTGAGTCACCCTAGTAAGTCAGAATATTAACATGTGCTAGGTCATTAAGACTCCTTCACTCTTCCTGACTGAAAGATTTTTCATATGTTCCTTATAATAAAGAAAATAAGATAATTTCAATTCCAGGTATTTAAGAAGACTATGTTCTTGTGTGTGAGATTCTTTTTTCCTCCTATCCTCTTTTAATTCTTCTCTAGTTTATAAACATGCACATGCTTTAATATCTTCATAAACTCTGGTCAAGACTAAAGCCCATCATATTAGTGACCATGACACACAAAGCTTTGTTTCATCTGCTTCAGAGGGAACGATTTCTCTTAAGGTAATTCTCACGCATTCTCCCTTTGAATATTTAGAAACAAACTGGTGAACAGAGATGTATGAAGACATTAGCTACTAAAGAAGGAGAGAGTGTGTGTATGTGTGAAAGGACTGAACTAAAAGCATTTGAATTGTAGCTGACATATATTGTTTATATTTCGGATGTACAACTTGATTTGGTTTACATATATATCCTGAGATAATCACTATAATCAAAGTAACATATTTACCACTTCACGTGGTTACCCTTTCATGTATGTGTGTGTGTGTGGTGTGAACCCATATGATTCACCCTGTTAGCACATTTTATGTTTACACTGCTTTATTGCCCACCTGTTAAAAAAATTAGGGGTTCAGAAGAGTCCTTCATAAGACGTGCTACTTTGCCAGGTGAATTATTTTGAGCTTCCCCGGTGGCTCAGACTGTGAAGCGTCTGCCTGCAATGCAGGAGACCTAGGTTCAATCCCTGGGTCAGGAAGATCCCCCGGAGAAGGAAATGGCAACCCACTCCAGTACTCGTGCCTGGAAAATCCCATGGACGGAGGAGCCTGGTAGGCTACAGTCCATGAGGTCGCAAAGAGTCGGACACGACTGAGTGACTTCGCTTTCATTCACTTTATTTTGAGTTAACGGTAGTGAAGCACCTGAAAACTGAAGAGAAACTGCTGCTGGTGCTGCTAAGTCGCGTCAGTCTGACTTGTGCGATCCCATAGACGGCAGCCCAGCATCTCCACCGTCCCTGGGATTCTCCAGGCAAGAACACTGGAGTGGGTTGCCATTCCCTTCTCCAATGCATGAAACTGAAAAGTGAAAGTGAAGTCACTCAGTCGCATCGGACTCTTAGCGACCCCATGGACTGCAGCCCACCAGGCTCCTCTGTCCATGGGATTTTCCAGGCAAGAGTACTGAAGTGGGGTGCCATTGCCTTCTCCGGAAGAGAAACTACTGCCCCTCATTTGACTTCTTAGAATAATTTAATTTGAGATTTTTCCCAGAAAAAGAGCTATTAGAAGACATAAAATGGGTCTTTTGTAGTTTGCAGCATCACATATGAGCCCTAGTAGTGTCTCCCTCCAGCTCCTACACTCCTTGAGCCACTACTTGGTTTAGGTCATCAGTGGATACCACTAACTTGCTGGAAACTCTCGAAATGTATGGGAACATGATGGCCATTTTATCTTTTCTTAGAATCATCTCTCAAGTCCTGCATACCCAGGTGTCCAGAATTCTTACCTTTTTACTCCCCCTCTTCATTCACCCAAAGAACTAGAGAGTAGTTGGATTTACAATGTTCCCTGAGACAACCCCTATCCAGTCTATTGGTGCCCAATTCCCCATTATTCAGGGGAATAATGAGCTAGGGCTTAAATTGCACCAGAGTTTCTGTAAATACCAACATGTCCCCATCTAATCCTGATGACTTATTTCCCATTTGAAGAGAAGAAACAAGGGGATTCCCAGGTGGTCCGGTGGTTGGGATTCTAAGCTTTCATTGCAGGGAGTATGGGTTAGATCCCTGGTGGAGGAATTGGGATCCTGCAAGTCAACCCTCCTTGGAAGAAAAGTTATGACCAACCTAGACAGCATATTAAAAAGCAGAGACATTACTTTGGAAACAAACGTCCGTCTAGTCAAAGCTATGGTTTTTCTAGTTGTCATGTATGGATGTGAGAGTTAGACTATAAATAAAGCTGAGCACTGAAGAATTGATGCTTTTGAACTGTGGTGTTGGAGAAGACTCTTGAGAGTCCCTTGGACTGCAAGGTGATCCAACCAGTCCATCCTAGAGGAAATCAGTCTGGAATATTCATTGGAAGGACTGATGCTGAAGCTGAAACTCCAATACTTTGGCCACCTGATGTGAAGAACTGACTCATTTGAAAAGACCCTGATGCTGGGGAAGATTGAAGGCAGGAGGAGCAGGGGAAGACAGAGGATGAGATGGTTGGATGGCATCACCAACTCAATGGACATGAGTTTGAGTAAACTCTGGGAGTTGTTGATGGACAGGAAAGCCTGGTGTGCTACAGTCCACGGGGTCGCAAAGAGTCGGACATGACTGAACAACTGAACTGAACTGAAGTCAACCCGCATGGCCAAAAAGAGAGAAGAAAGAAGATGGCATTGCTACTAACAAGTTTTGAAGATAAGTCCTGGATATAACTAAATATTCTAACTCTAGGACAAGAAAAATAATTTTTCCTCTACCTTCTAGGTTCTGTCTGTGTTCCCCTCTGTCATAAAAAATAAATTAACAAAGGTAAGTGTTGCCCTAAGACAATCAGACCGTCAGGCTTTTTTCCAGCAAATAAAAAAAAAAAAAAGTTTATTTGGGATCAGCAAAGAATTGTAATTTTGGGTAGGCAACCATGGTAAGACACATGCAAATCCTCAGCAAAAATGGAGAGGAGAACCCTTTTATAGAGGAGAAAAAGAAGTTGAGAGGGCTACAGTAAGCAAAGAGCATGTGACTTTTCTTTGGCTGAATTGCAACAGTCTCTTAAGATCTGAGCCAGAAGAGGCAATCTTCCTTCTTCCCATTGGCTCTGCTATCCTTGTAGAGAGTGAAAGCTTCCCCTTCTGGTCTCCTGACTCCATTTAAATGAGATTTCTATTATTAATTTTTTTTAACAAAAAACAAACAGAAGCTTAACAACATGGATATTTCCCATATACATAGGAGATACCCAGGAAAGCTGATTAAAACTTGACAAATGGACCAAGCTGCTACTTCAAATAACATTTTTAGCTAGAGGCAAAAGTTGGGGATAGTATTTGGGGATTACAAAGGGAAGGGAGCAATTCAGCAGAATTTGAAAGGAGCAAACATTTGGTCAACAAATATTTGTTAAGCCTTGCAGAGATCATGGGAACAGAGAAAAAAATTTAACAGACTTTAACAGACCTCCCTGTCTACACATCTAGTTCATATTATACTGTAATTATCCATGGTGATAGCTCTCTTCCTGAAATAAGTCCTCTATCTACATTCTGTTGACTGAAAAAAATTCACAATCTAAAAGTTGAGAATTATGTTTTATTCAGTGGACTTACTGAGGACTTAAGCTTGGGAGACAGCCTCTCAGCTCTAGGGACTGTTTTGCAGAAGTAAGGGAAGAACCAGGATATATAGGAACTTTTCCCAAAAAAACCCACAAATAGTTGGAATATCAAGAGACTACTGTCAATTAAAGAAAAACCAGGCAACTCAAGTTTAACAAATTTAGCACTTTTCCTTGTACAGAAAGATGCAAGAGTCTAGACTCACCAAAATCTTTCCCTGATATACACCTTAACTATCTAGGCCTGTATCCTGTTTATCTCCAGCCTGAATTCAACTACTGCAAAGACTGCTGGCTTGATGGCCTCAACATCCTTTGTTTCCTGGAATGGCAGGTGATATTCTTTGTCCACAACTCTTTTAGGTAGTTAGGGAGAAGGTCAAATGTTCTTTCAAAATCTTTTGGACCTTAATTGTTTTCAGCTCAAAATAATCCACCTGCCAAAGAGACATATTTTGGGGAGGCAAATGTTACTCCCCTCAGAGGCATACTTTGGGTGGTATATTCTGCTACACTTCATGATACTCTGATAACAAGGTGGCCCAGTGAGAAATTCAGCCCAGGAGACTTAGCTAGAAACAGCCCTTGAAGAAAAATGTTAATAGAAAACACATTTGAGGATCTCACTTTATCTGCAAAATGTGCCTTTGACTAGATACTTTTCAATTCTCAATGGAAGTCCAGAAGTTTACAATTTCAGGTGCGGTTTCCCTCTCTTAAATTCCCCTGGATCGTAACCATCCAGGGAATTTCTCCTAGAATTTTGTTGGGAAACCAGTTTAGGAGCCAAATCTCTGGTTGTCTCCTGAAACCCCCCTCTGGGGTTATCCAGGGCCTTATAATTTCTTAATGCCCACAGGTCAGTCTTTGAAGTTTGACTCCTTTGCTCCAGGCTATTCTCAGAGTGAACCCAAGTGTTCTAGATGAGAAGATACAGGAACTGGTTCTCATAGTAAGTCTGTCTTACCCCTCTCCCCACAACTACTGCCAAGTAATTGGAGTGCTGTACCTCCCACTGCTATTCCTTCCATCTTTCCTTCACTTTTGAGATTTCTTGGCTCTAACGAAAGGGGAAACACACACACTCTCTGCTCTTCAGATCCATAAACTGATCCCCACTTTGACCAGTGACAGGAGTGTTGGATCTAAATAGGGTGAGTTATGGTTAGAAGGGCTGGTGCTGAGGATGCTTGGAGGGAAAGGCCCAGGTATGCTGGAAGGGGAAATTAAGGTGGTGGGATTGAGAACAGACAGTGATCCAACTTGTAAGTACCAACGACCTGAATTCAATTCCGTATGAATCTCATTGATACAATTCTTAAAGCCTCTCCCCACTCTTCTACCCCTCCGGCTTCCTCCTCAATCTTCCTAAGCATAATATCATTGTCCCTTGATATCTATGGAGTATTGGTCCAGGACCCCCATGCCCAGGATACCAAAATCCAGGCATCAAGTCCCTTATATAAAATGGCATAGCATTTGCATTTAATCTATATATCTTAATCATCTCTACATTACTTATAATACCTAATACAATTTAAATTTTATGTAAATAGCTGTAAGTACAATATAAATGCTATGGAATTAGCTGGCAGCACAAAGCAAATTCAAGTGTTACTTTTCAGAACTTTCTGGATTTTTTTTAATATATATTTTTAATTTATGGTCATGGTTTGTTGAATCCCTGGGTGCAGAACAGGTGGATACAGAGGGCCAACTATACACTGAAGCAGCTTGAATCCTGGTCTTCTCATCCTATTTAGGCCTTCTGAGCCAGGGATAGGGTATCACAAAAGAGAAGCACCTATCCCTTATGCTGTGTTTGATGTAGCACTTGACATTCTCACAAATGCTCTCAATGCATATATCTCATAAGACTCTCGCAAGTCTGAGGGACAGATGATTAGGCCCATTTTGGGGCATCATGCTCAGAGTTGAGAACTAGGATAGACATTCCACAGGGCCAGGTATAGTCCTCATGGTAAATGAGGGCAGAGAGCTAGTTTAAAGGGGAGACTTTTTCAAGCAACTCTCTGTCCTAATTTTGAACAGAGTAGCTCTTGTGAGGGCAATTTCAATCTTGGCACCTGATTGATTACAACAATATTTCAAAATTGGAGCTCATTGTGATGATGTTCTTAACAACAGATCAAGATCATTTATAATGACAATAATTAGGGAAATGGCTTCTGAGAAGGGGTGTGTGTAGTCAGAAGTGATAGCCTGTTTCACAGGCTTTAGGGAAGTGTCATAAGGAAGACGAGATCCTGGGAAGCAACATCTTTCAGAGTCAGTGTAGCGACAGCCTAGGATTTCAGGGAACCAAAGCCTCCTGCTGAGAAATATCTCCCAAGTCTCTATTCATCTTCTGCATACCCTTTAAAGGTGACAACCTTTTGCAATTCACAAACATACAGATTAAAATCCCATTTTTTAAGGATATACACTCTTCTATGAATTGATCTGGATGCAAAACAGTTAGCTAAAGGGAAATAAGTTCCTTAATTCAGATAGAAGAGAGGGCAGACAAGAGGTATTTGGAACTGTCAAAATAAACGTCGTTAATTTTTTACAACTTTGCTCTTGTCTCAGACAGGCTGTAGCATATTGTCATTTCTTGTAAACTTGATTATCTAATGAGACTTATCTTCCAGCCTGGAAACCAAATGGTAAAATTGGGTCCAGGTGCCTACACTGACAGAGAAAGGAATTTTAAGGTGGAGCTCAGCTCTTAGGGCAGTGTTGAGATAATGCTTTCCTCTCTCTTCCCTGTGGATCCACAGGTGGTCCTGGTGACTGAAATGGCATCCACTCTAAAGGTCCTAGGCTCTCTGTTGGCTCTGCTGTTTCCTCTATGTGGGCTCTTTGTATACAGCCAGAACCTTTCCTGGAGGGAATTTATGAAACAGCATCACCTGAGCACAAATTGGGAATTCAGCAAGTACAAATGCAATGATCTGATGAGGGAAAGAGGCATTCCAAAAGACAAGAACTATCACATCTTCATCTATACCTTATGGCACAAAATTGTACATATATGCATGAGGAACTGGGGAGACCGCCACAGAAATGTATATATATGGGCCACATATCCCTTCGAGGTACTCAAGTGCATCCGAAAGAACAGCAGAGGCAATTACAAAGATTACAAGAGCTACAGCTACATTGAATTCCATTGCAGCATGAATGGGTTTGTTGATGGCATAGAGGACATGCGGTTATTAGAAGATATCAGCAACTAGAAAGTCCACCCACACCCACAGCTTTCAGTGTTCAGTGCTCCCAAGTGGTGGCCCCGCGTACATTAAGAGCCCTTACGTTTATGTACCAACATTTTTCAACTACTTAGCATTTTTCACGTGGTTTCTTGCTCTTATAACTGCCTGTGTTGTTTCTCTGCTGGAATACCCTTCCCCTCTCATTTATCTGATTTTCTTCTTTTTTTTTTTTTTTTTTTTAAGATTCTGCACATATGGCGTCTCTTTTTTTACTATCCCAAGAATTTTCCTGATATTGATTCTGCTTATACCTTTGCAAACTGAATGATCTTCCCATCCCTAAATAAATTATATCATTCCAATGTATATGGCACGTATGTATGTATACAGAGTATGTGTTGTGTGATTAGTACAGGAGTTTTAAGTGTGTGTTATATAGCTTATGCTTAAATGTGATTTGTACTGTTTATAGGTTTAAAGCATGTTATATGTGTCTGTCTACTGTGTGTAATAGGTTTCTGTGTGTGATGAATGTATAACTATTTATGCACTAAGCACGGGATAAGATGTGACCTAGGCATTGATGGTGGGGACATGTTGAGTTCCACCCAGATTTGTGGGTGTGACCAAAGCTGATTAGGTATAAAATATGCAGCATGTTCCTGGCACATAGCAGGTGCTCAGTCAACAATGATTTTATTCCTTCCTCATCCTTTGACTTGGTATTTTGACTTTGAGAAAACAAACATGACAAGTGCCCAGCAATTGTCTGCTCTCTCTAGGTTTCATTAAAAGTATCTATAAGGAGGGTACTGCATTTTAGATGAGTTAAGGTCATATGTTTCCTGATGAATAAAATATCAAGTAGAAGATATGAACATAAATCAGTTTATCTGCTAATAATCATGTTCACTTGGCAGAAATATAAGGTAAGGTTGTTGCTGCTGCTGCTGCTGCTAAGTCGCTTCAGTCGTGTCCGACTCTCTGCAACCCCATAGATGGCAGCCCACCAGGCTCCCCCATCCCTGGGATTCCCCAGGCAAGAACACCGGAGTGGGTTGCCATTGTAAGCTTCAGTTCAGTTCAGATCAGTCGCTCAGTTGTGTCCGACTCTTTGTGACCCCATGAATTGCAGCCGCTAGGCCTCCCTGTCCATCACCAACTCCCGGAGTTCACTCAGACTCACGTCCATCGAGTTGGTGATGCCATCTCATCCTCTGTTGTCCCCTTCTCCTCCTGCCCCCAATCCCTCCCAGCATCAGAGTCTTTTCCAATGAGTCAACTCTTCGCATGAGGTGGCCTTTCAGCTTCAGCATCATTCCTTCCAAAGAAATCCCAGGGCTGATCTCCTTCAGAATGGACTGGTTGGATCTCCTTGCAGTCCAAGGGACTCTCAAGAGTCTTCTCGAACACCACAGTTCAAAAGCATCAATTGTTCGACGCTCAGCTTTCTTCACAGTCCAACTCTCACATCCATACATGACCACAGGAAAAACCATAGCCTTGACTAGACGGACCTTTGTTGGCAAAGTAATGTCTCTGCTTTTGAATATGCTATCTAGGTTGGTCATAACCTTCCTTCCAAGGAGTAAGCGTCTTTTAATTTCATGGCTGCAGTCACCATCTGTAGTGATTTTGGAGCCCAAAACAATAAAGTCTGACACTGTTTCCCCATCTATTTCCCATGAAGTGATGGGACCAGATGCCATGATCTTTGTTTTCTGAATGTTGAGCTTTAAGCCAACTTTTTCACTCTCCACTTTCACTTTCAACAAGAGGCTTTTTAGTTCCTCTTCACTTTCTGCCATAAGGGTGGTGTCATCTGCATATCTGAGGTTATTGATATTTCTCCTGGCAATCTTGATTCCAGCTTGTGTTTCTTCCAGTCCAGCGTTTCTCATGATATGCTCTGCATATAAGTTAAATAAGCAGGGTGACAATATACAGCCTTGACATACTCCTTTTCCTATTTGGAACCAGTCTGTTGTTCCATGTCCAGTTCTAACTGTTGCTTCCTGACCCTTAGAGGACTTTAAAATGAAACTCTGTTCAAGAGTGAGGCTTAAGACTTACACTCTGTTGAAGGAAAGAGGAAGTATATGGGAGAAGGAAATGTTGAAGACAGAAGTAAGTAATGTCCACAGTAGTTCTGTTTGCTAAATAGGGGATAGAGACACAGGGTAAGAGAAATGTTCATGTCATATAATTATGCCCAGGGCAGGTATGTGAAGGAGAAATACTAAACATTATTATTCAGTCTCCAGCATCAACAAATGACTCAAACCTTGAAACAACTAGAAAAAAGACCAAGGTATAAACATTTTATACCTTGACAAACCCAGACAGCATAATAAAAAGCAGAGACATTACTTTGCTGGCAAAGGTCTGTCTAGTTAAAGCTATAGTTTTTCTAGTAGGCACGTATGGATGTGAGAGTTGAACCACAAAGAAGGCTGAATGCTGAAGAATTGATGCTTTTGAACTGTGGTGTTGGAGAAAACTCTTGAAAGTCCCTTGGACTACAAGAAGGTCAAACCAGTCAATTCTAAAGGAAATCAACTCTAAATATTCATTAGAGGGACTGATGCTGCAGATGAAGCTCCAATCCTTTGGCCACCTGATATGAAGAGACATCTCATTAGGAAAGACCCTGATGCTGAGAAAGATTGAAGGCAGGAGGAGAAGGGGATGACAGAGGATGAGATAGTTGGATGGCATCACTGACTCAATGGACATGAGTTTGAGCAAGCTCCCGGAGATGGTGAAGGACAGGGAAGCCTGGAGTGCTGCAGTCCATGGGGTCACAAAGAGTTGGACATGACTGAGTGACAGAACAACAATAATATAAAAATTTTAAATTAGCTGATATTTTAAATTAGTTTGCATGCTGTAAGGAAGCAGAATTTTCCACCCTGAAATATGCCTCTTTGGCATAGGGATCATTTTAGCCTGGTTATTTTTTAAGAATCAGCAGATATGAGAGACATTCTGAAAACCAAAAGAAGTTACTTTTTTAACTCTTTTGTAGGAGACCTTTGGGCTTCCTAGGTGGAGCTAGTGGTAAAGGACCCGCCTGCCAATGCAGGAAACAGAAGAGACATGGGTTCAATACCTGGGTCAGAAAGGTCCCCTGGAGGAGGGCATGGTAACCCACTCCAGTATTTTAGCCTGGAGAATCCCATGGACAGAGGAGCCTGGTGGGCTATGGTCCATAGGGTTGCAGAGAGTCAGACACAACTGAAGCAACTTAGAATGCACACAAGAGACAATTACAGGTAAAAGGGAAATCTCCATTTGTAAGAGTGTCTTCCTGCTGTACCAGGAAGGTCGGTAGTGGCGACTCATACTCTAGAAACTTACTGATGGAGAAGGCAATAATAAATCTGCAAAACAACCTTATCCTTGTTTACTGTGTTTTTCTTGATCATCTTCCATAGATTCCTCACCCTCAACATCTCCTTTCGTCTTTAGCTAAAGATGGTGTTTAAGGTGATGGCATCAGCCATTTTGGTGAGTTACTCAGCTTTCCGGGTCTCTGTTATTATACATGTTATTAAACATTTATTTGTTCTCCTGTCAATATGTCATATAATATAATTATTGTACCAGTTAAGTTCCAGGGGAAAAAGAAAACAAATTTTCCTCTCAGCAACACCTTCCTAGAACTCAGGCCTCAATGAGTGGCCAGTGAATCTAGATTGGTCATCATGTTCCAAAGAGCTCCTCAGCTTTACAGTGTTTTCAGTGTACTTGGGAATGAGCAGAGCCCTGGGAGATAAAGAACTTTACCAACCAAACTGACAAGATAGTATTAAATAATAGTTCTAAAAGCAGATAGGATAGGGAGTCCCCAGAGAAAGAGAACCAGGAAGGGCTTTCTTAACATAAGAGAAACCATTTTAGCCATAGGCATTTTGTAGTCTAGACTTGGCCACAAGATCTTAAGGGAAGTAAGGGAACAAAGGGAAAGCAATTAAGAAGTAATTGTTCAGCAATAAAACAGTGTCTCAGTTCCTCTTCAAAGGACATACATAACAATCTGATAAAGTCTTTTGAGTTCCAGATGCAGGACAGAAAGATGCTGTTGACCCTCCTGACTTCAGTCAACTAAAGCTTGGACTCTGTCAACATTTCCCCAGTTCTACACCGAAATCTCTGCTCAAGCCGCTTAGTAATATGCAAGTACCCTTAGCTTAAAACTTCCCCTTTTATGCTGTTTGCGGAGACTGCTTTGGGAAAAATCTCTGGTGTGCTCCCAACTTGCTGTGTGCGTGCTAAGTTGCTTCAGTCATGTCCAACTCTTTACAACCCTATGGACTGTAGCCCACCAGGCTCCTTGCTGCAGGTAATAAATCTTTCCTGCTCCTGATCTTTGCCTTGGTTGTGTCTTTTGGCTTGACATCCATGTTAGGTAGTTAGAATGGGAAACAGGAGTCCAGAATGGCGGTGGCTAAAATACAAGGAACAGAAAAGCCCGTGAAAATAGAACAAAGGAATGTCCGAGGATGGGACTGAGGACCTCAGGTAGAACAAACAGCATCCTGGCTAGCCCACTTTACATAGGGCACGCCCAAGGGGAGGGAAAAACATATAAAAAGAGGAGCCAAAGGGCTGGGGCTCTCTCTTCGCGTCTTTTGGGTCGGTATGCCCTCATGCCTCAAGGATGTATTTTCCTTTTATTTTCTAAATAAAACCGTGTCCTAAATAAAACACAGAGCCGTAACACTGATCTGTCTGAGAGCTATAACATGGTCTGTCCGAGGGCTGAGAGCTGTAACACAGTCTATCTGAGAGCTGAGAACGGTAACATGGTCTGAGAGCTGTGGCACGCTGAGGGCTTTAACGTCCGTCGCTACAAATTTTTGTTGTGACAAGATAGAACCGAGGAGATTTCACTCACCTCACATCCACCAAGAGGTGAATTCAGTTTTCTGGTGGTAATAGTTCTTCATCAATGATCAATTTACATATGGGAAACACGTTGTTTTTCTTACTTGATAAATACTGCTTTAAAATGTACTGGAGTATTCTGGTTTCCTAGAGCCATATTTTAGGATTGTCTTTTCAGTTCTCCTACAATAATTTTTCACGAGTACCTCACTTTTAAAATTCTTTAAAATTTGTTTTTATTAAAATGTTAAATGATGATGGTTCAAAACAGTATAGGAGGAAAATGAATTTAAAAGAAATTATTAACAGTTGTAAAAAATTAGTAAACAATACAGGAGGGCATGGCAACCCACTCCAGTATTTTGCCTGGAGAATCCCATGGACAGAGGAACCTGGCAGGCGTTGGTCCATAGGATCGCACAGAGTTGGACACGACTGAAGCGACTTAGCAGGCACACACACGCATTCTCAATTAAATAGAACTGGAAGACCAGAAGAGGGAGCTCTCACACCCTGTGAACAGAGCAGAGCCTAGCAGGGCCAGCCAGGACTTTCCTGGCTTCTGCCAGTGAAAAGCCATGGACTCTTTGTTTATTATAGCCCTCCAACTTCCTATTTTTCTCTATTAAAGCATTCTCTTTCTCTTGCTGTGCAGGGACTTATTTCTTGACTGCTTTTCTTTCGTTTCTCCATTTCCCCACTTCTCTAATTAGTAACTGTCTGCATCTGCTCTTTGGAAAGGGGGAAGTTCTGCAAACAAGAAACGGAAAGACTTTTGTACCCGGAGGATTCTGCAAGGTCTTGCTCAATTTCAAGCACACAATCTTCATAATCTGACCTGTGCCCAGCTTTCTAGGCTCATCTGATATCACTCACTTTACTTGTTCTCTTAGTAGTAGTCATATGTAGCCACTTACAGTTCCAGGAATATGCCATGCACATTCCAGCCACTGAAACTTTGTTCTCACTTCTTGCCACTTGGTGACAATCTGCCCTGTGTTTATGTCCCAGTTCAGTTCATGGCCACTGAGAAGCTGCTGGGCTCCAATCCATGATGACCCCTTCCTCTTAACTCATTTACATCACACATTTGGCATTTAGCATATGCTGCTTTTTATGGTTAAAATTTTTCTCATATTTTATTCATTCATTCATGTATTCATCTATTCAACAGCATTTATAGAATGCCTACTGTGTGATAAATGCTGTGCTAAAGCAATTATGGTAGAAGGTGAAAAAGCCAATTTCCATGCAGTCAAGGGAGTCAAGTTCTCTAGAACAGCTTCTTATAACCTGGGGACTTCAAGAAGTCCATGAACCATGTTCCCAAGTCCAAGGTCTATCTGCTTGCTGCACAATAGGCCAATGAATCAGAGATGAGGTGTTGAGGCAAGGAATACAACTTTATTCAGAAAGCAAACTGGAGGAGAAGATGGCCAACTAATGTCTCAAAATAACCACCTTGTTGGGGGGTATCTGGTTTTTTTATAGAACAGAGAGGTGTGGAGAAGGTGAGGAAGTAAAGTAAAAAGGTCATAAGTCTCACAAATGTTTCCGGGAATGGCCAGCTTCAGGGTTGGGTAGGTGTTAATTTCTTTTCTGTCAGTCACAGGTGGACAGGGTCAGATTGTCTCTCTGTGAATAGTCAAGCAGAAGAGCAGACCATTAAGTATGATTATAATAACAAAGCAGCAAAAAGCAAAGGTTAAAATCGAAGAAGCAGATCCAACAAGGAGCAAAAATTGGCTCTTCCTAGTAACAAACCCACTGAAATTATATGGATTCTTCTTGGTATGTTTCCATTTGGGGGCAGCAAATCAATGGCTTTCATCAACTTCTCAGAGAAGTTTACAGCATTGGTCTAGTGGCTGTGATATAATTACCACACATATGCACATAACTATCAAAGAGGCTATTAATCTAGCCAAAACTCATTTTACAAAGTAGGGTTGGTGGTCTCAAAGTAATTTATGTTAAGGATACTCTAACTGGAAAAATTTCAGATTTTGTCTGTCACATGGGATAGCCCATATTTTAGGAGTCAGCATTTTCTGGGGCAAAGATATTATTCAATGGTCTTGTTCAAAGATAGATATTTTCACAAGATATTACACACATCAAAATTATAATAACTCCATAAACACTCTTAAACAAAGGTTATTTCTGATCCAACAAAACACTCTAGTTCACATCCGTACTGCTGATGGTGAGCAGGTATGAGATGGGAAAAGGGAAAGAAGGCTTGCTGTGACATCTTCACACTTTGTTCTGCATTCTGAGAAAATTTCTATCCCTTTTTGCTTTCATGAACTTTTTGCATTTTATAATACTCACATCCTCCCCTCAAATATTGAAGAATCCTAGCAATAAAGTATCTTATGACACTCATCAAAAATCCTAAATTTCCATTTGAGAAATGAGAGTCAGGTATTCTTGTTTCCCCCCACATAACCTTACGAGTAGCTATAAGTCCAAAGCTAGAAGTCAATTTGCTTCACAGAGAAATTCTAACTCAATTAGAAGGAATGAGGGAAAGCTATTAAGTAAATGTGTGGTTAGTAAAAGCCACCCTGCTTTGAAGACCTGGAGCAAAGAGCAGAAGAGCAAGACAGCAAATCTGATGTTTTCTAACTGAATTTACACTTCAATTATACTTTGGTATAATTATAATATAATTTAACAATAAAAATAGAATCCAATGAGTGCTAATAGTGTCTGAACAATTAGAGCTGGAAGAGTTCTGGGCCTGGAGAGAGGAAAGTTTGGAGGAGAGGATATTTGAGCACGGTCTACAAAGATGGGTAAGCAACCAGACTAGGTTGGAAAGGATGATCCAGGAAAAAGAAATAACACCTGTAAAACTGTGAAGTATGAATTTTTTTAAAAGTTAAAATTGTGGTTATCAAGAAAGTCTAAATAATAAATTCATGTCATTGAATAAGCTCATAAATAAACCCAAGTTATTAAACTCATCAGCAATAAGGAAGTCAGTAACATCCAAAAAAACAGTTCAAATGTGACTTTAGTTTACAGAAATGTATATTCTTAGCTGGATAAAATTCATTTGCATCACCATGAACAGGAATGATGCACTGTTATCATTTTATAAAAGTTTATGTCTGTTCTGCAAATCAAAGGTATACACCTTCACAGTGTCTGTTCATCCACAGTGGGTCTGCTAGACAAATCCTGGTACTAAATGAAAAGACTCCCAGTAATCTCTTTTGTCCATTTCCAAGTCCTGGACAACTTTCTCTTCTGTTATTGTTGTTATTCAGTTGCTAAGTTGTATCCAACTCTTTGAGACACCATGGACTGCAGGGTGTCAGGCTTCCCTGTCCTTCAATATCTCCCAAGTTTGCCCAAGTTCATGTCCATTGAGTTGGTGATGCCATCCAACTGTCTCATCCTTTGTCGTCCCCTTCTCCTCCTGCCCTCAATTTTTCCCAGCAATAGGGTCTTTTCTAATGAGTCAGCTCTTTGTATCAGGTGGCCAAAGTATTGGAGCTGCAGCTCCATCATTTGTCCTTCCAATGAATATTCTGGGTTAATTTCCTTTAGAATTTACTGGTTTGATCTTCTTGCTGTCCAAGGGACTCCCAAGAGTCTTCTCCAGCACCAAAACTCAAAAGCTTCCATTCTTTGGTGCTCAGCCTTTTTTACGGTTCACTTTCACATCCATATTATAACTACTGGAAAAACCATAGCTTTGACTATATGGCCCTTTGTGGGCAAAGTGATATCTCTGCTTTTTAATATATCAAGTTTGTCATAGCTTTCCTTCCAAGGAACAAGCATCTTGTTTATAAAATGTATGGAGATCGTTATGACTGATGTGAAGAGGAAGAAGGAAGTCACAAGAAATAGTCTGATACAGCAATAGGCCAAAGAAGAAACTGTATCACATGTCCAAATTGACCAATGAGCTAAGAGTTGAAGGCTGTCTTTAGTGTCAGGAATTCAATTCCACAGAAACAATAAAACTAAACCTCACAAAGGAACTTGGAACTCATCACCTAGCATCAGCCTCTGACTCATTGTTCTGGCCATCACTGGCTGGATGCCTGACACAGAAATACATCAGCAACCATGAAAGAAGGAGCATTCTAAGAGGTCTGAATATGGTTGATAATTGTTAGAATAAGTATTAGATTGAAGACTGATCTGTTATTTCAGGACAGGGCTTCGAGACTGTTACTTTTGCAGTCAGCAATCAAATAAAGGTCTAGAGAATAGAATATACAAAATAACAGGCCATAGACCTAATCCCTTCTCAGTGAGGCATGGGTATGGAGAAAACATAGATAATAGAGACCCTATCAGATGCCCTGAACTTGCTTTAGAATTTTAGGGCCAGCCCAAGGGCCCAGCCAATCACTGGGGTCCATTTCCTGCACAGGGAGCATCTGATGGGATTCAGGACATGTTACTACTGAATTTGGCACCCTGGCATATTGAGGGTTTCCCAGGTGTGCAGTGGTAAAGAATATGCCTGCCACTGAAGGAGACGTAGGAGACGCAGATTCTATTCCCAAGTGGGGAAGATCCCCTGGAAGAGGAAGAGGCACCCACTCTAATATTCTTGCCTGGAAAATTCCATGGACAGAGGAGCCTGGTGGACTACAGTTCATAGGGTCACAAAGAGTCAGACATGACTGAGCGTGCACGCATTAGCTTATGGAATATTTCAAGCTGAAGGAATTTGAGAGATGGAAGATAGTGCAGGAAGGATTTTCTGACCTTCTGAAGCAGATCATGAGATCTTCATGTGAGAGGAGCCCTCCCTATGCCTAAGGGGAAAAGAGAATCTTTATCTCTGATCTAGATGAATAGGTCTTGAAAGTTTCTCCTCTCTTACTACACTTAGCTTGTACCTCTGTTCTTTCACATCTGTCCATGTCATCCCACTTTTTGTCAAACCTAGCATAAAAATGCTTAGGTTTAATCACTTCTTAGGGTCTTCATTTCCTTAGAAGTGTTCCTATATTCCTTATACTAAATAAATTTGTATGCTTTTATCTTATTAATCTGTCTTTTGTTACAGGGACCCCAGCCGAGAATTTAGAAGCATAGAAGGAAAAGATATTTTTTCTCCCCTACACTTCAAAGGTTTGGGATAATTTAAGAGAGTTAAGAGAGGTATATTCCCCCATTCTTGTCTTTCCCCATCTGTCTTGCACCTTACTTATTATAGCAAGACAAGAATTCATCTGCCTGAATTAGGACAAAGTGAAAACATTATCTCAGGAGTCAAGCATAGGCCCAGTCTTAAAAACTTGGCCATTGGGTGAAAATCAATGTCAGCCAAGAAAAATGGTTCTCTACTAAGAATCACTGTGGAGTTAATCAAACATAGATATGCAAAGACCTCAGTCCCCCAAATTTAGATTCAGTAGGCCTAGGATCTTGGCATTATAAAAATTTTTATAGGCAATTCTGATGTGAGGTCAGGATTAGGGGACCCCTATCTAGGGACATGGATAACTTGATATTGTTTTTCTCTGTAGTAGACTTTGAATACAATCAAGTTGTGGAACTTCAAGGAGAAGGGAGACTATTCTAATACATAAGCTGTAGAAAAAGATACTTGAGTGCTAGGCAAACAGACATCTTAAAACATTTTTTTAAATTAATGGACTTGTTGGTTCAGAGCAATTTTATTTTATTTTTTAAAGATATTTATTTATTTATCTAGGCTGTACTGGGTATTTACTGCAGTGTGTGAGCTTCTCTAATTGTGTTAGGCAGGCTTCTCCTGTTGTCTGGTGCTCAGGTTTATTTGTCTCACAGCACGTGGGATCTTAGTTCCCGGACCAGAGATCGAACCCTTGTCCTCTGCATTGGAAAACAGATTCTTCATCATTGGACCACCAGGGAAGTCCCCAGGACAAAATTTTAGATTCACAGAAAAATTGAGTAGAAAGTACAAAGAGTTCCCATATGCCTCTTCTTCCTTTTCTCTTCTCCTAACCACACAGTTCACAATTTTCCTATTATTAACATTTTATTGTGCTGTAGTGCTTATGTTACAACTGATGAATCAGTATTAATACATTAATACTGGAACTTCCTTGATGACCCAGTGATTAAGAATCCACCTTGCCATGCAGTGGACCCAGGTTCAATCCCTGGTGCAGGAACTAAGATCCCACATACCACAGAGCACCTAAGCCTACACCTAAACCTGTGATCTCCAGAGACTGGGTGCAGTGAACCCACATGTGATAACTAGAAAGTCCGTAAGGCACAACAAAATAGCTCACATGATGCAACTAAGACCAGATGCAGCAAATAAATCAATAAAATTATTTAAAAAAATACATTATTATTGACTAAAGTCCACAATTTACACTAGAAATTGTTCTTGCGGTACACATTTTTGACGAGTGCATAATGTCATTGTATGGGGAGAAAGTTTTCCTTAGCACTCTTAGGTTCCTTGGCAGGGTCTGAAAATTCAGCTGACAAAGATCAATAGAAGAAAAGCATACAAATTTTATTAAATATTCACATGCTTATGGGAGCATTCACAAGAAAATGAAAATCCAAATAAGTGAACACAGCAGGAAGCTTTTATACCCTTTAGACAAAGAAACAATACCTCTGTAAAGAATTGACAAAACAAAGGGGTTTGGTCTCTGGATAGTATACCGGAGACCAGAGGTAGTCTACCCCTTCACCATACTATCTCTGCATAGTAAATGGTGAAGAAGTAACTAAAAAGATAGTTTTTGAGATTCATTTGCAGATTCCACTGGTGTCCTCACTGGGATGATGACAGTCTCTCTCCAATAAAAGGAAAATTTATTTTCTGCCTTTGGACAGAAAGAGGGAAGCTTGTTTTGCACTTCATGATTCTTAATTGCCTTCAACGCAAAATAATTTTTATGTCAAAGAGCCATATTTTGGGATGACATGTTCTGGTTTCTTTCAGTATGAACATGGAACATCTCTCCATTTATTTATATCCTCTTTTGATTTATTTCATCAGAATTTTATAGTTTTCCTCATATTGATCTTGTACATATTTTATTAGATTTACACCTAAGTATTTCATTTTTCTTTGGTGTTAAGGGAAATGTTAGTGTCTTTACTTCAAATCCCAATTGTTTATTGCTGGTATATAAAAAAAGCAATCAATTTTTGTATATTAACCTTGTATCCTGTAACTTGCTCTAAACAGACTAAATTTTACCCTGAAGATTATTTGAGCCATTAAAAGTATTGGGCAAGAGTGTTTCACTGTTACATTTATGTTCAAGAAATGTTAATCTGGAAGTAATGTGTAGAATGGATTGGAAGCAAAAGAGACTAAAAGCAAAGAGTCTATGTAGGAAACTTTTATGTGAGTCCTCTATGAGACAATAGGTTCTGAATAAAGATATTGCAGCCCCAATGAAAAGGTACAAAAAGGTTTAACAGGCAAATACCCTAAATGTGCCCTGCTTCATATGTATGGGTCTCTTCTCAGTTTCCTCTTTGGGATGCCCTTGCCATCTTCTTTGCTGCTAAGTCACTTCAGTCGTGTCCGACTCTGTGCGACCCTATAGACGGCAGCCCACCAGGCTCCCCCATCCCTGGGATTCTCCAGGCAAGAACACTGGAGTGGGTTGCCATTTCCTTCTCCAATCTTCTTTACCTAACTTCTAATTAATCCTCAAAACTCAGGGTAGGTGTTGTGCCTTCCAAAAATACCTCCTTTCTACTGTCTCCAGACAGTTACCTTGATCACAGCTGTAAGTACTACTTATATTTATTAATATATTATGTATTAGTCCATTAACCTATCTCTATCATGAGCTCATGAATCAGAGTAGCCCAGTAGCTGGCCTAAAAAACATACACATAAATGAATAGTTCATTCAAGTCTATTGTTGAAATTCACATACCAAGTATGTGGCAGTTATTATATCAGATTTTCATGTATATTTTCTCCTAAAGAACTGAAATCATAAAAAAAAAAAAAAAAGAAGTTCAAGTAAGGAAGGAAACACCATTTCATATCAGGAAGTGATCAGTTCCTCAAAACTGTGTTTTGAGTCTCATTGTTTTTAAAATAAGCTTACTCTCCCTGTGTCTACAGTGTAACTGATACTATTTTAAACAGCAGGTTTAAAAATCTAAGTGTTTCATCCATACTGTCCACAAGAAATTCATCTTCCAAGCTCTAGGTTTCTCTTTCTTAGGGTTCAGAACCCTTCCCCACGCAGGCAGACCTAGCATGCCTGGGAGGAGAACACCAGACAAAAGCTTCTGGTCCTGGGACTAACTACTGCAGCTGGAGCCCCATCGTGGAGACCTGGTAAGCCCCACAGCTGGGGAGTGAGTGGGCGGTGAAGATAACTGGGAGATCCAGGTCAAATAGAAGGAGGGTAAATGTTTCAGGAAGCAAGAGACAAGGTTTCTTTTCCTTTGTAAAAATTATTTATTTATTTGGTTGTGTTGGGTCTTAGTTGCTGCGTGCAGGATCTTTGATCTTCATCGCAGCATGCTCTATCTTTAGTTGTGGCATGTGGGATCTAGTTTCTGGACCAAGGATTGAACCTGGGCCCCCTGCATTGGGAGCTCAGAGTCTTAGCTCCTGGACCACCAGGGAAGTCCTAGGAAGAGACAAGGTGTCTGACACGGGCAGCGTCAAACACAGGAGTGCAGGTCAAAGAGAAGAACAAGATCTACCAATCAGAGTAAAGGTTGTCTTACCTCAAATTCCTCCTCACTGGGCTTTAGTTTCTTCAAAATTGTGAGACTCAAGTGAGAAAGGAGATGGTTTTAAAAAAAAAAAAAAGAGCTATGAAATCTTAAAAGGCAGAGTGAAAATCTGAATGGGTGTGAGCAATAATTTCTCTCTTCTTGCTTCTACTGCTACGATCTATTTTCTCTCTCCTTGCACAGAAAAGATGGGACCACATCTTCTGGGACGTTCTTCCCTCCTCTTATTGCTGCTGGGAATGTGGTGGTCAGTGCGTCCACTTTGTGCTGTGCCAAAAGGTCTCACCAAGGCTCGCTGGTTTGAAATTCAGCACATACAGCCAAGGCTTCTCCAATGCAACAAGGCAATGAGTGGTGTCAATAACTACACTCAGCACTGTAAACCTGAAAACACCTTTCTGCACAACGTCTTCCAGGATGTGACTGCTGTCTGTGATATGCCCAACATCATCTGTAAGAATGGCCAGCACAACTGTCACCAGAGTCCAAAGCCTGTCAACCTGACTCAGTGCAATTTCATCGCGGGAAGGTACCCTGACTGCCGCTACCATGACGCCGCCCAATACAAGTTCTTCATTGTTGCCTGTGACCCCCCTCAGAAGACCGACCCCCCTTATCATTTGGTTCCTGTACACTTAGATAAGGTTGTTTAAAGATCACTTTGCTTCTCGCTCAGCACAAATTCTCTTATGATCTCCTCTGATTTACTTGTCTTTTATTGATTTTCCTGGTTACCATAGAAGGAAAAAGGAGACTATTGGAAAAATTAGAGTGATGAGGATACCAGATCAGAGTTGGAACAACAACAAAAAAAGTCAGATTCTTTTCTGCTTTGGAGCTCTGTGTTTTGAAGGAAGGTAGTAGATAAAAGGGTAAAGGAGGGTCCAGACCTCCATATTTTTAACCTTAGGAATTTGGCCAACATTTGCTGTATTGTGTTCAGAGCAATAAAACCATTTTTGGTTGCATTATAATGAGTGTGTGTGTAAGTATGTTTGAGATCACTTTCATGTCATTGCCAGCCTGGAGCTATCTAGGCCTGCATTTGCCAACATTCTAAGAACTACTTTGGCCCTAGGCAAACTTTGAGGTTATTTAGCAACCTGGGGCCTCGGCCATGTCCCTCTTCCTTGTTTTTCTGGGATTAAAGAGAAAGAAAATCCTCCATCCCTTCAAGCTCTGCTCATAGCTTTACATATTTCCCCTGAAATACTTGACTGTGTTTGTTGGAGGTGGCAGTGATATAGAGTGCTAATGGCATTTCATACACAGGTTCTAACACTGGTAACTGAGGCATCCTAGATCTTAACTATTTATTTCTATATTTAATCAGATAATGTTTTAAATATAAATAGTTGAAGGGGACTTCCCTGGTGGTAGAGAGGATACAGGTTCAATCCCTGGTTCGGGAAGATTCCACACGCTGAAGAGCAACTCACCCCATGCACCACAACTACCGAAGCCCCTGTGCCTAGAGCCTGTGCTACTAAACCAGAGAAGCCCCTGCAACGGGAAACCCGCTTACCGCAACAAGGAGTAGCCCCCACTCACAGCAGCTAGAAAAAGCCAGTGAGCAACAATAAAGACCCAGCTCAACCAAAAATAATAATAATAAAAATAATAGTGATAATAATCCACAGTAACCTTAGAGTCAAGTCTCCCATTCTCTACTAGAATGAACAAAGAGAAAGTATCGATCACGGAGGGAGGGGGGTGGGTGTGGAGGGGGGGAGCACTGGGAAACTAAAAACATTTTTGTTCTACCCATTGGGGTTTTGGAACAGATTTTTTTTTTAATCATATACCTCTTTGTTTACTGTAACAAGAGGTTTAATCAGCCTAAGGGAGTTGTGACATTCATTCAGCTGTTCCCTTGAGGGGTCAGACTCATCGATACCCTTGAGACTCTGGCTCCTGACACATTGCTCACTCCGGTGGGTGCCCGATCTTTTGCCTCAGTTCCTGCTATGATATCGTGTGTCATAGGATTTCTTTCCCTTTGTACCTCCGCTTCCAACGCTTGGTAAGAGAAAGTGCGTGTGGTTCACCCTAATGACATCTGTACCTCGTCTTCGACTTGTGTGTCTTATTTCCTAATCACCCATCATGAAGGGCGTGGCTGTCGTGGAGCAGGAGGAAGCCTGGTCTGGAGGCGTTCCTGGTAGTCACAGTTGGTGCTGTGCTGCTCCTGGCAGCTAGAAGGCAGAGAGTCCAGGGAGGCTCTATCAGCCTTCAGTACAGGATGTCCCCGGATAGAGGGTGCGTGGGTGGTAGAGTCAGTAGTACTGTGACGGAGGAAGCACTGTGACAGAGAAGCCCTGGCCCAGGTCCTACTGGGAGGGCCCATTTAGTCTGTCACTGGGAGTCTGACCTGCCCACACCCTTGTTTGAGTGGAAGCTGTGTCCTGGAATAGGTATTTGATTTAGAAACTGAAGTACTGGGATTAAGAATTTAGGTTTTAGGAGTAAGGGAGGAAAAATAGTTTTCCACAAATCCTTCTAGGTTCTTGGCCTAGACGCCTCTGTAATAAAAAGACGGATTAGCAGAAGAAAACAACAATTTTAGGTACACATGTACATATGGGAGCCCCACAAAGATATGAGCCTCAAAAGACAAGAAACCCTGAGGGGTTTTAGAGTCCATATCTCTAGTGGCATCCCAGGGCCGAGCCTGGTTCCAGGACCATTAGTGCTGGCTTAGAGACGCCACAGTTCCCAGGGAAAATGAGCTAAGTAGACAATTCATATATCTCTCTTACCCGCATGGTATGGAAACAGAATTTGAGTATCAGGTCAGATGACATTGTACTTTTAAAATTTCATATTGACTACAGGAGGTGGAGCCAATAAAAACAGTATGCCCCTCTTACTGCTTTACTTATTGACTTAGAAAGCTATTTTAACTAGCTCCGTTGGGGGCATGGTGAAGAATACAATTGAAAACCGTTCCACTGATAAAATTCAATACTCTTTTTAATTTGTAATGCTTTGGGGTTTTTTTGTTGTTGATTTGAAAATGCCACACTATCTGTGCTGTGCTGTGCTTGGTCACATCCAACTCTTTGTGACCCCATGGACTGCAGCCTGCCAGGTTCCTCTGTCCATGGGGATTCTCCAGGCAAGAATACTGAAGTGGGTTGCCATGCCCTCCTCCAGGGGATCTTCCCAACCCGAGGATCAAACCCAGGCCTCCTGCGTTGCAGGCAGATTCTTTACTGACTGAGCCACCAGGGAAGCCCAAGAATACTGGATTGAGTATCCTATCCCCTGCACACTATCTACATAGGGCTAATAGAAACAGAAAAGGTGATGCTTACACATGAGGCAAGCCCATAGAGGAAGCCTGTGTGTGGGTGGCAGAAGAAAGGCCCAAGAACCTCATGGGAAGGGAGAGCACATGCTCTTGAGGAGGGGAATTCTTCTGGAGCCCCTCACTCTTCTTGATAGATTTGATCATATCTTGCCCTCTCTCATGGCCTCCTTTTATTTTTAATGTGAAGAATTACTTTTCAAAAATTAAACAGTGTAGATAAATAGTAATATATAGCACACAAATAGATATTGCTTTTTATTTGCTTACCATTTAAAAAATTATATATATAAACATTGGAGTCCATTTTATTCCTCTCTCCATTTCCATTCCTCTTAACTCTTCTCAAATGAAATCATAAATTTAGGGTGTTTCCAGTCTCATTTTTTATACTTATACCTCATGTATAATATATTCATAAACAAAATATAGTTTCCATGTACAATTTTAAGATAATTTATATAAATATCATGTAATACAAATCATTCTGCAAGTTGTTTTTATTCATTCAGCAGTGTTTTTTTTAAGATTCATCAATATTAAAATATATCTTATTGTTCTTTTATTATTACTGATGTTTTTTCCTGTGTATTAATAAACCATTATTTATTTATCAATCGTCTGTTGATGGATTTTTGGGATGCTCCCAAATTTCCACTCTAATAAGCAGTGTTGCAGTGATATCTTTGTACATTTCTTTATGTGCAAAAGTTTTTACCAAGGTATATCTACATGTGGAATTTCCAAGTCATATATATTTTTAATTTTGCCAAATATTGCCATATTTTCTTCAAACTTATCAACTGAAAGAAAGATACACAGCACAAGAATTGAGAGTTTAAGTTGTATTCATGGTTTTACTGAGGACTAGAGCCTGGGAGACAGCCTTTCAGTTAGTTCTGAGGAACTGTTTCAAAGAGGTAGGAGAAGAATCAGTTTATACATGAATTTTTTGGCTAGAGAATATACAAAGTCAAGCACGGTGGTGGTGGTGGTTTGATCCCTAAGTCATGTTTGACTCTTGTGACCCTGTGGACTGTAGCCCACCAGGCTTATCTTCCATGGAATTTTCCAGGCAAGAATACTGGCATGGCTTGCCATTTCCTTCTACAGGGAGGATTGCAGGTGGATTCTTTACCACTGAGCCACCAGGGAAACAGTCAAGCATACATCTTGGTAAAAGATTACTGTTAATCACAAAGAACAGACATCTCAAATTAATGATTTTAGTGATTTTTATGTATGAGAAGGGGCAAGAATCAGCAGTCATTGACATTATTCCTGAGATAACTATCCAGGGGCCTGTTTATTCACAGCACAGAATATCTCATCCTGTTTTTCATCCTCAGTTCCCCAGAGGGTGCCCTGTCAGAGAGCAATTGCAGTGGGTTGCAACCTAATCCTTGTATAACTGGGTGATAAGAGATGTTCTTTGCTCTTCTTTGTTCACAAACTGATTGGAGCAGTTTGTGTTTTTCTAAGATGTCCATCTCAATATATCTCATTCTCTATACGCCTCTTAGAGTGTGATATTGACTCTTCTCTATCAGAAAGGTCTATGTTCTCTTTCCTTGAGTATGGCTTAGTCTTAGAAACTCCCTTCTAATGAACAGAATGTGGTGAGAATGACACTGTATGACTTCCAAAGCCAGGTCATAACAGGTGATACAGCTTCTGCCTGACTTTCTCTCTATGTTGTGGGACACCCACACTTGGATCCAATCATCATGCTATGAAGAAGATGGTGCCACGTGGAGGCCTTGTATAGATAACCAGTCAGCAGGTCCAGCTAAGGTATCAGCCAACATGAACCATTCAACATATGGGTGAATAAACCTTCAGATGATTCCAGCTCCCAACCTCTGAGTCTTCCATCTGCAGCCTCAGACATTGGAACAGAGACAAGCTGCTCCCACTATGTCCTATCTGAACTGTTGGATCACTGGGAGCATAAGAAATGATTGTTTTATGTCACTAAGTTTGGGGATAACTTGTTACACACATGTAGTAACTGAACCATTGGTCATTTAATTTCACACTCTCACCAGAAACTATGGTATATGAGTCTTTGTAGCTCAATTATATGTCTGTGGCAAAACGTAAGAGTGTAACGGTCCAGCATTTTTGCCAATCTGATTGGTATGAAAGCACATCGTTGTGTAGGGGAAAAAAAAAAAAAAGCAATGTTATTTGTAATTTTAGATCCTTAACTCCTAGTACATTGCCTGACAATTCCTAGTACAATGCCTGACACCAGTGGGTTTCTCTTTTTCTTTTTTTGGCCATGCCACACATAATGAGAGTCATTTCCTAGGCAGGTTGATAAGGAGTCTAGGGGTCCCCAAGGAGAGAGGGATCTGGAATTCTCAAGGAGGAAGAAAGGACAAACCTTTTTTTCCTTCTCTACATTCCTTAGGATTATATAACAATAATGTATCCTGCCTGAGGACAGTCTCTGGATTAAACCTTCTGGCTAATTCTGTTATCTTAAAATGTAAATTATGGGAGTAGACCTGGTTTTACAAGGATTATATAACAATAATGTATCCTGCCTGAGGACAGTCTCTGGATTAAACCTTCTGGCTAATTCTGTTATCTTAAAATGTAAATTATGGGAGTACATCTGGTGAGGTCTTTACAACCTCCAGACATTCTTTGGATTCATTGGAGAGTGTATAACTTCATTGCTAACACTAGCAAGCGGGTACTCTTTCGGCCCCCTTCTGATGCCTATGTCAGAAGCTTTCTCTATATCCTTTATACTTTAATAAAACTTTATTACACAAAAGCTCTGAGCGATCAAGCCTCGTCTCTGGCTCCAGATTGAATTCTTCTCCTCCGGGGGCCAAGAGTCCCGGTGTCTTCGTGTGATTCAACAACAATCTTTCAATAGGATCTTAGTTCCCCAACCAGGGATCAAACCTCTCTTCCCTCCTGTGGAAGCATAGAGTCCCAGCCACTGAAACCCCAGGGAATTCCCACTGGTGGGCTTCTAATAAATAAATAAAAGATGCTAAAATTCATAAACAGATTCCAATCAGGAGTGGAAAAAGTTAGACAAGTATAGGACTTCTCTGGTAGTCCAGTGGTTAAGACTCCACGCTTCTAATGCAGATGGCGTGGGTTTGATCCCTGGTCAGAGAAGGAAGATTCCACAAGCCTCGTGATGTGCCCCTGCCCCACCAAAAAAGTTACACAACTACAAATTTAAAGACATTTTACAAATGAACCAACCCATAACCATCAAAACATCGCAATCATGAAAGATAAAGAAAGACTGAATTAACAGAGACATATATTTTAAACGGGCTTCCCTGGCAGTTCAGATGGTAAAGAACCCACCTGCAATGCAGGAGACCTGGGTTTGATCCCTGGCTTGGGAAAAACCCCAGGAGGAGGGCATGGCAACCCAGTATTCTTGCCTGGAAAATCCCCAAGGACAGTGGAGCCTGGCGGGCTACAGTCTATGGGGATCGCAAAGAGTCAGACATGACTGAGTAACTAAGCACAGCACCTTCACAGCACATATTAAAAGAGACTATAGATACATGACTAAATGCATGGTATGAGCCTGGATGGTATTCTGAAACAGATTAAAAAAAATTTTTTTCTTTTGTTAAAGATAGCAGTTGATGAAAGTTGAATATAGTCTGCAGGTTAGATAATAGTATAGTTTCAGTGCAAATTTCCTGATTTTGATAAGCATACTTATATTAAACCCTTGTAAAAATAATGTTCTTGTTTTTAGGAAATGTATAGTGTACTTAGGAAAAAGGGCAACATGTCCATAACTTAGTCTCAAACATTCAGAAAAAAATTATATATCTGTACATAAATATATGACTAATACAGCAAATGAGGCTCCCTGGTGGCTCAGTGGTAAAGAGCCTGCCAATGCAGGAGACGCAAGTTCGATCTCTGGGTTGGGAAAATCCCCTGGAGATGGAAAAGGCAACTCACTCCAGTATTCCTGCCTGGGAAATCCCATGGACAGAGGGGCTGGCGGGCTAGAGTATATGGGGTCTCAAAAGCGTTGGACACAACTTAGCAACTAAACAACAATAATAAAGCAAATAGGAAAGATGTTATTGCTTAGAGAATATAGACAAATGGTATACAGGAATTCTTTGTATCATTTTTGCAGCCATTCTGTACATATGAAATTATTTCAAAATAAAAATTTTAAAAACAATTTCAGCACAAACATTTACTACCTGTGCAAGTTACTTATCTTTGCAGATAATCAGTGCCTCATTTACTAACATGAAATGAAATATTTCCTGCCATGTGGTGGGCAAGACGTGCCACAGCTATCTGAGATTCCGGCCCCTAAATGTGAATTTATGAGTCATGCCAACAAGCAACACCACTCCCTACATGAGGAACTTAAGGATCTCATAGTCATCAGTGATTACAGCCCTCTGTGACCTAAGGGAATTCAAGAGGAGAAGAACATTCCTGTAAAAATGCAGGATGTTGGCCCCAGATAATTGAGATGCATATGCAAGGAATGACTTCAATAATTTCAGAATCTTGCATCTTCCCATACATAGGTTGCTGCTGCTGCTAAGTCATGTTCGACTCTGTGTGACTCTATAGACGGCAGCCCACTAGGCTCCCCTGTCCTTGGGATTCTGCAGGCAAGAATACTGGCGTGGGTTGCCATTTACTTCTCCAGGGATCTTCCAGACCCAGAGATCAAACCTAGGTCTCTTACATCTTAACTTCATTGGCAGGCAGGTTCTTTACCACTAGTGCCACCTTGGAAGCCCTCCCACAGGTAGAACACTAAATCCCTTAACTTGATGTCTGGTTTTCCTTGCTTGCTGCTGCTGCTGCTGCTAAGTCACTTCAGTCATGTCCGACTCTGTGTGACCCCATAAACGGTAGCCCACCAGGCTCCCCTGTCCCTGGGATTCTCCAGGCAAGAACACTGGAGTGGGTTGCCATTTCCTCCTCCAGTGCATGAAAGTGAGAAGTGAAAGTGAAGTCACTCAGTCGTGTCCAACTCTAGCGACCCCATGGACTGCAGCCCACCAGGCTCCTCCATCCATGGTATTTTCCAGGCAAGAGTACTGGAGTGGGGTGCCATTGCCTTCTCCGCTGGTTTTCCCTGCTTAACAATAATCTTTGATGTTCCGATTGCCTGTCTGCTTTGTTGCAAACTTGTATATAGCCTGACTCCCTCTCCCACCTCCTCAAAGCAGTCTCTCAGGGCTACTGAGATGCTTTCTCCCAGGCTGGGGGTCCTAAACATTCACATCAAGTAAAACATTCTCTACTTTCAGGTTGTGGCTAATTTTGAAGTCGACACTAAGATAAGATATTATGTCTACTTACTTTCATTTATAGAATCTACCAAACTCCACTCTGTCTGGCACCCTGAAAATCACCAGGTATAGAAATGTGAAAAAGACCTAGTCAATAGTATCTTTAAGCTAAGTGGAAAAAACAACCAAAAAAACTGGAATGTTTAACAAAAAGTGATTATTACTAGTTCTCAGAGTGGTTTTGAAGGAGGAAACAGACAGAGCTGGACTCCATCTTAGGCCAGGCTGTGAACATTAGGCTACACGCATGGTCACCCTCCCAATGGACTCTGACTTTGTGCCCGGTGTCTATAGAAATGGCATACCAATGGAAAACCAGATCCCCTGGATAAAAGAGCCTCAGGACTTGTACTTGGACTGTCTGTTGCCTAAAAGAATATGCTAATTATCTCTGTAACAGAACAAAGTGGTACATTCCATTATGTTTATTGGGATATGACCACAGGCCTATTGATAAATATCCACTGTTTATCTAATCTTGTGACACATGAATCATGGGTTAACTTTGATTGTATCTCTCTTTTACCTTGTCCAGACTAGTTTCAAGGAATTTGGGGAGGTGGGTTTGAGCAAGTACACTTAGGGTATATAAGGTTTTCACAAAAACTGGTCGGGGTCCTTGGCTAAGAGGAGACTCTGCCTTGGGCCCGCCACTGTAATAAACTGCACTCCAACAGCTGCATTGTCCTTCTGAGTGAGTTTGCTTCCAGGAACACATGGCTACAACACTTTCAAGACCTGAATGACCTAATGTAGACACAAGCATACATATAAAAGAGGTTTAATGAAATTCCTGGTATATCATAAAAGTAGTTCCATCTTCCTTTTGGATGATTACAAGCTTTAAGGAAAGATTTTTAGCCGTCTTTAAAAAAAATCCTCAAATAGCCCCCTTTCTAGCCAGCTTTCAACTTCCTGTCTTGCTCTCCCAACCCCACCATAGTGACTTGCCACAGCAGTCTGGCACCCATGGTGTCTCTCTGTGTTCAAATTTCCTCTTATTATAAGGACACCAGTCACACTGGATTAGGGCCCAGTTCTTGCCTGGAGAATCCCAGGGACGGGGGAGCCTGGTGGGCTGCCGTCTATGGGGTCGCACAGAGTTGGACATGACTGAAGCGACTTAGCAGCAGCAGCAGCAGCAGCAAGGGCTCATTTTAATTTATTCATTTCTTTAAAGCGCTTCACTTCAAATGCATCTCACATTTCCAACAAGGTAGGGCTTTAAACATATAAATTTGGGGAGAACACAATTCAACCTGTAAAAGAGATTATAAAAAGAAGTTTCATAAGCATCCCAGGGAACTAAGCGATGGTGGAGGTGGTTAGTCACCAAGTAGTATCTGTTAAGGTATCCTTATATTTAGGTCTTTAAATGCAGTTTGACAACTTTTCTGAAGTGAGGATACAGTGCATAAAATTAACCTGTTCCCTATTCTTAGGACAACTGTTTTGTGGTGTCTACCAGTGGTTTGGGGGATTTCACAGACAGCAGCTTCTAAGTTCTAGACCCACCACGCGGATCTGCTCTCAGTCAGACCTTGGGTAGATGGAAGCCTTGAAGCTGGGACAGTACAGGCGATGAAGAAGGCACAGGAGATTAGAAGAAAGAGGGAATTATAATGTGGTATCAGGAAGTATGGATGAGACTTAGAGGTAAAGTAGGATGAGAAAATAAGATCAGAAATGATGGCACACTTGCGTGCCTAGTTCCCTGGGTTCTGTTGACTACTTGGAGGGTTATAACTAAATCAGGTTACTCAGGAGTAGAAGAAACATCTGTTTTGCTTTGGTTTTCTTACAAGAAAGAGAGCTCTGCTTTTCCAGAATTCCATCTTCTTTTCTTGGGCTTTCGGGATTGGTGGGCAGCCTCTATGGCAAGCCTGGTATTTTACCTAAACTCAGTAGTATGGTGCCCAGTACTTAACTGTTTTTACAGTCTCCATGTACTCTTGCAATTCCTTCAAAAATTAATATAACACAGGATTTTTTTTAAAAATCAGTTCTTTCCTCAATATGTTTCTTTACAAGCTGCTGCCTGTGCACCACAACTACTGAGCCCCTGCTTTATAGCCTATGAGCTGCAACTACCGAGCCCAAGTGCTGCAGCTACTGAAGACCGGGCACCTTAGAGCCAGTGGTCTGTAACAAGAGAAGCCCCGCAGCTAGAAGCCCTCACACTGCAACTAGAGCGTAGCCTCCACTCACCTGCATGCAGTCATAAAGACCCAGCACAGCCAAAAATAATTTTTAAAAAATCATTTGACTGTATTTGTGTGGGTATGTCTCTGGTCTCTCTATGCTGTTCCATTGATTTCTGTGTTTATTCTTCCACCAATTCACACAGAAATATGTACTTAGATGTTCAAAGCAGCTATCTTCATAATCACCCAGAATGGAAACACTGCAAATGTCCAACAGGTGAATGGATAAATAAGCTGTGGAACATCCACAGCAAGAAAAAGAAATGAACCATTGATTCACACAACAACTTGAATATATTTCAAAGGCATTGAGGAAGTGAGATGAAACTATCCTACCTACACTTGTTACAAGCCACAAAGAAACCCAAAGTACATGGGAATTTACTGAATGCTTTGCAGACGTGCTTGCGATTCGTCCCCTAGAAAGTAGCTCCTGGGAGACAGTTTTGAAGTGCTTCCGGGAGTGTCATGGTCTAGTCTACAGGAAGTTCACTCTCATTCTGTACCTTCTACCAGGACCATCATGCATCATGAATCATGCACATGGAGGGCTGTCTCACATTTGTGATCAATTCCCCAAACCAGTACTGAAGTGCCTTTCATCACAGACAGGAAGATGAGCACCCCTCGGTGCTCCCACTAGCTCTGCGAGGGCTGAATCAGGCTAAGGAGGCAAGAGTGGGGATTGGGAGCCGCCTTTCATTTTCCAATTAGAGAGAAAGCTCAAAGTGCAAAATACTGACGAGATAGCACTTGGAAAGAAAGAACCTAAAGTGCTGGTCCTGTACTCTGTTCATTGAAGGACTCAGTTAAGGTGTGGATGACTGATCTGTTTCAGGCTGGAAGACTATTGGCTGCTGGAATTGAAGGGAAATTTACCACAGAGAGAGGCAGGAGAAAATCAGCCTGTCCAAAGAGGCAGAAGACACTGTGGTTTTTTTGGTACAGGTAAGACTGCAGGAGCAAGGAGTGTGCTGGGAGGCATTTTACCTGTCCACCAAGAATGCAGAATTCCTGGAGCTTGTTTGGTTTGAAGAATCTTCTGAAAATTAACACTATCCTTCTTAGAAGAATAGCTAGATATGGTCATTTCTGTCATGATGCAGATACCCATCCATCTTCACATGTTAGCACCTCAGTTTTCAGATTAATCTGCCTGGGTTAGTCTTCTGGAAGAGGTTTGTACTCCTTTATTTATGGGGTAGCAAGACTCCCCCACAGAAGGAAAACCTTTTTTTTTTTTTTTTGGCCGCGCCATCTGGCATGCGGCATCTTTGTTCCTAGACCAGGGATAGAATCCAGGCTCCTGCAGTGGAAGCCTGGAGTCTTAACCAATGACTGCCAGGGAGGTCCCCCACAAAGAGATCTCTGATTTGTCTCCCAACTGCTGTTTCTCCTTGACTCTGCCTGATGTCTCTAGGACAAGACTTGATCTCTTCCCTTTCGGTGTCCTGTTTAGAGCACTTCCCAACCCACCCCCACCCACACCTTCTGGTTCCTTGGCTGTGCAGGGCTGCACCCAGATCATCTGTTACCACCTATCACCTTATTCCCCAGATGGAGGCTCACATGGTCCTCTGGCCCAGAACCTGCAGGGAACCAGTAGTCAGAGCTGGTGACTGTGCAGAATAGATGCAGCAAAACTCCAAGTGAATGTTCAAACCTCCACTAAAGTGTTCTCTCAGCTCTAGGAGGAGAGAAAAAGAGGAACTGCTGTTTTGGAAACAATAGAAGAACTTAAGAAAAATTCTAGCTAAAGAAAACAGATCTAGAAACAAAGTTTCCTTTTTATTTCTTCCTCCATCCTCACTGTGAGGAGTGAAATACCTACTGCCACTGAATCAGCTGTCCGCCCCTATCCCCCAGAGACCCCAGGGTTAAGCTTCCACTTTACCTAAAAACACACGATCAATTCCACCATTTATAAATGTGGTACACATGATGAAAGAACTGGTCAAACTGGTTGGCAGTGGGATCTTTCTCCAGTTTTATGACCTTGTCTAGAGCCAGATGCAAGTATAAACAGGAAGTCATATGAAATGATTAAGCCGAGTCTAGTCTTTTCAATGGATATAATAAAGGGTTGTCGAGAAGTGAGCAGGCTTACAGCCAAGTGCCCTGGGAACATTTGGTGATCCCTGAGGTCCTTTCTAGCTTCTGAATGCAAAATTCCAAGTTTGCAAGTAAGAGAGGACCATCTTTCTGATTTAGTAATAGCTCCCTCAAAAAAAGGAAAATGGAAATCTTAGGTCATAATTTCATAGTCTTCCTCTGCTCCTGAGGCCAAACAGGGTCTCCCCTGGATCACATGATCTTTCCTTCTGTGCCAGAGATTTTTGTACGTGAGCTTCACCCTCTGTCAGCTCACCCAGCATGACAGTGTCCCAGACTATAGATCTTAAAATCACCCACACATTTATACTGGGTGTCAAGGAACCTACAAGGAGAGGAATTATCTTAGGGCAGTGAAAACCAAAAGTCAGAAGAGGTGGCATTTAAGGATTGCATTCCCCTCTCACCACAGATAACCAGATTCACGCTTCTCACCCCTGGCAAGAGAGCAATCACACAAACAATACCCAGGTGAGGACAGCATCAGGAATTCAGGTGGTTGCAAGTATGTTTTATTGAAAGAAGCAGTGATTTGGTTAACACAGGTCCCATCTCACAACCCACTCCTCACCCCCCAAACCACCAGGGGCAACACTCAGGCCAGGGGAGCAAGTGTGGGTTGGATAGAAGACTTAACTAGCTTGAGTTACTGCTTTCATGCCAGGGAATCCTGTGTGTGTGTTTCTGGTAAGGTGCGCAGAGATAAGAGCCCTAACTTGAGCTATTGCCCCCAGGGCAAGGAAACATGAGGGGAGAGGCAGGTGCCTTTGTGATGAAGTGGTGCATCTTGCTGCTCTGGCCTCAGGTGGAGACCTACACTGAAGCATCATAGTGGACTGGCACGTACGGGTTTCCCTCACAAGCCACAATGATGTGTTTATTCGCCTGGGTGGTCTTGTAGGCACAGTTGGGGTACTTGGAGCTGCCGGTCTCACGGCAGTCTGTGATGCTCATGGTGGAGTAGCTCTGGTAGCAATTGGTCTGCCCATTCTTGCAGGCAACATTTTCCTGGGAGCACACGGCCTGGACATCAGCCAGGGACTCGTGCACAAAGGTGTTCACTGGCTTGCATCGATCACTGGTCATGTTCCGGCTCTTCATCATCTGGTTACAGTAGTTGGAGCTGCTGGCAGAGGAAGTGCTGGAGTCCATGTGCTGCCTCTGGAACTTGGCGGCTGCAGTTTCCTTGCCCAGGGAAGGCTGGACCCGCACCAGCAGCAGCACCAGGACCAACAGCGACAACAGGACCAGGGACTTCAGAGCCATGATGACCGCACTCCCCTGGAGAAACCTGAATGAGAAAAGGGGGAGAGGAGGAAAAGCATCGCCTTAGAAAGAGAACCCCAGCTCCCACCTGTAGCCTCCCTGGCTTACAGTCTCCCTGCCGGTCAACCAGAAAGATGTCCGTGTTCCTAAGAGCTTTCCTAGGTAAGGAGACACATATACTCTTCCCACAAACATTTGACTCCCACTCCCTACAGAGGTGTCGTCCTCCCCTTTGGGTGGTGACCCCCAAACTGATCTAAAATCCTAGCAGTCCTGTCTTTGAATACAGAAAGTCTTTTGATATGAAATATATTTGGAAAATAAAATACTTTTGTACCCAGCACTCATGCAACTCATTAGGGGATCCTTTTAAATAAACCACTAAATAAATAAGTCAGATTTTGAATAAGCCAAGTTGTACCCCCAAAATAACCACCAGTATTCATCTGGATCACAGTTGACAGAGCCCTGTTGTCCTCCAGCACGAGGGAAACTCAGTCCCTGTCCTGTGTCTGACCCCATACCATAAAGGACACCATTGTATTCCTATGAGAGATTCAAGCCTCCCCCAACCTGGAGGCTTCTCCTTCTCCAACCCTGTGGGCTCTCCGCAGCCTGCGTGCTCCATTCCTGACCCCAGCTCTGCTCCCTGCCCCTGTCTGCCCAGCCCAATTCTCAGGCTAGTCTCACTCACCCTGGATCCTCCCTCTCAAACCCTCAAGCAGAAGCAGCTCCTGAGACCACTTCTTGGGCTGCTTACCTGGGTCTCTAGTTTGATGTCTGAGAGAGAGAAGGCGGTTTCTGCAATCATTCTCTTCCAGAGGTATGGACCTTATACTGGTGAAAGGGGGCTTGGCTTCCAAGAAGGGTGGGAGGGGCATCTTGGTCTCAGTCCACAGGAAAACAAGGTCAAGCGTGGAAAGGTTGGGGAATTGCCCAGGACACCTGGCCCGGTAGTATGCCTGCCTATTCAGCAGACTCCGGTTCTGTCCCTGGGGTGGGAAGATCCTCTGGAGAAGGAAATACCAACCCACTCCAGATCTTGCCTAGGAAATTCCATGGACAGAGAAGCCTGGCAGGCTACAGTCCAGACACAATTGAGCATGCACGCACACCCTTTTTGGGGGACTGCTGGGGATAGTGAGCCTTTGCCGATAAGAACTTTTCTCTCTATAAAGCAGCAGAGAAAGCCACTATAGTATTGATGCTCAAACTCCAACCAAATCCATGTTCCACACTAAATAGCCCATGCATGTGTGCTAAGTGGCTTCAGTTGTATCTGACTCTTTGCAGCCCTGATAACTCAGTTGGTAAAGAATCCGCCTACAGTGCAGGAGACCCCGGTTCAATTCCTGGGTCAGGAAGATCCTCTGGAGAAGTGCTAGGCTACCCACTCCAGTATTCTTGGGCTTCCCTTGCGGCTCAGCTGGTAAAGAATATGCCCGCAATGTGGGAGACCTGGGATGGGAAGATCCCTGGAGAAGGGAAAGGCTATCCACTCCAGTATTCTGGCCTGGAGAATTCCAGGGTCACATAGAGTCGAACATGACTGAATGACTTTCACTTTTCACTTTGCGACCCTATGGGCTATAGACTGCCAGGCTCCTCTGTCCATGGGATTCTCCAGGCTAGAATACTAGAATGGGTTGCCATGCCCTCCTCCAAGGGATATTCCCAACCTAGGGATCAAACTCATGTCTCATATCTTCTGCATTGCCAGTTGGGTTCTTTTCCTACTAGCACCACTTGGGAAGCACGAGGAGGTTAGCAAAAGTCACATAACAAGTAATCATGGAAAGGGGAAGGCATGGGATGTCATCTCTCTCCCCCGGAATCCTGAAGCCGCTTTGGCCAGAATTTCTGGACTCCCATCAGCATCTGCAGGGGGAAGGGAGTGGTGAGAGCAAGGGGTGGCAAGAGGAAGGGGATGGCGAGGAGGTGAGAGGTGTCCAGCTGCCCCTAGCTGGAAGGCTCCCTAGATCTGGAGAAGATGACAGTACCTGAACACGGAGGAGGAAAAGGAAGCCTCTGTGTGACCTCACCCAGTTCTGGCCTCTTCTACACTCCTGGGCTGTTGAAAAAGAATGTGTGACTGTTCTTATCTACAGTGATCTCTCTTCCTGTAGGCCAGAGTGGAGGAGAGGAATTTGAGATAAGCCAAAATGCAAAATCTCCTTTAGAGAAGAAACAGAGAACATCATATTTCTTAGCAGTAGAATTTCCTCCCAGAAAGAGACCTGTATTTGCTGAGAGACAATTTTGTTTTTATTTATTTACTTTTAAAGTATAGACTTACCTGGTGTCTCAGATGGTAAAGTGTCTGCCTACAATGCGGGAGACCTGGGTTCAATCCCTGGGTCAGGAAGATCTCCTGGAGAAGGAAATGGCAACCCACTCCAGTATTCTTGCCTGGAAAATCTCAGGACGGAGGAGGCTGGTAGACTGTAGTCCGTGGGGTCGCAAAGAGTCGGACACCACTGAGCAACTTCACTTTTTACTCACATTAAAGTATAGTTGATTTACAATATTGTGTTAGTTTTAGGTGTATAGCAAAGTGACTCAGATATATATAGACATATACAGTTATTACTTTTTTATGGAGGATAATTTTACTCCCTCTGGAGCATGAATTATCAAAATATCTCTATGTTTTAGCTTTACAGTGTCTCGATCTGTAACCGAGAAGGGTTAATTTTGACTCCATACTGGACTGGATCTGTTTCTGTGACTTTAATCCTTGTTTTTTTTCGCTGCTTTTGTTATTATAGCATACATAAAGGCCTGCCTCAGAGAATCCTGCCCACCCCCACACCCTTAAACTAAAGTGAAGTCTCTCAGTCATTTCCTACTCTTGGTGACCCCATAGACTGTAGTCTACCAGGCCCCTGTGTCCATGGGATTTTCCAGACAAGAATACTGGAGTGGGTTGCCATTTCCTTCTCCAGGAGATCTTCCCAACCTAGGGATTGAACCCACGTCTCCCGCATTGTAAGCAGATGCTTTACTGTCTGAGCCACCAGGGAAGTCATACCCTTAAAGTGCCTTTGTTTAGCTGACAGGAAGATAACCTGGCCCTGCCCACCTGTGAAGGACTGAGACATTCTTGAGTTCCTTGTGTAGACAATGGTGCCACTTGCCTGCTGCTTGCCTGGGGTGGCTCAGAAATTCATATTTGAGGGGGGGGCAGAATTGCACATACCTGTGGCATCCTTGCTTATTGATATGGCAGGAGATATTCCATTCGCACCACCTGTGAAAAGGCTGTGTCTGCGTGTTAAGTCATTTCAGTCATGTCAAATTCTTTGTGACCTATGGACTGTAGCCCACCAGGCTCCTCTGTCCATGGGATTCTCCAGGCAAGAATACTGGAGTGGGTTGCCATGCCTTTGTCCAGGAGATCTTCCCAACCCAGGGATTGAACCTGTGTCTCTTATGTCTTTTGCATTGGCAGGTGGGTTCTTTAACACTAGTGTCTATAAGGAAGTGAAACTCACATATCCCCATCTGGGACTTGCCATTCTAGAAGGTATTTGCAAGAAATAAATGGTCTTTCTACTTTAGCTTTCCTGGTGGCTCAGACAGTAAAGAATCTTCCAGCAATGTGGGAGACCCAGGTTCCATCGCTGTGTAGGGAAGATCCCCTGGAGAAGGGAATAGCAACCCACTCCAGTATTCTTGCCTGGAAAATTCCACAGATAGAAGAGCTTTGTGGGCTATAGTCTTTGGGGTCACAAAGAGTCAGACATGACTGAGCAACTAACACTTTCACTTTCAACTTTGTTTCCTCACCTCACCCCCCATCGCTGATCCATAAAAGAACCTGGCATCCAGGCCCCAACAAAATGGTTATTTTGAGATGTTAGCCTGCCATCTTCTTGGTCAGCTGACTGTCCAAATAAAGTTGTTAGGTAGTTAGAATAGGAAAAAGGAGTCAAAAATGGTGGTGGCTAAAAGATAAAGAAAAGAAAAAGCCAACAAAAATGAAACAAAAGAAAACCTGCAGACTGGAGTCAGAACTTCAGGTGAAACAAACACATCCCCTTCTTGGCCAGCCCAATTTACATGGGGCAGGCTCAGCGGGGAGGAGACAAATGAATGAAAGGAGGAAGCCAAGACAGACTGAGGCCTCTCCTTTGGGGTCTGCCTGCCCTCACACCTCGAGGGTGTACTATCCTCTGCATGCCAAATAAAACTAAACTGTAACCGAGCTGTAACACTGGTTTGTCATTTCAAATCTTTGCTGTAGTGAGACATAACCAAGGAAATTACACACTCCCCCAACAAAGTTGTATTCTGTGTCTCAACACCTAGTCTCTCAGATTTATTGTCCTTTCATATGGTGAACAGAACAAACTTGGACTCAGTAACAAGTCCAAATCCTGGTTTAGCACCTTAAGCACTGGGAAAGTTTTCTCATCTCTAAAATGGGGTGATAATAACATGTTTCTCTTAGACTTGTTTTTAAGACAAAATAAGGTAAGAAGCAGTGTTTCCTGATAGCTCAGTGGTAAAGAACCTGCCTGCCAATGCAGGAGATGTAGGAGACACATGTTCAGCCCCTGGATCAGGAAGATCCCTGGGGGAGGAAATGGCACCCACCTCAGTATTCTTGCCTGGGAAATCCCATGGACAGAGGAGCCTGGCGGGCTACAGTCCATAGAGTCACAAAGAGTCAGACAAGACTGTGCCACTGAGTACACAGGCCAGGTAAGATGCAGACAGTGCTTAGAAAGCCTATTATTATTCACAGAGAGTGGGGTTAAAACCTCCCACAAGGAATCTGTTTAAATAAAACTAGGTGATCTTGGAATTGCTTTCTACAGGGGGTGGAGTCAATAACTGCCTGGCTTTTGCTTTGCTAAAATCCAGAGCTGAAAACAGCAGGAAGTTTCAAATCCATGGGGAAGGAAAGGTAGGAGAAAGAGAGAGGAGAGGAAACTTGATGGAAAGAACAGAATTTTTTTTTTAAGAGATTTTAAAGAAAATAAATAAATAAATAAACAATTTTTGACTGTCCTGGGTCTTCATTGCTGTGTGAGGGCTTTCTCTAGTTGCAGTGAGTGGGGCTACTCTTCATTGCAGCACACGGGTTCCTCGTTTCGGTGGCTTCTCTTGTGATGGAGCACAGGCTCTGTGCATGGGCTTAGCAGTTGTGACTTAGGGGCCTAGTTGCTCACAGGCATATGTGCTCTTCCTGGCCCAGGGATTGAACCCATGTCCTCTGCATTGGCAGTCGAATTTTTAACCCCTGGACCACCAGAATTCTTTAAGGGAAAAAATTTTTAATTGTTTTGCCACATGAAATCCAAGAAATCTTTGGTAAAGTAAACCTTCTTTTCTAATGTGTTTAAATTTGGAAGGGGAAGTGGGGCCAAAGAAGATGTGGTGACGTGTGAGCTTTTATTTTCCTGTTTCATAAGTCACTCACCACCCAGGTTTTCTTTGTCTCTTAGTCTTTAGATTGTACTCATACCATCTTGAGGGGTATTGGAAGGAAAACTTTTCCTATACTCATTTATGTACAGTCATGAACCCTGTGAATTAACTGACAAAATGACTTAAGATTAACAGAAGGAGAAATGACAAAGTTTTTGCATATGCATATGGAAGAACATAGAAGTGGTTCCCTTAACTGCTAGGGAAAAGGTTTATACTTTACATCAGCTTAATGGGGCAGAGGGGAGCAAATAGGGACTCTACAGGAATAAATGGATTTTTTAAAGGAAAGATAAATGAGCTTTTATGGGAATAAATGGGATGGAAAATAATTTGTTTTAATGTTTGTCTAATGCAAGTGTGAATGATCTGTTTTCTTCCTGGGTGTAACTCCCCACTAAAGGGATGTATAGCAGCTCTACTATCAGAAAATTCTGCCTTTATTCAGAAAGGGAAGCTCAGAAAAAGCTTCTTTGTGCATCTGCTGGGTCTCAAATATCTTCAGTTTAAAATAACCGTCATATCAACTCTACAGATCTTCATTGGTCACTCACAGTAACCAATTTAGAATTTGCTCATTCATTCATTCAACCTCAGTGAAGTACAGAAATAAGTTACAGGGCCTGCCCTAAAGGTGCCCAACAGGATGGTTTGTATTTGCCAGGGGAGTCCCGCTAAGGTGTTGGGCATGGCTGCATGAAAACAGTCATTCTTGTTTCACTTTTCCAGTGCAAGAAGAATTTCAGGGAGTTGGTCCAACAAGAAGATTTCAGAATTGCAGAAATATGAACAGGCTTTCAGCGGCCCAAATAAGGTTCTTCAATAGTCTACCCCCTAGGCATCCCAAAGTAAGATTTCATTGCCTGTTTGTGTATGGCAATCTGGACAAACCCTTGGATTTGTTTTGTTTTGTTTTGTTTTTAATTTGTTTGTTTGTTTTTGTTTTGTTTTGTTCTTTGGCTATGGGGAGTTACTTATGGTATCCCAGTTCCTCGACTAGGGATTGAACCTGGGCCCCTGCATTGGAAATACCAAGGGAATTCCTACCCTTAAGCTTTTAAATTATGGAAACCATCAAAAACCATTAATAGAGCTGCCATGCTTGTGCTTGTGCTTAGTCACTCAGTTGGGTCTGACTCTTTGTAACCCCATGGACTGTAACTCACCAGGCTCCTCTGTCCATGGGGATTCTCCAGGCAAGAATACTGGAGTGGGTTGCCATGCCCTCCTCCAGGGGATCTGCCCAAACCAGGTATCAAACCCAGGTCTCCCACATTGCAGGTGGATTCTTTACCATCTGATCTACCAGAGAAGTCCGGAGCTACTATATGACCCTGCAATCCCACCTCAGGACATATATCCAGAGAAAAACATGATCCAAAAAGATATATACACCCCAATGTTCACTGAAGCACTGTTTACAATAACCAAGACATGGAAGCAACCTAAATGTCCATCAACAGAGGAATGGATAAAGAAGATGTGGTAAGTATACACAATGGAATATTTCTTAGTCATTAAAAATAATGAAATAATGCCATTTGCAGCAACACGGATGGACCTAGAGAGTGTCATACTGAGTGAAGTAAGTCAAATGAAAAATATTGTATTGAATCTAAAAAGAAATGATACAAATGAATTTATTTACAAACAGAAAGATAGAGACTTAGAGAATAAACTTATGGTTGCTGAGGGGAAGAGATAGGGAGTTTGGGCAGGTCATGAACACATGGCTGTATTTAAAATGGATAACCAACAAGGACCTACTGTATAGCACATGGAAATTTGCCCAACATTATGTGGCAGCCTGAATGGGATGGGGGGATTAGGGGAGAATGGATACATGTATGGTTGGTGGTTTAGTCCCTGAATCATGTCCAACTCTTTGCAACCACATGGACTGTAGTCTGCCAGGCTCCTTTGTCCATGAGATTCTCCAGTCAAGAATACTAGAGTGGGTTGCCATTTTCTTCTCCAGGGGATCTTCCCAACCCAGGAATTGAACCCAGGTCTCCTGTATTGCAGACAGATTTTTTACCAACTGAGCTACAAGGGAAGCTTGGATACATGTGTGTGTGTGTGTGTGTGTGTGTATATATATATATGGCTGAATCCCTTCCCTGTTCATCTGAAACTATCACAACATTGTTAATCTGGTATATTCCATTTGTTGTTGTTCAGTTATTCAGTCGTGTCCAATGCTTTGCAACCCCATGGACTGCAGCACGCCAGGCTTCCCTGTCCTTCACCATCTCCAGGAGTTTGCTCAAGCTCATGTCCATTGAGTCGGTGATGCCATCCAACCATCTCTTCCTCTGTCATCCCCTTCTCCTCCTGCCTTCAATCTTTCCCAGCATCAGGGTCTTTTCCAATGAGTCAGCTCTTTGCATAAGGAGGCCAAAGTATTGGAGTGTCAGCATCAGTCTTTCCAATGAATATTCATGACTGATTTCCTTTAGGATTGACTGGTTTGATCTTCATGCAGTCCAAGGGACTCTCAAGAGTATTTTCCAACACCACAGTTCAAAAGCATTAGGTCTTCCATGCTCAGCGTTCTTTATGGTCCATCTCTCACATCCATACATGACTATTGAAAAAAACCATAACTTTGACTATTTGTACATTTGTTGGCACAAAAGGAAAAGTTCAAAAGGAAAAAAAAGAGAGAGATAAAGAGATTGCATATTTCTCATTCTTGAGGTAAAAGAGAACTTTCCAACTGCACATGTGCAGAAAGGCTCCTCAGGAGCCAAAAAGATGGCATACCACTGCATAATAGGTGGTGCCAACCTTCCGACAGGCCTCTGTGCCGAAATTCGTCTTGGCTAAGAGATTTGCGCAAACAGGAGAGGACTCTGAATTTATAACAGAGGGACTCAGAGCCAGGCAAAGCAAGATGATTGGCCAGAGGAAACCAGGAAGAAGTGCTCCATGTAAGTGATTTAAACCACCGCAAGAGTGAGACTGTCTCTCTGAGCCACCCCATCACTATCCCACCCCACCGGTGTTTATCTATTCACATGTATCTTTTTTTCTTCTTAATAAACACTTCACTGTTTCACTATCTTCCATTGCTTTGTTGAATTCATTTATATAAAGCAGATAAACCAGGGACTTCTCACTATCTGCTGGCACTTGTGGTCTAATGATTAGGATTCAGTGCTCTCACTGCTGAGGCCTGGTTTCTTTTATTTTTTTTAACTTTAGACAGCACATAAAAAAAAAAGACATTTATTCAGCGTCATGATCAGACTATTATATTTAGCAATCAACAGTGTGGGTGCAAAAAAAAAAAATCTACATTAAAACCCTTTGTTGGAATGCTTTACACTTTACACAGAACAGAAACTAAAATAACCTGTTTTACAATTAGTCACAAGTACAGTCCTCGAGTTTTTTGCCCATACACATGCTGCTGCTGCTAAGTTGCTTCAGTCGTGTCTGACTCTGTGCGACCCCAGAGATGGCAGCCCACCAGGCTCCCCCATCCCTGGGATTCTCCAGGCAAGAACACTGGAGTGGGGTGCCATAGCCTTCTCCAATGCATGAAAGTGAAAAGGGAAAGTGAAGTCGCTCAGTCATGTCTGACTCCTAGCGACCCCATGGACTGCAGCCTACCAGGCTCCTCTGTCCATGGGATTTTCCAGGCAAGAGTACTGGAGTGGGGTGCCATTGCCTTCTCCACCATACACATGAGTATTGTCTAAAACATGTCTTCTTTGTAGCAGCTAGGCCCTGCCACCACTGTGCTTGGCTGAGTTCACAAATCTGTTGTAACCTGTAGCTTCCCTGTCACTTCTCTGGCTCTCCTCTCCTGCTAAGCTTTGTTTCCTGGCAGTAATTAGAACGTTCTGCCACTGCCATAGCTACTGCTGCTGCTGGAGCCACCATAGCCACCTTGGTTTCATGGTTTGGCAAAGTATTGGCTTCTACCACCACAGGGGCCAGAACTCCTGCCTCTAAAGTTTCCTCCTTTCATGGGTCCAAAACTTGAAGATTGATTGTTGTAATTGCCAAAATCATTGTAGCTTCCACCACCTCCAAAATTCCTTCCGTCATCACCAAATCCATTATATCCATCCCCACTGCCCCCATATCCACCACCACCACGGCTGCCAGCAAAGCCACCTCAACCACTGAAGTTTTCTCCACCCCCAAAGTTGTCATTTCCACTGAAATCACCTCCATGACCGCCACCAAAGTTTCCAGAACCACTTCGACCTCTCTGGCTGGATGAAGCACTAGCCATCTCTTGCTTAGACAGGGCTTTTCTCACTTCAAAGTTATGGGCATTCACAGTGTGGTATTTCTGAATGACAATCTTGTCTACGGAGTCATGGTCATCAAAGGTTACAAAATCAAAACCTCTCTTTTTGCCACTGCCTTCATCAGTCATGATTTAAGTTACTTCAATTTTCCCATACTGTTCAAAATAATCTCTCAGATGATGTTCTTCAGTGTCTTCTTTAATGCCACCAAAAAAATCTTTCTCACAGTTAAGTGGGCACCAGGTCTTTGAGAATCGTCACGCGAGTGTATGTTCCTCGGTTCTTTGTCTCATCACAACAAAGATTTGGAGTGACGGACATTAAAGCCCTCGGCGCGTCATAGCTCTCGGGTCTTGGACAAACCGTGCTACAGCTCTTAGGCAAATCTGTGTTACAGCTCTATTTTATTTAGAAGATAGCAGGAGAGTGAGAGAGAGAGAGAAAAGAGCGCACGCATGCGGGAGGGAGAGTCCATGAGAAAGCGCTTTGGCTCCTCCTTTTATATGTTTTTTCCTCCACCTGGGCCTGCCCTATGCAAATTGGGCTTAGCCAGGAGCGCTGTTTGTTCTGTTTGTTCTGCCTGAAGTCTTTACTCTGGTCCTCGGACCTTCCTTTGACCTTCCTTGTCTTTTAGCCACCGCCATTTTGGACTCCTTTTCCCTATTCTACCTACCTAACATTCCCCCCTCAAGAGATGGGAGGCCCAATTCTTTGGGAATAGGGGCGTCGAGGTCTTTCTGGCTACTTCCTGCTGAACTGGGACAGCGAGGGGTATTGGGCCTCCCTCTCTTGCTAGTCTCAAGCCTCAGAGTCCTTATAGTGGTGTCCAAGGGTGTGTGATATTTTCCGTGGTCAGCTGCAGTTTTATATCTTTGTTGAACTGGCCCTGCATGTTGTAGCTGGTTGACCTGGGCAGAGACAAAACAGGTTAGACAATTGGCAGTACATAGAATAATCATAATCATCATCAATATAGCATAACAAGGACTAGTAGGGACATTGGTCAATTTTAAATTCACATGGCCAGGATAGCTCAAGTCTCTCCTTGTTCAGGGATCAGAAGATCTATCTCCTGTCTGTCTTGGAGTACAGTCTCTGTCAAGCTGTGTTGGCTCCTTAGAGTTATCCTGAGAAATCTTATCCCCATAAACCAGATTTTGGGGGTGTTCATTAGAATCGCACTCATTGGTAGTTCTGAATAGGTATCAGATCTCCCAGGGGCTCACAGGTGTATCGAGCGTCCTCTTCTGTTTTCTTCCACGGCTTGACTCGTGAGTAATGAATCCAGGAGTCATGTCATGGTACCTTGACTGCTGTGGGGGTAGAAAGTATTACAGGGTAGAGGCCCTTCCATGTGGGCTGGAGTTGAGCCTTTAGGGACCCATCTTTCCAGACTTTAATTAGGACTTGAGTTCCTGGAGCATATAGTGGTGACTCTTTAGAATCTTTTGGTCCTGGTTCATACCCCACAAGCGTATATCCTGTTGGAATTGCCCAATGGCTATGGTATAAGACTGGAGGGTCTGAACCTCTGGATCTAGGAAGAGGTCATTGACATAAACAAAAGGTCTCCCATATAGCATCTCATAAGGACTAAGACCAACCTGTTCCTTAGGGGCAATGTGGGTACGGAGGAGAGCTATTGGTAAAGCCTCGTTCCATCCCAAGGAGGTCTCCTGGGTTATCTTTTTTATCACTGATTTTAAGAATTGATTGGCTCTTTTTACGTTTCCTGAAGATTGAGGCCTCCAGGCACAATGGAGATAATAAGTAATGCCCAATGCTTTCGAGACTCCTTGGGTGACCTTAGAAGTAAATGATGTCCCATTGTCACTTTGTAATGACCTGGGCAGACCAAATCTTGGAATGATTTCATGGAGCAGTTTTTTAACTACCTCCTCAACCTTCTCGGTCCGGGTGGGAAAGCCTTCAATCCATCCTGTGAATGTATCTATCATAACTAATAGGTATTCATACCATTGAGAAACTGGCATCTGGGTGAAGTCCATCTGCCAGTCCTCTCTTGGGTAGGCCCCACGTCGTTGGACGGGCTGGGCCAGCCGGGGTCTTTGAGCTCCTTGAGGGTTGTTTAAATTGGCAAGTGGGACAAGAGGAGACTACCTGTCTTATAGTTGTTTGGAGGCCTGTTCCTCTGAAGGAACAGAGTAATCTTTCTAGTAATCTTTGGAGGGCCTTTTCTCCTAAATGAGTAGTGGCATGTAAGAAGTTAACCAACTTCCATTGGAGGTTTCCAGGCAGAAAAAGGAGTCCCTCCTTTTGGAACCACCCCATATGATCTTCTTGAAAGCCCTCGCTCTTAGCTTTAAGAATCTCACCTTCAGTATATGAAGGAGTTTCTGGCAAATTAGTCTGTGGAACTAAGGTGGCAATCCCTATTAGGTCATGGTTCTGTAATGCTGCTCTCCTAGCTGCCTGATGAGCTGCTTGGTTCCCTCGTGCCACTTCTGTGCTCTCTTTTTGGTGTCCTTTACAGTGGGAGACTGAAACCTCAGTGGGCAGATGGACTGCCTCCAAGAGTCGAAGAATCTGATCACCAAATTTGATTGGGGGCCCTCGGGTGGTCAAGTGGCCCCTTTCTTTCCAAATAGCCGCATGGGCATGTAGCACCAGAAAGGCATACTTGGAGTCAGTGTAAATGGCTATTCTTTTTCCTGTTCCCAGCTCTAAAGCTCCAGTCAGGGCTATGAACTCAGCTAATTGGGCGGAAGTACCTGGTGGCAGAGGCTTAGCCTCTATGGTCTCAAAATTGGAGACTGCTGCATACCCTGCTCTTCTTTTTCCATCCAAGACAAAGCTGCTTCCATCAGTGTACCAGATTTCCTCAGGATTGGTCAGGAGATCTTCTGACAATCCCTCTCGGGGCTTTGTCCAGTGGTCCAAGGTTTCTAGACAAGAGTGAAAGGGGAGAGAGCCCTCGGGGGTAGGGAGGAGGGTGGCTGGGTTAAGAACCTCACAAGGGGATATAGTGAGGCCTGGGTTTTCCATCAGCATTACTTGATATCTGAGGATTCTTTGATCAGACATCCATAAATGGCATCCCCCATTTAGGAGTTGTTTTACTTGGTGGCTGGTAAAAATAATTAGTTTGCCCCCAAAGGAGAGTTTTAAAGCATCTTCTATCATGATTGCAATAGCTGCAGGATTTCGAAGGCAGGGGGGCCAACCTCGGGTAGTTGGATCAAACCTCTTGGATAAATAAGCTACAGGCTGGGGCTCAGATCCCAACCTTTGAGTTCACACTCCCAAGGCTATTCCCTCTCTTTCATGGACATAAAGTTGGAATGCTTTTTCCGGGTCTGGCAACCTCAAGGCAGGTGCCTGAGTTAAGGCCCGTTTTAGTGTAGCCTCTGCCTCCTTTTGAGGAGTTCCCCACATCAGTGGGATTGAATCATCTCGTCCCTTTAAGCTTTCATATAAAGGCTGGGCAATTAGACCATAATTGGGTATCCAGATTCTACAATAACCAGTTAGCCCCAGGAAAGCTCGCAATTGTTTTTGACTCGTGGGGGAGGGCAACTGGAGGATTCCTTGTACCCGATCAAGGACAGCCTCCTGGACCCGTGTGTAATCTGAACTCCCAGGTAAATGACCTTTGTCTCGACTATCTGTGCTTTAGCGCGGGAGATTTTATATCCCCTTCCTGCCAAGAAGTTTAGGACCTGAATTGCATGTTATTGGGCACTTTTCTCACCTGGAGAGCAGATTAGTAGGTCATCTACGTATTGTAATATTTTCCCATTAGATCCCAGGTCCAGATCTAGGAGATCCCGGCTAAGGGCCTGTCCAAAGAGGTGGGGGCTATCTCTGAACCCCTGAGGTAATACTGTTCAAGTCATCTGTTGGTGTTTTTCTCCTGGGGCTTCCCACTCAAAGGCAAAAAGGTATTGGGATTCTTTAGCCAGTGGTATGCAAAAAAATGCATCTTTGAGATCCAAGACTAAACCACTTGGCACTGGGTGGGATTTCTCCCAAGATTACATAGGGATTGGGTACTGTGGGATGGAGGGGGACTACAGCTTCATTTATGATCCAGAGATCTTGAACCATTCACCAGGTTCTGTCTTTTTTCTTTACTGAGAGGACTGGGGTGTTACATGGCGAACTGGTGGGGACCAATAGCCCACAAGCAAGGAATTTATTTATTAAAGGCTGTAGTCCCTCCCGAGCCTCTCTTTGGAGAGGGATATTGTTTCCGGTTAGGAAAGCGAGTGGGATCTCAGAGGACAATGATGACTGGTTCAGCTTGGTGGGCTCGTCCAGGAATCCCCTGGTCCCACACCTGGGGGTTAATTTTGTCTTCCCATAGTTTTTGATCCCTCTCTATTGAAGGTGTAATGGGTTCTTCAGTAGTAACCAGGAGCTGTAGAGCTCTGGGGGCTGAAAAACTTCCCATCACAAGGGTGGTCCCCAGTTTAGTGAGTATATCTCTTCCCAATAAGCGGGTAGAACGCTCAGGGACCACCAGAAACTGGTGGGAAAATATTTATCCATCCCAGCAACAAAGAAGGGCTAGGGTGAATCTTTTAGTAGTTGCTTTTCCTGTAGCACCCAAAATAGTACAGATTTGGGAGGAGAAGGCTCCGGAGTAGGAGATCAAGACAGAGTAGGCAGCCCCTGTGTCAACCAAGAAATTCTCGGACCTACCTGCCACATCCAGTTGCACCCTTGGCTCCAGCCTCCTGATGGTTATCCGTGACAGGCGGGCTGGCTGGAGTGGGCCACTTCAGCCCTCTTGAACCATCGTGAGGGTAGGCTTGGCGCTTGACCTTGAGGCTCTTGGGTCCCGAGGGCAGAGTGCCGCCCAGAGTCCCCGTTGATGGCATTTATGGCAAGGCGTTCTAGGAGACTTGTCACGGTTTGGACACTCTTTGGCCCAAAGCCCCGCCTGTTTACAGATCAGGCATTTATCTCGTGCCTTGTCCTTCAAGGACTCGGGGTTTGCCATAGGGCTTCTCTGGAGGGCGGCCAGCATCTGGGCATGCCTTGTCTCTTTCTCTCCTTCTCCTGGGCCTTGGCCTCCTTCTCCTGTTCTCCGTTATCAAAGATATTGGTGGCAGTCTGGACCATCTCATCTAAAGAGGCAGCAGGGTCCTGCTGTTGTAGCTGCTGTGACTTAATTCTGATATCTGATGCACACTGGGACAGGAATTTGTCCTTTAAAATCACCTGTCCCTCGTAATAGTCTAAGTCCAGGTTGGTAAACTTTTGGAGTGCCTCTTTTAGCCCCTCCAGAAAGGCAATGGGGTTCTCATTGGGCTCCTGAGTTATTGCTGAGACCCGGGCATAGCTAATTACTTTTTGTTGGGCTGCTTTCAGTCCTGCCTTCACACAGATTAGAAAATGATCTCTTTCCCAGATGTGCTCAGGGTCATTATAACTCCAATTAGGATCATAGGAGGGGACTGCAGTTTCCCCTACTGGGTATCTATCACTGGACATGTGGAGCCCTGTTGCATACCTCCGGGCTTCCTTTAAGACCCTGGTATGTTCAGGATCAGATAAAGTTTGACTAAATATGACCATGATGTCTTTCCACGTCAAGTCAAAGGCCAAGGTAATCTGTTGGAATGTATCTATATATTTCCCTGGGTCATCTGTATAGCTTCCCAGGTCTTGTTTGGTCTGCCTTAGTTCTAAGAGGGAGAAGAGCTTATGGACCCGGGTTGGTCCGAATTCTCCTCCAGTTTCAACTAAGGGACATACTCGAGCTGGCTTTTGTGGAGGAGGTGCTCCTGGATATAGGGGCACGTTTGGGAACGAGGAAGGAGCACCAGGCAACTCGGGATCTGTGGGAGGTGAGCCTTCACGAGGGGGTTCCTTTTCTTGGTTGCCTGTGCCTAACACCATTTTCCTAGTGGGCTCACTTTTAGGGCATACTACAATCCCATACTTAAGACAGAGTTCCTTCATATCTCTTAGTCGGAAGAAAATTTGGACATAGGGATCTCTGTCCATTTCCCTTGTCTTTTGCAGAATAATTCTAATTGCAGGATGGTATTATAATTTAAAGTTCCATCCTCAGGCCAGTGTTCCTCGTCCCCCAGTGGATACTGTGGCCACGCAGTGGCACAAAAGAGTTTCAAACGACTTCTCCTTAGAGCTAGAGGGTCGAACAGCTTCCAGTTATCAAGGATGCATCTCAAGGGCGTCTGCCGGGAAGTGGATGGTTATTTCCCATCTGGAAGACAGTACCTCTTTCTATTTTTACGGGTGGGCTTCCTTAGGGGTGAGTCTTTCTGAAGCTTATCCTACCCAGAACTGTTGCAACCTGAGAGCCAGGCGTCCCCGGGTCAGGGTGAAGATCCCCAGGCAGGCTGAGGCGTGACAGCCTCCTAGAGATCGAATCCCCCGGCAGGTCGAGGTGTGAGGGCCTCCCGAGATTTGGTTCCCTGGGCAGGTCGAGGCGTGACGACCTCCTGGGACCCCTGGGACTGGTGGATCCCCGAGCAGGTTGAGGCGTGACAACCTTTCGAAGACCGATCCCTAGGCAGGTCAAGGCGTGATGACCTCCTGGGACCCCCCGGACTGAAGTTTGGGCGTCCCCAAGATCTCCAGTGTGACGACTGCTGGGTAGAATTAAGGGGTTTGTAACTCATTGCTAGTTTGCCCACCGTGGATGGGAATAGATATGTTGTAAGTTCATCCTACCTAGTACTGTTGCAACCTGAAAGCCAGGCGTCCCCGGGTCAGGGTGCAGACCCCCAGGCAGGCTGAGGCGTGACAGCCTCCTAGAGATCGAATCCCGGGGCAGGTCGAGGCATGACGACCTCCTGGGACCCCTGGGCCTAGAGGATCCCCGAGCAGGTTGAGGCATGACAACCTTTCAAAGACCGATCCCTAGGCAGGTCAAGGCGTGATGACCTCCTGGGACCCCCCAGTCTGGAGTTTGGGCACCCCCAAGATCTCCAGTGTGACCAGTGCTGGGTAGGATTAGGGGGTTGGATATTATAGAGTATTTCCCTCCCAAGGCCAGCTATGTTCTGGTTGTCTCTCCAGAAGATTGTAGAGGCAACCTTGTGGGTCTGGATGGGGCTCAGGAAAAGAGGATGAAACGGGAGGGAAGCGGGCAGAGCACAACCTTTGAAAGAATGACATAGCACAAGGGTATAATGTAAACCAATTAAAATCAATTGGGTCCAAGATGACAAGTCAAATTCAGATCAGATCAGTCGCTCAGTCGTGTCCGACTCTTTGCGACCCCATGAATCATAGCATGCCAGGCCTCCCTGTCCATCACCAACTCCCAGAGTTCACTGAGACTCACATCCATCCAGTCAGTGATGCCATTCAAGTAAACCTTAATCCCCAATCTACAAGCCAAGACACACCCAGAGGTGGCAGGACAGCTCCAAGGCACAAGGTCACAGGTTCCCCAATGGCTGGGATGATCCTCTCACTTATTAGCATATGAATTCCATCCCTTCACAAAACCTAGCCAGGCCTAATACCTTGGCCCCAGCCCTTGCCCTTGGCAATGGTTCACACCCTGAAGAGTGGCTTCTCTTTGGATCCTAACAAATCCACCTCTTATCACTTTGTCTCTCAATGAATTTTTGCAATGAGACATCAGAGCCTGAGTTTCATTAGTTTTGGCCGGGCTTGAGTCCCAGGAGAGAGCTGAAGGACAGGAGGAAAAAGCTGTGGGGAAAACGTGCCAAGGAATCCGCTTCATAGCCCGCCGGAAATTTTGCTAAATATCAGACCGGTGCTCACAGTTTCATTGGTCTGATCCTTGGCACAGAGAAGAGAAAGGACAGAAGAACCCCCACCGGCTTGTGTAACAGCTACTGGGGCTCAGCAGATAGAGCCTTTGGGACTTGCTGAGGAGTAGCCTCTCCAGAGTCCCTCAATTGTGCCCCCTGCCGCCCGCCTGTTATCGGGAGGTTGAGGAAACAAGAAATGAGAGATTGTAAAGGTCCCTCCAGGCATAGCAGCGAGAACCTCTTACCTTAACCGGAGGTCTTCTGGAACCTGAGACTGGGCCATGTGAGCTTTCTGCTGAGTTCGTTTTTCGCTGTCCCGGTTTCCAGCACGATGGGCCTTCCCCTGCACTGGGTTTCTTCGCCTTCTGCTTCTATCGCGGGAGCTTCCCTGAGTTGGGCTCCTGCTGTGCTTGGCCTCTTCCGCGCGAAGGTTGTTTCAACCAGGTTAAACCCGAGTCATGGAACCTTAGATGTCACGCGAGTGTATGTCCCTCGGTTCTTTGTCTCGTCACAACAAAGATTTGGAGCGACAGACATTAAAGCCCTCAGTGCGTCACAGCTCTCGGGTCTTGGACAAACCATGCTACAGCTCTTAGGCAAATCAGTGTTACAGCTCTATTTTATTTAGAAGATAGCAGGAGAGTGAGAGAGAGAGAGAAAGAAAAGAGCACACGCACGCGGGAGAGAGAGTCCTGAGAAAGTGCTTTGGCTCCTCCTTTCATATGTTTTTTGCTCCACCTGGGCCTGCCCTATGCAAATTGAGCTTACCCAGGAGTGCTGTTTGTTCTGCCTGAAGTCTTCACTCTGGTCCTTGGACCTTCCTTTGACCTTCCTTGTCTTTTAGCCACCGCCATTTTGGACTCCTTTTCCCTATTCTACCTACCTAACAAGAATCTTCTCTTGAGACAGCCCTCTTTGGTTCCACAACTCTTCCGTCCACCTTGTGTGGCCTTGCATTCATGGCCGCATCCTCCTCCTCCACCGTGGCATATGTGACAAACCCAAAGCCTCTGGAGCACTTGGTGTTTGGATCCCTCATTACCACACAGTCTGTGAGCGTTCCCCATTGCTCAAAATGGCTCCTCAGACTCTCATTGGTTGTTTCAAAGCTCAATCCTCCGATGAAGAGCTTCTGCAGCTGTTCGGGCTCTTTGAGAGACTCTGATTTAGACATGATGGCAGTGGAGGCGGGGAAGACTTCAACGATGCTTTCTCTGCAGTGTCCACGGGCAGGAAGGTGAAGCCTGGTTTCAATCTTTGGTTGAGGATCTGAGATCTTGCTTCAAGCCACTCCTGGCCAAGGCCACCCAAGGTCAGAAACAGAATTAGAAGTAGAGCTTGAAGATGTGACTTCATTGCTGTAGTTTCATAAGAAAATCTTAATGAAGGAGGAGTTGCTTTCTGATGAGTGAGCAAAAGAAGTGGTTTCTTGAGATGGAATCTACTCCTGGGGAAGATACTGTGAAGATTATTGAAATGACAACAAAGGACTTAGACTACAATACAAATATAGTTTCCCTGGTGGCTCAGATGGTAAAGAAACTGCCTGCAATCCAGTAGACCCAGGTTCAATCCCTGTGTTGGGAAGATCCCCTGGAGAAGAAAATGGCAACCCATTCCAGTATTCTTGCCTGGAGAATCCCATGGACAAAGGACCCTGGTGGGCTACAGTCCATGGGGTCACAAAGAATTGGACACGACTGAACAACTAACATACACACACCAACATAGTTGATAAATCAGTGGTTTGAGAGGACTGACTCCAGTTTTTAAAGAAGTTCAACTGTGGGTAAAGTGCTATCAAACAACATTGCAGGCTAGAGAAATTGTTCTTGAAGGGAAGAATCATTTGATGCTGCAGACTTCATTGTTGTCTTATTTTAAGAAACTGTTGAAGACACGTCAAACTTCAGTAGCCACCACCCTGGTCAGCTATCAACGCAAGATCCTCCACTAGCAAAAATATTATGACTTGCTGAAGGCTCAAATGATGGTTAACATCTTTTAGCAATAACATATTTTTATTAAGGTATACATATTTTTTTTTTAGAAATAATGCTTCACACATTTAATAGACAACAGTACAGTATAAACATAACTTTTATATGCACTGGGAAACAAAACAAATCATGTGACTCAGTTTATTCCAATGTTCACGCTATTGCAATAATCGGGAAATAAAGCCATAATATCTTCAAGGTAAGCCTGGATACATTATTTGCTTGCATTTTATCCACTTTTAAAATTTGGCTTTAGAAAGAGAGTTCACTAAAACAATTTTTTTCTCTTGTTGCTAAGTTGCTTCAGTCGTGTCCAACTCTGTGCGAACCCCATAGACGGCAGCCCACCAGGCTCCCCCGTCCCTGGGATTCTCCAGGCAAGAACGCTGGAGTGGGTTGCCATTTCCTAATTCAAAGGATCCATCATCTGGTCATTGATGAGTAGGATCTTCATCTTAAATAGCAACTCGAATCAATGCATTTCCATGGCTTACATCTCAAAATAGGGTATGCAGCCTTCACAAGACCCAGAAAGTTTACTCCTAGAGTTAGTCTAAGAAAGTACAAGCCTTCGGTGCTACAGGCGGTAGCACCTGGTGTAGTGAAAATGGTGTCTCTAGTTTCCCAGGAGAATGTGAACTGCCTCCGGTGACAGACCCACTGATCTGTGATACCAGGTAATGGTGCTACTGGAATGGCATGTTTTAAACAAACACTGAAAAGGCAACAAAAATTAAGTTGACAGAAACCCCTTACAGACTTGGACTCCTGAAAAATTCCCCTGAGAGCTGGCTATTGGGTTGACCCATGAAGCTGCACCCTGGTAAGTAGAAATGTACTCTCTGGATGGTGGAGACCACAGAGAATATTCTTGTTGGTTACAAAGCCAAGCTCTCAGGATACAAAAAAAGACGAAAGGAAAAATCTCAGCTTGTCTTTACATAGGAGACCCACAGCAAAGTTTGTCCAAACAGATGCCAGTCTGATGAAAACCATTAACTTCCCAGTCTGTGAGGCCAGTTTGAACATCAGGCTATGCCAGTGTTCTGCTCCATAGTTTTTCCTCCTTATGACAACGACAAAAGACAAAGACAAACAGTGACCATCTCTGAGAAGAAAAGGCTCAATGCCAGAGTCACTATGTCCAGGGAACTAATTCTGAAAGTATTTTTTCCAGGTAATTTAAATTTAGAAAGAGAGAAAGGGGACTCTCACAACTACCCTTCCACTTAATCCTGCAGGCAGATATCCAGGAGGTTGCTGGGATAAGAAATCCCACTTTCTGCCAGCTTTTGTCAGGTGTCCCAGGACCTCTCAGCTACAACAGCCTCTGGGGAAGAGGAGTCTGGGCAGTATCATGCTGATTGTGCCAATTGCTGGGGATGGGAACATGTCCCTCCTACCTCTCTCAAGTTCTTTTGGCTGTTCTAATAAGTAGGTTAAATGCAGATTAATAGGAATAGGGGGGCGGATTTACTTTGTGTATATAGAGGTCTCATAGAAAAAGGAGCTGATAAGTATCCACCTTGCAATGCAGGGGACACCAGTTCAATTCCTCATCTGGAAGATCCCACATGCTTCCTAGCAACTGAGCCTGTGCCCTATCTGATGCTGAGAGAGATTGAAGGCAAAAGGAGAAGGGGGCAGCAGAGGATGAGATGATTACATAGCACCACCAACTCAGTGGACATGAATTTGAACAAACTCTGGGAGATAGTGAAGGACAGAGGAACCTGGTGCACCACAGTCCATAGGGTTGTGAAGAGTCAGACGTGACTTAGCAAAAACAACAACCTACAACTACTGAAGTCCTGTGCACCTAGAGCACGCATTCCGCAATAAGAGAAACCACCACAATGAGATGCCGAGCACCGCTACTAGAGAGTAGCTGCCCCACCCTCTCTGCAACTAGAGAAAGCCTATGTGTAGCGATTAAGACCCAACTCAGCCAAAAATAAACATTAATTAATTAATAATAAAAGAAGGAGGACCTACGAAGTGTCCAAGGCAGGTAGCTGTTATACTGTTGAGATTAAAAAAGCACAATATATTTGTGAGGAATGGACAGAGCTAAGAAACTTAGTCTAAGTAAAGAATTTAAACAGAGTTTGGGCTTGGGGCAGTTGCTTAGTAAAGAAATAACAAGGGTAGTTTTACAGCCTTCTCAGCCCTGGTTTCCTTATCTCTGGGGATAAAGATGTCTCTCTGCCTCCTAGACAGGGAGGAGACCTTTCGCATGGGATATTTATTTACAGCTTTCTGGGAAACAAAGAAAAGGATCAGAGTTTCTTCTTTGCACTGGCTGTTTCTTTGTAATTTTAATTCAAAATAATCAATATGTCACCTTGATGTATTCTGTGCTGGCCTGCCCTAGTCCCAACAGGGTCACTGTTACCTGTCAACAACAGAATTCTGGGAAAATTGTAAAGCTTGGTCATGGTCATGAACCAAAACCTCAAGTGCCCTTTGGATACCTTTAGATACTCCCCTAACTTCTACACTCCATGGGATTTAAATGTTTTAGTTATTTTATGTAGATTTTCAGGATGAGTTGTATCTAATAGCATTGTATCTTTGCCAAAGGGGCTTCCCTGGTAGCTCAGCTGGTAAAGAATCTGCCTGCAATGCAGGGAACCCCAGTTTTGATTCCTGGGGCAGGAAGATCCCCTGGAGAAGGGAATGATTACCCACTCCAATATTCTGGCCTGGAGAATTCCATGGACAGAGGAGCCTGGCAGACTATGGTCCATGGGGTGGCAAAGAGTCAGACATGACTGAGCCACTTTCACTTTGCCCAAGAGCTACAGTTTTACAGTTGCTAAAAACCTGCTTGATTTAGAGTCTTCTTCTAGGGGCATCCCAACTTTAATATCAAGTGATTGAGGCACAAGCTTTATGGGAACAATTATAAAAGAACTCTCCATGGTGTTACCTCTTACTCAAAAACTGAAGGCAACAAAAAAACAAATTAATAAATAATAGCAAAAACAGAAATAAAGAAAGCTGTCCTTTTTTCATACACAATCTTCTGGAAATTCTGTAAAGGACTAACAGCATCCTTAAATTACTATTAGCAATATTGGTTGATGGACCTAGAGATTGTCATACTGAGTGAAATAAGTCAAAGAAAAACAAATATCATATGATGTATCTCTTATATGTGGAATCTTAAAAAAAGATACAAATGAATTTATTTATAAAACAGTAACAGATGCAATGGACATAAACTTGGGCAAACTCTGGGAGATGGTGAGGGACAGGGAAGCCTGGCATGCTGCAGTCCATGGGGTCATGAAGAGTTGGACAGGACTTGGCAACTGAACAACAGCAGAGTTACAGACTTAAAAAAAAAAAATATATATATATAGATAGATAGATAGATAGATATGGTTACCAGGGAGTAAAGTGGGGAGGAAATAAGTTGGAAGATTGATATTGACTTGTACACACTGCTATATATAAAACAGATAACAAGGACCAACTGTATGTTCTTCCCTTGTGGCTCTGCTGGTAAAGAATCTGCCTGCAATGCAGGAGACCTGGGTTCAATCCCTGGATTGGGAAGATCCCCTGGAGAAGGGAAAGGCTACCCACTCCAGTATTCTAGCCTAGAGAAATCCATGGACTGTAAAGGTCATGGGGTCACAAAGAGTTGGACATGACTGAGTAACTTTCACACTCACAAGGACCTACTGCATAGCACAGGGAACTCTACTCAATACTCTGTAATGGCTTATCTGGGAAAAGAATCTAAAAGGGAGTGGATATATGTATATGTGTAACTGATTCATTTTGTTGTACACATGAAGTTAACACAACACTGTAAATCATCTATATCCCAATAAAAAAATTTTTTTAATAAAATAAAATTAGCACTATTGGGAATTCTCTGGCGATACAGTAGTTAGGACCCAGCATTTTCACTGTGGTGGCCCAAGTCCAGTCCCTGATTTGGGAGCTAAGATTCCGTAAGCCGCAAGGTGTGGCCAAAAAAACTAGCAATATTTTCAGAAATCTTTGAGCTTTCTTGACCACAGCTTCTCCTGGCCACTATCTCTATGGCCTAACAGACCACTCTCTTAGGAATACATAGGTTATCCCCCTATGAATTGATAACTGGAAGGCACATGCATTGGGACTTCCCTGTAGCTCAAACAGTAAAGAACCTGCCTGCAATGCAGCAGACCTAGGTTTGATCCCTGGGTCGGGAAGATCCTCTGGAGAAGGGAATGGCAATCCACTCCAGTATTCTTGCCTGGAGAGTCCCATGGACAGAGGAGCCTTGCGGGCTACAGTCCATAGATCCTATAAAGTTGGATATGACTGAGCGACTAACACACACAGGCACATGCATTTGAAACTTCACCTCCAATTCTAGACTCATCCCTACCATATGCAGATATGGCAAAATATCGTGAGGGACTCTTGTGCTATATACCCAGTCCTGTCACCAACAGATTAAGGCCACACTCCCACAACATCTTTCTAAACAATTTCTTCATTATTTTCAATCAGAGGATTTTATCTATTGAAAGACACATCAGAGAAAAATTGTTCTTGAACCTATAGGAAAGAACCTTATCAAAATACTGTTAACAACAAATACAGCAGTAAAACTATAGGAAATCAATTACTGGGTTCACAATTCACAGCTAGAGCAATTTAGAATTCCATGTAAGTAGAGGGCTATTTCAGTACAAGATCTCAAACCGAGGATTCTCAGAGATCCTTCAGAAATCACTGATCTTCAGAAGTAGACAGCTAGCCTAAGACCTTTGGAACAGATGATCACAGATAGTGGACAGCCTCTAGCCAGTATGTTGGACCAAAACTTCTATCCAATTCTTGTTGGTTTTTTTTTTATCTGCTTGCTTATAATTCTTATTATTTTCTATAGATCGCTTACTGTCATTCACCTATAAAGAGCCTTTTTCTCTTTTCTTCCTGACATTATAATTGTTAGGTCAGAATAGACTCATTCTAAAACGATAAATACATCAGGTGATACATGTTAATTCATTCAATGGAAGGAATTCTTTCTCAATGTTTGCATATAGCAAATTGTCACAATGTAAACTTTAGATATCTTACAATTTTATTTGTCAATTATATCTCAATGAAGTTAAAAAGAAAAGGAAATACTCATTCAACTGCCATTTTCAGATGATCCCAAGTGGTAGCCACAAGACTGCTCTCAATCTTACTGACTGCTGAATATACCAACAATCACCAGATTCCCATGATAAAGCCCTCTGAGCAATTCCAGTTTCATCAGATAAGGCCACAGGTGATCACAGTCAATGGCATTTCTACTTGCACCCACTTGAACAATTGATTCCAAACAAGTCAACCGGTGACTCTGCCAGTGTCCTTCACACAACTGAAGTGCCCAGTGACCAGTGGTCAAGCATGCACTCTCTCCCAGAAAAAGACCCTCAGTTAATAAAATCTATTGTTCAGACCCTAGATAATTCCAAATTTGAACTCAACAATCTTTGTAGGATGGTGAACCAAACCTGAAAAAAGCTAGTAGAAATCCAAACATGTTATGTAAGGCCTTGGTTCCAACCTCATGTCACAAACAGCACTTTTTTCCCTGGATCTCCGCATACCTCTCCTGGATACTACTTCCTTTGTGATCAGGATGCCTGGTCCTGTTTGCCTCAGACTAACACCTCATGATCATTAGGAATAATATTCCAAGACTTGTCTGTAATTCTATAAATCACCAAGACTGGAAATTCCTGCTTAGATACAAAGCCAAAATGACGCCATTCTGGATTATTAATACTTGGGTGAGTTACTGGCTCATTTTTATTTGAATAATCAGAACAGTGTTCCCATCAGTGGGAATCATACAAACAGAAAACCTTTAAGAAACCTACTACTGGGGGAAGGGATAAATTAGGAGGTTAGGATTAAAAAATCCACACTACTATACATAAATAAAATAGGTAATCAACCAGGACCTATCGTATAGCCTGGAAACTATATTCAATACTCTGTAATAACCTATATGGGAAAAGAATCTGAAAAAGAACAGATATATGCTTATGTATAACTGAATAACTTTGCTGTACACCTAAAACTTTCACAACATTATAAACTAACTACACTTTAATATAAAATCTTAAAAAATAATAAGCCTATTACTAACTCTACAAGCTGCTGTTAATGACACTAACCTTTGCCTTGGATGGATTAGAGGTCAGTCTCAATTCATTGGCATGAGTAGTGACAGACAATCACATTGCTTAAGATTTCTTGTTGGCTAGTCATGGTGATGCCTGGGCCAGTACTAATACTTCCTGTTGTATTTGTCCATGAAATAGGCAAATTTAACAGGCCTTCCATTGTCTTTATTTATTTATTTTTTCTTTATTTTTTCTTTTTTTTCCATTGTCTTTAAAGAAAAGCTATTTGGATGTCTAAGATTGAGCTTCATGACCTATGAAATATGTCTCTTGGCCTGGGTTGGACAGCTGGACTTTCTGGTTTTGAAGCTACTCAGAGAGACTATTAATTTCTTTTGTTTTAGTGATAGTGATCATTATCTTGGTCTGCTGTAGAGTCTTAAATGCTTATGTGCAGCCCCTCTCTCATCAGATGATCACCATGATGATCATCTACAAAAATAGGAAGATCAAGAAGATCTTACAATACAGTTGACTATGAAGATAACAGAACTGTTCCTGAGCAATAAAGATCTGGAATTCTTGCTTTTCACAAGTTGACCAACCTCTTGGAAGTGAGAGAATGAACACAAAGAGGGACTAAGAGACCAAAATACACGAACACACAACAGCCAGACTATATTTAAGATAAACTTCTGATCCACAATCAGCATCAATAAATCCAGGAAACCTACTCTACATCATAAACCAGTCCAGGAAGCCAAACAATGATATTCCATCCAGGGCAAAGGTAGTGTCTTTAACAGCAGCTGCTAGAGTTAGCAAAACAGTTGGTCTATTGGCCTCAAACAGCTGTGACTAGATTACTAAGTTAAAGCTTCCTAATTTTTGTCTCTGCTTCCCCATATTAGGACTTACTGGAAAAAAACAAATATGCATCTCTAACTGTAGGTTGTCCTGCTTCTAGTTAGCCCACTTCCAGCTCCATGCCAGCAGCCTCCAATTAGAACACATCTGAAAACTTCTTTTTCCACCATAAAAGTTTCCCACTTCCCTGCTTTTGAGTCTTTGACAAATAAAAGGGATAGTGGCTGATTTCTGACTCAGTTCAGTAGCTCAGTCGTGTCTGACTCTTTGCAACCCCATGAATTGCAGCACACCAGGCCTCCCTGTCCATCACCAACTCCCAGAGTTCACTCAAACTCACGTCCATCTAGTCGGTGATGCCATCCAGCCATCTCATCCTCTGTCGTCCCCTTCTCCTCCTGCCCCCAATCCCTCCCAGCATCCGAGTCTCTTCCAATGAGTCAACTCTTCAGCATGAGGTGGCCAAAGTACTGGAGTTTCAGCTTTAACATCATTCCTTCCAAAGAACACCCAGGACCGATCTCCTTTAGAATGGACTGGTTGGATCTCCTTGCAGTCCAAGGGACTCTCAAGATTTCTGACTACAATAAACTAAATAAATTCACTCTTCTTGTTCCCATCTGAGTGGTTTTGTTCATTTCCACATGATCTTTAAAACTGCAAAGAAAGGGGTATGTAGAGGGTGAGGGTTTTATTTTACAAGGAAGGTTTGTAAAATCTCAAGGACAGCCCCCCAAACACACACACACACACACACACACACACACACACACACACTCATTAATATTCCAGAGTTCCTTGTCACATGTAGAAAGTAAGGAAGCAGAGAATAATTAGAAGGAGAAAAGAGGGAAAAGTGGAGGCACGCAAGAGGTGACCAGTGATTGGAAAGAGAGGGCAGTGAGGAGAAAAGAAGGAAGGAAGAAAGACCCAAAGATATATCTGAAGTCAGTGCTGTCCCTGACTCGCCCACCCTGGTTCCCTCTACAATCCAGATGCCCGATTTCCCCCAGAGGGAAATTGGCTAACCTCACCAAGATAACATCTTTTAACTCATTTTTTTCCATCCAGAAATTCCACATGCGATTCTAAGCCTGAGATGAAAGACAAGTTTTTTGTTGGTTGGTTTGGCTTGTTTGCTTTTAACTGCGCTGGATCTGCATTACTGTGTGCAGACTTTCTCTCGTTGTGGCCCACAGGCTTCTCTTGTTGTAGCACAAGGACTTCTCGTTGCGGTGTACAAGCTTCTCTAGTTGTGGAGCACTGCCTCTAGAGCATTTGGGCTCAGGAAATGAAAAACTAGCTTTTAGCAATTATGTGGCGAATGTAAAGCAAGGGGTGGAGGCTAAGCTGAGATAATGAGCAACACTTCTCCCAGCTCTAGCTCTTCCGGTCTTCTACAGAGCTCCATCCTGCTGCAGGATCCTCTTCCCGGAATCTCTGTATTTAAGCCGTGCATGCTGTTCAATCGCTCAGTCAACTCTGACTCCTTGAGACTCCACAGACTGTCTAAAGCTGACCTACAAGTGGTGACAGGTCATAAGCAGAACTAGGCAAGAGGCTGCAGGGAGGGAGGCAGAGTCGGAGATCTCCAGCTGAAGCTTCCTTCGTCTGGGGACTCTTCCTTTCCCGTCCCTCCCTTTGGCTTCAGACACTGAACGTGTTTGAACATAAATCTTTAAGAACTGATTCTCAAACAATCAGGTGAGAAGAGGTTTGCTAGGTCTGAGGATATTTAGGGGCTCAGGAAGGGCATGGATGCATCTTTGTCAAAGCTATGCTGTGTCTCCAGGTCTCAGCCTCCCTCCCTGAGCTTTCTCCCCTGCTCATTTCTTCTACATCTCTGTGCAGAAGCTCCCTGCTTCACCTATTCTTTTATCTTCCTCCATAAGAATCCAAAACCATTTAGAAACCATACTGAGCATATACTTGAAGCCTTATTTCCAAACATAGAATACAATTTTTATATTCTTATTAAAGAACCTTATTTGATGAGGGTGGATATAAGTGGACTTTTTTGGAACAGAGGAATGAAGTTCCTGACTTCCTGAAATCTCCCAAGAAGACTATTGAAAAGCCTGAGAGTGAAGGGGATGGTATTGGGAAGGATCTCAAGCTGTAGGCGAATGAGAAGCAAGAGGATGGTGTCAGAGACCCAGAAGATAGGAACGCAACTGACATACTCAAGCCCTTGGTATTCCAAGCTCGGGGATCCTGTCACCAAGCATGACTGAGCTATCCATTTCCCTGGTCTGCATTCTCCTGAGGGGTGATGGGAGGACCAACTTGAGTGTTCAAGGAAGGCCCCCAAGACCACATCAGTAACTAGCTGATCCTAGGCCTGGATGGGAAAGTGAAAGGAAATGCACATTTGTCCCCTTCACAGAATGCTTGGAAATTAACCCCTGAAATCCCCTTAAATTCAGAGGCAGCCCAGGAAGGTTAGAACTACTTTACCACACCACTGGGCTCCAGCTCCCAAGGAACCCTTAGAGAGGCTGTGGCCAGGCCCACCCACACCCCCACACTCTCCTCTCAGGTAGGGCACTTGCCCCTCTCCCAGCTTATACAGTTTTCCTGACTCTGCTTCAGGAGTCGGACTCTGGATTCTGGGTCCTCTGAAGCCAACTCCATGGAGACAGAGGTCACCGTGGATGGAGATAATTTGGGAGTTCCCAAGGAGTCAAACAGCCCAATTGGCCCATCTAGCCTGTCACAAAACTTTGCATTTATCGACATTTACTGAGCAGCCCCTTTCCCAGAGAAACATTGTTCAATCTTCTCCTAATTTCCACCTCCTGCTGACACCCCAACACTTCACCTCTCAAGACAAATCAACTGCAAAAAGGTAAAATGCTTTCGAGGCTCTGCAGGTCCCTGTTGATTATCCCCATTTTACCAGACTTCCCATGTCTCTTCCTGTCCATCCCACCCTCATACAGCCAGCAGCCCAAACTGGGAAAGAAAAGGGTTCCCAGAATTCCCTGGTGGACCAATGGTTAGGACTCTGTCCTTTCACTGCCAAGGGTCAAGGTTCCATTCTTGGTCAGGGAACTAAGACACGAGGTGCAGTCAAAAGATAAAAGTGGGGAGGGGTTCCAGCACCTGAGCACAGGCTGCCCTTTCCCAGAGGGCGGCTCTGACTCCCATGTGACCTGCAGGTGCAGTCAACAGTCCGGACACCAGTGCACACAGATCTGGGCTCCCATCTTTCAACTCCACATCCTAGCCTCCACATTATCACTATTTCCTCAGCCCAAGGACACACACATTCTCCACATGTCCTTTCTCACTCCAGTTCCCAGCCCTGGTTCTTCTTAAAGCAAGGTCAAACATTGCCTAGGATGCCTGAGCAAAGCCTGTGCCGTGGGTGGGGAACTGGAATGGACTCCAAAACAGCTACAGTCTCTCATTATGAAATAATCCCCTTCTTCTAACCTTGGATTTCCCCCTTCCAGCTCTTCCTGTTGTGCCCTGTGGTGGGAGATATTATTTAGGTGGAGGCTATTATCAAGAGACAAGTCACGCGGATACAGAAGACATGCCGGAATCTAAGGTAAAGAGATTCAGCCTTATCAAGCAGGGGATAAGCCTCACATTTACTTAAGTGGGGTCTTTCATGGGGTCACTCAGTTCAGCCTCTTGACCTACTGGCTGACTTGCTTTGAGCCTTGAATTAAACAGTCCTGATGCCTTCTTCCATTGCAATCCGATCCAGCCAGTGTTCTCACTGGTCCCCAATACCTCCTCAACATGGGTGTTTCACTTTTCAGGGCTAATCCTTAATCCCTCTTAATCCTTGAGTTGGTTCTGCCACAAACTCAACTGTTTTATGTTTTACCTCATTCTATCTCTCTTAAATAAGCAGAGTGACAATATACAGCCTTGATGTACTCTTTTCCCAATTTGGAACCAGTCTGTTGTTCCATGTCCAGTTCTAACTGTTCCTTCCTGACTTGCATACAGATTTCTCAGGAGGCAGGTCAGGTGATCTGGTATTCCTATCTCTTTAAGAATTTTCCACAATTTGCTGTAATCCACACCATGAAAGGCTTTGGCATAGTCAATATAGAGGAAGTAAATGTTTTTCTGGAACTCTCTTGCTTTTTCAATGATCCAATGAACAGATGCTGGCAATTTGATATTTGGTTCCTCTGCCTTTTCTAAATCCAGCTTGAATATCTGGAAGTTCATGGTTCACGTACTGTTGAAGCCTGGCCTGGAGAATTTTGAGCATTATTTTGCTAGCGTGTGAGATGAGTGCAATTTTGCAGTAGTTTGAGCATTTTTGGCTTTGCCTTTCTTTGGAATTGGAATGAAAACGGACCTTTTCCAGTCCTGTGGCCACTGCTGAGTTTTCCAAATTTGTTCACATATTGAGTGCAGCACTTTAGCAGCAGCATCTTTCAGGATTTGAAATAGCTCAATTGGAATTCCATCATCTCCACTAGCTTTGTTCGTAGTGATGCTTCCTAAGGCCCACTTGACTTCACATTCCAGGATGTCTGGTTCTAGGTGAGGAATCACACCATTGTGATTATCTGGGTTGTGAAGATCTTTTTTGCATAGTTCTTCTGTGTATTCCTCCCACCTCTTCTTAATATCTTCTGCTTCTGTTAGGTCCATGCTATTTCTGTCCTTTATTGTGCCCATCTTTGCATGAAATGTTCCCTTGGTATCTGTATTTTTCTTGAAGAGATCTCTAGTCTTTCCCATTTTGTTGTTTTTCTCTATTTCTTTGCATTGATCACTGAGGAAGGCTTTCTTATCTCTCCTTGCTATTCTTTGGAACTCTGCATTCAAATGGGTATAGCTTTCCTTTTCTCCTTTGCCTTTAGCTTCTCTTCTTTTCACAGTATTTGTAAGGCCTCCTCAGACAGCCATTTTGCCTTTTCCCATTTCTTTTTCTTGGGGATGGTTTTGATCCCTGCCTCCTGTACAATGTCATGAACCTCATTCCATAGTTCTTCAGGCACTCTGTCTATCAGATCTAGTCCCTACAATCTATTTCTCACTTCCTCTGTATAATAGTAAGGGATTTGATTTAGGTCATACCTGAATGGTCTAGTGGTTTTCCCTACTTTCTTCAATTTAAGTCTGAATTTGGCAATAAGGAGTTCATCATCTGAGCCACAGTCAGCTCCTGGTCTTGTTTTTGCTGACTGTATAGAGTTTCTCCATCTTTGGCTGCCAAGAATACAATCAATCTGATTTCAGTGTCGACCATCTGGTGATGTCTATGTGTGGAGTCTTCTCTTCTGTTATTGGAAGAAGGTGTTTGCTCTGATCAGTGTGTTCTCTTGGCAAAACTCTATTAGCCTTTGCCCCGCTTCATTCTGTACTCCAAGGCCAAATTTGCCTGTTACTCCAAGTATTTCTTGACTTCCTACCCTTGCATCCCAGTCCCCTATAATGAAAAGGATATCTTTTTTTTTTGGTGTTAGTTCTAGAAGGTCTTGTAGGTCTTCATATAACCATTCAACTTCAGCTTCTTCAGCATTACTGGTCAGGGCATAGACATGGATTACTCTGATATTGAATGGTTTGGCTTGAAAAAGAACAGAGATCATTCTGTCATTTTGGAGATTGCATCCAAGTACTGCATTTAACTTATAAGCTTATTTAACTTATAGGCAGAGTACATCATGAGAAACACTGGCTGGATAAGCACGAGCTGGAATCGAGATTCCCGGGAGAAATATCAATAACCTCAGATATGCAGATGACACCATCCTTATGGCAGAAAGTGAAGAACTAAAGAGCCTCTTGATGAAAGTGGAAGAGGAGAATGAAAAAGTTGGCTTCAAACTCAACATTCAGAAAACTAAGATCATGGTATCCTGTCCCATCACTTCATGGCAAATAGATGGGTAAGCAATGGAAACAGTGACAGACTTTATTTTGGGGGGCTCCAAAATCACTGTAAATGGTGACTACAGCCATGAAATTAAAAGACGCTTGCTCCTTGGAAGAACAGTTATGAGCAACCCAGACAGCATATTAAAAAGCAGAGACATTACTTTGCCAACAAAGGTCAGTCTAGTCAAAGCTATGGTTTTTCCTGTGGTCATGTATGGATGTGAGAGTTGGACTGTGAAGAAAGCCGAGCACTGAAGAATTGATGCTTTTGAACTGTGGTGTTGGAGAAGACTCTTGAGAGTCCCTTAGACTGCAAGGAGATCCAACCAGTCCATCCTAAAGGAGATCAGTCCTGAATATTCATTGGAAGGACTGATGCTGAAGCTGAAACTCCAATACTTTGGCCACCTGATGTGAAGAACTGACTCATTTGAAAAAACCCTGATGCTGGGAAAGATTAAAGGCAGAAGGAGAAAGGGATGACAGGATGAGATGGTTGGATGGCATCACTGACTCAATGGACATGAGTTTGAGTAAACTCTGGGAGTTGGTGATGGACAGGGAGGCCTGGCGTGCTGCAGTCCATGGGGTTGCAAAGAGTCGGAGACAACTGAGCAACTGAACTGAACTGATATACTTCCTGATCCAGGCCCGCAAATAGAAGCACCACAGGTCAGGCCAGCTCTTAAGAAGTTCGTAGTAAGAAGAGGCCCTCAGAGATCTGAGTCCCAGCAGAGGGGAGGTGTGTGCGATTGAGCAGGCACCACAGCACAAGGACTTGTTGAGGAGGTGAGGCCTGCAGTGGGTGGGGAGAGAAGACAGGGAAAGGATGGGTTCTACTCAGATAAGTATACCTTCAGGTGAGTGACAAGGTGGACAAAGAAGGGACTCAATATGGAGGGATGAAGACACACACGAGAGAGAGGAGAGAGATGCTGAGGGCTGGGGGCACAAAATGGGGCTCTGGAGGAGATGGGGATGGAGTCATGGAGTGGATAAGACAGAGAAACAAATAGGGACACAGGGACTCAGGGACACAGAGAGATGGACACAGAGAGAGAAGAGATGGAGCAAGGAGTGGGAGGCATAAGGGACAGAATGAATGAAGGAGAGGAACAGAGCGCTAGGTGTATGGGGTAGAGTCATAGCAGCTGTGGGCACACAGAGAAGAGAGAAAGAGAAAGACGCAGGCAGAGGGAGGAAGGAGACAGAGGGGAAGGGAAACGGTGATCAGCTGGAAGGAGCAGGATCAGGAGGGCTAATTTTCACCTCCTGCTCTCCATCCCCAGAGACCCCAGTCCTCCCTTCTAACTGTGCCCCCTAAGAGAGATGGCACCAGCCAGAGCAGGATTCTGCCCTCTGCTGCTGCTCCTGCTGCTGGGGCTGTGGGTGGCTGAGGACGCAGTCAGTGCCAGGCCCGGGAACATGACCCCAGCTCAGTGGTTTGAAACTCAGCACGTGCAGCCCAGTCCTCAAGGCTGCAATGCCACGATGCACAAAATCAACAATTTCTCCAAACACTGCAAAGACCTCAACACCTTCCTGCATGAGTCCTTCTCCAGTGTGACCACCAGTTGTCAGATGCCCAACGTAGCCTGCAAGAAAGGCCATAATAACTGCCACCAGAGCCAGATGCCTGTATCCCTGATCGAGTGTAAGCTCACCTCAGAGAGATACCCAGACTGCAAGTACAATGAGGAGGAAAGGAATGCTTCTTATATTGTGGCCTGTGAGCCCCCTAAGAAAAAGTACTCTAAGAAATTCAAGCTGGTTCCTTTCCATCTGGACAAGGTCCTTAATATTTCTATCTTTCCTTGGCCTTGGGTCCTGCTGTAACTCCCTCTCCAGGCCTCTGGACCACTCCTCCTCTGCTCAGTTGGTTCTCTTGTGATATCTCTTGGGGCCCTTTCTAGCTCAGGTTTTTCTGAGAGGATGGGGGTCTGAGGAGTTCAGGTGATACCTTAATAGTCCAAGTTCCAGAAAGATGGTGATCTCTCAAATTTTTGTTTCTGTTTTACTGGAATCTTATCCTCAAAAAACTTCAGTTCTGTTCAGTCGCTCAAGGTCAGAAGGGACAGCGGTGAGAAGATACCCCTCATCCAAGGTAAGGAGCAGCAGCTGCGCTTTGCTGGAGCAGCCGTGAAGAGATACCCCACGCCCAAGGTAAGAGAAACCCAAGTAAGATGGTAGGTGTTGCAAGAGGGCATCAGAGGGCAGACACACTGAAACCATACTCACAGAAAACTAGCCAATATAATCACACTAGGACCACAGCCTTGTCTAACTCAATGAAAGTAAGCCATGCCCGTGGGGCCACCCAAGATGGGCGAGTCATGGCGGAGAGGTCTGATAGAATGTGGTCCACTGGAGAAGGGAATGGCAAACCACTTCAGTATTCTTGCCTTGAGAACCCCATGAACAGTATGAAAAGGCAAAATGATAGGATACTGAAAGAGGAACTACCCAGGTCAGTAGGTGCCCAATATGCTACTGGAGATCAGTGGAGAAATAACTCCAGAAAGAATGAAGAGATGGAGCCAAAGCAAAAAGAATACCCAGCTGTGGCTGTGACTGGTGATAGAAGCAAGATTCGATGCTGTAAAGAGCAATATTGCATAGGAACCTGGAATGTCAGGCCCATGAATCAAGGCAAATTGAAAGTGGTCAAACAAGAGATGGCAAGAGTGAACATCAACATTCTAGGAATCAGCGAACTCAAATGGACTGGAATGGATGAATTTAACTCAGATGACCATTATATCTACTACTGCAGGCAGGAATCCCTCAGAAGAAATGGAGTAGCCATCATGGTTAACAAAAGAGTTCGAAATGCAGTACTTGGATGCAATCACAAAAATGCCAGATTGACCTCTGTTCGTTTCCAAGGCAAACCATTCAATATCACAGTAATCCAAGTCTATGCCCCAACCAGTAATGCTGAAGAAGCTGAAGTTGAACGGTTCTATGAAGACCTACAAGACCTTTTAGAACTAACACCAAAAAAAGATGTCCTTTTCATTATAGGGGACTGGAATGCAAAAGTAGAAAGTCAAGAAACACCTGGAGTAACAGGCAAATTTGGCCTTGGAATACAGAATGAAGCAGGGCAAAGGCTAATAGAGTTTTGCCAAGAAAATGCACTGGTCATAGCAAACACCCTCTTCCAACAACATAAGAGAAGACTCTACACATGGACATCACCAGATGGTCAACACCAAAATCAGACTGATTATATTCTTTGCAGCCAAAGATGGAGAAACTCTATACAGTCAGCAAAAACAAGACCAGGAGCTGACTGTGGCTCAGACCATGAACTCCTTATTGCCAAATTCAGACTTAAATTGAAGAAAGTAGGGAAAACCACTAGACCATTCAGGTATGACCCAAATCAAATCCCTTATTATTATACAGTGGAAGTGAGAAATAGATTTAAGGGCCTAGATCTGATAGATAGAGTGCCTGATGAACTATGGACTGAGGTTCGTGAAATTGTACAGGAGACAGGGATCAAGACCATCCCTATGGAAGAAAAATGCAAAAAAGCAAAATGGCTGTCTGAGGAGGACTTATAAATAGCTGTGAAAAGAAGAGAAGGGAAAAGCAAAGGAGAAAAAGGAAAGAGATAAGCATCTGAATGCAGAGTTCCAAAGAATAGCAAGAAAAGATAAGAAAGCCTTCCTCAGCGATCAATGCAAAGAAATAGAGGAAAACAACAGAATGGGAAAGACTAGAGATCTCTTCAAGAAAATTAGAGATACCAAGGGAACATTTCATGCAAACATGGGCTCGATAAAGGACAGAAATGGTATAGACCTAACAGAAGCAGAAGATATTAAGAAGAGGTGGCAAGAATACACAGAAGAACTGTACAAAAAAGATCTTCATGACCCAGATAATCACGATGGTGTAATCACTGACCTAGAGCCAGACATCCTGGAATGTGAAGTCAAGTGGGCCTTGGAAAGCATCACTACGAACAAAGCTAGTGGAGGTGATGGAATTCCAGTTGAGCTATTTCAAATCCTGAAAGATGATGCTGTGAAAGTGCTGCACTCAATATGTCAGCAAATTTGGAAAACTCAGCAGTGGCCACAGGACTGGAAAAGATCAGTTTTTATTCCAATGCCAAAGAACGCTCAAACTACCGCACAATTGCACTCATCTCACATGCTAGTAAAGTAATGCTCAAAATTCTCCAAGCCAGGCTTCAGCAATACGTGAACCGTGAACTTCCAGTTGTTCAAGCTGGTTTTAGAAAAGGCAGAGGAACCAGAGACCAAATGGACAACATCTGCCAGATCATCAAAAAAGCAAGAGAGTTCCAGAAAAACATCTATTTCGGCTTTATTGACTATGCCAAAGCCTTTGACTGTGTGGATCACAGTAAACTGTGGAAAATTCTTCAAGAGATGGGAATACCAGACCACCTGATCTGCCTCTTGAGAAATTTGTATGCAGGTCAGGAAGCAACAGTTAGAACTGGACATGGAACAACAGACTGGTTCCAAATAGGAAAGGGAGTACGTCAAGGCTGTATATTGTCACCCTGCTTATTTAACTTCTATGCAGAGTACATCATGAGAAATTCTGGGCTGGAAGAAGCAGAAGCTGGAATCAAGATTGCCAGGAGAAATATCAATAACCTCAGATATGCAGATGACGCCACCCTTATGGCAGAAAGTGAAGAGGAACTCAAAAGCCTCTTGATGAAGGTGAAAGTGGAGAGTGAAAACGTTGGCTTAAAGCTCAACATTCAGAAAACGAAGATCATGGCATCTGGTCCCATCACTTCATGGGAAATAGATGGGGAAACAGTGGAAACTGTGTCAGACTTTATTTTTGGGGGCTCCAAAATCACTGCAGATGGTGACTGCAGCCATGAGATTAAAAGACGCTTACTCCTTGGAAGGAAAGTTATGACAAACCTAGATAGCATATTCGAAAGCAGAGACATTACTTTGCCAACAAAGGTCCGTCTCGTCAAGGCTATGGTTTTTCCTGTGGTCATGTATGGATGTGAGAGTTGGATTGTGAAGAAAGCTGAGCACTGAAGAATTGATGCTCTTGAACTGTGGTGTTGGAGAAGACTCTTGAGAGACCCCTGGACTGCAAGGAGATCCAACCAGTCCATTCTGAAGGAGATCAGCCCTGGGATTTCTTTGGAAGGAATGATGCTAAAGCTGAAACTCCAGTACTTTGGCCACCTCATGCAAAGAGTTAACTCATTGGAAAAGACTCTGATGCTGGGAGGGATTGAGGGCAGGAGGAGAAGGGGTTGACAGAGGATGAGATGGCTGGATGGCATCACTGACTCAATGGATGTGAGTCTGAGTGAACTCTGGGAGTTGGTGATGGACAGGGAGGCCTGGCGTGCTGCAATTCATGGGGTCCCAAAGAGTCAGACACGACTGAGTGACTGAACTGAACTGAACTGAACTATCCTCAGAAAACTTAGGGGTGTAGATTCTTGGTTTGTTCCTCATACTTCTCTCCCTTAACCCATTTTTTCATGGCAGCATGACAAGGCAGGAGGTGGGGGGAAGAACTGGAAAATGATCTGTGGGATTTATGCAAAGAGCTATTCTTGTTCCTAAACTAGGTCTCTTCCCCAGCTCTAACACTGGCCTATGATAGGTCAGAGTGGAGAACTGGGCAAGAGGATGCAGGCAGGGAGTAGGGGTCAGGGATCTCCAGCTTAAGATCTCATCCTCTGGGAACTTTTCCTTTCCCTTCCCTCCATTCGGACTCAGACACTGAAAGTGTTTGGACATGAACGCTTAAGAGTTGATTCTCAAACATTTAAGCAAAAGGAGAATATTTAGGGGCAGAGGAGGGACAGGAATACAATTTTCTCATAAAAGTTCCTTCCTCCAGATCTCAGCCTCCCTCTCTGAGCTTCCTCCCCTGCTTATCTCTTCCACATCTCTATGCAGAAGCTCCTGGCTTTTCTCTTCTTTTACCTTCCTCCTTAAGAATCCAAAACCATCTAAAACCCAGTAAAACTGAATTAAGCCTTATTTCCAAACACAGAATAAGACTTTGATCTTTGTATTAAACAACTTCATTTGACCAGAGTGGATATACATGGATTTTTTATTTTTTTTCTGAATACAGGTATAGAGCTCCTGACACTCTGATATCTCTCCAAGAAGACTGATGATAAGTCTGAGTGTAAAGGGGATGATGTTGCAGAGGACATCCAGTTGTAGGCAAATGAGAAGCAAGTGGATGGTGTCCTGAGCCTCGAAAAGTTTAAATATGACTGACATACCCAAGCCCTTGGGATCCTGAGCTTGTGCTCCTGGGGAAGGGACTGTGTAGTGTCAGGGTTCCTACCACTCTTTGCAATATCCACACTCTTCCTGTAACCAAACATGACTGAACTATCCAGGGCCCCAGTCTTCATGCTTGTGAGGGTGGTGTGTTCAAGGCAGGCTTCTGAGACCACATCACATCATGAAGCCACATCAGCGACTGGCTGAACCCAGGCCCAAGTGAGAAAGTGAAGGGAAGTCCATGTTTGTTCCCTTCACAGAATGCTTGGAAATTAACCCCTGAAATCCCCTTAAATTCAGAGGCAGCCCAGGAAGGTTAGAACTACTTTACCACACCACTGGGCCCCGGGCCCCAAGGAACCTCCTTAGAGAGGCTGTGGCCAGGCCCACCCACACCCCCACACTCTCCTCTCAGGTAGGGCACTTGCCCCTCTCCCAGCTTATACAGTTTTCCTGGCTCCTCTTCAGGAGTGGGGCTCTGGATTCTGGGTCCTCTGAAGCCAACTCCATGGAGACAGAGGTCACCGTGGATGGAGGTAATTTGGGAGTTCCCTAGGAGTCAAACAGCCCAAGTGGCCCATCAAGCCTGTCACAAAGCTTTGCATTTATCAACCTTTACTGAGCAACCCCTTCCCGAGGGGCTGTACAGTCTTCTCCCAATTTCCACTTCCTGCTGACACCCCAAAACTTCACCTCTCATGACAAATCAATTACAAGAAGACAAATGGCTTTTGAGGCTGTGCAGGTCCCTGTTGATCTCCATTTTACAGGACTTCCCATGTCTCTTCCTGTCCATCCCACCCTCATACAGCCAGCAGCCCAAACTAGGAAAGAAAGGGGTTCCCAGAATTCCCTGGTGGACCAATGGTTAGGACTCTGTCCTTTCACTGCCAAGAGTCAAGGTTCCATTCTTGGTCAGGGAACTAAGATCCCATAAGACATGAGGTGCAGTCAAAAGATAAAAGTGGGGAGGGGTTCCAGCACCTGAGGACAGGCTGCCCTTTCTCAGAGGGTGGCTCTGACTCCCTTGTGACCCGCTGGGTGCGGTCCATAGTCCGGACTTGGGTGCACACAGGGCTGGGCCCCCGTCTCCCACTTCCACCTCCCAGGCTCTCCACATTATCACTATTTCCTCAGCCCAAGGACACACACATTCTCCATATGTCCTTTCCCACTCCAATTCCCAGTCCTAGGTCTTCTTAACGTGAGGTCAGACATTGCCCAGGATATCTGAGAAAAGAAAGACTTGGGTGTCTGCTGTTCCTGATTGAAGAAGATCTGCTTATTTAATTATCTAATTAACCTGGGTTGTTCAGTGGTCTCTGGGCTTCAATTATTTTAGGAAAGCCATTCCCTTTCCTGGCCCTGCTTCTCCCCTAGAACAAGCCCCAGTGACCCCACCCTTTATATCAGGGATAGCCACTTGTGCCAGTTCTTCTGGTGACTTATCACAGGGGCATTAATTGTTGACCAGGACACCTGTGTGAAAGAAAACAGTGGGTAAGAGAGGAGGGCAGGGCACCTGAGGGCTCTAGGAACGTCAGATCTGCAGTCTCCCCCGGAGCCACATACTTGTCTTCTCCTAAGAGGGGCTAAGCAACTAAATCACGGACTTTTATTTAAGACACAAGTGCTGAGAATTCTCCCCAACAGAAGCAGCCTCTCAAGTCATAATACAAACCAGACCTTGAGAAGAACTCCAGGAGAGGTGAGGATGGAGATATCAGAAAGCAACAAGAGGAATGTGGTGGAGTGAGGGGGAATCAGTGAAGGTTCCAGAGCAAAGAGTTCCCTGGGGAACACTTCTAAGCATAAATAGGGTTCCCACCCCATCATTAAGAGTAGAGGAAGGGCAATTCAGAAAAAAGGGCAGAAAGAGATACTAGACACATTCGGCAAATCACCGTGTGTTTGCTGCTGCTGCTGCTGCTGCTAAGTCGCTTCAGTCGTGTCTGACTGTGCAACCCCATAGACGGCAGCCTACCAGGCTCCCCCGTCCCTGGGATTCTCCAGGCAAGAACACTGGAGTGGGTTGCCATTTTCTTCTTCAATGCATGAAAGTGAAATGTGAAAGTGAAGTCGCTCAGTCGTGTCTGACTCTTCGCGACCCCATGGACTGCAGCCTACCAGGCTCCTCCGTCCATGGGACTTTCCAGGCAAGAGTACTGGAGTGGGGTGCCATTGCCTTCTCCGCACCGTGTGTTTAGAAAATGGCAAATTTCTCCATGTGGCCAGGAGGAGACAGGAGATGGCACAGAAATAAAATGCAGGCGGGGGTAGAAGTCTCTTGATGCCACAGAAAACATTTCAACTCATAAAAGATATAGACAGTTACCTTGAACTCAAGGATATACTGCACACAAGCTTTATACACCTGAGTAGACTGAGGGCCAGAGTGGTCCCAAGGTCAGATGGATGCGTCTTGGCAGCTGGAACATCAGCTCAGCTCCAGTCTCAGGTCCCCAACTCCCAGGGCAGGGTTCTCACTACATTGCTGCCTGGTGTGCTGTGGGTGACGAACTCATTCTTGGACTGGGCTCCAAAACAGCTATAATTTCTCATTGTGAAATAATCCCCTTCTTATAGCTTTCCAGCTTTTCCTGCTGTGCCCTGTGGTGGGAGATACTGTTTAGGTGGGGGGTATTATCAAGAGACAAACCACGTGAGTTGGGAAGTCATGCCAGCATCTAAGGTGAAGAGAGTCAGCTTTATCGAGTTTAGGGGACAAATCTCACATTTACTTAAGTGAGGTCTATTATGGGATCACTAAGTTCAGTGTCTTGACCTATTGGCTGACCTGCTTTGAACTTTGAATTAAACAGTCCTGACGCCTTCCCTCATTGCAATCGGATCCAGCCTGTGTTTTCATTCCTTGACCTGAGTGTTTCACTTCTCCAGAAGGGCTAATCCTTAATCTCGCTTGTTTTCCAGGATCTGCTCCAAATTCAACTGCTTTTGTGTTTTATGTAATTCTATTTCTCCTAAGGAAGCTAGAAAGGCAGACATCAGCAGGGCTCTGGGCATTTTCTATGAATAGGAGAGGGTATCTCCCACTTGGCATACATGTGTATGAGGGAAAATATGTGATTACGGAACTCCAACTCCCTCTACGAGCTGGGCCAGCAGACTTCCCTCGCTGGACCCTGCGGTGACTGTGGCTAAGTCGTGTGATCTCTATGGTCCTTAGTATTATTTTCTGAGAAATGAAAGAGCGTCGAAAGATGATATCTAAGATCTCCCTCAGTTAAAAATTTTTTCTTTGTAAGTATTTCTTCTTCTAAAAATCTGCTTATATTTCCCAGGAAGAAAGACAATGTAGGATTTCAATATCAAATCTTTTTTCTTAAGACTTTTATGTTTTTCACAGCACCAAGGTTGCTTTTATGAATCTATTCACCAATTGCATTCAGTTCTACCTGGTTTGCTTAGTGGTAAAGAATCCACCTGCCAACTCAGGAGATGCAGATTTGATCCCTGGGTCAGGAAGATACCCGGGAGAAGGAAATGGCAACTGTCTCCAATATTCTCACAGGGGAAATCCCATGGAGGGAGTAGCCTGGTGAGCTACAGTCTATGGGGTTGCAAAAGTGTTGGACATGACTTAGCAACTGAACAACTGACTGTGAAACAAATCATTCACATACATTAGTCCAGAAATACAGATATACACAGAGGGGAAAGTTCTCACCTACACCCACCCCCCCATCCTTACCCTACTGAATCCCCGTCACAGATCAGCAAGAAATGGATTTTGTGTATTTTCACACAATTTCACACAATTTCCTATCTTGGTATGATAAAATTAAATTCCTTCAGTATATTCAGAGATATAAGGGGAGTACAGAGAAAGCACTATCCTGTGCTTGCCAATTAATTCCCAAATGTCTTCAGCTCAAAACAATCCTCATGCCACTGTGACACTTTCTGGAACTTTTTAGGAATACACAATTATTTAAAGAAAAATTTGACCCAGTTTTCTCATTTAGGAATGAGAGTTCTTAGTGTAGAAGACAAGAAACTAGAAGGAAACTTGTGGTGGTGGATTGAAACTTGAACAGACAATGACTAGTCATAATTTTCAATGCTGATATAAAATGGAGATGTAAATCTGTGTGTGGACTTCCATTCATGAAGTCACTCTATCTGTTCATTCAAAGAGTCTAGAAATAGCAACACCCCAAGAGTGACAAGCATTCTTAGCTTTTAGCCAGAACTTGGCTTTTAAATACCATAACTATCCTTAAAAGAACCTTGGAGAAAGGGCTTCCTGAAGAAATGGCTGACCCCAGGGCCAGGACATGGAGCACAAAAGAGGAGACTAGAATATTTTGTGCCAAAAAAGCAAGGAAGTACCCAAAGAATGGTGGAGACATGTCAAAAGGACACAGAAGTGAGTTTAAGGGGCTCCCAATGGTCAAATCTGTGACAATTTGAGCATCAAAATAAATAAAGAAAATAATAGATAATATAAACTACAAAAAAAGTGAGAAACCATGAGGCTACACTTGTACAATAAATAAATGAATAAGTTGAAAGTTTGGTGAAGAACAGGATATTGACATAGTTTCAAAGTACTGTCTCCCCCAACACTTACTAATCACAAAAGGGAAAATAGTCACTATATACAGAAGCCTGGCAGACACTACCTTAATAAAAGATCAAAGCGAATCACATATTTAACAGGGCAAATGTCTAAATGTCATGTGCCACCTAATAAGGTACAATACAAATAACAGGGCAACATTTCCTTGACATTTCTATCAAAGACACACACATTGAATTTAGTCATGAGGATACACCAGACAAACCCACATAGAGGTACAGCTTCAAAATAACTATCAAAATCATCAGAGTCAAGAAAAGACTGAGGCACTGCTCCAAGTTGAAGAAAAATAGACATGACAACTAAAAGCAGCAGATTATTCTAAATGGAAATCTTTTGCTCTGAAGGACACTATTGAGGAAATTGGCAAAATGTGCCTCTGAAGATTAGAGGCAGTCATGAATCAAGGATCATTTCCTGATTTTGATGGCTATTTGATGATCGTGATGAAGTAGGAGAATGCCCTTGTTTGTACAAAATACACATTGCTGTATTTGGCAAGTGGAAGGGAGAGGAAGGAGGTGAGGTGCAGGTGAAGTGAAAGTCGTTCAGTCGTGTCTGACTCTATCGTACTGTATAGTCCATGGAATTCTCTAGGCCAGAATACTAGAGTGGGTAGCCTTTCCCTTCTCCAGGGGATCTTCCCAACCCAAGAATCAAACCCAGTTCTCCTGCATTGTGGGTGAGTTCTTTACCAGTTGAGCCACAAGGGAAGTCCAAGAATACTGGAGTGGTAGCCTTTCCCTTCTCCAGGGGATCTTCCAGGAATCGAACTGGGCTCTCCTACATTGCAGATGGATTCTTTACCAACTGAGCTATGAGGGAAACCCAGGAAGGAGGTGGTGGGCATCCATCTTCATTTGTCTCAATTAGTTCAAGAAAAAACAGCTCATGGAACTCTCCTTTCAACTTTAGTGTAAATTCAATTTTTTTTTCAAAATTAAAAAGAAAAAATACATCACAGTGGAAAAGTCCTGACAGATTTTACAGACTTTCCTCTGGGTGTTTTTAGATTATGATACTTCACAGGAAGTGATTGCAATAAGCAGGCCAGGGTGAAAACAAGAGAAAGTTAATTTAATGCATGGAAAGCATAAAAATATGACAACAACAATAACAAAAACTCATCTATGCATCACAAACTGCTTCAGATCAGATCAGTTCAGTCGCTCAGTCATGTCCGACTCTTTGCGACCCCATGAATCGCAGCACGCCAGGCCTCCCTGTCCATCACCAACTCCCGGAGTTCACTGAGACTCACGTCCATCGAGTCAGTGATGCCATCCAGCCATCTCATCCTCTGTCAATTTTGAGCAATGAGAATCTCAGAGTTCAAGTTTCCAGCACAGGGAGGTGAGGAGATAAAGAACATTTGCATGAGAGGGAACCAGGACGATCCCTAAAGTGAAAGGAAGATCTGGGTTACTCTTGTGCAAACAAACCTCCCTAACTCTATTTGCTCTGTGTGCTAAGCCTGACTTTATGTACTTGAGTCTTTCAGTGTGTTTCCCCCAAGCTGAGTTATAAAATCTAAGGCCATTCTGCAGCCAGTGATACTTTCATTTAAGAAGTCCAGATCCAGTGGCAGAGCTGTGCCCTGCACAGGAACCTGGAATTAGATTTGCTACAACAGAAGCAAGTGTGGTGTGTCCCTGAGTACATGCGGGTTGGCAATTGATGAAACAAAGAGGCTCATTGCATAAGTGGGCCCTGTGCAGTCTGCGGGTTTCTTCAGGTCTTAGACTCAGAACCCTCGTGCTTGTGCTGGCCCCACCCACAGGGACTGCACTATATCTCCAATCCCAAGGGTGGGGGTAGACCAGCTGCCCCCGAGCCCCAGGACTGCTAATTGGATCAGTTTGCTGTGACAGGTGGAGAAGACAATGGCACCCCACTCCAGTACTCTTGCCTGGAAAATCCCATGGACGGAGGAGCCCGGTAGGCTGCAGTCCATAGGGTCGCTAAGAGTCAGACGTGACTGAGTGACTTCACTTTTACTTTTCACTTTCGTGCATTGGAGAAGGAAATGGCAACCCACTCCAGTTCTTGCCTGGAGAATCCCAGGGACGGCGGAGCCTGGTGGGCTGCCATCTCTGGGGTTGCACAGAGTTGACACGACTGAAGTGACTTAGCAGCAGCAGCAGCAGCTGTGACAGGAGTCACAGCAGAGATACTGGGTAAGACAAGGAGCTCTAGAGCTGAAGTTAGTACCCAGGACACAGGACAGACTTTGGGGAGCAGAGGGGAAAGGAGCTAGAACCACAGTGACAGCCAGGGGCCTGCTGGGTGAGCAAGGAGGGAGTGTGTTTTTAGTTGCCGGGATGCAGAATATACCCCTCTTTTCACAGGAAACATGGTTCCTATACAGGATTCCTGGCTTGATTTCTTTTTTTTTTTAATTTACTTTTATTGGAGTATAGTTGCTTTATAATGTTGTACTAGTTCCTACTGTACAGCAAAATGAATCAGCCATACATATACATATATTTTGTATATGTACAAAATGATGCTGAAATTGAAGCTCCAATACTTTGGCCACCTGATGCGAAGAACTGACTCATTGGAAAAGACTCTGATGTTGGGAAAGATTCAAGGCAGAAGGAGAAGGGGACAACAGAGGATGAGATGGTTGGATGGCATCACTGACTCAATGGACATGAGTTTGAGCAAGCTTCGGGAGATGGTGAAGGGAAGCCTGGCGTGCTGCAGTCCATGGGATCACAAAGAGTTGGACATGATTGAGCAACTGAACTGAACTGACCCTCAATGCAATGCTGCAATGTTACAGGATGGTATGCAAAGGATGAAGTACTTTTCTCCACACAGTGCTTGCTCATGTAGCTCATATTTGTACCATCAAAAATGTAACCTTTCCTACATTACTCAGGATTAATTGTCATAACAGCTCGATTCAAATGCCTGTAACCTCCTGCAATCTCATAGGAAAGGCACTGTATTCATTATACGAACTGCCCAATGGTCAGACACAGACACAGAGTCTGTGGTCACCTTGTCCTGTGGTCACACAATCTTCACTGTTGCACGTGATCACAGGACAATACCACGTGGTTCTAGTTCACTTGCATGAGATCATCTAAACTTTGGGTCAGCACTATGGGCTATGCTCATTGGCCAAGGCCCACAGTTACAACCATGGTCCAGTCCTACCATCCACCCTGGCTAACAGCATCAGTCCTCAGGGCACAAGCCCCCAGCCTCCTTTAAGTTTGGCTCAGCTGGGTGATTCATGTTGATACATAACAGAAACCAACACAATATTGTAAATCAATTATCCTCCAATTAAAAATTAAAAAAAAAATTTTTTTAAACAAAGCTCCCTGCATGCATGCTAAGTTGTTTCAGTCCTGCCCAACTTTTTGTGACCCTACGGACTGCAGCCCACCAGGCTCCTCTGTCCATGGGATTTCCCATCAAGAATACTGGACTGGGCTGCCATGCCTTCCTCTCAGGGATTGAACCCACATTTCTCACAGTCTCCTGCACTGGCAGGCAAGTTCTTTACCACGACCACCACCTGGTGAAACTCCCGGTGCAGACACAATAAACTTTACAGAATTAGCCACAAGGCTCTGTGTGTCTGCTTGTGCCCTTCTTTAATGAGCTTACATTCTGCTCTAGAAGCATATCCCCTCCTTCATGTCTGAGATTTGTGGGAAATAGAGAGATATGAGAATACAGTGGCTCATTCACATCTGGATCAGGAAGGGGCACAGGCTCTAGAATCTGGGAACGTAGACTGACAGTAAAGGGGACAGACGATAACAGCTCCTACTCTCCTCCATCACAGCTGCACTCAGGAATCAGTGAGGAACAGGGAGGGAAAACTCTTCACACGCTGTGGTCAGGAGCAGCACTCAAGGGATTGCTTGAGAATTGTTCGAATCTTTTGCAGGACTTCACTCAGAATAGAACAGAGCTGGCTTGTCATCAAATTTGTACATCTGTCCTTGAGTCTGGAGCTCCTGACTTCCCTTTTATCAGCTACTTTTCCAGGCCTAGATATATAGCAATTTCCACTTCTTCCACCCTCCATATGGTCATTCATTCTTGTTCTTGGTAATCCTACACACAGCAGCTGCACTTCAGCATCTTTTCCAGAGAAACCACTGAAGGATTTACTCCTCCGGGTGGATCTGTTGACTCAAGCTATTGCATGGAGATCCTAGGTTTGGAAAATTTCAGGGCTCAACAGAAACCACTGACTTCAGCTTAAAAAAGAGTGGCATGATATGATCTCATTCTTCCAACAGCCTTGGAGTAATAGAAGGAGGGCTTGGGATACGGCAAGGCTGGAGTCACATTGGCCATGAGGCAATGAACCTTCCTTGTCTCAGACTGCATGTCTCTTCCCAGACATGGACACAGCATCTCCAACAGTCAACTCAGCTGCTGCATCGCTCTCTGCCTTGTGTCATCATCCCCTCTCCCATCACTCATTCTTGATGACAGGAAACCATGCAAAGTAACCTTCTAGGTTATTGCATCTGTATCCCAGGTCAGAAAAAAGCAATCTTTATCACCACAGTGATGGCTCTTCCCAGAATAAGAACCAGAGGGGTGTATAGGAGATGACAAATGACAATTCTCATTTAGGGTAAACACTTCGGCCAGGTGTTTCATCAGACTCGTTAAAATCTTGTGACTAGGGCCAGATCTACTCTTTGAGTGTGAGGATTCAAGCTTCCTCATTGCTGAAAGATGTTTAGGCAGGTATACTAGCTCTGTAGGTATCCACTCACTTGGAATATGTAAGTGGAAAGGCGTGAACCTGATTCATTTCCTGATCCAGGGCTGCTCCCCAGCCCACACCCAAATAAAAGCACCACAGGCCAAGCCAGTTCTTGAGAAGTTCGTGGTGAGGGAAAGCCTTCAGAGATCTGAAGCCCAGTGGAGGGAAGCTGTGTCCCACTGAGCCGGCGTTGCAACAGGAGGACTCATTGACAAGGTGAGGCCTACAGTGGAACATGGGTGAGGAGAGAAGACAGAGAAGGGATGGGTTCTGATCAGATAAGAGTACTCTCAGGTGAGTGACAAGGTGGACAAAGGAGGGACTCAATGTGGAGGGATGAGGACACAAAAGGGAGAGAGGAGAGAGATGCTAGGGGCTGGGGGCACAAAATGGGGCTTTGGAGGAGATGGGGATGGAGTCATGGGTGGGATGAAATGCAGAGAAATAAATAGGGACACGGGGACTCCGGGACACAGAGGGATCGGTGTGAGGGAGAAGAGATGGAGCAAGGAATGGGAGGCATGAGAGGCAGAATGAATGAAAGAGGACAAAGTTACAAGCTGAGGGGGACAGAGCCCTAGGTTTAGGGAGTGTGGTCATGGCAGTTGTGGGCAGACAGAGAGGAGAGGAGGGAAAAGACACATGGGGAGGGAGGAAGGAGACAGTAGGGCAGGAAGATGAGATCAGTTAGAAGAAGCAGGTGTTCAAGGTAAGACTCCTAAGACATTCATGAAGCCACATCAGTACTGGCTGATCCCAGGCCCAGCTGAGAAAGTGAAGGCAAGTGCACATTTGTCCCCTTCACAGAATGCTTGGAAATTAACCCCTGAAATCCCCTTAAATTCAGAGGCAGCCCAGGAAGGTTAGAACTACTTTATCACACCACTGGGCCCCGGGCCCCAAGGAACCTCCTTAGAGAGGCTGTGGCCAGGCCCACCCACACCCCCACACTCTCCTCTCAGGTAGGGCACTTGCCCCTCTCCCAGCTTATACAGTTTTCCTGGCTCCTCTTCAGGAGTGGGGCTCTGGATTCTGGGTCCTCTGAAGCCAACTCCATGGAGACAGAGGTCACCGTGGATGGAGGTAATTTGGGAGTTCCCTAGGAGTCAAACAGCCCAAGTGGCCCATCAAGCCTGTCACAAAGCTATGCATATATCAACCTTTACTGAGCAGCCCCTTCCCCAGGGAAACACTATACTGTCTTCTCCCAATTTCTACCTCTTGCTGACACCCCAACACTTTGCCTCTCAAGACAAATCAACTGCAAAAGGGTAAAAAGCTTTCAAGGCTGTTCAGGTCCCTGTTGATGATTCCCATTTTACAAGGCTTTCCATGTCACTTTCTGTCCATCCCACCCTCATACAGCCAGCAGCCCAAACTGGGAAAGAAAAGGGTTCCCAGAATTCCCTGGTGGACCAATGGTTAGGGCTCTGTCCTTTCACTGCCAGGAGTCAAGGTTCATGGTCAGGGAACTAAGATCCCATAAGACACGAAAGTGAAAGTGAAGTGAAAGTGAAGTCGCTCAGTCGTGTCCCACTCTTTGCGACCTCATGGACTGTAGCCTACCAGGCTCCTCCGTCCATGGTATTTTCCAGGCACGAGTACTGGAGTGGGTTGCCATTTCCTTCTCTGGGGGATCTTCCCGACCCAGGGATCGAACCCGGGTCTCCTGCATTGTAGACAGACGCTTTACCGTCTGAGCCACCAGGGAAATCCTTAAAGTCCATGAGACACGCGGTACAGTCAAAAGATAAGAAAGGGGAGGGGTTTCAACACCTGAGCACAGGCTGTACTTTCCCAGAGGGTAGCTCTGATTCCCTTGTGACCCTCTGGTGCAGTCCATAGTCTGGACTTAGGTGCACACAGGGCTGGGCCCCCGTCTCCCGCTTCCACCTCCCAGCCTCTCCACAGTATCACTGTTTCCTTAGCCCAAGGACACACACATTCTTCATATGCCCTTTCCCACTCCAGTTCCCAGTCCTGGGTCTTCTTAAAGTGAGGTCAGACATAGGTAGGGTACCTGAGAAAAGAAAGACCTGGGTGTCTGTAGTTCCTGATTGGAGAAGACCTAATTACCTAATTAACCTGGGTTGTTCAGTGGTCTCTGGGCTTCAGCTATTTTAGGAGACCCAACCCCTACCACCGGAGAAAGCAATGACAACTCACTTCAGTACTCTTGCCTAGAAAATCCCATGAATGGAGGAGCCTGGTGGGCTGCCACCTATGGGGTCACACAGGGTTGGACACAACTGAAGTGACTTAGCAGCAGCAGCAACTCTTACCACCACCGACCCTTCTTCCCCCTAGAGCAAGCCCCAGTGACCCCACCCTCACATCAGAGATAGCCACTTGTGCCAGCTCTTCTGGTGGCTTATCACAGGGGCATTAATTGTTGACCAGAACGCCTGTGTGAAAGGTAACAGCTGGTAAGAGAGGAGGACAGGGCACCTGAGGGATCTAGGAACGTCAAATCTGCACTCTCCCCCGGAGCCAGATACCTGTCTTCTCCTGAGAAGAGCTAAGCAAGTAAATCATGAACTATGGTTAAGACCCAAGTGCTAAGAATTCTCCCCAACAGATGCAACCTCTAGAGTCATAATATAAACCAGACCTTGAGAAGAACTCCAGGAGAGGTGAGGGTGGAGTTATTATGAAGCAACAGGAAGAAACGTGTGGAGTGAGCGGGAATCAGGGAAGGTTCCAGAGCAAAGATTTCCTTGGGGAGAGTTTTAAGCATAAATAGCGTCCCTACCTCCAATTAGGGGTAGAGGATAGGCAATTCAGAGAGAAAAAAAGGCCAGAGACATTACACACATATGGCTGAGCACTGTGTGTTTAGAAAATTTCAAGTTTCTCTGTGGCACCGGGGATAACACAGAAATAAAACGTAGGCCTTGGGAGACGCCTCTTGACTATCATGCAAAACATTTCTATTTATTAAAAAAATATATAGACAGTTATCTTGAACTCAAGGATGGACAAGACATAAGCAATGGAAAGAAACTTCCTGCTGGCATCCCATTATACACCTGAGGAGAATGAGGGTCAGTGTAGACCCAAAGTCAGACACTTGTGTCTTGGTGCAGAAGCAGAAGCCGGTGTCAGATCCCCAACTCCCCAAGGCAGAGTTGTCACTACACAGTGTCGCCTGGTGTGCCATGCATGGGGACCTGACCCTGGGGATGGACCCCCCAAAGGGCTTCAATTTCTCATTGTGAAACAATCCCCTTCTTCCTCTAGCCTTGGATTTCCCCCTTCTACTTCTTCCTGCCGTGACCTGTGGTGGGAGAAGGCGTTGCTGCTCACCCCACCTGTAGAGTTAGAGGCCTGGGGACTCATACTGGGGTAACATCAGGTGCACTTATATCAGAGCAGCTAGAGTGAGGAGCAAGGAGACAGGGTGAGGAGACAGGGCAACCTGTTTAGGAGGAAGGCTGCTAGTCCAAACAGAACCCTTCCCTCTCCTTAAAAGGCATCCCATGCTGGTTCTACCAAGGAAGCAAGGTCTCGAAAAAAGTCATTTGCTTAGAAATTTCTTGAGTCACACATTTTCCATCTTCTGCTTTCTTCCTGGTGTTAATCACTAGGACAGTTCCAACGGGTCCAACACTGCTTTTTTTCTCCACAGGTGGGGATATAGTCAAGAAACAAGCCATATGGGTGGGGAAGTCAAGGCAGGCATCTAAGATGAAGAGAGTCAGCCTTAGGGAGTTTAGGAGACAAATCTCACATCTACTTAAGTGGAGTCTTTTAAGGAGTCACTAGGTTAAGCTTCTTGACCTACTGGCTGATCTGCTTTGAACTTTGCATTTAACGGTCTCAATGCCTTCCCTCATTGCAATCTGATCTGGCTTATGTTCTTGCTTCCTGAATATTAATTTCATTCTCCAGAAAGGCTAATCCTTAATCCCCCTCTGCTTTCTTGGTTCTGCTGCAACCTCAACTTTTGTCAATGTGTGTAAATTTATGTATACACAGTTCCTCAATGTGTTCACTCAAAGAGTCTGGTAATAGCAACATCCCAAGAGTGACAAGCATGCTTAGCTTTTAGCCAGAACTTGGCTTTTATTTAAATACCATGTACTATCCTTAAAAGAGCCTTGGAGAAATGGCTCCCTGAAGAAATGGCTGCCCTCAGGGCTGGGACAGGGAGCACAGAAGAGGAGACTAGAATATCTTTAGCCAGAAAGCAAGGAAATACCCAAAGAATGATGGGAATGTCAAAAGGACACAGAAGTCAGTTTAAGGGGCTCCCAATGGCCAAATCTGTGACAATTTGAGCATCAAGATAATAATGAAAATAACAGGTAATATAAACAACTAAAAAAGTGAGAAACAATGATGCTACACTGATATAATAAATTAATAAGTTGATAGTTTGATAAAGAACAGGATATTGGCATAGTTTCAAAATAGAGTAAGTCTCCTACATAGGAGGGAGTTCTATTCTGAGAGCATGTTTGTAAGTCCTCTTTTTCATTAGTCCAAAAAAGTTAGCTGAGGGAGGCAACTGACACAACCTGAAATGTAGTACTATAGTATAATAGGTTTATAATACTTTTCACACAAATTAATATAAAAATAAAAAATTTTTAATCTTACAGTACAGTACCTTGAAAAGTAGAACAGTACAGTACAACAGCTGGCATATAGGGGCTGGCATCGAGTGAACAGACAAAAAGAGTTACTGACTAGAGGAGGGAGAGGAGGTGGGAGATGGTTCAGCTGAAGGATCATTAGCAATAGGAGATGGAGGGCAGGCTGAATTTCACTCATACGTGACATTGACGGCACAGGTTCTGGTTCCTTTCTGGATTCAATTCTACCTGTTGTTCAGCCATTCAGTCGTGTCCGACTCTTTGCAACACCATGAACTGCAGCATGCCAGGCTTCCCTGCCCTTCACCATCTCCTGGAGCTTGCTCAAACTCATGTCCATTGAGCTGGTGATGCCATCCAACCATCTCGTCTTCTGTCGTCCCCTTCTCCTCCTGCCTTCAGTCTTTCCCAGAATCAGGCTCTTTTCTAATGAGTTAGCTTTTCGCATCAGGTGGCCTAAGTATTGCAGCTTCAATTCTACCTACCCTCTTGTAAAAATGATCTAGTGATGTCTGGGTAGTAGCCCTTCTACTCTCATTTTAAGTGACACAGAAGCACTGGATTGCACTCAACAGTTTCTGCAAGCTTTGTGTGTCTTTCTATGTTCTGGTCCTGTGGCTCAAAAACTAACAGTGCCTCCTCAAGTAAAGAAAATCCCCTTGCCATTTCTTGTGTCATGAATCTCATCAGTTCTTCAGTTACTTCTTCCTCTTTTGTCTCTTTGTCTTTTCTCTGGGCCTCCAGTTCCATCAGGTCTTCATTAGTAACCTCCTTGTGTTGCACAGCAAGGAGTTCGGTGAAATTGTCCTCCTGTGGATCTAAGTCCAGCTTCTCACTGAGGGTCACTAAGTCACTGAAGACCTCTTTGGACTCTTCATTCACCTTCTCAAACCCACGAATTGTGAACAAACTGTGGGCAAAGGTGCTTCCAAACACCATTCTCAGTAACATTGGAACCTCACGCCAAGCAAAGTCAAAATTTTTTATGGCCTTGTAGATATTATAGTCCTTCCAAAATTGGCACAAGGTTGTTTATGATTTGTCACTTGCCTTTACTGCCTGATGAAAAATATGACATAAATAATATTTGCTGAAAGTCAGTGTAACTCCCTAGTCTTTAGGCTGGATGGGCAATGTAGTATTCAGTGGCAAATGCACTACTTTGATGTTGAGATGAAAGTCAGCCATGAATGGGGGGTGTCTGGGAGCACTGCTGAGCAGCAAATGAATGTTGAATGGGATATCCTTCTCCAAGCAATATTTCTCTACCTCTAGGATAAAGTGATGGAAAAACCAGTCCTGGAAAATGGTTTGCGTAACCCAGGTTTTGGGGTTACTCTCACATACAACAGAAAGAGTACCCTTGACTATGTTCTTAAGGTCTCTTGGGTTCTCTGAATGATAAACTAAGAAGGATTCAGCTTCATATCCCTGGGAGCATTGCCACCAAACAACCGAGCTAGCCTATCCTTTGCTGCTTTATACCCTGGCATCAACTTCTCCTCTTTACTGATGTAACTTCATCTGGCATCCTCTTCCAGTACAGTCCCAGCTGTGTGGTTTGTAATGGTTGAAAACTTTCCAAAACTCAATTCCTCAGTTTATATTTAAAAAGTGATGCACAACTAATTAGAATAGGTGCTCCTCTCAAACAGGGTGTTTGCTCAGAAGAGGAAAGTGAGTGTCTGGATGCCTTGTTTGATGCCAGTAGAGGCCCTACCTCCTGCTACTTCTCTTTGTTCTCTTAAAAGCCAAAATTCAACTGAGTAAATTTGAAGATTCAATTGTTTTTGTTGAATCATTAATGAAAGGGGCAGCATCTCATCTAGTATATAAGAGAGGTGCTCCGAGGAGCCGGCAGTGGAAGGGTTTTATAGGCAGAAACTGGACGAAGCAAGAAAGTTATTAATAAAAAAGAGAAAGAATTGTTTCCATCAGGTTCCCCTGCTGTTTGATTTCAGAGTTTCCTCATAAGAAGAACTGACTTACATAATACCCACCTCACATAGTTCTAGTGAGGGTTAAATATATGAGCTTTTCATAGAATGCAAGGTAACACTGATTATTATAAGTATTATGATGATGTCAAGTGCATTTGTTTTACTGGTAGGTAGCATGTCTTGAGCCAATGCCTAAAATGCAGGGAGACTGGAAATGTAGAGGTGGGTGAATGACAAGAGAAGGCTGGTAATTTTTAACAAGATAGCAGTGTCCTAGATCCAACATCAGTGAAGGTGGTTGCTAGGGGTCTGCGAGACAGCTGGCCTCCTGCTGCTACCTTGCTATGGTCTTTACAGACCAGGACCTGGGGACTGAAGTCGACGAAGAGGGACGCGGAGGACCCAAGTCTCGAGTGAAACAAGGGTGCTTTATTTGTAACAGCATATACTTATATATTTTCATACAAGGAAGCTTTAGGTAGCAAAAATAAAGTTGAGCAAAAACAGAACCAGGTGAATAACAATCGTCACGGGGCCAGAAGACAATCCACATCCTGAGTAATAGGGACATGACCGAATAGTTTACAGTAAAGTAAAAGGTCACTGAAGGGAATCCACGCGTGAGCTCTGTCTCCTGACCTCAGTCCTGAGAACTGTGTGCAGCTCTGCTCGTTCCTGTTTTCCAGGAACTGATAAAGAACAGAGGGCCCTTGAGAAACAGCACACAAAGGAAGAAAACAACATACAGGATTCCTTAAAGTTGAACGTCCCCTGACACTACCTGATATTTGAAACCATAGGATCTGAAAGTGATCCTGGTACCCTTGGGTCCACTTTCTATGCAGGCAACGTAGCCATTTTGTGAGCGGATACAAGTCAGTGTTGCATTGATGGTGGAGTTAGACAATGTTACAACAAAATATCGGGTGCTCACAGTTAGTCATTTGTGGACAGGTAAAGAAGAAAGGAAACAGAAAGCCCAGGATAAGGGTATTTCTGAAGGTTAATAGCTGGGAGGTTGAGGCCAGGTGCAGGGTGCTAACAGTTGTCACATAACCTTCTCTGGAAGTGCTTTCCCGGTTCTATAAAACCTACTTAGCACCTGTTCATGAGACCAAATTCTGTGGGTAAACAGAAAGTACAGTGGAGCAGCATCCTCCTGGGGGACCCTATCTGTTCTGCAGGCTTTTGCAAGGCAGTTCCTGGAGCTGGCCCAAGAAACAACATCTTTGGGATCCAGATCATTGCATGGGAACAATGAAACCTCAATCCTATCTTGGGCAGCAGTAAGAACCAGGGATTTCAGAAAAAGCCAACTTGGGGACGAAAGGCCACATTTATCAAGTTTGCCTCCTAGAACAAATCTCTAATCCATTCAAGTGAGTTAATATTTGACCCAATTGGGCCCAAGGAAGAGGTGAATGACTCTCCATGTTTTGTCCAAGAGTAGTGTCCTTGGTTTGTGTGTCTCTGACAAGACTGAGGATTTTCAGATCTCGTCTCTCCACCCTGTCCATCTGACCACTGTAAGATCAAAACTGGGAGGGGCCTCCAGGTTCACTCAGCTGGAACCTGTCTCCGGGAACAAACAGTTAGAATCCCTCTGCAGTTGGAAGGAAACTTCTAGATTTTTGTAAGATTCTTCCATCTGGGTAATCTATTGTTTTATATATGTTTGTTTGTTTATATGCTATTTCTAGATGTCCATCCATCTCAATGAACCTATTCCCCCACCCTTTTAAAGCCTCTGGGCCCAAGCTCATGAATTCAGAAGAAAATGAATTAGGTTCCAAAGTCTAAAATGAAAACAGATTTCTTTAGGGGATATTCTATATGTTGATAAAAGCAAACTAGTGAGCTGGAAGCAAGCAGAGGTTTAGGAGAGATTCCTAAATTGTGATAAAATCCCCAAAGAAGGAGAGGCAGGGGCTGAAGGGCATCTGGAAGGCCCCACCCCACCCCAGACACAGACAGTGTATGTGGCTTAACAAGGGAAAAACAGAAGTCTATTTTTAGCTCTGTTTTTTTTTTTCTTTCCTTTTTAATACTTATTATTTATTTGGCTGCACTGGGTCTTAGCTGAGGCATGGGAGATCTTCCATCCTTATTTTTAGCTGCAGCATGGCAGATCTTTTTTTTTTTTTTTTTTTTAGTTGCCGCATGTAGGATCGTTAGCTGTAGCATAAGGGATCTACTTTCCTGACCAGGGATGGAACCAGCCCCTGCATTGGGAGCTTGGAGTCTTAGCCACTGGACCATCAGGGAAGTCCTAGCACTGTTTTCTTATAACGTGCATGCGTGTGTGCTCAGTCTTATCTCCTTCCCTGATATTTACTTTCCTTTAGAAAGTTTTGGGGGAATTCCGTGTCAATCCAAGTGTTTAGGACTTTTTGCTTTTCACTGCCAAGGGTGTGGGTTCATTCCTTTGTCAGGGAACTAAGAGCCCACAAATCATACAGTGCAAACAAAAAAAGGAAGAGAAAGTTCTTGGATGCTCTTTGAAAATAAAGTAAGTGGAGCACATCCAAAGTTCAAAGGAAGGTACACTGGCTGCAGTTACTCATAATCCAGTGTCAAGGTAATTTTTTGGTGCATAAATTTTTATGGATCTGTTGAGTACAAAATATTGCCTGTGGGGAAAGGAAGAGAATGTTAATTTTTATAAAGACCAAGGGATTGGTTTGAGACACAGGATAAAGTTAGTCTAAAGAACATTTGGAACAAATTCCACTGACAATTAAGTGCTTGGGTCTAGAAGGACCTGACGATTGTGTGCTTGGGTGAAGAAGGATCTGTCTAAATGAGTCTGACAATCCTTGACCAAATGTGAGGCCCTGCACTTTTGGCCTACACAGATTCTGTACCATAAATATTCTGTCCTTATTTGTTTTTTTCCCAAAAAAATTCTGTCTCTTATTTGTTTTTTCCCTATTCCATTTTACCTTTCTTTTTGGGAAATTTAGAATTGCAAACACGAGTGTGGAAGGTGTGAGTGGGGGAGCAGATGTTAAATAAAGGTGTGTGTTTGCTAGGGTTTGGTTTCTGGATGTCTCAGGGAGTCATGATTAGAGCACATGCATGCTAAGTTACTTTAGTCATGTCAGACTCTTTGCAACCCCATGGACTGTAGCCCCTCCGGCTTTTCTGCCCATGCGATTCTCAGGCAAGAATACTGGAATGGGTTGCCTTGCCCTCCTCCAAGGAATCTTCCCAACCCAGGAATCTAACCTCAGTCTCCTGAGGCTACTACATTGCAGGCAGATTTTTTACCACTGAGCCACTGGGGAAGCCCCCAAGATTGCAATAAGCCTGAGCAAAATTTAGCTGAGTTGTTACAGGATGAATGTGCAAATTTTGTACATCAGAAATAAAGATATTCCTTTACCTCCCCAGACTGGAACATGAGGACCTTCAACCTCCCAACAAACAAGTACCTTTTTAGGGAGCCAACCCTGAGGTAGGGTCAGCATCTCAACTAGAGCTGAAGAGGGCTGAGCTTACACACTGAGCCTTAAAGGATGATGCACACCAGTGAGACTGGGCTCAGATCACCCTGACATCTCTTTCTTTCAGCTGGTGCCTTGTGACACCAACTAAATCTATACAAACTTATCTTTACAATTCCATGCTCACTGGACTTTTGCTAGTGAAACTAGAATGGCTCCCTTATGCTTAATGAGAGCCACGGAATTTCAAACTTTTATAGCTAGCAAGTCTCATTTCATAGATAAGTTTATACCTGGAGAGGAAAATGACATCATTCATTAAAACATTTATTACTGAGGGTCTGCTGTGAGGCAGGCAGTATGATTCAAATTGAATAATATATGTCTAAAGCATAGAGTGTTTGGACAGAGACTGTTGCTGAGCCTGCCAGCTCACACCCCTTTCTGTCATCAACGATATCCCCTGTACAATACTGGCTCCTACAAGGACGCACTGTTTCCTCTAAGAGAGGGAAACAACATTTCTATCCATCGTTGTCACCTAATGACTCTTTTGGGTATGACCAGCTCAGGTTCTACTAGATTTTTGAACTCTGGGATTCCAGCCTCTGTTCACAGTGTGACCATTAAGGATACTTCCACCCTTGACAGCCTGCTATTCTACAACTGCTTTTGATGTTAAAAGGCAATATTTTGTCCATTGCAGAGCAAGAGACTTAACTGATTACAATTCAAGAAAAGTGTCTTCCTATATAGTAGGAAGAAAATACACACCCAGGAGACTGAAAACACCATGTAAATGTAAAGAGCTCGGTGCACGGGGAGCATGGCAGCCCAGCGGCTGTGGCGGAGCAGTGGCCCTGTAGGATAGCTTGTTACTCTTTTAGGTGTGACTCTCCCAGTCGTCTACCACTTTCTTGCTAACCTCCCCAAATTATTTTTGCTGATTCTACTACAAATGATACTCTTATGTGCTTAATGGAAACCTTTTCAGGGACTATTTCAATATTGAGGAATGACCAAAGAATTTCTTGGTGTATAATCTGGTAATTCTTTGGCAATATACCAAATTTGTCTATAGCATGATAAACAGATAAAGATCAATGCCAGATGCTGATTAGAAAGGGAGATCATTTCACTCAGCCTTTCATATGGCTTCCCATGTAAACTGCAGAACCCCAAATGCTCTTATATTTCTAGAGTCACAATTGTACTCCCAGGACTGTTTAGCATCATGACAGGCTTAGTGCTACAACCGGTGGCCTCTTTAAGAGCTACAAAAATATTTAATATGAAAATATGTTTACTGACTTACACACAAGAAAAGCACAATATAAAAATAATAATTAATTTAATGTCTATGACACTATACCATTTATCTTTCAATTTAGGATTCATAAAGATTATAGTATATCTAAGAATAAATTTAAGGTCAAACTTTCATCCCATTACAAGAATTTTGCTGCATGTGTGATTGCCAAGAAATCATGAAAAGTGAAAGCAAAAGTTGCACAATCATGTCCAAATCTTTGGGCCCCATAAACTGTAGCCTGCCAATATCCTCTGTCCATGGAATTCTCCAGGCAAGAACACCAGAATGGGTTGCCATTTCCTTCTCCAGGGGATCTTCCCAACCCAGGGATCAAACCCGGGTCTCCTACATTGCAGGCAGATCCTTTACTAACTGAACCACTAGGGAAGCCTACCTCTTGGGGAATTAGGTCTGCTTACTGTCACCTCAGGGTGAAACTGCTCTCACTACCCTTCTCACAGTTAACAGATGGATTGACTTGTTCGGGAATCCTGTCTTCACCAATCCTCTCTGATAACCCTTCCCTGGGCTCAAGGTTCCCTGAAAGTCCTTCTTCTTAGCTCTCAGAGTATATCTTACTGTCTCTTTGTAGTAAACTGGCACTCCCGTCCTTTCCCCATGGGTACTACATCCTGGATTAGCAAGGCACTGGATGTGTCTTATGGTCTCTGTGTTCTGGGACCCAGCACAGTGCCTGGTACCCAATAGGGGCTTATGTAGTGCTTGTTATTAAATTAGTTAATAAATGAATTAAAGAATGTGAGTGGATTTTGAATTGCAACAACTGATAGAAAGGTAAATTCTCAGTGATCCTCCAGGATAGGAAACAGCGGTTGTACTTGGAAGTTGTATTCAGGAAACATTTTTATAGATGTTCCAAAGGAATCAATTGAGAAGACATATGAGACTACTGAGGAAAGGAAAAGAAAAAAATATATCTAGTGACAGAGGATACCTGATTCATGACGTCCTGCCAGAGAGAAAAATCCTTGACCTTTTAGCCTAATTTGGCAATTCTGTTCTGTGCCTCTATTACATCTCCTTTTGCCCTTGGCAGGAGCCTTTGTTGGAAGAGATGGTGATGGTCCTGAGCCCCCTGTTTTTGGTCTTCATGCTGGGACTGGGTCTGACACCACTGACCCTGGCTGAGGATGACCGCAGATACCGACACTTCCTGACCCAGCACTATGATCGTAGTCCAAAGGGCCGGGATAACAAATACTGTGAAATGATGATGGAGAAACGACACCTGACCAAACCCTGCAAAAGCATCAACACCTTTGTTCATGGCAACAAGAATGACATCAAGGACATCTGTAAAGATAAGAATGGAAAACCTTACCGAGGCAATCTCAGAATAAGCAAGTCTCCCTTCCAGGTCACCATTTGCAAGCATAAAGGAGGGTCCACCCGGCCTCCATGCCATTACAAAGCCACCAAAGACTACAGAGTCATCGTTATCGGCTGTGAAAAGGGCTGGCCCGTCCACTTTGATGAGTCCTTTGTCCCTCCACGCAAGTAGCCCAGAGCTGGCTCTGCTCTTCCTTCATAGCATTTCCCCCTTACACCGTGGCAACATTCATTGCTAGGAATCCAGAAAATGAGCTGCTGACCTTTTCTTTTCTGCTTTAGAATATACTTCATTAATAAAAATGTCTCTGAGTCTTCTCACTGATTCTTGGTCTATTGATCTTTCTCCATTTTCCCTGTTCAATTGAAAGGGCTGGATGGGAAAGCAATGCCTTTTTCCTTGTCAGTTAGTTCCTGATCAGGCATTCAAGGAGTGGACGTTACTTTTCAGTGAAGGTAAAAATGTTAAATTCATCTTACAGAGATTGTTGGGAAAATTCCAAGGCTTAAGCTCCTAAGCAGAATTTTTAGGAGGAGCAAATTGTTTTTGCTGTCACCTAATAAGCCAATATTACTTCTACAAATGTTAAGCCTTAGGAAGAAGAGTTTAGTACTAAATACCAACAGATAAATTACACTTTCTTTCCCTCTTTCTCTCTCTCACACACACACACAAACACACCCACCCACACATTGGTAATCCTGCATAAATAACAAAACCCATTCAGGGTAGCCACCTCTTACCTTAAGTAGAAAATAATTTGATATTGTTTTGATTGGAACACTTGGATATTCTCATGATTATTTTATATAAAGATAAAAGACTGATTACTACATTATTTTCTCTTTAATATTTTATTAACTGTTATCTAGTAACTCTGAGGTCTTGGGAAGGTCATACAAAGATTTCAAGCTTTTCCTTTGTTCTTCAACTTGATATGTTTTCAAATAAATACAAGCTTAAGTTAACAGACAGTCTCTGTAAAATATGCTAATTAATCCCTGAGTTCAATGTTACCTAATTTCATCAACAGATGCCTGGATATCTTACTTAGAAAGTAGTTAATAAACTACAGTTATGCATCACTAGTCCTGCCATTTTATGAATGACTATCATGGTCAGAGTATTCCCCATGGTGGCCTCCCCTGCGGCCTACATGTCCTGAAATAGACCAAAAGCCCTGGTTCCTCAATACTTGGGTTATACGCCTGTGTCTTGGTGCCACACAGAGCCCAGCCTCACTGAAAGTATTCAATTTATGGAGGAAGGGATGGAGGAGTAGGTTACTGGTTCATCTATTTCAAAAACGAAAACATTGTCATTTCTTTCCAAAGTAGGAAGAAGAATTTTCCAAACCACTTTATTGGAAAATTTGTCTTACTATAAAAGTCAAAAAATCCTTAAGAAGCAAGATATTAACAATGTTTGATAGACTATCTGAATTTTTTTTTTTCTGGTTCTCCAATCAGTGGTGAAAGTGAAGTCACTCAGTCGTGTCTGACTCTTTGCAACCCCATGGACTGTAGCCCACCAGGCTCCTCCTCTGTCCATGAGATTTTCCAGGCAAGAATACTGGAACGGGTTGTCATTTCCTACTACAAGGGATCATCCCAACCCAGGGATCAAACCCACATCTCTTGGATCGAACTCAGGTCTCCCACATTGCAGGCAAACTCTTTACCATCTGAGCCACCAGGGAATCCCAATCAGTGGTCATGTGTATTAATTGTTCAGTCACATCTGACTCTTTGCCACCCTGTGGACTGTAGCTGGCCAGGCTCCTCTCTTCATGGTATTTTCTTGGCAAAAATATTGGAAAGTGATAGTCACTCAGTCATGCCCGACTCTGTGACCCCATGGACTGCAGCCCACCAGGTTCCTCTGTCTATGGGATTTTCCAGGCAAGAATACTGGAATGGGTTGCTATTTCCTACTACAGGGGATCATCTCAATCCAGGGATCAAACACACATCTCTTGCCTCTCCTGCATTGGCAGGAGGATTCTTTACCACTAGTGGCACCTGAGAAGCCTGCAATTCAGTGTAGTTGTTATTTTATCAGATTGAAGGGAACAGAGGAAACCAAGAGAAATGGAAATCCTAAAAATGATCATTGCTGACACCTACTGGACACTTAGGCTAGGCATTGTGATAAGCACTTTACATTGATTTTATCGTTTCTTCTTTACAACATTCCTTTAAGAAGGACCCTATGGACCTTGCCCCCACACCACATCCTCTGCCTGCCTTTTGTCTGTGGAAAACTTTAGTCAAAGAATAAGTTTAATGAGAGAAATGAGAAACGTGGAAACAAAGGGAAACAGTCAAAGGAGACTAAATAATAGTGTAGTCAAGGACCCTTATTTCTTTCTCAAGGGCTATAGATAATATTCTGAGCCATAGCCCGTGAACTGTCTTACAGATACTAAAACACCAGGTGGAGAAATTAACATCATGATGACCAGACTGTTCCAAGGACATGAGCTACCACAATTCCGAGAACTGGCCACAAAGAAATGGGAACAAATGGATGCTGGAACTGAAGACTAGCTGTACCTAAAACAACCAACATGTCGCTAGTCAAACCACTGATGACCAATCTGAAGATGACTGTCAGAGATGACTATGCTGTTTCTGCATGTAGTCCCCCACCCCTACTTGTGTCTGTAAAAGCTCTTGCCCCACTGGTTGCAGGGGTAGGGGGAGCCGGCCTGTGGATGGATGTCCACCACCCTCCCCCCACAGTTGCAGGCATCTTGAAATAAAGCAAACTTTGCTTTCCACCAATCTGGCCTGCTTATTGCCTCTTAAGCAGTGAGCAGCTGGACTCCGCACACTCTTTCGGTAACACTGAAGTGAAAGTGAAAGTCGCTTAGTCGTGTCCAACTCTTTGCGACCCCATGGACTATACAGTCCATGGAATTCTCTAGGCCAGAATAGTGGAGTGGGTAGCCTTTGCAACCCCATGGACTTATACAGTCCACGGAATTCTCTAAGCCAGAATACTGGAGTGGGTAGCTTTTCTCCAGGGGATCTTCCCAACCCAGGGATGGAATCCAGGTCTCCCGTATTGCAGGCAGATTCTTTACCAGCAGAGCCACAAGGGAGGCCTGGTAGCATTTTCATTACGCCTATTCTACTTCTGAGGAATATACTGAGAGAAGTTATTTCTCCAAGATCATACAGTTAGTGTGGTAAACTAGGTCTTTCAGATCACCGTATCAAAAGTTCTTACTGACATTGAACATGTCAGCAGAGCAAGCCATTGGTGCAAGCTCTAACCTAAAAGTATGTGTTGTGGGGCTTTGGGGATCATTTAATTTTCTGTTGTAGGCAGAAGCTTGAGAGGCACCCATGGATGTCTACATTGAACTCTGTTCATAGTATTTTTCCTTGTCTTACTAAATCAGTTGGTTACTGTGACTGAGGCCATCCATGCTCTTGTTTGAAAAGTAAAATCTTCTCTGTAGCTAGTCGTGTTGCTAAACCATGTTGTTGGTCACAAAGAAGCAGAATGAGAGAAAGGAGACAGAACTGTGCACACTTAGTTTTGGGACAGACCATGCAAAGTACATTGTGGTGATGAAGCTCTTACCCAAGTGCTAAGTGTATCTTCAGAAGTTGCATCCAGTGGTCCTGGGGTGAGGAGTAAATCAAGCATCATTTCTTCCTGCCACCCTGCTTCCCACAACTCCTTTACTTCCCTCTCCTCCTAACTCCGTATTGCGTATCTGCAGCAGCAGACACAGCAATGTGACACAGAGCTTTGGGTCTTTCTGTGCACAGGCAAAACGTGGTCGTGAACGGAGAAGGTGGCATTTAAACAAATGATAGTTATGTTTAATCCTGATCATTATTGTTAAGGATAGGCTGTAGGTGGAATAAGATGCAAATCCCTAGCGTTATAATCACACACAGTGTGATCCACCATCATGAAGCAGCATCTTTGAAAACAAAGGACAGTAGTAACCATATGTATCAAACTAGGAACTCAGCTGGGCCTAAACCTTAGACTGGATGTGTATAAAAAGGCCCTGTCTGTTGCTCCAAAAATTCTCCTTACTACTTTGGGTTGCTCACTTCCTATTGAACCTGGGATGGTTTTTCTTGCCCCTTGGTCTTCTTTAGGCATCTCCAAGGCAGTGATGGCTCTCCAGAGGACCCAGGCCTTTCTTCTGCTCTTGCTGCTGACCCTGCTGGGGCTAGGGCTGGTACAGCCCTCCTATGGCCAGGATCGCATGTACCAACGATTCCTGAGGCAACACGTGGACCCTGATGAGACAGGAGGCAATGACAGCTACTGCAACTTGATGATGCAAAGACGAAAGATGACTTCACACCAGTGCAAGCGCTTCAACACTTTCATTCATGAAGATCTTTGGAACATCCGTAGTATCTGCAGCACCGCCAACATTCAGTGCAAGAATGGCCGGATGAACTGCCATGAGGGTGTAGTGAGGGTCACAGACTGCAGGGAGACAGGAAGCTCCAGGGCTCCCAACTGCAGATACCGGGCCAAGGCCCCACCACAAGTCAGCCTTTGAGGTTTGACTCCTTTGCTCCAGGCTATTCTCAGAGTAAACCCACGTGTTCCAGATGAAAAGATGCAGGACTGGTTCTTTTAGTAAGGCTGTCTTATCCCCTCCCCCCAACTACTGCCAATCAGTTGGAGGGCTGTACCTCCCACTGACTGCTATTCCTTCTGTCCTTCCTTCATGGCTGCAGACTTCTTGGCCCTAAGGAAAGGGGAAAGACACACACTCTCTGCTCCGCACATCCATAAACTGATCCCTGCTACGACCAGTGACAGGAGTGTTGGATCTAAATAGGGTGAGTTATGGTTAGAAGGGCTGCTGCTGAGGATGCTTAAAGGGAAAGGCCCAGGAATGCTGGAAGAGGAAATTAAGATGGTGGGATTAAGAATAGACAGTGATCCAACTTGTGAGAACTAATGACCTGGATTCAATCTCACTGATAGTTTTTATAGCCTCTCCCCACTCTTCCTAAGCGTAATTCCACCATCCCTTGGTATCCATGGGGTATTGGTCCAGGATCCTCCATGCCCAGGATACCAAAATGCAAGCATGCTCAAGTACCTTGTATAAAATGGCACAGTGTTTGCATCTAAACTGCATACTTATCTCTACATCATTTTTAATACCTAAACAAGGTAAATTTTATGTAAATAGCTGTAAATACAATGTAAATGCTATGAAAATAGTTGAAAGCACAAAGCAAATTCAAGTGTTACTTTTTAGAATTTTCTGGGGAAAAAAATTGGGGGGGGCGGTATTTTTAATCAGTGTCTGTGGTTGGTGGAATCCCTGGGTGCAGAGCAGGTGGATTCAGAGGGCCAACTGTACCCTGAAGTACCTTGAATCCTGGTCTTCTCATCTTGTTTAGGCCTTTTGGGCCAGGGATATCTTCACAAAAGAGAAGATACCTACCCCTTGTGCTATATTTGGCATAGTACTTGACATTCTCAGAAATGCTCTCAATAAGTGTATCTCATTAGACTCTCACAGGTCTGAGGCATGGATTATTAGGCCCGTTTTGAGGCATCATGTTCAGAGAGTTGAGAATTAGAATAGAGGTTCCACAGCATCAGGCATACGCCTCATGGTAAATGAGGACAGAGAGCTAGTTTAAACAGGAGACTTTTTCAAGCAACTCTCTGGCCTAATTTGAATAGAATAGCTCTTGTGATGGCAGCTTCAATCTTGATATTTGATTGATCAAAACAATATTTCAAAACTGGAGCTCCTTATGGTAACATTCTTAATGACAAATCAATATCAATTATAATGACAATAATTAGGGAAATGGCTTCTGAGAAGGGGTGTGTGTAGTCAGAAGTGAAAACATGTTTCACAGGCTTTGGGGAAGTGTCATAAGGAAGACAAGATCCTGGAAAGCACCATCTTGCAGAATCAATATAGTTGCAGCCTAGGATTTCAAGGAACCAAAGTCTCCTGCTTGGAAAATATTCTCCAAGTCTCTATTCATATTCTGCATCCCTTTTAAAGGGATGTGTATGCTCAGTTGCTTCAGTCATGTCCGAGTCTCTGTGACCCCATGGACTGTAGCCCACCAGGCTCTTCTGTCCAGGAATCTCCAGGCAAGAATACTGGAGTGGGTTGCCGTGCCCTCCTCCAGGGGATCTTCCTGATCCAGGAATCAAATCTTGGTCTGTGTCTTCTGCACTGAAGGTAGATTCTTATGCGCCGAGCCACCAAGGAAACCCCTTTAGAGGGACAATCTTTGCAATTCACAAACATAAAGCTTAAAATCCCATTTTCTTTAAGATACACACTCTTTTGAGAATTGATGTGGATGCAAAACAGCTAGCTAGAGCAAGATTGATTCCTCAGTTCAGATGGAAGAGAGGGCAGACAGGAGGTATTTGGAATTGCCGAAATAAACTTCAATTTTTTTACAACTTTGCTCTTGTCTCAGACAGGCTGTAGCATATTGTCATTTCTTGTAAACTTGATTATCTAATGAGACTTATCTTCCAGCCTGGAAACCAAATGGTAAAATTGGGTCCAGGTGCCTACACTGACAGAGAAAGGAATTTTAAGGTGGAGCTCAGCTCTTAGGGCAGTGTTGAGATAATGCTTTCCTCTCTCTTCCCTGTGGATCCACAGGTGGTCCTGGTGACTGAAATGGCATCCACTCTAAAGGTCCTAGGCTCTCTGTTGGCTCTGCTGTTTCCTCTATGTGGGCCCCTTGTACACAGCCAGAACCTTTCCTGGAGGGAATTTATGAAACAGCACCACCTGAGCACAAATTGGGAATTCAGCAAGTACAAATGCAATGATCTGATGAGGGAAAGAGGCATTCCAAAAGACAAGAACTATCACATCTTCATCTATACCTTATGGCACAAAATTGAGCGTATATGCCTGAGGAACTGGAGAGAACGCTACAGAAATGTATATATATGGGCCCCATATCCCTTCAAGACACTCAAGTGCATCCGGAAGAACAGCAAAAGCAATTATAAAGGTTACAAGAGCTACAGCTACATTGAATTCCATTGCAGCATGAATGGGTTTGTTGATGTTGTAGAGGACATGCGGTTATTAGAGGATATCAGCAACTAGAAAGTCCACCCACACCCACAGCTTTCAGTGTTCAGTGCTCCCAAGTGGTGGCCCCACCTACATCAAGAGCCCTTACATTTATGAGCCAATGGTTTCCAACCACTTAGAGTTTCACGTGGTTTCTTGCTCTCGTAACTTTGCCTGTGTTGTTTCTCTGCCTGAAATACCATTCTGCTCTCATTTATCTGATTTCCTTCTACATGTTTATTTTGGTTTGTTTTTTAAAGATTCAGCACATATGGCCTCTTTCTGACTAATCTGGGAAATTTTCTGATATTGATTCTCCTTATACCTTTGCAAGCTGAATGATCTTTCCATCCCTAAATAAATTATATAGTTTCAATGCATGTGAAATTTATTTATGTGTGCAGAGTATGTGTTGTGTGATTAATACAGGTGTTCTAAGTGTGTGTTATATAGCTTTTGCTTGAATGTGATTTGTGCTTTATGTAAGTGTGTATAATATGTGTGTGTCTAAAGCATATACTAGTTTTTCTTGTGTGTGTGATGAAAGTATAACTGTTTATGTGCTAAGCTGGGGAAATTTTGTAAGCATTGATGGTGGGGACATGCTGAGATCCACCCAGATTGGTTGACGTGACCAGAGCTGATTAGAGCTGTATAAAATATGTAGCATATTCCTGGCACTTGGCAGCTGCTCAGCCATCACTGTTTTTTTTCCTTCCTCATCCTTGACTTGGTATTTTAACTTTGCCAAAATAAACATGACAAATGCCTATCAATCATCTCTCTTCCTTGCTTTTGTTAAGAATGTCTCTAAGGACACGTGTACCCCAATGTTCATCACACCACAGTTTATAATAGCCAGGACATGGAAGCAACCTAGATGTCCATCAGCAGATGAATGGATAAGAAAGCTGTGGTACATATACACAATGGAGTATTACTCAGCCATTAAAAAGAATACATTTGAATCAGTTCTAATGAGGTGGATGAAACTGGAGCCTATTATACAGAGTGAAGTAAGCCAGAAAGAAAAACACCAATTCAGTATACTAACGCATATATATGGAATTTAGAAAGATGGTAATGATAACCCTGTATGCGAGACAGCAAAAGAGACACAGATGTATAGAACAGTCTTTTGGACTCTGTGGGAGAGGGCGAGGGTTGGATGATTTGGGAGAATGGCATTGAAACATGTATAATATCATATATGAAACAAATCGCCAGTCCAAGTTCGATGCATACTTGTTGCTTGGGCCTGGTGCACTGGGACGACCCAGACAGATGGTACGGGGAGGGAAGAGGGAGGGGGGTTTGGGATAGGGAGCAAGTGTATACCTGTGGCGGATTCATGTTGATGTATGGCAAAACCAATACAATATTGTAAAGTAATTAACCTCCAATTAAAATAAATAAATTTATATTTAAAAAAAAGAATGTCTCTAAGGAAGCTATTGCATTTTAGATGAGTTAAATTGTTATGTCTCCTGATGAATAGTACATTAAGTAGATGATATGAGCAAAATGAGTTTATCTGATAAACAACCATTTCACGTGGCAGAGATATAGGGTACAGATTTGTTGTTGTTTAGTACTTAAGTCTTATCTGGCTCTTTTGAGATTCCATGGACTGTAGCCCACCAGCCTCCTCTGTCCATGGGATTTCCCAAGCAAGAATACTGAAATGGGTTGCCATTTCCTTCTCCAGAGGTTCTTCCCAGCCCAGGGATCAAGGCTGCATCTCCTGAATCCGCACTGGCAGGCCGATTCTTTACCACTGAGTCACCAGGGAAGCTCCAGGGTAGGCAAAGAGGACTTTAAAAGCGGGGCTTAAGACTTACATTTTGTTGGAGGAAAGAGGAAGTAGATTAGAGAAGGAAATGTTAAAGACACAAGTAAATAGGGTTCACCAAAGTTGTTTGCTAAATTGAGGATATAGAAACAGAGTAAGAAATGTTCATGTCATATAATTTTGCCTGGGACAGGTATTTGAAGGAGAAATACCGAACATTAAAGGACCCTGTGTTCTTCAATCTCCTGCATCATTGAGTGACTCAAGCCCTGAAACTAATAGGGACAGAGTAATGGGACAAAGTAGATGATTAAATAGTTAATTACACTAGGGGATTGTAAGTAAAGAAAAAAGTATGGGAGATCCCTGTAAATTAATGATTACTCAAAAAAGCAGGTTTGCTTAACCACAAAACTGAACAGGCTTGTTTACAAACAAAATCCACACAGCAGAAGCATGAAACATGTCCCCAAACAATAAAACAATGGTGGCATCAGACCAAGTATTCTTGCCCGGAGAATCCCATAGACAGAGGACCCTGGCTGGCTACAGCCCATGGGGTCTCAAAGAGTTGGACACTACTGAAGCAACTTAGTATGCACCCATGCTGATTCTGAATAAACCTATCTTTGCTGGAGAAATATCTGGCAGTCTATTTGTTTCAGGTCAACACAGTACAATAGCCTTGTGTTGTTGCTTAGAATTTCCCATATCCACTCCCCCTATTTGGATAGATGCATATTCATTCACTGTGGATGATGACTGCAATCATGAAATGAAAAGATGCTCATTCCTTGGAAGGAAAGTTATGATATAACCTAGACAATTAAAAAGCAGAGACATCACTTTGTCAACAAAGGTCCACATAGTCAAAGCTATAGTTTTTCCAGTACTCATGTACAGATGTGAGAGTTGGATCATAAAGAAGGCACCCAGATTTTGAACTGTGGTGCTGGTGAAGATTCTTGAGAGTCCCTTGGACAGCAAGGAGATCAAATCAGACAATCCTAAAGGAAATAATCCTGAATATTCATTAGAAGGACTCTTGCTGAAGCTGAAGCTCCAATATTTTGACCACCTAATGCCAAGAGCCATCTCATTGGAAAAGACCCTAATGCTGGGAAGATCTAAGGCAAAAGGAGAAATGGTCAGCAGAGAATGAGTTGGTTAGATAGCATCACTGACTCAATGGACATGCATGTCAGCAAAATCCAGAAGATAGTGGAGGTCATAGGAGCCTGGGGTCCTACAGTCCACTGGGTCAGACATGACTTAGGGACTCAACAACAATATTCATTTCTCTTAGGGAACTATCCTTCTTATTTTTGTGTGTATACTGGTATTTTGTGTGTATACTTCTTATTTTTGTGTGTATATTGGTGGGGCTGTCCATTGAGGTTCCTGATCTCCTCTACTGAGTCAAACCATAGTAATAGCATCCAAGTAGGCTAGCTGTACTCTGTCTTATAGGAGACCAGAATGTACATCTTTGACACAGGAGTATTTTGAGAAGTAGCAGATAAAGGAGAAGCTTTGAAAATAGAGTATAGATTACCCTATAGAAGGGAAATTGACAATTACAATGGAAATCTCCCTTTGTAAGGATGCCTCCCTCTCTTTCCAGGAAGGAAAAAATGGCTCTAATCATAAGACACACTTATCAACTAAAACTTGCATAACAAAACTTACCCTTATTTACTGTACCTTTCCTGGTCACCGCCCCATAATTTGCTGCCTCCACATTCTTCTTTCTTTGTTTTAGCTGAAGAGAGAATATAAGCCCAAGTTCTAGCCACCTCATTGAGTTACTCATCGCTGAGCTTCTCTATGAAGACCTACAAGACCTTTTAGAACTAACACCCAAAAAAGATGTCCTTTTCATTATAGGGGACTGGAATGCAAAAGTAGGAAGTGAAGAAACACCTGGAGTAACAGGCAAATTTGGCCTTGGAATACGGAATGAAGCAAGGCAAAGACTAATAGAGTTTTGCCAAGAAAATGCACTGATTATAGCAAACACCCTCTTCCAACAACACAAGAGACGACTCTACACATGGACATCACCAGATGGTCAACACCAAAATCAGATTGATTATATTCTTTGCAGCCAAAGATGGAGAAGCTCTATACAGTCAACAAAAACAAGACCAGGAGCTGACTGTGGCTCAGATGATGAACTCCTTATTGCCAAATTCAGACTTAAATTGAAGAAAGTAGGGAAAACCATTAGACCTTTCAGATATGACCTAAATCAAATCCCTTATGATTATACAGTGGAAGTGAGAAATAGATTTAAGGGCCTAGATCTGATAGATAGAGTGCCTGATGAACTATGGAATGAGGTTCATGACATTATACAGGAGACAGGGATCAAGATCATCCCCATGGAAAAGAAATGCAAAAAAAAGCAAAATGGCTGTCTGGGGAGGCCTTACAAATAGCTGTGAAAAAAGAGAAGTGAAAAGCAAAGGAGAAAAGGAAAGGTATAGGCATCTGAATGCAGAGTTCCAAAGAATAGCAAGAAAAGATAAGAAAGCCTTCCTCGGCAATCAATGCAAAGAAATAGAGGAAACAACAGAATGGGAAAGACTAGAGATCTCTTCAAGAAAATTAGAGATACCAAGGGAATATTTCATGCAAAGATGGGCTCGATAAAGGACAGAAATGGTATGGACCTAACAGAAGCAGAAGATATCAAGAAGATGTGGCAAGAATACACAGAAGAACTATACAAAAAAGATCTTCACAACCCAGATAATCATGATGGTGTGATCATGGACCTAGAGCCAAACATCCTGGAATGTGAAGTCAAGTGGGCCTTGGAAAGCATCACTACGAACAAAGCTAGTGGAGGTGATGGAATTCCAGCTGAGCTATTTCAAATCCTAAAAGAGGATGCTGTGAAAGTGCTGCAGTCAATATGCCAGCAAATTTGGACAACTCAGCAGTGGCCACAGGACTGGAAAAGGTCAGTTTTCATTCCAATCCCAAAGAAAGGCAATGCCAAAGAATGCTCAAACTACCACACAATTGCACTCATCTCACATGCTAGTAAAGTAATGCTCAAAATTCTCCAAGCCAGGCTTCAGCAATACGTGAACCATGAACTTCCAGTTGTTCAAGCTGGTTTTAGAAAAGACAGAGGAACCAGAGACCAAATTGCCAACATCTGCCAGATCATCGAAAAAGCAAGAGAGTTCCAGAAAAACATCGATTTCTGCTTTATTGATTATGCCAAAGCCTTTGACTGTGTGGATCACAATAAACTGTGGAAAATTCTGAAAGAGGTGGGAATACCAGACCACCTGACCTGCCTCTTGAAAAATTTGTTTGCAGGTCAGGAAGCAACACTTAGAACTGGACATGGAACAACAGACTGGATCCAAATAGGAAAAGGAGTACGTCAAGGCTGTATATTGTCATCCTGCTTATTTAACTTATATGCAGAGTACATCATGAGAAATGCTGGGCTGGGAGAAGCACAAGCTGGAATCAAGGTTCCCGGGAGAAATATCAATAACCTCAGATATGCAGATGACACCACCCTTATGGCAGAAAGTGAAGAGGAACTCAAAAGCCTCTTGATGAAGGTGAAAGAGGAGAGTGAAAAAGTTGGCTTAAAACGCAACATTCAGAAAACGAAGATCATGGCATCTGGTCCCATCACTTCATGGGAAATAGATGGGGAAACAGTGGAAACAGTGTCAGACTTTATTTTTTGGGCTCCAAAATCACTGCAGATAGTGACTGCAGCCATGAGATTAGAAGATGCTTACTCCTTGGAAGGAAAGTTATGACCAACCTAGATAGCATATTCAAAAGCAGAGACATTACTTTGCCAACAAAGGTCCCTCTAGTCCAGGCTATGGTTTTTTCAGTGGTCATGTATGGATGTGAGAGTTGGACTGTGAAGAAAGCTGAGCGCCGAAGAATTGATGCTTCTGAACTGTGGTGTTGGAGAAGACTCTTGAGAGTCCCTTGGACTGCAAGCAGATCCAACCAGTCCATTCTGAAGGAGATCAGCCCTGGGATTTCTTTGGAAGGAATGATGCTGAAGCTGAAAGGCCACCTCATGCAAAATGTTGACTCATTGGAAAAGACTCTGATGCTGGGAAGGATTGGGGGCAGGAGGAGAAGGGGACGACAGAGGATGAGATGGCTGGATGGCATCATTGACTCGATGGACGTGAGTCTGAGTGAACTCCGGGAGTTGGTGATGGACAGGGAGACCTGGCGTGCTGCGATTCATGGGGTCGCAAAGAGTCGGACATGACTGAGCTACTGAACTGAACTGAACTGAGCTTCTCTCATGTCTATGTGGGGTAGTCACACTAATAAACTTCTGTCCACTTTTCTCTTGTTAATCTATCTTTTGTTATAGAGACCCTAACTGAGAACTGGGAAAGAAAAATGGAAAACATTTTTTTTCCCCTACACTGTCCTCAGAGTCTAAATCTCAAGTAGTGATGCAAGGATTTTTTTTTTTTTTAAGGTAAAGTGGACTAACGCCCATTTGGCACTGTTCTGCCTTTGATCCAAGCTTCTTGGGTTCCAACTTTTTCAAAGACAGATCCTGCTGCTATATTTTTTTCATATTGTAATCTCTCCCAGATTCTTCCAATAGATCCCCACACCATTTCCACGATTGAAACAAGAGAGAAGGGGCCAGAACACAACCTCTGAAAGAATGACATAAGCCCTAGAGGATACAACATAAACTTTAGCACCAACTAGGTCCATTATGGCAGAAGATTTGACTTTCAGTAGACTTTGAGCCTCATTATACACTCATTGTAATATTTTAGCATCCAAATACATACCAAAGGTGCCATAACAATTTCAAGGCTAACCATTTAAGGTTAAAAAAAAAAAAAAAAATCAGTGGTCCAATTCCTGGAAATCTCCACCTCTTCTCTGAAATGGTTGGCATAATCCTCCCAATCCTTAGCCTATGAAATTACCTAGCCCATAAAAACCAACCATCCCATATTTGGGGGCCTTTTGCCCTCTTCTGAGATGGTCCACACTCTCTGTGGTGTTTGCTTTTTCCTCCCAAGGCTGTTCTCACCTTTTGAGACAGATCTTCTGTCTATGGAATGTGTATATCTCCAATTAAACCCACTTCTTATCTAAAAAGGACCTTTCAGAAAAAGAACTGGATATATATAACACAGTGAAATTGACATCTGGTCCTGAGAACACACTTTTCCATTATGCTGTCCTAGAAACAGTGCAAGGCATCTTTATTACTCCCACCCATGAAGAGGTGGTACAGCTGAGTGGCTCTATCCACCCTCAACTGATAAAGAATTTCCATCAATGTTGTCTCGCCATTCGTGCAGATTTCCAGCAGACGTTGGCTGAAGAGGAAAAGAAAACACTAAATGGTAAAGATCATTCAGGTTCAACAAATTTAGTGTCTTCTCTGAACCCTGTGAAAGAACATGGTGTATTTTTTGAATGCTCACCTGAAAACTGGACTGATCAGAGGAAAACACCACCAGTTATGGCTTACTGGGTAGTAGGGAGACTCTTTCTTCATCCCAAACTTCAAGAACTTTATGTCTGTTTTCATGACTCAGTTACAGAAATTGCCATTGAAATGGCTTTTAAATTGTTCTTTGGATTAACCTTGTAGCTGTATTTTTTTGATGCATAGCAACACTGTGCACAGACCATCAAGCAGGGTTAGAACTGCTGAAATCTATTCACAAAGAGATAAGGTTTAACTTCTCTTCACTAATCAATACTGAACATAAGACTGATGAAGACTGAAATGATATGCTGCTGGATTTGATGCACTAAATCTTATTCTGAGACGTTTGAAGAAAATACTTGATCAAAATATGAAGAAGAGATTGTTAACCTATTTTCCATTTTGGTATATAACATGAATTTATTTACTGATTTGAAATAATGTGATGTATTTTATGTAAAATTAATATAAGAATGTTTATCTTGGAAAAATACCCATTTTTTTGTGTATTTTTCTCAAGACTAGTATTGATAGCTGGCAAAACAATCATGAAATTGGGAAGAGATGATCAGGTTCTGTTACTAATTAGTGTTGTGACTGAGCAAGTTTTTGTACCTCTCTGAACTCAGATTTTTCATGTACAAATGAAATGATTGCTTTGAGGTGTCTAAAGATCCTCCTCAGTAAAATGTGCAATTTTTTCCCTCTAACCTATTGTTCGGTACCTAAATTTGTAATATTGAGTACTGATTCCTTCTTAGGTCAGATACTTTTCTTTTAGGTGTTTTAGTAGATACCTCAGTGTGGGGGAAGAGAGGAGTGAAAATTAAACTTACTTTTTTATTTATTTGATTTTCTTTACTCATTCAGGTCAGTTTTATTTTGACTAGGATATATATTTTTAAACTATTTGTTCATATACTTTCATTGTTGTTGTTGTTGTTGTTTTTTAATATATTCAGGTATACACACATTTTATACAAGTTCATGAATTTTAGGAAAGTTGTATGTAAATCTTTTTTTAAAACCCAATCATGTTGAAAACACTGAAAAAGTTAACTAAAGAAATTCTATGGCGACTTCCAATCAATACAAAGTTTTGTCTTACAAATCTGGATGCATTGGGTTTTCCCAAAGGGGTACCCCTAATGAACAATAATTTATTTGACCATGAGTAGAGAAAGAAAGGAACTAAGATCAGAATTTTCTTTAGCTGTCAGAATTTGGCAGATTGAAAGGAAGGAAGAACATGACAATTCTTAACTGACATTTACCCAGTGGATTCTCCTGAATTCTCAGATGCTCCCACGACTTTATAGCACTGGGTTCTCTCTTCTTCAAGATTTACCTTTGGAAGGCAAATTACACCAGCACATCTAAAGCCAGTCTCTGCTTTTCCCCTACCTCAAGCATGAGGCTTCCAGCTTAATCAGAATTGTCACACGAGTGTATGTTCCTCGGTTCTTTGTCTCGTCACAACAAAGATTTGGAGCGACGGACATTAAAGCCCTCGGCGCATCACAGCTCTCGGGTCTTGGACAACCCGTGTTATAGCTCTTAGGCAAATCAGTGTTACAGCTCTATTTTATTTAGAAGATAGCAGGAGAATCCATCCTCGAAGCAAGGGGGCATGCCAACCCAAAGACTCTAAGAGAAGAGAGTGGTGGAGCGCGTGGGGGAGGGAGGGAGAGAGAGTGAGAGAGGGAGAGAGAGATAAAGAGCGCATGCACATGGGAGAGAAAGAGAGCGAGAAAGCACTTTGGCTCCTCCTTTTATATGTTTTTTCCTCCACCTGGGCCTGCCCTGTGCAAATTGGGCTTAGCCAGGAGTGCTGTTTGTTCTACCTGAAGTCTTCACTTTGGTCCTCGGACCTTCCTTTGTTCTATTTTTGTGGGCTTTTCCTTCCTTGTCTTTTAGCCACCGCCATTTTGGACTCCTTTTCCCTATTCTACCTACCTAACAGAATTAACTGAAAAACGTAGTGGATGCACCATTTAAAATATTTGGTCTTAGAAGAAACACTATTATCCCTCTGTCATGAATTTAAAAGATTTTCACCCAGGTGTTGAAGATACAAACCACTATACTTGTCCCATTAGTGACTTGTGGGCCTTAATTTTGGCATTCAAAACAGAGTGAGAAACTTTGGTAGAAAATGGCTTGCAATATCCTCCCCTTCAGATTACAATTTTGGTCAAATGATAGACTCTTTACTACTGTCTTAGGACTGTTTGTGCACATATATACGTGTCAAAGTATTGTTTAAGAGTATTTAGTAAATGTCTTAAATTTCTTGATAATGTTCTCTCAAACACCATGAAGCTATTTTTAATATGGAGAATTATTCATAAATGCAGCCATTGATCACCTCAGATTTTCAAACAGACTGAACTTGGAACTTTACCATTAGGAACTTTTTGTTTCATTTAGTGAAATTTTGATCTGTTGAACTGCTTTCCTGGTCTCAAAGAATCGTAAGACCACTATTTAATTACTGAAATAAAAAGACAGACTACTGATCTTATATAAGGCCAAGTCACTTGAAGTACTGCAGATGTGCTCTGTAATATGCATGTTGCAGAGACATTGCATTTTTAAGAAAGAAAACCAGAAATTATCTTGGCTTTTATCTTTAAATAGATATCAAAATAAGTGTGTTAAGTACTATAAACTTAGCTGCTCATTTTTCCATATATATTCAGATTCACACCTGAGAGTCGATCCAACTCATTGGACAATAAGTGCCTATCTGCAACTTTATTAAATAAAGAGGGACGTAGAATGCTTTAGTGGAGAAGGCAATGGCACCCCACTCCAGTACTCTTGCCTGGAAAACCCCATGGACGGAGGAGCCTTGTGGGCTGCAGTCCATGGGGTCGAAAAGAGTCGGACATGACTGAGCGACTTCACTTTCACTTTCAGTTTCTTATCTATCACTTTGTCTCTCACTGAATTCTTTCTGCCCTGAGGCAGTAAGTCCTGAGACCAGGTGTGTGATCTCAATTAAAAGACAGTGAGTTTGAATCCCAATCTGGGTTGTGTGGTTTCACTGCCACCTAAAATTCCCTGCATCAAATTGTTTTGTGTTGCTTGCAACCCAAAATACCCGAATGGATAAACTCTGTCTCCAAAGTCTGTGATCCTCACAATCACCAGCATGATCATAACATCTAGTTTCAGAGATCGGCTATGCATACAAATTACCTTATCCTACAGGAAACATTAACTGTTTTTATGCAGCACTTTGTCAAAACCAAGTTAGTATGCATGATGCACTGTGGTGCCAACTGTGCCAAAACATCATAGTTTGGAGCAGAAAAAGGTTCATTGCAGAGCCAAGCGAAGAGAACGGGTGGTTCATTCTCAAAAGACCTGAAATCGCTAATGGTTTTCAGGGAAGAGTTTTTAAATGCCAAATTTGGGGTGAGGGCTGCACAGCGTATGACTTTCTTCTGATTAGTTGGTGGTGAGGCAATACGATGATAACCCAGGACTCTTGTGTTCACTTGAAGTTACCATCCTCCACCGAGGTGGGGGCCTTATTTCCTGTAAAAGAACTCAAAAATATATTGTTATTATACCCCTTGAAGAGGAACTAGGACTCTGCTTTGTCTCTGTACTATTTTTGTTTCCTGACCACTTTTCCTTCATTTCTGCATTTCCCCACTTCTCTAATTACTAACTGTCTGCATCAGCTCTTTGGAAAAGGGGAAGATCTACAAATAAGAAACAGAAAGACTTTTGTACCTGGAGGGTCCTGTAGGATTCTGCTCAGTTTCAAGCCCATTATCTTCATAATCTACCCTCCCCACCTCGCGAGGCTCATCTCCTAAAATTTCACTTTACTTGTTCTCTTAATAATAGTCACTTACAGTTCCAGGAATATGTCATACACATTTCAGTCACTGAAACTTCTTTTTTTTTTTCTTTGTATTTTTTTTATTATTTTTTTAATTTTATTTTATTTTTAAACTTTACATAATTGTATTAGTTTTGCCAAATATCAAAATGAATCCGCCACGGGTATACATGTGTTCCCCATCCCGAACCCTCTTCCCTCCTCCCTCCCCATTCCATCCCTCTGGGTCGTCCCAGTGCACCAGCCCCAAGCATCCAGTATCGTGAAACTTCTTTCTTACTTATTGCCACTTGGTGACAATCTGCCCTTTGTTTACACCCCAGTTTACTCCCATGGCCACTGAGAAGCTGCTAGCCTTCTATTCATGATGATCCCTTCCTCCTAACTCATTTGTGCCATACATTTGGGACTCAGCGTATGTTACCTTGTGAGTTTCCCTGGTGGTTCAGATGGTAAAGAATCTGCCTGCAATGCCGGAGACCCATGGTCAATCCTTAGGTAGGGAAGATGCCCTGGAGAAGGGAATGGCTACCCACTTCAGTATTCTTGCCAGGAGAATTCCATGGATAGAGAATCCTGGCAGGCTGTACAGTCCATGGCATCCCAAAGAGTTGCCACCTACACTTTCACATATGCTACTTTGCATGGTTTAAATGTTTCTCATATTCACTCACTCATTCATGCTTTCACTTATCCAACAGCTTTATAGAATGTCTACTATGTGATAAATGCTGTGCTAAGCAATCATGATTGAAGAAGGAAAAAGCCAGTCTCCTGCAGGAAGTCATGTTCCCTAAAACAGTTTCTTCTAATCTGAGGACTTCAAGAAGTCTATAAGCCCACTGAAATTATAAAGTCTTGATATGTTTCCATTTGGGGACAGCAAGTCAAATGGCTTTCATCAAATTCTCAGAGAAGTTTACAGTCATCGGTCTAGTGGTTGTGGTACAAATACCACACATATGTACATAACTATCAAAAATACCATTGTTGCTGTTGTTCACTCTTTAAGTCCTGTCTAGCTCTTTGCAACCCGAGGAACTGCAGCATGCCAGGTTTCGCCATCCTTCACTATCTCCCCGAGTTTGCTCAAACTCATGTCCATTGAGTCTGTGATGCCATCCATTTCATCGTCTGTCATCCGCTTCTCCTCCTGTCTTCAATGTTTCCCAGCATCAGGGTCTTTTCCAATGAGTCAGCTCTTCACGGTGGCCAAAGTATTGGAGTTTCAGCTTCAGCATCAGTCCTTCCAATGAATATTTAGGGTTGATTTCCTTTAGGATTGACTGGTTGATTTCCTTGCAGTCCAAGGGACTCTCAAGAGTCTTCCCCAACGCCACAGTTTGAAAGCATCAATTCTTCAGCACTCAGCTTTCTCTGTGGTCCAACTCACACATCCATACATGACTACTGGACTTTTGTTAGCAAGATGATGTCTCTGCTTTCTAATATGCTGTTTAGGTTTGTCATAGCTTTTTTCCTAAGGAGCAAGCATCTTTTAATTTTGTGGCTGCACACACCATCCACAATGATTTGGGAGCCCAAGAAAATGAAATCTGTCACTGTTTCCACTTTCTCCCTTTCTATTTGCTATGAAGTGATGGGATCAGATGCTACAATCATTTTTTTAATATTGTGGTGGGTTTTTTTTTGTTGTTTGTTTGTTTTTTCTTGCTGTCTTTGGCTGGCTGTTTAATTAGATACTAAGTGCTGATCTCTTTTATTTTTTGTCTACCAATCCACAATCTCTACTTCTTAGTATTTGTGCCGCATTTATGTAGCACTCTGACCTGAGCGGGCAAAGTGAACCCCATTTCTCAGATCATAGGTTTTATTGCTAGGATACCAGTCTTCTATAAAGAGATAGTATTATATCAAATGGCCTGAGACACATGTAGTGTGATTTCTGCCAAAGCCAATCCTCTGCAAAGCATAGGACCCTCTTAAAGACTGACAGGCCTCCTTTGTTAATTATTGATGCTCTTCTTACACTTTTCCCCCAAAGAACCTGAACCCTAGATTCTTTGTTTTTCTTCATAGATTTCTGGTAACCCACACTGTTTCTTCTGCCACCTTGAACTTGGCTTTGACTGGGAAGTGACTTCCAGATTTGCCAATCATGTGAATGTTGAGTTTAGCAAACCTACAACTTCTGCCTCCAAAGCTGCGATAAGATCCATCTGTTTTCTCCAGCAATGCCCAACAAGTTCCTCATCCCAAAGCAGCTGTCAGAACTTCTGCCTGAGTGCCAAACACGTGATCACTGAATGTTAAGTTTTAAGCCAGCTTTTTCACTCTCCTCTTTCACCTTCATCAAGAGGCTCTTTAGTTGCTCTTCACTTTCTACCATTAAAGTAGTATCATTTGCATATCTGAGGTTGTTGATATTTGTCCCAGTAATATTGATTCCCTGCTTGTGAGTCATCCAGCTGGGCATTTCGCCTGATGTACTCTTCATAGAAGTTAAACAAGCAAGTAACAATATACTGCTTTGACATAATCCTTTCCCAGTTTTGAAACAGTCCATTGTTTCATGTCCAGTTCTAACTGTTGTTTCTTGACCTGCATACAGGTTTCTCAGGACAGGTAAGATGGTCTGGTATTCTCATCTCTTTAACAATATTCCAGTGTGTTATGATTAGCAAGTCAAAGGCTTTAGCATAGTCAGTGAAGCAGAAGTAGATTTTTTAAAAATTCCCTTGCTTTTTCTATGATCCGACAAATGTTGGCAATTTGATCTTGTACATCTGGAAGTTCACAGTTCATGTACTGCTGAAGCCTAGCTTGAGGAATTTTAAGTATAATCTTGGCAGCATGTGAAATGAGTGCAATTGTACAGTAATTTTAGCATTCTTTGGAATTGGAATGAAAACTGACTTTTTCCAGTCCTGTGGCCACTGCTGGTATATTGAGCACAGCACTTTCACAGCATCATCCTTTAGAATTTGAAATAGCTCACCTGGAATTCCATCACCTCCACTAGCTTATTTCATAGTAATGCTTTCTAGGGTCCACTTGACTTCACACTTCAGGATGTCTGGCTCTAAATGAGTGACCACACCATCACGGTTACCTGGGTCATTAAGATACTTTTTGTATAGTTCTTCTGTGTATTCTTGCCTCCTCTTCTTAATATCTTCTGCTTTTTCTAGGTCCTTGCCATTTCTGGCAATTATTATTTCCAGCAATTATTACTTCTGGCAATTATTGCTAATTATTATTAGTTCATTATTTAACTTATATGCAGAGTACATCATGAGCAATGCTGGGCTGGAGGAAGCACAAGCTGGAATCAAGACTGCTAGAAGAAATATCAATAACCTCAGATATGCAGATGACACCACCCTTATGGCAGAAAGTGAAGAAGAACTAAAGAGCCTCTTGATGAAAGTGAAAGAGGAGAGTGAAAAAGTTGGCTTAAAGCTCAACATTCAGAAAACTAAGATCATGGCATCCAGTCCCATCACTTCATGGCAAATAGATGGGGAAACAGTGGCTGACTTTATTTTTCTGGACTCCAAAATCACTGCAGATGGTGATTGCAGCCATGAAATTAAAAGACGCTTACTCCTTGGAAGGAAAGTTATGATCAACCTAGACAGCATATTGAAAAGCAGAGACATTACTCTGTCAACAAAGGTCCATCTAGTCAAGGCTATGATTTTTCCAGTGGTCATGTATGGATGTGAGAGTTGGACTATAAAGAAGAATTGATGCTTTTGAACTGTGGTGTTGGAAAAGACTCTTGAGAGTCCCTTGGGCTGCAAAGAGATCCAACCAGTCCATCCTAAAGGAGATCAGTCCTGGGTGTTCATTGGAAGGACTGGTGTTGAAGCTGAAACTCCAATATTTTGGTCATCTGATGCGAAGAGCTGACTCATTGGAAAAGACCCTGATGCTGGGAAAGATTGAGGGCAGGAGGAGAAGGAGACAACAGAGGATGAAATGGTTGGATGGCATCACCGACTCAATGGATATGGGTTTGGGTGGACTCCGGGAGTTGGTGATGGACAGGGAGGCCTGGCATGCTGTGGTTCATGGGGTCGCAAAGAGTCGGACACGACTGAGCGACTGAGCTGAACTGCACTGCCATTTCTGTCCTTTATTGTGCCCATCCTTGCATGAAATATTCCCTTGATATCTCTCATTTTCTTGAAGAGATCTCTAGTCTTTCCCATTCTATTGTTTCCTCTATTTCTTTGCATTGTTCACCTAAGAAGGCTTTCTTATCTCTACTTCCTATTCTCTGGAACTCTGCATTCAGTTGGGTATATCTTCCCCTTTCTCCTTTGCCTTTTGCTTCTCTTCTTTTCTCAGCTATTTATAAGGCCTCCTCAGACAACCTTTTTGCATTTTTTTTTCCTTGAGGATGATTTTAGCCACCATCTGATGTACAATGGTATGAATCTCCATGCATAGTTCTTCAGGCACTCTCTACCAGATCTAGTCCCTTGAATCTCCTCATCACGTCCATTGTATAATCATAAGGGATTTGATTTAGGTCATACATGAATGACATAGTGGTTTTCTCTACTTTCTTCAATTTGAGCATGAAGTTTGCAATAAGGAGCTGATGATCTGAGCCACCATCAGCTCCAGGTCTTGTTTTTGCTGACTGTATAGAGCTTCTCCATCTTTGGCTATAAATTATGTAATCAATCTGATTTCAATATTGACCACCTGGTGATGTCCATATGTAGAGTTGTCTCTTGGGTTGTTAGAAGAGGGTGTTTGCTCTGACCAGTACATTCTCTTGGAAAAACTCTGTTAGCCTTTGCCCTGGTTCATTTTGTACTCTAAGGCCAAACTTACATGGTACTCCAGGTATCTCTTTACTTCCTACTTTTGCATTCCAGTCCCCTATGATGAAAATCAAAACTCATTCTACCAGCTGGGATTGGTGGTTCCAAAGTAATTTATATTGAATTTAGAGATACTCTGACAAAATTTCAAATTTTGTTATTCAGATTTTATTACCCCTATAGCCCTGGGGCTTCCTTGGTAGCACTAGTAGTAAAGAATCCACCTGCCAGCACAAGAAACATAATGAGACTCAGGTTTGGTCCCTGGGTAGAGAAGATTCCCTGGAGAATGGAATGGCAACCCACTCCAGTGTTCTTGCCTGGAGAATTCCATGGACAGAGGAGCCTGGCAGGCTATAGTCCATGGGGACTATAGTCACAAAGAGTTGGACACAATTCAGCAACTAACACACATACACATTGTATAGGCCATATTTTAGGAGTCAGCATTATCTAGAACAAGGATATTATTCAAAGATAGATATTTTCATAAGATATTACACACAACGAATTTATAATAACTCCATAAATACTCTCACACACAGTTTATTTCTGCTCCAAGACAGCACTCTAGTTCATATCAGCAGTAGCTGATAGAGAGGATGGTGAGAAAAGGGAGAGATGGTTTGCTGTGCCATCTTTGCCCTTTGTTCTGTATTCTGAGAAAATTTCTATCCCTTCTCGTTTTTGTGAACTTACTGCATTTTATACTCCTTAAATCCTTCCAACAAATATTGAAGAATCATGGTTTATCACATTATGACAACCATCAAAGCTTCTAAAGTTCCATTCCAGATATGTGAAGTGTGCATTCTTAGGAGTAGCTGGAAGTCAATTTACTTCATAGAGAAATTCTAACTCAATTAGAAGTAAAAAGAGAAAGCTATTAAGTAAATGTGTGGTTAGTAAAAACCATCCTGCTTTGACGAGCTAGAGCAAAGAGCAGAAGGGCGAGACAGCAGATCTGATGTTTTCTAACTGAATTTACCCTTCAATTATACTTTGATATAACTACAATATAATTTAACAATTAGAATCCAGTGAGTGCTAATAGGATCTGAACAAATTAGGGCTGGAAGAGTTCTGTGCCTGCAGAGAGGAAAGTTCAGAGAAGATATTTGAGCACAGTCTAGAAAGATGGGTAAACAACCAAGCAGACTAGGTTGGAAAGGAAAATCCAGGTAAAAGAAATAATGCTTGTAAAAGTGTGAATGCTATTTTTTAAAGTTAAAACTGTGGTTATCATAAAACTTAAAAAAAAAAACAACCCATGTCATCAAATAAACTCATAAATAATCACATTTTATTCAGCTCATCTTGAGGATGAGGAAATGTTTCTCCTAATGAGGATATTAGTAACATGCTAAAAACAGTTCAAATGTGATTTTGGTTTACAGAAATGTATATTCTCTGCTGCACAAAATTCATTTGCATCACTATGAATAGGAAAGATATGCATGTTATTAGTTTTACAGAAGCACATTTCTACTCTGCAAGTCAAATGTATACACCTTCATAGTGTACAGACACTACGAACAGCATCTCCAGTTGGTCTGCTGGACAAATCCTGGTACTAAATGAAAAGACTCTCAGATATGCAGATGACACCACCCTTTGGCAGAAAGTGAAAATGAACTAAAGAGCCTCTTGATGAAAGTGAAAGAGGAGAGTGAAAAAGTTGGCTCAAAGCTCAACATTCAGAAAACTAAGATCATGGCATCCAGTCCCATCACCTCATGGCAAATAGATGGGGAGACAGTGGCTGACTTTATTTTTCTGGACTCCAAAATCACTGCAGATGGTGACTGCAGCCATGAATTTAAAAGACACTTACTCCTTGGAAGGAAAATTATGACCAACCTAGACAGCATATTGAAAAGCAGAGACATTACTCTGTCAAAAAAGGTCCATCTAGTCAAGGCTATGGTTTTTCCAGTGGTCAGGTATGGATGTGAGAGTTGGACTATAAGAAAGCTGAGTGCCGAAGAATTGATGGTTTTGAACTGTGGTGTTGGAGAAGACTCTTGAGAGTCCCTTGGACTGCAAGGAGATCCAACCAGTCCATCCTAAAGGAGATCAGTTCTGGGTGTTCATTGGAAGGACTGATATTGAAGCTGAAACTCCAATATTTTGGCCACATGATGCAAAGAGCTGACTCATTTGAAAGGACCCTGATGCTGGGAAAGATTGAGGGCAGGAGGAGAAAGGGATGACAGAGGATGAGACGATTGGATGGCATCACCAACTCAATGGACATGGGTTTGGGTGGACTCTGGCAGTTGGTGATGGATAGGGAGACCAGCATGCTGCAGTTCATGGGGTCTCAAAGAGTCGGACATGACTCAGCGACCGAACTGAACAGAAATCTCTTTTGTCCATTTTCAAATTTTGGATTATTTTCCCTTCTGAAGACACAGACACTTATGAATTGTTCAGGAAATGTATAGAGGTCCTTATGACTGATGTGAAGAGGAAAGAAGTCACAAGAAACAGTCTGATCTAGCAATCGGACAAAGAAGAAACAGTATAACATGCCCAAATTGACCAAAGGGCTAAGGGTTGGAGGCCATTTTGAGTGTCAGGCCTTCAGCTCCACAGAAACAATAAAACTAAACCTCAGAAAGAAACTTGGAACTCATCATTCATATATATAAAAATGTATCTTTCTTGTTCTTTTATTTTTCCTGATGTATTGTTTCTTTGTATTAACAAACCATTATTTATTTATCAATAGTTTGTTCATGGATATTAGGAACATTCCCAAATTTCCACTCTAACAAGCAGTGTTGCAATGATATCTTTGTACATTTCTCTATGCACACATGTGGGAAAATTTTTATCAAGATCTATTACTTTTACTAAATTTTGCCATATTTTCTCCAAACTCGTCAACTGAAAGAAAAAAAAAAAAAGCAGCATAAGAATTGTGAGTTTAAGTTGTATTCATGATTTTACTGAGTACTAGAGCCTGGGAGACAGCTACTCAGTTAGCTCTGAGTAACTGCTCCAAAGAGGTAGGGGAGGAGCCAATTTATACATGATTTTTATAGCTAGGGAATACAGACAGTCAAGCATACATCTTGGTTAAAAAAAATTATGGCTAATCACAAAGAACAGACATCTCAAGTTAGTGATTTTAGTGATTTTTATGTATGGAAAACTGCAAGAATCTGGAGTCATTGAAATTATTCCTGAGATACACATGTAACCATCCAAAGGGCTGTTTATTCAGAGCACAGAGTGCCTTGTCTTGTTTATCATCCTCAGTTCCTCACAGGGTGCCCTGTCAGTAAGCAACTGTAGTGGGTTGCTACTTAATCCTCTGATGTTGTTGTTTAGTCTCTAAGTTGTGTCCAGCTCTTTGCAACCCCACAGACTGAAGGCCGCCAGCTCCTCTGTCCATGGGATTCTCTAGGCAAGAACACTGGAGTGGGTTGCCATTTTGTTCTTTATTCTTCTTTGTGCACAACTTGATTGTAACAGATTGTATTTTTCAAAGATGTCCATATCAACATATCCCATTCTACATATTGACTCTTCTCTATCAAAATCTTCCCTTTCCTTGAGTATGGGTTAGTCTTAGAAAACCCCTCCTAGTGAATAGAATCGGGTGAAAATAATTCTGTATGACTTCCAAAGCCAGGCCATGGATTTCCTTGATGGTCCAGTGGTTGAGAATCCACCAGCCAATGCAGGGCACATGGGCTCCAGCCCTCGTCCAGCAAGATTCCACATGCTTTGGGGCAACTAAGCCACTGGGCCACAAATACTGAGCCCACCAGCAGCTGCTACTGAAACTGGCGGGCCCTAGAGCCCATGCTCTGCAAAAAGAGAAGCAACTGCAATGAGAAGCTCTCACACCACTAGAAGTAGCCCCCACTTCCCACAACTAGAGGAAGCGCACACGCAGCAACAAAGACACAGTGAAGTCAAAAATAAATAAATAAAACTAAAAATAGAGCTACCATGTGATCCTGCAATTCCACTCTGGAGCATTTATTCAGAGAAAAAATTGATCCAAAAGTATACATGCACCCCAGTGTTCATTTCAGCACTGTTTACAATAACCAAGACATGGAAGCAACTTATTAATAAATACTCATCGATGACTAATGGATAAAGAAGATGTGGTACATACATATATACAATGGAATATTACTCAGTCATTAAAAAAATAATGAAATAATGCCATTTGCAGCAACATGGATGGACCTAGAGACTGTCATACTGAGTGAAGTCAGACAGAGAAAGAAAAATATTATATGACATCCCTTATATGTGAGATCTAAAAAGAAATGATACAAATGAATTTACTTACAAAACAAATAGAGACTCACAGACTTAGAGAATGAAATTATGTTTGCTGGGGGGAAAGGATATTTAGGAAGTTTGGGCAGGTCATGAACACACTGCTATATTTAAAATGAATAACCAACAAGGACCTACTGTATAGCACATGGAACCCTGCTCAATGTTATGTGGCAGCCTGGATGGTAAGTGTTGGGGTAGAATGCATATGTGTATATGTATGGCTGAGTCCCTTCGCCTGAAATATCGCAACATTGTTAATCAGCTATACCCCAATACAAAATAAAATGTTCAAAAATAAATAAATAAAAGGCAATGTCAGGGATAAAATAAATATCTTATCTTAGTAAATGAGGTGTTGTTTATTTGCAAAGGTAAGTAATTTGCACAGGTAGTAAATGACTGTGCTGAAATTGGTTTTCTTTAATTTTTATTTTGAAATAATTTTAGAGGTACTGAACAGTTTAAAAATGATACAAAGAATTCCTGTATATCATTTGTCTATATTCTCTAAACTATAATTTTTTTCCTATTTGTTTTATTAGTCATATATTTACATATAGCTATATAATTTTTTTTTCTGAATGTTTGAGAGTATATGATAGACATGATGAGACAACTTCTGCCTGGTTTTCCCTCTGTGTTGTGGGACACCCACACTTGGACCCAATCATCAGGTTGTGAGTAAGATGATACCACATGGAGGCCTCGTATAAGTGTTCTAGCCAGCAGGTCCAGCTAAGGCATCAGGCAACATGAACCATTCAAACACATGTGGGTGAATGAGCCTTCAGATGATTCCAGCTCTGAACCTCAGAGTCTTCCAGCTGCAGCCTCAGACACTGGAACAGAGACAAGCTGCCCCCTCTGTATCTGAACTCTTGGATCACTGGGAGCATAAGAAATGATTGTCTCGTGCCTCCAAGTTTAGGGGTAATTTGTTACACATATGTAACTGAAACATTGATTGTATAATTTGACTCTCTCACCAGAAATTATGGTATGTGTGTTTTGATGTCCCAATGTCCTGTCTTTGGCAAAACATGAGAGTATCATGCTCTTGCATTTTTGCCAATCTGATGGGTATGAGATAGCGCAACATTGTCATGAAGGCTAAAAAAGATGTTGCTTGCATCTTTAGATCCTCACATTCTAGTACAAGGCCTGACACAAGTGGATTTCCAAAAACAACAACAACAACAACACTGAAAGCATAACCAAAATCTAATCATGAAGGAAAAAATTAGACAAGTCCAAACTTAAAGACGTTTTGTAAAGTAGTCAGCACATATGCCTCAAAACATCACTATCATGAAAGGCAAAGACTGAATTAAAGGAAACACGTATTAAAAGAGACTACACAGACCTGACTAGATCCATGGTATGAGCCTAAATGGGATCCTAAAAGAAAAAAACTTTTTTCCTTTGTTGTAGAATATGCTAGTGTGGCAACTGATGAAATTTGAATAGTCTGAGTATTAGATAATAGTAGAGTTTCAATTCAAATTTCCTGATTTTGATAAGTATACTTCTTAATCCCTTGTAAAAAGAATGATCTTATTTTTAGGAAGTGTATAGTGAAGTATTTAGGAAAGGGGCAACACATCTATCATATACTCTCAAACATTCAGAAAAAAAAAAATTATATAGCTGTATATAAATATATGACTAATAAAACAAATAGGAAAAAAATTATAGTTTAGAGAATATAGACAAATGATATACAGGAATTCTTTGTATCATTTTTGCAACTGTTCAGTACCTCTAAAATTATTTCAAAATAAAAATTAAAGAAAAACAATTTCAGTACAGACATTTACTACCTGTGCAAATTACTTACATTTGCAAATAAACAACACCTCATTTACTAAGATAAGATATTATATTTACTCACATTCATTTATAGACTCTACCAAACTCAATTTTGGCACCCTGAAAATCACCAGCTATAGAAAAGTGAAAAAAAACCTGATCACTAGTATCTTTGAGTGGAAAAAACAACCAAGAAAACTGAAATATTTAACAAAGAGTGATTAGTGTTAGCTCTCAGTGTGGTTTATATAAACACACATATAAAAGGGGCTCTAAAAATTCCTAATACATCATAAAATAGATCCATCTCCTCTTTGGATGATTACAAGCTTAAAGAAAAGTTTTTTTAGCTCGCTGAAAAAGACATCCTCAAATAGCTCACTTTCTAGCCAGCTCTCAACTTCCTGTTTTTCCGACTGGGACAATGACTTGCAGCAGCAGTCTGGCACCCCTGGTGTAGTCTCTCTGTGTTCAAATTTCCTCTTTTTATAAGGACACCAGTCACATTGGATTAGGGTCCACTGACTTCGGTATTCTTGCCTGGAGAATCCCATGGACAGAGGAGCCTGGTGGATACAGTCCATGGGGTCGCAAAGAGTCAGATACAACATGGGGTCGCAAAGAGTCAGAGTCAGACATTTCTGACAAGTCAGGGCTTGAACATATAAATCTGGGGGGAACACAATTCAGCCTATAACAGTGATTATAAACAGACGTTTCATCAGAGCTCCCAAGACCTATGCAATAGTGTTAGGCATCCTTATATTTAGGTCTTTAAATGCAGTTTGACAACTTTTCTGAAGTGAGGATACAACGTACAAAGTTAACTTGTTCCCTGCTCTTACGACAACTGTTATATGGTAACGGCCTGTGGTTTGGGGGATTTCACAGACAGCAGCTTGTAAAGAAATGTAATAAGGAAAGAATTGATTTTTTAAAGTATCTCCCATTATTTTGGCTAACTGAAGGAATTGCAGGAGTACATGTGTGTGCGTGTTTGGTAGTAATGCAATGACGGGCTTCCTAGGGTGGCTCAGCAGTAAAGAATCAGCCTGCAATGCAGGAGACACAGGTTCAGTCTCTGGAACTGGAAGATTTCCATGGAAAAGGAAATGGCGACCCACTCAAGTATTCTTGACTGGGAAATCCCACGGGCAGAAGAGCTTGGTGGGTTACAGTCCATGGGGTCACAAAGAGTCAGACACAATTTAACAACTAAACAACAACACACAAAGACAGAATTGGTCAACCTGGTTGGAAGTAGGATCTTTCTCTAGTTCTATGACCTTGTCTAGAGCCAGATACAAGTGTACACAGAGGATCATATGAAATGCTTATACGCTGACAGAAGCCAAGTCTAGTCTTTTCAGTGATGTAAGCAAGGGTAGTCTTAAGCAGTCTCATCGCCAAGTGCACTGGCAACTTGTGAGAGCCACCAGAAGCTCAGGCAGAGAAAGCCGTGACCCCACAGTTCTCAGTGAAAGAGGGGGACTAGGGGATTTCCTCCTTGAGGAGACTCCAGTAGCAGAAAGAGCAATGACAGGGAGGTCAGGACACCCACGGTCTGATCTCAGTCGGATACTAACTAGTAGCCACCAGGAGTAGGTCCCTTAACCTCTCTAAGACTCAGGGTGTCCTCCTGTAAAAGGCGGGGGTTTCATTCGGTCAGGGATGGCCAACGGGTGGCACAAACACCCTCACCTCCCTCGAGCCTTCAGTAGAGGCCACTGCTCCATCACATCACTATTTATGCATTTTTCTACAACATTCTAGGCAGGCATTTCCACTTAGAGTTGGTCCACAAGCTGAAATCTACTTATCTTTCCCTTATTAGATGATCTCTGAAGTCCTTTCTAGCTCCTAAATGGAGGGTTCTAACGTTGCGAGTAACAGAAGACCACCTTTTTGACTTAGCAGTGGCTCTGTCAAAAAAAAAGGAAAATGGAAATTTAGGGTCATAATTTCATACACTCGCCTCCCCTCATCCCAAGATGGAGCAGGGTCCCCCCCTGGGTCGTACAGTCTTTCCTTCTATGTCAGAGATTTTTGTATGTGAGTTTCACCCTCTGTCAGCTCACCAAGCATAACAGTGTCCCAGACTATAGATCTTTTCTAGCTAAAATCACCCACAATTTAAAACTATATTGGACATCAAGAAACCTACAAGGAGAGGAATTATCTTAGAGCAGTGAAAACCAAAAGTTAGAAGAGGTGGCATTTAAGGATTCCATTCGTCTCTCAGCACAAATGACCTCATTCACACTTCTCACCCTTGGCAAGAGAGCAATCACACAAACAGGACCCAAATAGGGAATTCAGGTGGTTTGCAAGAGTGTTTTATTGAAAGAAGCAGCGATTCGGTTAATATGGGTCCCATCTCACAACCCTCTTCTCACCCCGCAAAACACTCAGGGGCAAGACTCAGGCCAGGGGCACACGTGTGGGTTGGATAGGAGCCCTAACTTGCTTGAGTTATTGCCCTCAGGTCAGGGAATCATGCAGTTATACGTGTGTGTGTGTGTGTGTGTGTGTGTGTGTGTGTGTTGAATAAGAAACCTAACGAGTTATTGCCCTCAAGTCAGAGAAGCCTGTGTGGAGGTGGCAGTGAGGGTACAGGCGTGGCAGGTAAGACCACCGCCCCATCAAAGTGGACTGGCACGTATGGGTTTCCCTCACAAGCCACAGTGATGTATTTCTGCTTCTGGCTAGTCTTGTAGGCACAGTTGGGGTACTTGGAGCTGCCTGTCTCGCGGCAGTCTGTGATGCTCATGGTGGATTTGCTCTGGTAGCAGTTGGGCTGCCCATTCTTGCAGGTGATGTTTTTCTGGGAGCACACAGCCTGGACATCGGCCAGGGCCTCGTGCACAAAGGTGTTCACTGGCTTGCATCGTCCACGTGTCATCCTCCGGCGCGTCATCATCAGGTTGCAGTAGTTGGGGTTGCTGCCGGAGGAGCTGCCAGAGTCCATGTGCTGCCTCCGAAACTTGGCAGCCGCAGTTTCCTTGCCCAGGGAAGGCTGGACCTGCACCAGCAGCAGCACCAGGACCAACAGTGACAACAGGACCAGGGACTTCAGAGCCATGATGACCACACTCCCCTGGAGAAACCTGCCAGGGAAAAAGGGCAGAGGAGGAAAAACATCGCCTTTGAAAGAGAACCCCAGGTCCCACCTGTAGCCTCCTTGGCTTACAGTCAACCAGAAAGATGTCTGTCCTCCTAAGAGTTTTTCTAAGTAAGGAGACACTCACATATACTCTTCCCACAAACATTTGACTCCCACTCCCTACAGAGGGGTCGTCCTCCCCTCTGGGTGGTGACCCCAGAAATGACCTAAAATCCTAGCAGTCTTGTCTTTGAATACAGAAAGTCTTTTGATATGAAATATATTTGAAAAATAAACCCAGCATTCACGTGGCAAGTTAGATGTTCCTTTTGAATAAATCATTAAATAAATAAGCCAGATTTTGAGTAAGACACATTGTATCCTTGAGATTGTTGTTGTTCAATTGCTCAGTCGTGTCTGACTCTCTGTGACACCATGGACTGCGGGCTTCCCTGAGATAACCACCAGCATTCATCCAGGATCACGGTTGACAGAGCCCTGTTGTCCTACAGCACAAGGGAAACTCAGTCCCTGTCCTGTGTCTGACCCCACACCATAAAGGATGCCATTGGATTCTTAAGAGAGACTCGAGCCTCCCCCAACCTGAAGGCTTCTCCTTCTCCAGCCCCAAGCGCTCTCTGCAGCCTGTGTGCTCCATTCCTGACCCCAGCTCTGCTCCCTGCCCCTGTCTGCCCAGCCCAATTCTCAGGCTAGTCTCACTCACCCTGGATCTCCCTTCTCAAACCCTCAAGCAAAAGCAGCTCCTGAAACCACTTCTTGGGCTGCTTACCTGTGTCTCTAGCTTGGTCTCTGAGAAAGAAGGCAGTTTCTGCAATCAGTCTATCCCAGAGATGTGGAACTTATACAGATGAAAGGGGGCTTGGCTTCCAAGAAGAGCAGGGTGGGAGGAGCATCTTGGTCCATAAGAAAACAAGGTCATGTTAGGAACGGGTGGGGAATTGCCTAGGGCGGCCTCTTTGGGGGCTACTGGGGAGAGTAAGCCTTTGCCAGTAAGAACCTTTCTTTCTATTAATGTAAGCAGCAGAGAAAACCACTATAGCACTGATATTCAAACCCAAATCAAGTCCTTGCTCTACATTAAATAACACTTTGAGGTTAGCTAAAGACACAAAACACATGATCATGAGAACAGCTGCTATGGACAAAATTCCACATCTCCCACCAGCACCTCTGGGGTGGAAGGCTGCATGGAGTGGGGAGAGGTGTCCAGCTGCCCTTAGCTGGAGGAGTTCCCAGATCTGGAGAAGAGTGTGTTGTTCATTCACTCAGTTGTGTCTGACTCTGCAACCCCATGGACTGCAGCATACCAAGTTTTCCTGTCTTCACCATCTCCTGGAGTTTTGCTCAAATTCATGTCTATTGAGTCGGCGATGCCATCCAACCATTTCATCCTTCATCATCCCCTTCTCCTCCTGCCTTCAATCTTTCCTAGATTCAGGGTCTTTTCCAGTGAATCGGCTCTTCACATCAGGTGGCCAAAATATTGGAGTTTCAGCTTCAGCATCAGTCCTTCCAATGAACATTCAGGACTGATTTCCTTTAGGATTGACTGGTTTGATCTCCTTGCAGTCCAAGGGACTCTCAAGAGTCTCCTCCAAAATCACAGCTCAAAAGCATCAATTCTTTGACACTCTGCCTTCTTTATGGTCCAACCCTCACATCCATACATGACTACTGGAAAAACCATAGCTTTGACTATATGGACTTTTGTGGGCAAAGTAACATGTCTGCTTTTTAATATGCTGTCTAGGTTTGTCATAGCTTTTCCCCAAGGATCAAGCATATTTTAATTTCATGGCTGCAGTCACCATCTGCAGCGATTTTAGAGCCCAAGAAAATAAAGTCTGTCATTGTTTCCGCTTTTTCCCCATCTATTTGCCATGAAGTGATAGGACTGGATGCCATGATCTTAGTTTTTTGAATATTGAGTTTTAAGCCAGCTTTTTCACTCTCCTCTTTCCCCTTGATCCAGAGGCTCTTTAGTTCTTCTTTGCTTTCTGATATTTCTCCTGGCAGTCTTGATTCCACCTGAACATGGAGAAGAAAGAAGCCTCTGTATGACCTCCCCCAGTTCTGACAACCTCAACACACCTGGACTGTTGAAGTAGAGTATGTGTCCATTCTTATCTGATGAGGAAAGCTCAGCTTCTCTGTACATTAGTGCCAAATCAAATCTCAGAGACAGAGTTTTGGGTGAAGTAGAAAATGATGGCTTTATTGTTTTGCCAGGCAAAGAGGGATATAGCAGGTTCAAGCCCTCAAAACCGAATGTATCAACTAGAGGAAGATAGTGACATGTTTTATAGTAAAAGAGATCATGATCAGCTCATGGACATTCTTCTGATGGGTTGGTGAGTGAGGTAATTAGGAGTCAACATCATCAGCCTTCAGGACCAACTAAGTGCTCTGGGGTCTACATGCTTGTGGGCAGCAAATATACCATCATTTGTTAACTTATCTCACCTGGAGGGGGTTTCAGAATCGGGAGAATAGCTTAAAGATATTGCTGTGTGTATCCATTGATGGGAAAACAGAACCTTGCCCCAAGGCTGCTCTTGACTGTTAGTGTCTCCCTGGTCTCTCATCCCCTCCCTTCCCTAATTAACAACTGCTTGAATCTGCCCATTGGAACTCAGGGAAGGTCATGGAGGTTAAAAGAAGGCTGTTTCCTACAATCAAAGCAGTGGAGGTTGCAAAGGCCTTGTGCCCAGCAGCCCCACAGGGCCCTGCAGAGTACCAATCTGATTGATTTGGCCAAAATTCCACATATCTCACCAGTACCTCTGCGAGGAGAGCGAGGAGAGGTGTCCAGTGGTCCCCAGCTGGAAGGGTACCCAGATATGGAGAATAAGAAAAGAGTACCTGAACACAGAAGAGAAAAAGAAAGCCTCTGTGTGAGCTCACCCAGTTCTGGCCACTTCTACACTTCTGGACTATTGAAAGAGGGTATGTGGCTGATCTTATCTATAGTGAGCCCTCCTTACATAGGCCAGAGTGGAGGAGAGGAACTTGAGATAGGACAAAATGCAAAATCCCCTTTAGAGAAGACATTTGTTGTTCAGTCGATAAGTTGTGTCCGACTCTGCAACCCCATGGACTGCAGCACACCAGATTCCTCTGTCCTTCACTATCTCCTGGAGTTCTCAAAAATTCATGTCCATTGGGTCAGTGATGCTGTCTAACCATCTCATCCTCTGCAGTGCCTTCTCATCCTGCCCTCAATCTTTCCCAGCTTCAGGCTCTTTTCCAATGGGTTAGCTCTTCACATCAGGTGGCCAAAGTGTTGGATCTTCAGCTTGAGCATTAGTCCTTCAAATGAATATTCAGAGTTGATTCCTTTTAGGATTGACTGTTTTGATCTCCTTGTAGTCCAGGGGACTCTCAAGAGGCTTCTCCAGCACTACAATTTGAAAGCATCAGTTCTTCAGCGCTCAGCCTTCTTTATGGTCCAACTCTCACGTTCATATATGACCACTGGAAAAACTGTAGCATTGACTACACGCACCTTTGTCACCAAAGTGATGTCTCTGCTTTTTAACGTGATGTGTAGGTTTGTCATAGCTTTCCTTCTAAGCAGCAAGTGTCTTAATTTCATGGCTGCAGTCACTGTCTGCAGTGATTTTGGAGCCCAAGAAAATAAAGTCTGTCACTGTTTCCATTGTTTCTCCATCTATTTGCCATGAAATGATGGGACCAGATGCCATGATTATCACTTTTTTAATGCTGAGTTTAAGCCAACCTTTTGACTCTCCACTTTCACCCACATCAAGAGGCTCTTTAGATCCTCTTCACTTCCTGCCATTAAAATGGTATCATCTGTACGTCTGAGGTTGTTGATATTTCTCCCAGCAAATTGATTCCAGCTTCATCCAGCCCAGCATTTTGCATGATGTACTCTGCATGTAAGTTAAATAAGCAGGGTGACAATAAACAGCCTTGACATACTCCTTTCCCAATTTTGAACCAGTCTGTTGTTCCATGTCCAGTTCTAACTGTTGCTGCTGGAGCTGCTTAGAGGTTTCTCAGGAGGCAAGTAAGGTGGTCTGGTATTCCCATCTCTTTAACAATATTCCCCAGGTTGCTGTGATCCAGAGTCAAGGGCTATAGGGTAGTCAGTGAAGTAGAAGTAGATGTTTTTTTCTGGAATTCCCTTGTTTTCTCTATGATCCAACAGATACTGACAATTTGATCTCTGGTTCCTCTACCTTTTCTAAATCCAGCTAGTATATCTGAAAGTTCTCAGTTCATATACCGCTGAAGGTTAGCTTGAAGGATTTTGAGCATTACCTTGCTAGCATGTGCAGCTGCTGCTAAGTCACTTCAGTCGTGTCTGACTCTGTGCAACCCCATAGACGGCAGCCCACCAGGCTCCCCTGTCCCTCGGGTTCTAGCATGTGAAATGAGTACAATTATACAGTAGTTTAAACATTCTTTAACATTGCCTTTCTTTGGGATTAGAATGAAAAATGACCTTTTCCAGTCCTATGCCCACTGCTGACTTTTCCAAATTTGCTGGCATATTGAGTGCAGCACTTTAACAGCATCCTCTGTTAGGATTTGAAATGGCTCAGCTGGAATTCCATCACTTCCACAAGCTTTGTTCATAGTAATGTTTCCTAAGGTCCACGTAACGTCACACTCCAGGATGTCTGACTCTAGGTGAGTGACCACATCATCATGATCATCCAGATCAATAAGACCATTTTTGTTTGTTCTTCTGTGTATTCTTGCCACCTCTTAATTTCTTCTGTTTCTGTTAGATTCTTACTGTTTCTGTCCACTATCATGCCTATCCATGCATGAAATGTTTCCTTGATATCTCCAAATTTCTTAAAGAGATCTCTAATCTTTCCAATTTTATTGTTTTCCTCTATTTCTTTGCACTGTTCATTTAAGGTCTTTTTAATCTCTCCTTGCTATTCCCTGGTAACTCTGCATTCAGTTGTTTTATCTTTCATTTTCTCCCTTGCCTTTTACTTTTTTCTTTCCTCAGTTATTTGTAAAGCCTGCTCAGACAACCACTTTGCTTCTTGCCTTTCTTTTTCTTTGGGATGGTTTTGGTCACCACCTCCTGTACAATGCTACAAACCTCCATCCATAGTTCTTCAGGCACTCTGTCTACCAGATCGAATCTTTTGAATCTATTTGTCACCTTCAGTGTATAATCTTAAGGGATTTGACTTAGGGATTTCCTGGTAGCTCAGCTGGTAAAGAATTCCCCAAAATGCAGGAGACCCTGGTTTGATTCTTGGGTTGGGAAGATACACTGGAGAAAGGAATAGGCTACCCATTCCCGTATTCTTGGGCTTCCCTGCTGGTTCAGCTGGTAAAGAATCTACCTGCCAGTGCCAGAGACCTGGCCCAATAGACCTGGGCTCAATCCCTGGGTTGGGAAGATCCTCTGGAGAAGGGAATAGCAACCCACTCCAGTATTCTGGCCTGGAGAATTCCATGGACTGTGTAGTCCATGGGGTCACAAAGCGTGGGAAATGACTGAGCAACTTTCACTTCACATAGCTGAATGACCTAGTGGTTTTCCCTACTTTCTTCAATTTAAGCATGAATTTTGCAATATGGACCTCATGTTCTGAGAAGAAATGGAGAACCTCATGTTTCTTAGCAGTAGAATTTCCTCCCAGAAAGATTCCTGTGTTTGCTGGAACACAATTTTATTTTAATTTATAATATCTTTAAAGTATAGGCAGGTTACACTATTGTATCATTTTCAGGTGTACAGCAAAGTGATTCAGCAATATATGTACATACGTGTAATGGAGGACAACTGTAATTCTTCTGGAGTGAGAATTATCAAAATATCTCTCCATGCTCTAGGTTTACACGGTCTCAGTCCAAATTCTGTTTTAGCATGTTTCTGTTTTAGTACTGAGCAAGTTTCCTCACCTCCAAAATGGGGATGATAATAACATGTTCCTCTTAGGTTTGTTATTAAGACAAAATAGGGTAAGATGCAAAGGACTTAAGGTAGTACTTAGTAAGTGAGTGATTGTTCACATGGGGTGGGGTTAAGAGCTCCCACAGAAAGCCTGTTTAAATAATACTGGCTAGACTTTCTTGGTGATTTAGTGGTTAAAACCCACCTGCCAGTGGACAGAACATGGTCTGGGAACATCCCCCATGTAGCGGAGCAACTGAGCCATGGACCACAACTATCGATGCCTATGCACCCAGAGCCTGCGCTCTGCAACAAGAGAAACCACTGCTATGAGAAGCCCATGCACTACAACGAAGCATAGCCCCTGCTCGCCAAAACTACGGAAAGCCCATGCAGGGTAATGAAGCCCCAGTGCAGCCAAAAATAAAATAAATTAAATTAAATAATATAAAAATGAATTAAATAATACTGGGTAATCTTGGAATTGCTTTCTACAGGGGATAGAGTCAAGTAACTCCTGCTAAAAACCAGAGCTGAAAATAGTAGGGAGTTTCAAAGCCTTGGGGAGGGAAAAAGAGGGAGAAGAGAGAAGAGAGGAAACCTGATTGGAATAACAGAATTCTTTAAGTGGAAATTTTAAATTGCTTTGCCACATGAAATCTGAAAAAAATTGTGTAAAGTCAGCATTATTTTGTAATGTGTATAAATTTGGAAGGGGAAGTAGGGCCAAGAAAGACATGGTGAGGCATGAGATTTTAGTTTCCTGTTTCCGTAGGTCACCCACCACCCAGGTTTTGCTTGTCTCTTAGTCTTAAGATCTTATTCATATCATCTTGAGAGGGGTTGGAAGGAAAACTTTTCCTCTACCTTTAGTTCACGGAAGAGGAAAGGCTTCCCTGGTGGCTCAGCTGGTAAAGAATCTGCCTGCAATGCTGGAGACCTGGGTTGGATCCCTGAGTTGGAAGATCTCCTGGAGAAGGGAAAGGCTTCCCACTCCAGTATTCTGGCCTGGAGAATTCCATGGACTGCATGGTCCATGCAGTAGTGAAGAGTTGGACACAACTGAGTGACTCTCACCCACTTAGTTCATGAGGCCTGTGAATTAACTGACCAAAGACAGATTAAGAGAACAATTGTCAAAGTTTATTCCTATGCATGTGGAGGAGCACAAAAGAAGCAGTTCCCCAAACAGCATGGGTAAAGGTTTATACATCAACTTAATGGGAGGGAGAGGGACTCTACAGGAAATAAATGAGCTTTTAGGGGAATAAATGGGATGTAAAAGAATTTGTGATAATGTCTGTCTATGCAAGTATGAGTGGTCTGATTTCTTCTGGGCTATAAAACTCCCCTAAGGGGATTTACAGCAGTTTTACTCTCAGAAGACTCTACCTATTCAGATAAGAAATTCTCCCGAAAAAAGTTTCTTTCTGCATCTGCTAAGTCTCAAATATCTTTTTTTTAATAATTTTTTAAACAATAACAAAATTTATAATTTTTTTTAGAAGAAGTACATTAAAAAATTTATTTGATCAAAGTTAAAATAAAAAAAAATACTTTATCAAGGCAAGTAAGCTATTGCTTTGCATTTTGTAGGTAGGAGAAACCTATTGTTTTTTTTTTTTAATTTAGATTTATTTATTTTAATCGGAAGCTAATTACTTTACAATATTGTATTGGTTTTGCCATACATCAACATGAATCCGCCATGGGTGTACACGTGTTCCCCATCCTGAACCCCCCTCCTACCTCCCTCCCCATACCATCCCTCTGGGTCATCCCAGTGCACCAGCCCCAAGCATCCTGTATCCTGCATCAAACCTGGACTCGTGGTTCATTTCTTATATGATATTATACAAATATCTTACTTAAAATAATCTTCCTATCAACTCTGCAGATCTGAGTGGATACCCACAGTAATCACTTTAGAATTTGTCATTTATTCAGCAGTGGTAATATAGAAATAAGTTAGAGGACCTGCCCTAGAGGTGCCCAGGATGGTTTATATTCACCAGGTGAGTCCCACCTAGGTGTTGGGCATGGCTACACAAAAATAGTCATTCTTGTGGCATCTTTCCAGTGCAAGAAGAATTTCAAGGCACTGGTCCAACAAGAAGATTTCAGAATCACTGTTCAAATATGAACAAGTTTTCAGTAACCCAAATAAGCTTCTTCAATAGCCTACAAGGCATCACAATCTATAAGAAGTCATTTTACCTGTTTGTGCATGTCAATCTGTCCAATCCCTTGGTTTGGGGGTGGGGACTGTTTGTTTTTGTTTTGTTCTTTGGCTATGCTAAGTGACTTGTGGGATCCCAATTTCTTGACCAGGGATCGAACCTGGGCCCCTGCATTGAAAGCACCAAGGTAATGCAGGGGAGAAAGAAACATTTTCCTCTACCAATTAAGTTTCAGTGACTGGGGACCTGTCAATCAAACAAAACACAGATTAACAAGAAAACAAACCAAATTTAATTGTGTACATATGTACACAGATAGCAGTGAAGCATCTTGCAAACCATGACTTTGAGTGATTATAATGTATCAATGTAGGTTCACCAGCTGTAACAAATGTACCCTTCTGGTAGGGGATGTTGATAGTGGGGGATGCTAGGCATGTGGCAGGGATGGGAGTGGGGATACACGGTTGCTCTTAGTACTTTCTGCTCAATTTTGCTGTGAATCTAAAACTGCTATAAAATATGAAGTCTATTTAAAAGGGAGATACTGATTTCTTCAAAAGTTTCAAAGACCTAAAAAAAAAAAGAGAAAGACTGTGGAAATGTAACAGATTAAAGGTGGCTGGACTTCTCTGGTGGTACACTGGATAAGAATCCCCCTGGCAATGCAGGGAACGGGGGTTTGATTGCTGCTCCAGGGAAGATTCCACACGTGGCAGAGCAGCTTAGCTGGCATGCTGCAATTACTGAAGCTGATGGGCCTAGAGCCTGTGCTCCACAAGAGAAGCCCAGATAAGAAGCCCAGCAGCGAAACAAAGCATGGCCCCCAAAGAGTAGTCCCCATTTGTAGCAACTGGATACAGCCTGAGCACAGCAACAAAGACCAGAGCAACGAAAATAACTAATCAATTAATTAATTAAAACAATAACAGTGGCTAAAGAGACGTTAAAAAACAGAGATATTACTTTGCCATCAAAGGTCCATCTAGTCAAAGCTATGGTTTTTCCAGTAGTCATGTATGGATGTGAGAGATGGACTATAAAGAAAGCTGAGCACTGAAGAATTGATGCTTTTCACTGTGGTGTTGGAGAAGATTCTTGAGAGTCCCTTGGACTGCAAGGAGATCAAACCAGTCAATCCTAAAAGAAATCAGTCCTGAATATTCATTAGAAGGACTGATGCTGAAACTGAAGATCCAATACTTTGACCACCTGATGCAAAGAACTGACTCATTAGAAAAGACCTTAAATCTGGGAAAGATTGAAGGCAGGAAGAGAAGGGGACGACAAAGGATGAGATGGTTGGATGGCATCACTGACTTGATGAACATGAGTCTGAGCAAGCTCCGAGAGTTGGTGATGGACAGGACAGGGAAGCCTGACATGAGGCAGTCCATGGAGTCACAAAGAGTCGGGCACAACTGAGCGACTAAACCGAACTGAAGTGAAAGAGACACACAACTAAATGTGCCACTTCACACCAGGCTGGAACCAGTGCTAGAGGGAAAAAGATGCCAAAGATATTATTGGGTCGATTGACAAATTTGTATACAAAAACAGATTTGATAAAAGTACTGCATGAAGGTTAAATTTCTGTGCCAACCAAAGCTGTCTACTTAGGTTTTCTGAATTTTCCTTTTGAATCTTTTGCCATTCCTGCTGCCAACGGTGCACTTGCCCATCCATACACGTCCTATTCACCTCCAAGCTTCAACTAACTACCCCCTGACCCTCGATAGACTCTCCTGGCTATTTCAACAGGAGGCATCTAATCTTCCTCTGAACTCAGAACCTCTTTCTGCACTGCTTACATGATGCTTCTGTGGCCTTGCATTTTCAGTTGTGTCCTTATATAAATTTAGTTTCGAACTAAATGGGAAGCAAACTAACATAGGGATATGGTGTTATACTTCCTTTTACCTCATTGACCTCCCTTATGATAGGTGTGCACTATAATTAACTTATTTGACAATTATTTACCAGGCATCTATTACACACTAGTCCTTATTAACACATGGAGATGAGACACAGTGCTGCTGCTGCTGCTAAGTCGCTTCAGTCGTGTCCGACTCTGTGCGACCCCATAGACTGCAGCCCACAAGGCTCCCCCATCCTGCCTTCAAAGCACTTACAATTCTACAGGGGGAACAGAACTACACAAAAAGTTTTCATTGATCAAGGAACATAAGAAAAGGAAAAGGAATTGTTCCAAGGAAGGCACCACAGAGTAGCTGATCCTTAAACTGAGACTTGGAATGTGTGTAGGTATTCACAGGTGGACAGGTCTCTCTGGTACACAGCTAAGAGAGCGTAGATGAGACAGGGAAGGAATCTGTATAGCCTGCAGGTCCACGGCTCCAGATTTTTGCATGATACCAGCCTCAGGCTGCTCCATGGAGACAGCTGAAATGAACACAAAAGAGAGGAGCAGGTAGGTGACCTTAGAAGACTGAAGCCTTTGCTGGAGAAGCTGCAGTGGGGGTAGGGGCGGGTGCAGGGTTTGCACCAGGAAGAGAAATGAGAAGGAAGCCTTGATATTAATCAGGAACATATAAAGGTCTGTGAGATGGGTAGGATTCAATGAACCTATCCTGAGAACAAGTCACCAGGCTGTACCCAGTGGCCATGCACCTTGAGAAGAAGGGCTGGCTGCTCTCTGCATGAATAGGTTGATTAGACCATGATAAATGAGGCCAATAAAGGAGGAAATTAGACCACTGAGAGAGAAAGGGGAAATCAAATGGAAGTTCTTTATTCTATCGGTGATCTTTAATTGACATTAATGTATGAGATAATTTGTTAGAGATGGGTCTACCTCTTCCTCTATTCTGGCAAAAAAGAAAACTACATAGAAAACTAATGAAATGAGTTTCAACATCTATCCTTGGTAATTCAGTAGATCAGTTCACAGCGCTTCTCTGCAGCTCGATAATAATGATGCTGAATCTCTGTGTTTGCATTCTGATTTTTCTCTCTCTCTTTTTGGCCGTATAACTTGCAAGATTTTAGTTCCCTCACCAGGGATGGAAACTGCGCCTTCTGCAGTGAGAGCACGGGAGTCCTAAACACTAGACTGCCAGGGAATTGCCTCTATTCTTACTACTTATAAGAAATTAACATCTGAACAGAATTCATCATTGCTTAACAGTTTGTTTGGTGGCTGCTGCTGGTGTTTCAGTGAATACTCCTAATGAGAGCTGCTGATGTTAGAAATGTTAGTTTAGCATGGTCCTCCGGGGAAAGTATCACTCAATTTCTCTGTCTAGTAATAAGACTCACTACATCACTCTTTCCTCTGCAGAAGGACCTCAGAAGCTCATAGATACACTCCCAACTTTGAGGGTCCCAGTGGAGAGAGAGCTGCTCCCCCGAGATTGTGCTGCTGTGCACTTGCTTGAGTCAGATCTTACATAGTTTCTCATTGTGAGCTGATCCCTATTTCATTCCAATGATAGTTTGCAGTCAGTACTGTCTCTTTCTTTAAGAAATCGGAGTTTCTCTTCACCATTTTCCTGAGGCCATGCCAACCCCGTGACACATCAATAACATAATTAGGAAGTGTTATAAATTGTCAAATGTTCAACAGATAACTAAAAGGTGTTCAATAAGATTGGACTTTTTTATGTTTATCATGCAATTTGGAACTTCTAAGGTAAACAATGAGTACAAATACATTGTATGAATTCCAAACTAGCAAAGACTAACTGGTTGTGGATCTGTTGGGATAGGCTAAGTTGTAACATACAACTCAAAAAGTTAAGTAATATAAATTTAATTTTTCATTTATTGAAATTTTTGATTTAATGAAAATTTTTCATTTTCATGCTATCCCTGATCCAGCCAAGGGGTTATGCCCTATGTAGTCACTGGGGAAAACAGGTTGAAAAACATGCATATTGTAGCAAGATGAATGGATTTCATAAACCTGATATTAGTTTAAGTTATAAAAGATATGCTCAATGTGATTCTATTTAAATAAAAAAATTCAAGTACAGGCAAAATTAAACTGTATTTTTAAAGATACATACATAGGAAATAAAAGTAGCAGAAGAAGAAAGGAAATTGCTATTTCAAACACAAATACAATGCTTTCTTCTAGAGGGAAAGATAGGACTGTGGTCAGAAAAAAAGCACATGGTCGGGGGCTTTGGAAGTGCTGGCAGTGTTGTTTCTGACCTTGGCTGAAGTTATGAGTGTTTGCCACATAGATATTCTTTAAACTTTCTGAACATGAGTGCATTGGGCACTACAACAAATTTATAAAATGCTTTAAAAAGAAATATGTTATTAGATGAACAGATGGGAAAATTGAGGGTTCACTCGATTATTTGCTGGTGTAACTTCAGAGCATCCTTATTTCAGAAAGCTGAAAAGAAAGTCAGAGATAAAGAATGGCATTGATGAAACACCTGACAAGGAAGAGAAAGCACTCTAAGTGCGCTAGCTTGATGAGTTTAGGCTGGGGAGAGGTGTACATACCCTGAAGAAAGAGTCCAGACAGGAAAAGACACTGAAAGAAACAGCACAGAGATAGAGCATTGCCCAAGAACTGGCAGAGATGGCATCCTGCTTCGTTCCTGTATGTCAGAATGCGTAAAAGAGAACGGGGTGGGGCGGAATGTGTACCAGATAAGAAAAGGGATTCAAATGCGAAACAGAGAAGTTGACCTGGAATATGACCAGAGCAGTAATGTTCTTTTCATCTATGGAAACTGGTTGTACAAGTGGAACTTGAGACACTTCTCTCCCCTTTCCTCAAATACCTGTTTTGAAATAGGTTTCTAAGAACACTTGCAACACCTCTGTTGTCGTCTAGGTCATGGGGTAAGTTATCTGTATAGTCTGAGTTTATAACTCATTACTGAAAGTGAAAGTTAGTCACACAGCTGTATCCAACTCTTTGCGACCCCATGGCCTGTAGCCTGTCAGGCCCCCCTATCCATGGGATTCTCCAGGGAAGAATACTGGAGTGGATTGCCATTTCCTTCTCCAGGGGACCTTCCCAACCCAGGGATCAAACCCGGGTCTCCTGCATTAAAGATAGATTCTTTACTGAGTCACTAGGGAAGTCCATGACCCATTACTGAGGGGCGTTCATTTCCAATACATTAAACCACAGCTACAGGTTTTACTATCATCACACATATTCAAAAATAGTATTAATCTCTAGGGATTCTTCTTATGTAATTTGACATACATCACAACTGTGGTTTTGTAACTGAAAGTGGGGTCCACCAGCTTGCTGCTCAAAAGCCAATAGAGACAATGTTGGTGGAAAGCAGAGTTTGTTTTATTTTGGATGCCAGCAATGGGACAAGGGACAGGGGTAGGAGAGAATCTCTCCAAAGGCCAACTCCCCCACCGCTGACAATCAGTGGGCAGGACCTTTTATAGGAGGGGGGCTAAGATGTAGAAACAGCACTGTTAGCTCTGACAGTCATCTTGAAATTGGTCATTGGTGGTCTGACCAGCATCATCTTGATTGTTTTCTAAGTACAGTTAATCTTCCGTTCTAAGGTGAGTTTGTTCCCTTTCCCTTGAGGCAAATTTTCATAACTTCTGCAGCTTATTTCATGGCTACAATCTGGTCACTGTGTAGTTAACTTCTTCCACTTGGTGGGAGTTTCAGTCTCTAAAAGACAGCTCACAAGACGTGGCTCAGAATATTATCTATAGCCCTTGAGAAGGAGCTAAAAGTCCTTGACTGTGTTTAATGACTAAACTTTATCAGTCTTACTGGACTATTGTTCTTTGCTTCTGTGATTTTCATTTTCTCATTTCTGTGATTTAGCTTATTCTTTGGCTAAATTTTTCCCAAAGACAAAAGGAAGGCTGAGGACATACGTTCCTGGTCCATTTCAGCTTCTTTATATGCATAACATGTGATATTTATCTCCACAAATCGCTCTGAAGAATTTGAGAAGAGCTAATAGAGTGGATAGACTAAATATATTGGTTGCAGCTTCATGACTGTTTTGCTGTTTTCAGGGAAAATTATTTACCTCTCTAAATCTCAGTTTCATCCGTGTAAAATAGATAGGCTGGATAATTGACAAAGCAATCAGTTCAGTCATTCAGTCAGGTCCAACTCTCTGCGACCCCATGGACTGCTGTACGTCAGGCCTCCCTGTCCATCACCAACTCCTGGAGTTTACTCAAACTCATATCCATTGAGTCAGTGATGCCGTTCAACCATCTCATCCTCTGTCATCCCCTTCTCCTCCCGCCTTCAATCTTTCCCAGCATCAGGGTCTTTTCCAATGAGTCAGTTTTTCACATCAGGTGGCCAAAGTATTGGAGTTTCAGTTTCAGCATCAGTCCTTCCAATGAATATTCAGGACTGATTTCCTTTAGATGGACTGGTTGGACCTCCTTGCTGTCTCAATAGTCTTCTCAAACACCACAGTTCAAAAGCATCAATTCTTCACCATCAGCTCTCTTTATAGTCCAACTCTCACATCCATACATGACTACTGGAAAAACGATAGCTTTAACTAGACAGGCCCTTGTTGGCAAAGTAATGTCTCTGCTTTTTAATATGCAGTCTAGGTTGGTCGTAGCTTTTCTTCCAAGGAGCAACTCTTTTAATTTCATGGTTGCAGTCATCATCTGCAGTGATTTTGGAGCCCCAAAAAATAAAGTCTGACACTGTTTCCACTGTTTCCCCATCTATTTCCCATGAAGTAATGGGACCAGATGCCATGATCTTAGTTTTCTGAATGTTGAGTTTTAAGCCAACTTTTCACTCTCCTCTTTCACTTTCATCAAGAGGCTCTTTAGTTCTTCTTCACCTTCTGCCGTAAGGGTGGTATCATCTGCATATCTGAGGTTATTGATATTTCTCCCAGCAATCTTGATTCGACCTTGTGCTTCATCCAACCCGACATTTCTCATGATGTACTCTGCATATAAGTTAAATAAGCAGGGTGACAATATGCATCCTTGATGTACTCCTTTTCCGATTTGGACCCAGTCTGTTGTTCCATGTCCAGTTCTAACTCTTGCTTCTTGACCTGCATACATATTTCTCAGGAGGCAGGTCAGGTAGTTTAGTATTCCCATCTCTTTAAAAATTTTCCACAGTTTGTTGTGATCCACACAATCAAAGGCTTTGGCATAGTCAATAAAGCAGAAGTAGATGTTTTTCTGGAACTGTCTTGCTTTTTCCATGATCCAACGGATGATGGCAATTTGGTCTCTGGTTCCTCCGCCTTTTCTAAATCATAAAGGATAATTGAAACGTATACCTGTGTGCATGTGTGTGTGTGTTTATATACTAATATGTATATTAAATGTATATATGTGGATGGATTTGGGGTGTGGATTCAGTTCAACTTTTTAATGATTCCTGAAAAACTGATTGACATTCTTCTGGGTGAGTGTAGACTTATGCACAGAAGTTCTAATGTACTGTTTAAAAGATCATTTTGTAACTTCTGCAGTTTGTTTCCTAACCTGTAAACTAGGGATAATTAAAGTACCTTACTGAATGTGTTCCCTCAAAGTTCTTGTATTAAAACCTAACTCTCAATATGATGACATTAGGAGGTGGGTGGGGCCTTAGGGAGGTGATTAGGTCAAGACAGCGGAGACCTCATGGTGGGATTAGAGATTCCCGAGAGCTCCCTTGCCTCCTTCTTCCAGGTGAGGTAATAACAAGAAACAGTGGTTCATAGCTACGGAACTGTACGTCCCTGTTTGCCTACAACTATCTCTATTTACGCCTACTCCCTGGAAAAATTAATAATAGTGCTCCTTTTCTTTCAATTCTTGAAAATGTCCCAGTTTGAACAGTAAATTATATGTTCACCCTAGTTAGAGCCCATAGTAAGCCCTTAATTGATGTTGTGGTAGTGTTATTATTACCAGTATTGATACTGTTTCTTTAACAGTCACAAGTTCAGTTTCAATTTTGAGTTAATAGGAGTGACAGTGACTGTTTTTCATTGGAAGGGAGAGATGAACTGATGGGCCTTTAAATTCTGTCTTTACATAGAATCAGAGAGCAGCATAAACAGAGGGGACATGTCAGGAAACACAGGGCAGACAGATCCAGGCTTGGGGCACCTGTGAAGGTCATGAGTCATTGTAGACACACTGAGATTAATATCAGAGGAATGTTCAGCAGGCACGGACAAGTGGAAAGCAATGCCTCTGAGAGAGAATCGGGACCCTGTGTATATGGACCAAGCATAACTCTAGAGGGGTGATGGTGAGAGCCATGTCAATGCCTGAATTTGAGGTGGAGGATGGGGGAATGGGGTGGAAAATAAAAAAGGAAACAAAAGAAGTGGATGAAGCCTGGAGGAAGAGATATCTAAACTCTGCACCCGGAAGTTTGCCTTTGAACGCTCTGTTCTATGTCGTAGAAGAAAGAAAAGCCAGGAAGGAGGGAGCCGACTCAAAGCAGTAACATACCTGCATCCCCTGTCCTGCCCTGTCTCCTGAACTGCCTCTCCAGAGTCCTTAATCCCTGTTTAGCTTCTGGGGGATGCTGCCTGACAGCAGTTTCAAATCAGACCCTTGCAAATAGCATCTCAAAGCTGAAAGCTGGTCAGTCAGCTCAGATGACTGGAGTGGCAGCCCTTATTCACCAGAACAATAAAATCATTAAGTTCTCAGGGGACAGTGGAATATTTATTTAACATTTCTGAGATGCTGCTATCGGAAAAGGCAATGGCACCCCACTCCAGTACTCTTGTGTGGAAAATCTCATGGACGGAGGAGCCTGGTGGGCTGCAATCCATGGGGTCCCTAAGAGTCGTACATGACTGAGCAACTTCACTTTCACTTTTCACTTTCATGCATTGGAGAAGGAAATGTCAACCCACTCCAGTGTTCTTGCCTGGAGAATCCCAGGGACGGGGGAGCCTGGTGGACTGCCGTCTATGGGGTCGCACAGAGTGGGACACGACTGAAGCGACTTAGCAGCAGCAGATGCTCAAGTTCCAGAGAATCTCCTCTTCCAGAGAAAAATATTTAAAATGAGATTCAGAGTGGAGAGTGGTAGGATGGATAGACATTCAGAAAGTTTGCTCTGAACTTTCATTGACTTTCCAGCTCTTTAGGGTATGCTCCTCATCATCCATCCATTTTACCCAATGGTTAAACTTAAGAAAGAAAAGAGAGCACTCTTGCCCTCTTGGCCTGCTTATCTGTCTGTTATCCTCTGCCTCTAAACAACTTCATATTCCTGATTAAAGGCCCACTTAACTCTTCATCTGTGACTTCATGGAATACAACATAATGAAAAGAAACTATAGACTCTGGGAATACACAGATAGAAATTTGAGCCCAGTGCCATAGTATAACCTAAGACCAGTAACATCATCTTGGTTATCTCTTGCTGCATATCACACTACCAAACAACACTTTCATTCTCTCTTCTTATTTTATGGTTTCATTGTGACCCTTCCATCTTAAGCAGAGTATGGTAGGGGTAGGGAAAAAATTGCAAACATATTCTAAACATTTTTAGTAGTCTTATTTATTATAGTGATAAATATTATAGTGATAGGGGCAAATAATTCTCAAACTCCTTTAGGTATATTACAAGAGTGAGCAAATAGAGTTCAGTTCAGTTCAGTCGCTCAGTTGTGTCCGACACTTTGTGACCCCATGGATTGCAGCACACCAGGATTCCTTGTCCATCCCAAGTCCCCAAGTTTGAGCTTGCTCAAACTCATGTCCATCGAGTCAGTGATGCCATGCAACTATCTCATCCTCTGCAGTCCCCATCTCCTCCTGCCTTCAATCTTTCCCAGCATCAGGGTCTTTTCCAACAAGTTAGGTCTTCGCATGAGGTGGCCAAAGTATTGGAGTTTCAGTTTTAGCATCAGTCCTTCCAATGAATAGTCAAGACTGATTTCCTTTAGGATGGACTGGTTGGATCTCCTTTCAGTCCAAGGGACACTCAAGATTCTTCTCCAAAACCACAGTTCAAAAGCATCAATTCTCTAGTGCTCAACTTTCTTTATACAATGAGTACAAGTGTTAATGTTGTGTATTGGAAGAAGGGACATATGATAACCTAATGGGAAGGTAATGCAGGAGAGAAAGAAATTTTTTTGTCTATCCATTATGGTTCAGTAACTGGAGACTACAAATCAAACAAAATATAAATTAACAAGAAAACAAAGCAAATTTAAATTGCATACATATGTACACCACCAAGAGTGAATCATCATGTGAACTAGGCTTTCAGTGACTATAATGTGTCCACTGGCTCACCAGTTGTAACAAATGTACCCATCTGGTGGAGGATGTTCATAGCGGGGGCTGCTGGACCCATGGCAGGGGTGGGAGTGGGGGTAGTATCTGGGTATTCTCAGTGTTTTTTGCTCAATTTTGCTGTGAACCTAAAACTGCTCCAAAATATGAGGCGTATTTAAAGGGAAATATTTTAAAAGGAGATGATGACTTTTTCAAAAATTTTGAAGGCCGAAAAGACAAAGAAAGAGTATGGAAATGTAACAGAGTAAAATTGGCTAAGGAGACATACAACTAAATGTGGCACTTCACATCAGGCTAGAATCTGCACTAGAGGGAAATATGCTATCAAGGATATTATTGGGCTAATTGACAAATTTGTATACAAAATAGATTGATTAAAGTATTGCATCAAGCTTAAATATACTGCTTCCAGCCAAAGTTGTCTATTTACCATTTTCTGAATTTCCTTTTGAATCATTTGCCGTTCCTGCTGTCTAGGGTGCACTTGCCCATCCATTCACATCCTGTTCACCTCCAAACTCCAAATACTAACTCCATGACCCTCCATAGTCTTGCCTGGCTATTTCAGCCCTGAGGGATCCAGTCTTCCTCGGAACTCACAGAACCTCACTCTGCACTGCTTATGTTCTGCTTTTGTGGCCTTGTATTTTCAGTTGTCTCCTTATATAAATTTAGTTTCCAACTAAATGGGAAGCAAACTAACATAAAGATATGGAATTATACTTCCTTTTACCTCATTGACCTCCCTTATGATAAATGTGCACTATAATTAACTTCTTTGACAATTATTTACCAGGCATCTATTACACACTAGTCCTTATTAACATACAGAGATGAGACACAGTGCCTGCCCTCAAGGCTGTACTCACTGGCTGTGCACCCAGAGAGGAGGGGCTGACTGGTCTCTGCACAGATAGGTTGATTCAGTTCAGTTCAGTTCTGTCGCTCAGTCGTGTCCGACTCTTTGCCACCCCATGAACAGCAGCACACAGGCCTCCCTGTCCACCACCAACTCCCAGAGTCCACCCAAACCCATGTCCATCGAGTCAGTGATGCCATCCAGCCATCTCATCCTCTGTCGTCCCCTTTTCCTCCTGCCCTCAATCTTTCCCAGCATCAGGGTCTTTTCCAATGAGTCAGCTTTTCGCATCAGGTGGCCAAAGTATTGGAGTTTCAGCTTCAACATCAGTCCTTCCAATGAACATCCAGGGCTGATCTCCTTTAGGATGGACTGGTTGGATCTCCTTGCAGTCCACAGGACTCTCAAGAATCTTCTCCAACACCACAGTTCAAAAGCATCAATTCTTCAGCGCTCAGCTTTCTTCACAGTCCAACTCTCACATCCATACCTGACCACTGGAAAAATCAAGGTCTTGACTAGATGGACCTTTGTTGACAAAGAAATGTCTCTGCTTTTGAATATGCTGTCTAGGTAGGTCATAACTTTCCTTCCAAGGAGTAAGCATCTTTTAATTTCATGGCTGCAATCATCATCTTCAGTGATTTTGGAGCCCAGAAAAATAAAGTCTGACACTGTTTCCCCATCTATTTCCCATGAAGTGAAGGGACCAGATGCCATGATCTTCGTTTTCTGAATGTTGAACTTTAAACCAACTTTTTCACTTTCCTCTTTTGCTTTCATCAAGAGGCTCTTTAGTTCTTCTTCACTTTCTGCCATAAGGGTGGTATCATCTGCATACCTGAGGTTATTGATATTTCTCCTGGCAATCTTGATTCCAGCTTGTGCTTCTTCCAGCCCAACGTTTCGCATGATGTACTCTGCATATAAGTTAAATAAGCAGGGTGACAATATACAGCCTTGACGTACTCCTTTTCCTATTTGGAACCTAGGTTGATTAGACCACAATAAATAAGGCCAATAAAGAAGGAAATTAGACTACTGAGAGAGAAAGGGGAAATCAAATGGAACTTCTTTATTCTATCGGTGATCTTTCATTGCCATTAATGTATGGGATAATTGGTTAGAGATTGGTCTACCTCTTCCTCTGTTTTGGCAAAAAGGAAAACTACATAGAAAACTAATGAAATGACTTTCAACATCTATCCTTAGTAATCCAGTAGGTCAGTTCACAGCCCTTCTCTGCTGCTCGATAATAATGATGCTAAATCTCTGTGCTTACATTCTCCCTTCTCTCTCTCTTTTTTTGGCCCTATAACTTGCAAGATTTTAGTTCCCTCACCATTGGTGGAACCTGTGCATTCTGCTGTGAGACCACAGAGTCCTGAACACTGGACTGCCAGGGAATTGCCTCTATTCTTACTATTTATAAGAAATTAACATCTGAACAGAATTCATCATTGCTTAACACAATTTGTTGTGTGGCTGCTGCTGGTATTTCAGTGAATACTCCTAATGACAGCTGCTGATGTTAGAAATGTTAGCATGGTCCTCCAGGGAAAGTATCACTCAACTTCTCTGTCTAGTAATGAGACTCACTACATCACTCTTTCCTCTGCAGAAGGACCTCAGAAGCTCATAGATACACTTCCCAACTTTGAGGGTCCCTATGGGCAGAGAGCTGTTCACCTGAGATTGTGCTACTGTGCACTTGCTTGAGTCAGATCTTACATAGCTTCTCATTGTGAGCTGATCCTTATTTTGTTCCAATGATAGTTTACAGTCAGTATTGTCTCTTTCTTTAAGAAATTGGATTTTCTCTTTATAATTTTCCTGAGGTCATGCCAACCCTGTGACAGGAAATCTATTCCCTGGAGAATCCCCTGTGTTGTGTTTGTTATATTTAAGTGTCTGTTTCCCTTTTGTTAGTAAAGATAGTTCCCAAAATGCCAAATGGACTTTTCATCCACACTGGGGCCTGTGGGGCTTAATGTAGGAGAGAGAAAATGAGACAGAGATAAATGAAAATCTGCAGCAGAGTTCATGAGCCTCAAGTTTGATTTGATTAAACCTGGAAGAATTTTCTTCAGGAAAGTGTTTCTTTTGTGGGCTTCCCAGGTGGCTGAGTGGTAAAGAATCCACCTACCAGTGCAGGAAACACAGGTTCCATCCCTGGGCCAGGAAGATTCCCTGGAGAAGGAAGTGGCAACCCATTCCAGTATTCTTGCCTGGAAAATCTCATGGACAGAGGAGCCTGGAGGGCTACAGTCCATGGGGTCACAAGAGTATCTTTCATACTTCTAATGGCAAGTTTAATTCAAATGATCATTATATCTACTACCATGGGCAAGAATCCCTTAGAATAAATGGAGTAGTCCTCATAGTCAACAAAAGAGTTCGAAATGCAGTACTTGGGTGCAATCTCAAAAATGACAGAATGATCTCTATTCATTTCCAAGGCAAAACATTCAATATCACAGTAATCCAAGTCTATGCCCCAACCACTAATGCCAAAGAAGCTGAAGTTGAACTGCTAGACCATGTGGGTATGACCTAAATCAAATCCCTTAACAATTGTACAGTGGAAGTGAGAAATAGATTCAAGGGATTAGATCTGATAGAGTGCCTGAAGAACTATGGACAGAGATTTGTAACACTGTACATGAGGCGGTGATCAAGACCATTCCCAAGAAGAAGAAATGCAAAAAGACAAAATGGTTGTCTGAGGAGGCCTTACAAATAGCTGAGAATAGAATAGAAATGAAAGGCAAAGGAGAAAAGGAAAGACATATCCATCTGAATCCAGAGTTCCAAGAATAGCAAGGAGAGATAAGGAAGCATTCTTAAATGAAGAATGCAAAGAAATACAGGATAATATAGAATAGGAAATACTAGAGATCTCTTCAAGAAAATTAGAGATAGCAAGGGAACATTTCATGCAAAGATGGGCACAATAAAGGACAGAAACAGTATGAACCTTAACAGAAGCAGAAGACATTAAGAAGAGGTGGCAAGAATACACAGAAGAACTGTACAAAAAAGATCTAATGACCCAGATAACCACAATGGTATAATAACTCACCTAGAGCCAGACATCCTAGAATGCGAAGTTAAGTGGGCATTAGGAAGCATCACTACTAACATAGCTAGTGGAGGTGATGGAATTCCAGCTGAGCTATTTCAAATCCTAAAAGAGAATGCTGTTAAAGCACTGCACTCAATATGCCAGCAAATTTGGAAAAGTCAGCAGTGGCCATAGGACTGGAAAAAGTAAGTTTTCATTCTAATTCCAAAGAAGGGCAATGTCAAAGAATGTTCAAACTACTGCACAAATGCACTCATTTCACACACTAGCAAAGTAATGCTCAAAATTCTCTAAGCGAGACTTCAACAGACATGAACTGAGAACTTCCAGATGTTCAAGCTGATTTAGAAAAGGCAGAGGAACCAGAGATCAAATTACCAACATCCATTGGATCATAGAAAAAGCGAGAGAATTCCAGAAGCATGTCTACTTCTTCTTCATTGACTACGCTAAAGACTTTGACTGTGTAGATAACAACAAACTGTGGAATATTCTTAATGAGATAGAATACCAGACCACCTGACCTGCCTCCTGAGAAATCTGTATGCAGGTCAAGAAGTAACAGTTAAAACTGGACATGGAACAGCAGACTGGTTCCAAATGGGAAAGGAGTCCATCAAGGCTATTTGTCACCTTGCTTATTTAACTTATATGCAGAGTATATCATGCGAAATGCTGGACTGGATGAAGCACAAGCTGGAATCAAAATTGCCAAAAGAAATATCAATAACCTCAGATAATGCAGATGACACCACCCTATGGCAGAAAGTGAAGAAGAACTAAGAGCCTCTTGATGAAAGTGAAAGAAGGGAGTAAAAAAGTTGGCTTAAAACTCAACATTCAAAAAACTAAGATCATGACATCCAGTCCCATCACTTCATGGCAAATAGATGGGGAAACAATGGAAGCAGTGACAGACTTTATATTTTGGCCTCCAAAATCACTGCAGATGGTAACTGCAGCCATGAAATTAAAAGACAGTTGCTTCTTGGAAGAAAAGTTATGACAAACCTACAGAACATATTAAAAAGCAGAGACATTACTGACAAAGGTCCATCTAGTCAAAACTATAGTTTTTCCAGTAGTCATGTATAGATGTGAGAGTTGGACCATAAAGAAAGCTGAGCACTGAAGAATTGATGCTTTTGAACTGTGGTGTTGGAGAAGACTCTTGAGAGTCCCTTGGTCAGCAAGGAGATCAAACCAGTAGATCCTAAAGGATATCAGTACTGTATATTCATTGGAAGGACTGATGCTGAAGCTGAAGCTCCAATAATTTGGCCACCAAAGAATTGACTCCTTGGAAAAACCCTGATGCTGGGAAAGATTGAAGGCAGGAGAAGAAGGGGATGACAGAGGATGAGATGGTTGGATGGCATCACTGACTCAGTGTTCATGAGTTTGAGCAAGCTCCGGGAATTGGTGATAGACAGTGAAGCCTGGCATGCTGCAGTCCATGGGGTCATAAAAAGTCAGGCATGACTCAGTGACTGAACTGAACTGCTACCTCTAACAATAAATATGCTTAAAGTGTTGTTAGATTGTGTGTGTATGTGTGTGTGTGTGTACATGTACTATATATACATATATATATACATACACATATTTGTTACTTGGCATATGGGATCTTAGTCTCACGACAAAGGATCAAACCTGTGTCCCCTCAAAGTGTGGTATCTTAGTCACCGTTCGTGACTAAGCATGCTAAGTCGCTTCAGTGGTGTACCATACTTTGCAACCTTATAGAATGTAGCCCGCCAGGCTCCTCTGTCCATGGGATTCTCCAGGCAGGAATACTGGAGTGGGTTGCCATGTCCCCTTCCAGGGAATCTTCCTGACCCAGGGATGGACCCAGGCAGATTCGATCTTACATCTCTGAGTCTACCCCCATAAGAAGGTGGGTTCTTTACCCCTAGTGCCACCTGTAACCCTAGGGAAGTCCTTAGAACTAGAATTATATTTTCAATTGTTGGTTTCTAAGTAACTGACCAAATTTTAGTTTGTTCTTTTTAATATTATTAGTTTGTATGGCTGTATCAAGTTCTTACTTCTGGCATTCAAGATCTTCATTGCTGCACCTAGACTCTCTAGTTGCAGTACGTGGGCTTAGCTGTCCCCAGCATGTGGGATCTTAGTTCCTCAACAAGGGATTGAACTTGCATCCCCTGCATTGCAAGTGATAATCTTAACCACTGGACAATGAGGTTCTCATGACTAAACTTCAGTTCAACTCTTTGCGACCCCATGAATTGCAGCACGCCAGGCTTCCCTGTCCGTCACCAACTCCCAGAGTTTACCCAAACTCATGTCCATTGAGTCAGTGATTCCATCTAACCATGTCATCCTCTATTGTCCCCTTCTCCTCCTGCCTTCAACCTTTCCCAGCATCAGATTCTTTTCAAATGAGTCAGCCCTTCGCATCAGGTGGCCAAAATATTGAAGTTTCAGCTTCAACATCAGTCCTTCCAGTGAATACCAAGGACTGATCTCCTTTAGGATGGACTTGTTGGATCTCCTTGCAGTCCAAGGGACTCTCAAGAGTCTTCTCCAACACCACAGTTCAAAAGCATCAATTCTTCAGCACTCAGTTTTCTTTATAGTCCAACTCTCATATCCATACATGACCACTGGAAAAACCATAGCCTTGACTAGACGGACCTTTGTTGACAAAGTAATGTCTCTGCTTTTTAATATGCTACCTAGGTTGGTCATAACCTCAGGTATGCAGATGACACCACCCTTATGGCAGAAAGTGAAGAGGAACTAAAAAGCCTCTTGATGAAAGTGAAAGTGGAGAGTGAAAAAGTTGGCTGAAAGCTCAACATTCAGAAAATGAAGATCATGGCATCTGGTCCCATTACTTCATGGGAAATAGATGGGGAAACAGTGGAAACAGTGTCAGACTTTATTTTTCTGGGCTCCAAAATCACTGCAGATGGTGATTGTAGCCATGATATTAAAAGACACTTACTCCTTGGAAAGAAAGTTATGTTCAACCTAGATAGCATATTGAAAAGCAGAAACATTACTTTGCCAACAAAGGTCTGTCTAGTCAAGGCTATGGTTTTTCCTGCGGTCATGTATGGATGTGAGAGTTGGACTGTGAAGGCTGAGCGTCGAAGAATTGATGCTTTTGAACTGTGGTGTTGGAGAAGACTCTTGAGAGTCTCTTGGACTGCAAGGAGATCCAACCAGTCCATTCTGAAGGAGATCAGCCCTGAGATTTCTTTGGAGGGAATGATGCTAAAGCTGAAACCCAGTACTTTGGCCACCTCATGCGAAGAGTTGACTCATTGGAAAAGACTCTGGTGCTGGGAGGGATTGGGGGCAGGAGGAGAAGGGGACGACAGAGGATGAGATGGCTGGATGGCATCACTAACTCGATGGACGTGAGTCTCAGTGAACTCCGGGAGTTGGTGATGCACAGGGAGGCCTGGTGTGCTGCGATTCATGGGGTCGCAAAGAGTTGGACACTACTGAGCGACTGAACTGAACTGAACTGAACTGAATCCCAAACTTTTAATTTATTCCTTCCCCAACCCCTTTCATCACAAGTTTGTCTGTGAGTCTGTTTCTGTTTTCTATTATATTTTCTATTCCACTGTTTTACAATTTTTATGCATCAAGCACCACTATTCACAAGAAGACCTCCCCTTGCCTGCTCTCCCCCAGATTGCTAGTATCTGCATATAGAGGCCCTTGCAGCTATGGAACCTTAAGGATAGGCTTTTTGGACATGGAATGCTCACTGGCATCAGGGAATAGAGGCACATCAAGAAAGAAGGTTCTCACAAATTTTCACATGGGCTAACTTCTTCCTTCTGCAACTTCACTCACAAGCCTCCTCAGTTCAGACTCTTCCCATCATTCCAACAATCTGCATCTAAGAAGAAGCATGAGACTTCTTTGAGGAAAGGAGTGGGAGTAAGCTCTGACATTTATACTAGAAAAGGAAGGCTACAGGAAGTTTCTTCCTGCTTTTTTGTAGGTCCTTGTGCCATGAAGGTAAATGGCATGGCATTTCCATCAGTATTTGAAAGCTTCTATCTGACAAGGCTCTGTGACCTGTGGGCACCATCAGTTCTGTTCAGAACTGTGTGTCCTCCTGATTTTCAACCCTGAAATAGCAACCCACTCCAGTATTTTGCCTGGTGAATTCCATGGACAGAGGAGCCTGGCAGGCTACAGTCCATGGGGTCACAAAGAGTCAGACACACTAAATGACTAACACACACACACACACACACACACACATGCATCACTCTTAGGACAACAAAAAGTGGAAGAAGTGAAGGTCAAAGAAGAAATGGCTTTATTTCCTTTACATCCTCTGAATACCCTTAACAATGGTTTTAGTTATAAAGTCTTAACCTATAACCATTGACTAATGTGAATCAGTAAATGTGTTTGATCCCTTAGAGGACCTTGTGGAATCTTCCTTCCTGCAATATTGATCATCTAAGATACGGGGGAATTAAAGACAATTGAGATAGACTCTTCCAGAGAAGAAAAGAAATGCAAACCAAATGGATATGACAGTTTCATTTTTTACTCCCATGAATGGTGTTACTAACTTTTTAGATACCTTTCTAAAGCCTCGTTAACCATAGTAGCTGAGCATTAATCTGGGTTAGAATCACGCGTTCCATCACAGCATCAGTTTTCAGAGGATCCATTATAATGCCTAACCTAACCTCAAGCAAAGTGCGTGTACCTTTTTTTTGGTGCTTGAAAGACCGTCTGTAAGGACCCCTCTGTAGCTAATACAAGCTGCTCTGGGGTGACTCAGAAGAAGATACAAGCACTTTGCTTGAGGTCACACAGCTTAAAAGTATCAGAACTTTTCATGAAACTTTTAAAAATTTGTATTTACCATCTTATTTTCTAGCTGTGCTGAGTTTTTGTTGCTGCATGTGGGCTTGCAGTGAGTCCACTCCACTTGTAGTGAGCAGGAGTTACTTTCTAGCTGTCATGCATGGACTTCTAACTGCATTGGCTTCTCCTGCTGCAGAGCACAGGTTCTACGGCCTGGGCTTCTGGAGTAGCAGCTCTCGGGCTCTGGAGGGCAGGCTTTGCAGCTGTGGGGCACGGGCTTATTTGTATCCTGGCATGTGGAATCTTCCTGGACCAGGGACAGAAGTGGTGTTCCCTGCTTTGGCAGCCAGATTGTTAACCACTGGGGCCACCAGGAAGTCCTTAATAGAACTTTTAATTATACTTTTATAGGTATTCACACAAAGATCCTGCTTTCTTGCTGACATCAAGCTTCTTTGACTTTTCTTAGAGTGGATGGCAGGAGACCAAGGGAGAAGTCAGTGACAATTCTTCTTAGAAAAAATATTGTTGCATTAAAATAAAGATACCCTGGAAGGTATATGTTACCAATCAGTCTTCTGAAGGACAACAGATGGGAAACTGCAGTTATAAGGAGGGGGAAACATTTTACCTGGAGGGTTCTTGGGAGAAAGATGTGGATTGACCACATAAAAAGTAGTCAGGATCCTGTGAGAATCCTGCCCTCTCCCAAGCTTTTTATTCTCTGAACTCCCAGACTGACCTGCCTCTCAGTGCTCAACTGTGTCCCAGCGCCAGTACTGTCCCCTGTGGTGAGGTCTCCCTGGTAGAGCTGGTAGAGGGTAAAGTACCCCATCTAAACCCAGTTAACAGCCTTGCCTGCAGTCCTGGGACGTATATCTTTTCTCTGCCTTAAATCTGATATAAGAGATCAATGAATATTTGAAATTAACAGAACAAAAATAAATGTCTGCAATGAAACCTGAAAAAAAAAAAAAAGCAGTCAGGAATTCTCTGAGCAGCCCTGGAATTCCAAACATTCCCCCATCCATATCACCTACCTGAGGAGGAGTCCAGAATTCCAGGTAAGTGTGCAGTCTTCACCGCAGCAAGCAGAGGACTGGAGAGAACCTCAGAATGTCTGATTTAAGGGGCAACTATTTAAAATGACATTTTAAATTTGTTTCTAGTTTTTAAAAGTAGCACATATTCAGTAAATAAACGTTAGAAAATTTGGAAAAATTCCAGATCTAGTCAGTTGTAATCTCACCAACCAAAGGACAAATGCTTTTTGGTATTTGCAAATTTCCAACCAGTACTTTTCCTGATTACACTTAGAAGTAAAATGTGTGGGGAGATCCATACTATTCCATGTTCTGCTTTTTCACTCAGCAACATAAAAGGAATGTTTTCCACTCCCATATAGTTCTCCTAGGGTAGAATTTATGGCAGCAAAATGTGCCATCCTACATTGCTGCCATCACTTGTTTAACCTTTGTCCTCCTGCTGAGTATTTCAGTTACTTTCCCTTTTCAGGACAGCAGCATGAGAGCTGATAACTTTGAAATGTTGCCCTCAGTGGTGAACTATCCTGATGAGCCCTTTCAAGTGCACCTGATGAGAAGGGTAGGGACTTGTCCTTAAAGTTCTTGGGTTTTGTTTCAGTTTAGAGCATCAACTCTAAAGCGCCACAGTGGCTCAGACCGTAAACTGTCTGCCTGCAGTGCGGGAGACAGGGGTTCGATCCCTGGGTTGGGAAGATCCCCTGGAGAAGGGAATGGCAATCAACTCCAGTACTCTTGGCTGGAAAACCCCATGGATGTAGGAGCCTGGTAGGCTACAGTCCACGGGGTAGCGAACAGTCGGACATGACTAAGCGACTTCACTTACCTTACCTTAGAGTGTTAACACATCTCACTGCTGGTGAAACAAAATGCACATTCTTCTAACCAAAGGCCCTTATTTACCAATCCATGGAGGGATATCTGGGCCAGCCTCAGTGACTGTTGGCATTTCACAGACAGAACCCTGAAAGCTCAGGCTTGACTTCACCTACTTTCTAGTTCATTTTTCTAAAACTTTTCTCAAAGTGATCAAATTATGAAATGGATGACTGTTCCAGAATTTTCTATTATTTATTTTATAAAAATGGCTTTTATTTTTCCCTTTCTGCCGGATTCCAGAGATGACAGCATGGTTTGACTGAGTAAGTGTGTCCACCAGTGTAGCGATATTGTTGCAGGGCAGTCCCTCCCATCAGAAGGATCTTACAAGAATCACAGGATATAGTCATTTCTGTCGTTATACAGATGCCCATCTTCACAGTTAGCATCTCAATTTTAAGATTAATCTGCCTGAGTCAGTCTCCTGGAAGAGGTTACTACTCCTTTATTTGTGGGGCAGCAATACTCTCTCCACAGAAGAGAAACCTTTGGTTTTTGTTGGTGGTAGTGTTTGGCTTTTTTGGTCCCACCATGTGGCCTCTTAGTTCCCCAACCAGGGAGGGAACACTGCCCCCTGCAGTGGAAAAGTGGAACCCAAAGAATGAGGCTCACATGGTCCCCTGGCCCAGAACATGCAGAGAACCAGTAGCCAGAGCTGGTGACTCTACAGAGTAGATGCAGCAAAACTCCGAGTGTTTGAATCTCCACTAAAGTGCTCTCTTAGCTCTAGCTCAGCAGGATTAGTGAGGAACTTCCGGTTTGGAAGCAAGAGTTAAATGAACTTAGGGAAAATTCTATCTAAAGAAAATAGATCTAGAAACAGTTTCCCTTTTTTTCCCTCCTCTATCCTCACTGTAAGTAGTGAGATTCCTACTGCCACTGAATCAGCTGTCCGCCCCTCACACCACAGACTCCAAGGTTAAGCACTCACTTTACCTAAAAACACACAATTGATTCCACTATTTATAAATGTAGTACACATGATGACAGCACTGGTTAAGTTGGTTGGCAGTAGGAAGGCGATGGCACCCCCTCCAGTACTCTTGCCTGGGAAATCCCATGGACGGAGGAGCCTGGTAGGCTTGCAGTCCATGGCGTCACTAAAAGTCGGACACGACTGAACGGCTTCACTTTCACTTTTCACTTTCATGCATTGGAGAAGGAAATGGCAACCCACTCCAGTGTTCTTGCCTGGAGAATCCCAGGGACTGGGGAGCCTGGTGAGCTGCCGGCTGTGGGGTCGCACAGAGTCGGACACGACCGCTGTGACTTAGCAGCAGCAGCAGCAGGATCTCTCTCTAGTTCTGTGACCTTGTCTAGAGCCAGATGCAAGTGTGCACAGAGGATCATATGAAAGGATTACATGCTGCCAGAAGCTGAGTCTAGTCTTTTCAATGATGTAAGCAAGGGTTGCGGAGAACTGAGTAGCCTCACAGGTGCACTGGGAACCTGTGACAGCTACCAACAACTCGGGCAGAGAAAGCTATGACTCCACAGCTCTCCGTGAAGGAGGGAGACTGGGGGATTTCCTCCTTGTGGCAGATTTCAGTAGTGGAAGGAGCAACAACTGAGTGGCCAGGACACCCAGGGTCTGGTCTCAGTCAGACACTAACTAACAGATGCCAGGAGCAGGTCACTTAACCTCTCTAAGACTCAGGGTGCCCTCCTGTAAAAGGCAGCGGTTTCATTAGGTCAGGGATTGCCAATGGATGACACGAACACCCTCCCCTCCCTCAAGCCTTTGGTGGAGACCACTGCTCCATCACATCACTGTTTAGGCATTTTTCTACAACATTCTAGGCAGGCATTGCCACTTAGAGTTGGTCCACAAGCTGAAATCTACTTATCATCCCCTCATTTGGTGATCACTGAAGTCCTTTCTAGCCTCTGAAAGGAGAGTTCCAAGTTTCCAAGTAAGAGCGAAGCATCTTTCTGATTTGGCAATAGCTCCTCAAAAAAAAGTAAAATGGGGACATCCCTGGTGCAACTGCCTGTCAATGCAGGGGATGTGAGTTCGATAGCTGGGTCAGGAAGATTCCACAAGCCCTGGAGCAACTAAGCCTATGCACCACAACCACTGAAGCCCTCATGCATGGGGACAGCATCAGTAATTCAGGTGGTTGCAAGTGTGTTTTATTGAAAGTAGCAGTGATTAGGTTAACATGGGTCCCATATTACAACCCACTCCTCAATCCCCAAACTACACAGGGGCAAGCCTCAGGCCAGGGGAGCATGTGTATGTTGGATAAGAGCCCTAACTAGCTTTAGTTATTGCCCTCATGCCAGGGAAACATGGGTGTGTGTGGTGGAGGGGGGGGGGTTGCAGGGATAAAAGCCTTAACTAACTTGAGCTGTTGCCCTCAGGGTAAGGAAACAAGAGGGAGATGCCTTTGTGATGAAGCGGTGCATCTCACTGTTCTGGCCTCAGGTGGAGACCTACACTGAAGCATCGAAGTGGACTGGCACGTACGGTTTACCCGCACAAGCCACTATGATGCGTTTCTCCACTTGGGTGGTCTTGTAGGCGCAGTTGGGGTACTTGGAGCTGCCAGTCTCGTGGCAGTCTTGTGATGCGCATGGTGGATTTGCTCTGGTAGCAGTTGGTCTGCCCATTCTTGCAAGTGACTTTCTTCTGGGAGCACACGGCCTTAACATCGGCCAGAGACTCATGCACAAAGGTGTTCACTGGCTTGCATTTCCCCTGGGTCATCTTCCGGCAGAACATCATCAGGTTGCAGTAGTTGGAGTTGCTGCTGGGGGAGCTGCCAGAGTCCATGTGCTGCCGCTCGAACTTGGCAGCTGCAGATTCCTTGCCCAGGGAAGGCTGAACACGCACCAGCAGCAGCACCAAGGACCAACAGGGGCAACACGACTAGAGACTTCAGAGCCATGATGACCACACTCCCCTGGAGGAATCTGAATGAGAAAAGGGGGAGATGAGGAAAAGCATCACCTTCGAAAGAGAACCCCAGCTCCCACCTGTAGCCTCCCTGGCTTACAGTCAACCAGAAAGATGTCTGTCCTCCTAAGAGTTTTTCTAAGTAAGGAGACACTCACATATACTCTTCCCACAAACATTTGACCCCCACTTCCTACAGAGGGGTCATCCGCCTCTCTAGGTGGTGACCTCAGAAATGACCTAAAATCCTAGAAGTCCTGTCTTTGAATATAGAAGGTCTTTTGATATGAAATATATTTGGAAAATAAAATACACTCATGCAGCTCATTAGGTGATCCTTTTGAATAAACCATTAATAAGAAAGATTTTGAATAAGACAAGTTGTACCCCTGAAATAACCACCCAGTATTCACCCAGGATCACAGTTGATAGAGCCCTCTTGTCCTCCAATGCAAGGGAAGCTCAGCTCCGTGTCTGACACCACAACATAAGGACACCATTGTGTTCCTAAGAGAAATTTGAGCCTCCCCAGCCAGAGTGCTGTCCCTTCTCCAGCCTCATGGGTTCCCTGCAGCCTTTCCTGACCCCAGCTCTACCCACTGCTCATGTCTGCCCATCCTGATTCTCAGGCTAGTCTCGGTCATTCTGGAACCCCCTTCTCAAACCCTCAAGCAGAAGCAGCCTCTGAAACCAACTCTTGGGCTTCTTACCTAAGTCTCTAGCTTGGTCTCTGAGAGAGAAAGCAGTTTCTGCAATCAGTCTATCCCAGGAATGTGGACCTTATACAAATTAAAAAGGGGTTGGGTTTCAAGAAGAGCAGGGTGGGAGGAACATCTTGGTCTCAGTCCACAGGAAAACAAGGTCATGTTAGGAAGGGACTGGGAATTGCCCAGGGCACCCTCTTTGGGGGCTGCCAATAAGACCCTTTCTTTCTATAAGCAGCAGAGAAAGTCACTATAGCACTGATGCTTGAACCCCAACCAAGTCTTTGTTCTGCACTAAATAGCCCTTGCTGCTGCTGCTAAGTCACTTCAGTTGTGTCCGACTCTGTGTGACCCCACAGACGGCAGCCCACCAGGCTCCCCCATCCCTGGGATCCTCCAGGCAAGAACACTGGAGTGGGTTGCCATTTCCTTCTCCAATGCATGAAAGTGAAAAGTGAAAGTGAAGTCACTCAGTCATGTCCGACTCCTAGAGACCCCATGGACTGCAGCCTACCGGGCTCCTCTGTCCATGGGATTTTCCAGGCAAGAGTACTGGAGTGGGTTGCCATGAGTTTAGCAAAAGGCACATTGCATATGATCACAGAAAGGGGAGAAAAAGGAAGGTCCTTTCTCTCCCCAGAAGTCCTGGAGCTGCTTTGGCCAGAATTCCACATCTCCCGCCAGCACCTCTGCAAGGGGAAAAGCAAGAGGTGTCCAGTTGCCCCCAGCTGGAAGGATCCCTAGATCTGGAGAAGGGATGATTACCTGAACACGGAGGAGAAGGAAGCCTCTGTGTGACTCACCCAGTTCTGGCCAATTCTATTCTCCTGGGCTGATGAAGAACAGTGTGTGGCCGATCTTATCTACACTGACCTATCCTTCCATAGGCCAGAGTAGAGGAGAGGAACTTGAGAAAAGCCAAAATGCAAAATCCCCTTTAGAGAAGAAATAGAGAACTGCGGGGAGCCGCGGGAGGACCTCCACCCGTGGCAAAGGTCATGAGGAAGGAGGCTCGACATACGCAAAGGCGGGATCGAGCCTCAGGAGTCCCCCTGGAAATTCTCCAACATCTACCCCCAAAACCAGAGCCTGCCTACTTTACTACTTTGTGCTCTCACCTACACCTCTGACTTTACGGGGGCTGTCCCCCACCACCTCTTTCAGAGAAGGAGTTAACTTAGAGTTCCAGTTAATAATAATGCCTAGGCGTGACAGGAGTGTTCCAAACTTACAAACTCCTCTGAAGGTTCTCTAGCCTGCCTGACAGGCTTGTCCGGCCATATGTGATTGCTCACAGCCTCCCAATCGTGAAAGGCACGAGATGCTTTAAACCTTCTAAAAACAGGTTCTTTAGAGAAGTTAGAAAACTATTAGTATAGTCTAGTGGGCTGATTAGAAATTGTATTGGTGAAGGGTTTTTCATTTGTTGAGCCAATGTTTGTTGCTAAGTCTCCACATCCCCTGCCCTTACACACATTAATGAATATATACAAGAAATAAGTATTAACCTTTGATATTAATCACGTTAGACCTTAGGCTAAGTAAATTCTTTCCTTAATTAAAACACACTACACCCTCACCCTATAGGAATGTAACTTTATCTGGTACCTTTGGAAGGTGGAGTCTTTTTTAAGAATAATCACCCCTGGAGAAATAAGTGTCCTGGTTGACTGACCGCTGTCACAAGGAGAGGGTCATAAATTGTCAGCAGGCCCCCGGCCAGAAGATGATGTAACACCCCTAAGACTTCTGTATACATTTGTATGAAGCACCTGACTTTGATAAAAGTCAGGACTGCTGACCCCACGTGACTTTTGTATAACACCCCAGTGTATAAAAACAGACTCTGGAAAATAAAGAATTGGGATCAGTTTCTCGAAATACTGGTCTCCCCATGTAGCTCTCTCTCTCAAACTCTGGCTGAGTCTCCATCTGGAGCGCAGAACCCACCAAGCTTACTAATTTTGCCTGGGCTTCTAAGATCCAGCCGGGGAGGCCTCAGTGTCTCCTCTCCTTCGGGAGAACGGAAGGACGCCTGCGGCCTACATAAGTGGTACAAACTTCTTGTCTTGAAGTTTTATTGGTCTCCCACGCAAACCAAGCTACTCAGCCTCTTTTCTCCACTGAATTTTCCTACTGAGCTATCCTCATTCTATTACTCTTTATATCTCTAATTAATATCTAGTTGAAGCTATTGTATCCTGATCCTCGCCGATGCCGTTCCCGCTTCGAACTCCCTGGATCAGCCGGGGCTGGACCTCAGCAGAGAACATTATATTTCTTGGCAATAGACTTTCCTCCCAGAAAGAGACCTGTATTTGCTGGAAGACAATTTTATTTTTATTATTTACTTTTAAGATACAGTTGATTTACATTATGGTGTTAGTTTTAGGTGTGTAACAAAGTGACTCAGACATATATGAGTATATATATATATGTGTGTGTATATATATATATATATATATATATTCTTTACCACTAATGCCACCTGGGAAGCACACACATACATATATATTTGTTGTTATTATCGTTGTTTATTCGCTAAGCCATGTCCAACTCTTCTGCGATCCCATGGTCTGCAGCCTGCCAGGGTCCTCTGTCCATGTGATTTCCCAGTCAAGAATACTGGAGTTGGTGCCATTTCCTCCTCCAAGGTATCTTTCCAACCCAGGGATCGAATTTGCATCTCTGACATTGCAGGCGGGTTGTTTACCACAAAGCAACCAGGGAAACCCCCTACTAATATATATGTAAGGGGCTATATGGTAAGAATCTTCCTGCTAGTGCAGGAGATGGGTTGGATCCCTGGGTCAGGAAGATCCCCTGGAGTATAAAATGGCACCCCACTCCAGTATTCTTGCTGAAAACTTTCATGGGCAAAGGAGCCTGGAAGGCTAGAGTCCATGGGGTTGCAAAGAGTTGGACACGACTGAGCACATTATGCCTATATTGCAAAGTTACAAAATATTCACAACCTAAAAGTTGAGAGCTAAGTTTAATTCAGCAGAAATATTTAGGACTTCAAGCCCAGGAGATAGTATCCCAAGTGACCCTGAGAGAACTACTCTGAGGAGGCGAGGGGAAGAGTCAGGTTGTATAGAAGTTTTGCAGCAAAGGGCAGGTAGTGTGAACATGAAAAGATTATTGTTAATTAAAGAACACTGGATGTCCCAAGTTAAGAAATTTAGTGCTTTTCTATGTGTAGGAAGATTCAGAGTGGGCTTGCTAGCATCATTCCTTTCATAAGCATCTCAGCTATCCTGGGCCAGTATCCTATGTTGTTCACATCCTGAGCTCCCTTCAGGCTCACCGTAGGGAGTGGCTTCAGTCTGATGGCTACCAGACCGCAGTTATTCTTCTCCTTGCTGGGTGCCCTTAGGGCTCACCAGCTCACATTGGAAAGCTCAAATCACTGGTGACTGTGACATCCATGTTTACTGAAATATTTCATTTCTCAATATATATATAAATATATATATTGCAGGGAGAAGTCAATTCAAACTCCATGTTGGAACTGTTTCTTTGACTAGCTTTTGTTATTATAATCATACGTAAAGGTCTGCCTCAGCGAATCCTGCCCCTCTGCCTGACTGTTAAAATAAAGTGCCTTGTTCAGAACCCTGTCTACCTACAGATGGCAGGAAGGAAGAAATTAACACATTGCCCTGCCTGAGACTTGCCATTCTAGAAACACTTGCAAGATTAATGGCCTTTTTACCTTGTTTATTCACCTTCCCCCATCTCTGATCCATAAAGAAACCTGACATCCAGACCAAAGGAAGATAATTGTTTTGAGACATTAGTCAGCCAACTTTTCAAATAAAGTCATATTCTTTGACTCAATGCCTCAGCTCTTGGATTCACTGGCCTGTCGTGCAGTGAGCTGGATGAAGCACAAGCTGGAATCAAGATTGCCGGGAGAAATATCAATAACCTCAGATACGCAGATAACACCACACTTATGGCAGAAAGTGAAGAAGAACTAAAGAGCCTCTTGATGAAAGTGAAAGAGGATAGTGAAAAGTTGGCTTGAAACTCATCATTCAGAAAACTAAGATCATGGCATCCACTCCCATCACCTCATGGCAAATAGATGGGGAAACAATGAAAATGGTGGGAGACTTTATTTTTCTGGGCTCCAAAATCACTGCAGATGGTGACTGCAGCCGTGAAATTAAAAGACAGTTGCTCCTTGGAAGAAAAGCTAGACAACATAGACCAACCTAGACAGCATATTAAAAAGCAGAGACATTACTTTGCCAACAAAGGTCCATCTAGTCAAGGCTATGGTTTTTCCAGTAGTCATGTATGGATGTAAGAGTTGGACTATAAAGAAAGCTGAGTGCTGATGAATTTATGCTTTTGAACTGTGGTGTTGGAGAAGATGCTTGAGAGTCCCTTGGACTGCAAGGAGATCCAACCAATCCATCCTAAAGGAAATCAGTCCTGAATTTCATTGGAAGAACTGATGTTGAAGCTGAAACTCCAATACTTTGGCCACTTGATGTGAAGAACTGAATCACTAAAAAAGACCCTGATGCTGGGAAAGATTGAAGGTGGGAGGAGAAGGGGACAACAGAGGATGAGATGGTTGGATGGCATCATTGACTTGATGGACATGACTTTGAGTAAGCTCCAGGAGTTGGTGATGAACAGGGAAGCCTGGCATGCTGCAGCCCATGGGGTCACAAAGAGTTGGCCATGACTGAGTGACTGAACTGAATTGAACTCAGTGTGTCGGGGGGAGCAAATAGGGATTCTACAGGAAATAAATGAGATTTTAAGGGAATAAATGGGATGGAAAATAATTTGTGATAATGTCTGTCTATGCAAATGTGAGAGGTCTATCTTTTCCCAGGCTATAAAACTCCCATGAGTAGATTTATAGCAACTTTACCCTCAGAAGATTCTGCTTTTATTCATATACGAGATGCTCCAAAAAACTTCTTTCTGCATCTGCTGGGTCTCAAATATCTTGTTTAAAATAACCTTCATATCAACTCTGCAGATCTGAGTGGGTACCCACACTAACCAGTTTAGAATTTGATCTTTCATTCATTCATTCAACAATGGGAGTACAAAAATAAGTTAGAGGGCCTGCCCTAAAAGGGCCTCATAGGATGCTTTGCATTCCTCAGGTGAGTCCCACCAAAGCGTTGGGCATGGCTGCATGAAAACGGTCATTCTTGTGGCACTTTTTCAGTGCCAGAATTTCAAGGAGTTGGTCCAACAAGACTATTTCAGGGTCACAGCTCAAGTATGAACAAGCTTTCTAAAACCCAAAGAAGATTCTTCAATAGCCTACCATGTAGGTATCTCTAAGTATTGTTACCAAAAAGTGGGGTTGGGCTGCTCACCACCCAAGAGGCATTAAAGAGGCCCAGGTTGGTGAAAGGAAAGTTTGTTCTGTTGCCAGTGCTGGCAACTGCGGGGTGGGGAAGGCAGACATCTGTCTAAAGGCCAACTCCCCCACTGTCAATCAGTGGGCAGGAACCTTTATAGGCTGAAGGGGAGGGCTACCTGTAGAAACATTTATGCTGTCAAGGATATTATTGGGCCAACTGATAAATTTGTATACAAAAACAGGAAGCAAACTAACATGGGGTACTGTGTTTTGCTTCCTTTCACCTCCTTGACTTCTCTTAAGACAGATGTTCACTATAATTAACTTCTTTGACAATTATTTACCATGCATCTACTACACACTAGTTCTTATTACCACACAGAGATGAGACACAGTATTTGCCTTCAAGGTACTCACAGTTCTATGCTGCTGCTAAGTCACTTTAGTCATGCCAAACTATTACAAAAAGCTTTCAATATGCAAGGAGCCTAAGGAAAGGAAGAGGAATTGTTCCAAGGAGGGCTCCGCGGAGTAACTGACCTTTAAACTGAGACTTGGAATGTGTGTAGGTATTCACAGGTGGATAGGTCTCCCTATGATACACAGCTGAGAGAGCGTGGATGGCACAGGAAAGGAATCTGTATAGCCTCCAGGTCCCCAACTCTAGACTTCTGCATGAGTGACACCAGCCTCAGGCTGCGCCATGGAGACAGCTGAAAAGCACACAATAGAGCGGAGCAGGTGGGTGACCTCAGGAGACTGAAGCCTTTGCTGGAGAAACTATAGTGGGGGCAGGGACAGGTTCAGGGTTTGCATCACTCAGGCAGAGAAATGAGAAGGAAGCCTTGATATTGATCAGGAACATGTAAAGGTCTGTGAGATCCATAGGGTTCAATGAATCCATCCTGAGAACAAGCCATCAGGCACTTAGGCAGGCTGAACCCAGTAGCCGTGCACCTAGACAGGAGGGGCTGACTGCTCTCTGCACAGATAGATTGATTGCTGCTGCTGCTGCTAAGTCGCTTCAGTCATGTCCAACTCTGTGCGACCCCAGAGACAGCAGCCCACCAGGCTCCCCCGTCCCTGGGATTCTCCAAGCAAGAACACTGGAGTGGGTTGCCATTTCCTTCTCCAATGCATGAAAGTAAAAAGTTAAAGTTAAGTCGCTCAGTCATGTCTGACTGTTAGCGACCACATGGACTGCAACCTACCAGGCTCCTCTGTCCATGGGATTTTCCAGGCAAGAGTACTGGAGTGGGGTGCCACTGCACGATAAATGATGTCAATAAAGGAAAAAATTGGACCACTGATAGAGAAAGGGGAAATCAAATGGAAGTTCTTTATTCTATCGGTAATCTCTCATTGCCATTAATGTATGGGATAATTGATTAATTTAGAGATTGGTCTACCTCTTCCTCTTTTTTTGCAAAAAGGAAACCTACATAGAAAACTATACTTAGTAATCCAGCAGACCACTTCACATCCCTTTTTGTCAGCTCGGTAATAATGTTGTTAAATCTCTGTGTTTGCATTCTGCTTTCTCTCTCTCTCTTTTTGGCCAAGAACTGTGATCTTAGTTCCTTCACCAGGGATGAAACCTGTGCCTTCTGCAGTGAGAGCATGGAGTCCTAAACATTGGACTGTCAGGGAATTTCCTCTGTTCTTACTACTTATGAGAAAGTAACATCTGAATAGAATTCGTCATTATTTAATACAGTCTGTTGTGTGGCTGCTGCTGGTATTTCAATGAATACTCCTCACGACGGCCACTGATGTTAGAAATGTTAGCATGGTCCTCCATGAAAAGTATCACTCAACTTCTCTGTCAGTAATGAGACTCATTACATCACCCTTTCCTCTGAAGAAGGATCTCAGAAGCTCATAGATACACTCCCAACTTTGAGGGGCCCTGTGGACAGAGACGGAGAAGGCAATGGCACCCCACTCCAGTACTTTTGCCTAGAAAATCCCATGGACGGAGGAGCCTGGTAGGCTGCAGTTCATGGGGTCGCTAGAGCCGGACACGACTGAGTGACTTCACTTTCACTTTTCACTTTCATGCATTGGAGAAGGAAATGGCGACCCACTCCAGTGTTCTTGCCTGGAGAATCCCAGGGAGGGGAAGCCTGGTTGGCTGCCGTCTATGGGGTCGCACAGAGTCGGACACGACTGAAGCGACGCAGCAGCAGCAGTGGACAGAGAGCTCCTCAGCTGCTGTGCACTAGTTTGGGTCACATCTTGCATAGTTCCTTCTTGTGAGCTGATCCCTAATTCATTCCAATGATAGTCTGCAGTCAACATTGTCTCTTTCTTTAAGAAATTGGGGATTTCTCTCTATCATTTTCCTGAGGCCAAGCCAACTCTGTGACAGGAAATCTATTCTCTGGAGAATTCCCTGCTAACCCTTCTGCTGACTCTTCTATTATGTACGTCTTCTCTTTTCATATCTGCTTCATCATTTAACACCCACTGACTTCACCGAAAGATGAGAAGCTTTTGCCTGGCTCTGGACTTCTGCACTTTCTGCATGAAATGTTCTTTTATATTTCAGTTTAAATATTTCAGGTTATATTTCAGGTTTCAGTTTAAATTTCCCTTCATTAGAGGTTCTTTTCTGACCACCTTCTCTATAGTCCTTGTCTTAGGGCCTCCAGATGGCTACAAGAAACTTCCACAGACTGGGCGGCTTATGAACAACAGAAATTCATCTCTCATGGTCCTGAAGGCTGAGAAGTCTGAAATCATGGCACCAGCACCTTTGATGTCTAGGGAGAGCCTGCTTTCTGGTTCATAGATAGCTCTTTTTGCCAGGGTTTTCTTGGTGAAAAATGAAAGTGAAGTCGCTCAGTCATGTCTGACTCTTTGCGACCCCATGGACTGTAGCCCAGGCTCCTCCATCCATGGAATTTTCTAGGCAAGAGTACTGGAGAGGGTTGCCATTTCCTTCTCCAGGGGATCTTCCCAACCCAGGGGTCGAACCCGGGTCTCCCGCACTGCAGGCAGACGCTTTGGCTCAGCAGTAAAGAATCTGCCTGCAATGTGGGAGGCCTGGGTTGAAGACCTGGGTTCGATCCCTGGGTTGGGAAGATCCATGGGGCGGGCATGGCAACCCACTCCAGTATTCTTGCCTGAAGAATCCCCATGAGGAGCCTGGTGGGCTACAGTGCATGGGGTCGCAAAGAGCTGGACACGACTGAACAACTAAGCACACTTCGCACATAGTAGAAGAGGCAGGGGGCTCTCCAAAGCCTCTTTTAGAAGGACACAAATACAAAAATAAAATAAAAAGACATTTAATATCATCCATGAGGGCTCCACCCTCATGACTGATCACCCTAAAGGCCTCACCTCCTAACACTATCCCATTTGGGATAGGATTTCAGTATAGGAATTGGGGGAGGTTGAAAAACTTCAGTCTGTAGCAATTCTCTTCTTTTCATCCACCAGCTCCTCAATCCAATCATCTTACTTTTTCCTTCATAGCTCTTATTAGAATCTTCAATTATTTATTTGTTACTTCTTTAACATTTCTCTGCCTCCACTACAGTTCAGTTCAGTTCAGTTCAGTCGCTCAGTCATGTCCAACTCTTTGCGACCCCATGAATCGCAGCACACCAGGCCTCCCTGTCCATTACCAACTCCCAGAGTTCACTCAGACTCACGTCCATCGAGTCAGTGATGCCATCCAGCCATCTCATCCTCTGTCGTCCCCTTCTCCTCCTGCCCCCAATCCCTCCCAGCATCAGAGTCTTTTCCAATGAGTCAACTCTTCGCATGAGGTGGCCAAAGTACTGGAGTTTCAGCTTTAGCATCATTCCTTCCAAAGAACACCCAGGACTGATCTCCTTTAGAATGGACTGATTGGATCTCCTTGCAGTCCAAGGGACTCTCAAGAATCTTCTCCAACACCACAGTTCAAAAGCATCAATTCTTCAGCGCTCAGCTTTCTTCACAGTCCAACTCTCACATCCATACATGACTACTGGAAAAACCATAGCCTGGATTAGAGGGACCTTTGTTGGCAAAGTAATGTCTCTGCTTTTGAATATGCTATCTAGGTTGGTCATAACTTTCCTTCCAAGGAGTAAGCGTCTTTTAATATCATGGCTGCAGTCACCATCTGCAGTGATTTTGGAGCCCAAAAAAATAAAGTCTGATACTGTTTCCACTGTTTCCCCATCTATTTCCCATGAAGTGATGGGACCAGATGCCATGATCTTCGTTTTCTGAATGTTGAGCTTTAAGCTAACTTTTTTACTCTCTTCTTTCACTTTCATCAAGAGGCTTTTTAGTTCCTCTTCACTTTCTGCCATAAGGATGGTGTCATCTGCATATCTGAGGTTATTGATATTTCTCCCGGGAACCTTGATTCCAGCCTGTGCTTCTTCCAGCCCAGCGTTTCTCATGATGTATTCTGCATAGAAGTTAAATAAGCAGGGTGACAATATACAGCCTTGACGTACTCCTTTTCCTATTTGGAACCAGTCAGTTTTTCCATGTCCAGTTCTAACTGTTGCTTCCTGACCTGCATACAAATTTTTCAAGAGGCAGGTCAGGTGGTCTGGTATTCCCATCTCTGTCAGAATTTTCCACAGTTTATTGTGATCCACACAGTCAAAGGCTTTGGCATAGTCAATAAAGCAGAAATAGGTGTTTTTCTGGAACTCTCTTGCTTTTTCAGTGATCCAGCAGATGTTGGCAATTTGATCTCTGGTTCCTCTGCCTTTTCTAAAACCAGCTTGAACATCAGGAAGTGATTATACACCCACTCTTTACAAAAGAGTAGATCTGGGGCAAATGTCTTTTTCTAAAACTTTCCTTGGAAGTGAAATGCTAAAGGGAAGAATGAGTGGATATCTGTTAGGAGTTCCCATATAGAGGCCCTTCTGGCTATGAAAACTTAAAGAGACACTTTCTGGACTCAGAATGCTCAGTGGCATCAGGGAATAGATGTACATTAAGAAAGAAGGTTTTCTCATTTTTTCCTTCTGCAACTTCATTCACAAGCCCCCTCAGTTCAGACGCTTCCTGCATTCCAACAATCCACATCTCAGAAGCATGAAGCTTTTATGAGGAAAAGAGTGGGAATACATTCTTGCATTTATCCTGGAGAAGGAAGGTTACAGGAAGTTTCTTCCTGCTTTTTTGTCGGTCCTTGTGCCATGAAGGTAAATGGCATGACCTTTCCATCAGTATTTGAAAGCTTCTATCTGGCAAAGCTCTGTGACCTGTGGGCACCATCAGCTCTTTTCAGAACTGTGACTCTTCCTGATTTTCAGGTTTACTGCCTAGTGGACCAAGACTACAGCGACACTTAAGAGCAAACATGAGAAGGTAAAGACTCCCAGCACCCAAAGGAGACCATAAAATATTTCAAGAGCATTTTCCAAAATTTATCAGGAGCCATGGGGAAAGGGGATAAACATGTGGGGATAAAGAACAAGTGAAGTGAAAGTCACTCAGTTGTGTCCGACTCTTTATGACCCCATGGACTATACAGTCCGTGGAATTCTCTAGGCCAGAATACTGGAGTGGGTAGCTTTTCCCTTCTCCAGGGGATCTTTCCAACCCAGGGATTAAACCCAGGTCTCCCGCATTGCAGGCAGATTCTTTACCAGCTGAGCCACAAGGGAAGCCCCTTATAAGAGCTTTTCATATTCTAACACGTATTGCAAATATCTTAGAACCAACTATGATAAGCAGATTTCTTAAAGTCTCCTCAACCCATAGGAACTACTCGTTCTCCCCAGGAAAGCATCTGATCAGACTAATGTTTCTGCAGTACTGATCTTCTAAAGTACAAAGTGATTAGAGATCCTTACAAGTCACTATCAAGACAATAAAGAACAAAAGAAATGAAGGTCAAAGAGAGAAATGGCTTTATTTACTCTTACCTCCTCTGAATGGACTTAACAATGGTTTCGGTTATAACGTCTTAACCTGTAACCATTGACTAACATGAATCAGTAAACGTGTTTGATCCCTTTGAGCACTCTGTGGAATCTTCCTTCCTGCACTATTGATCATCTAAGATAATGGGGAGGATTGAAGATCTTTGAGATCAATTATTCAGGAGAAGAAAACAAATGCAAACCAAATGTATTACAAGTGATGGTTCCATTTTTAACTCCCCTGGATGGTTCTGCTTTTTAGATACTCCTCTCTAAAGCCTTGTTAACCATAGGAACTGAGCATTAATGTGGATTACAATCAGACATTCCATCACAGCATCAGTTTTCAGAGGATCCATAATCTAATCACATTTGCCAACTTTCCCTCTGTCGTGTCCCTATTTGACTGTCAGTCACTCAGAAACCCCTGAGTTAGGCCACTGAGTAAAAGAAGAAGCTGGTGTTTTCAAAATATATTGATCTGGCTAAAGAGCTAGCTCCCAAGGAGAGGCGCCAGGAGTCCAGAGTAAAATGCCCAGTTGATTCTGGCTGATGTCAAAATTCTAGAAGAGCCAACCCAGTGGAAAGGCAGATGCGTGTGTCGCTCCTGACTCTTTGTGACCCCATGGCCTTTAGCCCTCCAGTCTTCTCTTTCCTCTGAATTTTCCTGCCAAGAATACTGGAGTGCGTTACCATCTCCTTCTCCAGAGGATCATCCAGACCCAGGGATTAAACCCGCTTTTCTTGTGTCTCCTGCATTGGCAGGGGGACTCTTTACCACTGTGCCACCTCAGAAAGCAGGTACCACTGGCTGTATTGGTCAGGTGGTAATTTTGCATGAACAGTGGAGAAAAGGCTCTTGTCTACAGCCAAAGGGGCTAGGAAACAAGCCAGCTCTCAATGGGAGAGCGCTGGTGAGACATATGAATCTCTGGGGTTCCAGTCATGGTTCTGATCCTAGAGGACAGCTAAAGTTCAAAGCAGAAAACCCAGACAGATGATCATTGAGATCATAACAGAAAGTAGGATAACATGTGACTAGTAGAATATTCTGACCCATATATTAAATGACTTTTAGCAAACTCCGTGTTTGGAAGGACAGGGCATCCTTCCATTCATCCATCAAACATTTCTGAGCATAGACTGTGTGCCAGGTATTGGGGATTCAAAGACACACCGGTCCCAGGGAGTCCCCAGCAGATGTGACCACTCATCTGTCTCCATGCCTGGCCAACTTTCTGCCCTGGGGGGAGAAAGAGAAGTTTCTAGAAACTTCACTTTCTCATGAAGACTTCACTTGTCTCCCCTTATACCCCTGCCCTTTCCTCCTGCTTTTTTCTTCTTGACTCCTTTTCTTCCTTCAGATGTTCCATACCCCTGTCACTATGAACTCACCTAACTCTAGGTCAGGTGTCCTGGTTGAGGTTAACTGACTGACAAGTTTAGTTCCTCTGGGCACTCAGTTCGGTGTACATTTGCATGTGCATTTGCATATGCATGTGTATATGTGCACACGTGTGAGTGTGCATGTGGTTTGAGATAAGACTGTCTCTCTAGCTGGACAGGAATATAGGGAAATTCACTTCCGTCAATAAATGTGGAAGTCTGCCCTGTGTCAAACACAGATCTAAGTACAGAGGATAACTGTACAAATATGCATGGACCTTTCTCCTGATGGTTTCTCAATTAAGCTGAAGCTGAGGGTCTGGATATGACAGACCTAATGAGAGTGTATTTTCCATAGAATAATGGGCAGACCCTGTAGTTACGGCTCTCTGTCCCATAACCCTACATAAGAGAAAGTTCTTTTTTTTTTTAATAAGCATTTAATGGTGAAAATACATCAAATCTGACAATAATTTTAAGCAATGTTGCTTAAAAGAGTTAATGTCATGTTTACTTTTTCACAGGTATAATGTTGATTCCATCACATAATGTGATATTTGCACAGATCGTTTTATTTCCCATATAGCCATGGGAAAGGAAGGTAATCTGGATTGGGCTCCTGTTCTTTCATTTGTTAAGCGAGAGCTTAACAAATTCCCTTCCTTTTTGCCGTGCTTGAAAGACTTTGTCTGCAAGGACCCCTCTGTAGCTAATGCAAGCTGCTCTGGGGTGACTCAGAAGAAGGTACAAGCACTTGGCTTGAGGTCACACAGCTTTAAAGGATCAGGGCTTTTCATGAAACTTTTTAAATTTTTTTATTTATTTACTTATTTTATTTTAGGGCTGCATTGGGCTTTTGCTGCTGCACGTGGGCTTACTCCAGTTAGTGAGCAGGAGTTACTTTCTAGTACTCATGCATGGACTTTTTACTGTGCTGGCTTCTCTGGTTGCAGAGCACAGGCTCTAGGGCCTGGGCTTCAGTAGTTGTGGCTCTCGGGCTCTAGAGGGTAGGCTCTGTAGTTGTGGTACACGGACTTATTTGTACCCTGGCATGTGGAATCTTCCTGGACATGGAAGCCATGTCCCCTGCTTTGGTGGACTCCTGATCACTGAACCACCAGGGAAATCCTTTATGGAACTTTTCATTATACCTCTATCTGTATTCACACAAAGCTCCTGCTTTCTTTTTTACCTCGAATTTTGCCTTTTTTTTTTTTTTTTTTTTTTAAGAAAGAATGTCAGGAGACCAAGGGAAAAGTCAATTCTTCTAAGAAAAACTATTGTTGCATCAAAATAGTGATTCCCTGGATGCTGTGTGTTACCAATTAGTCTTCTGAAGGACAACAAAGGGGAAATTGCACTTATTCACAGGGCAAAGCATTTTACCTGGAGGATTCTTAGGAGAAAGGGGTATTGACCCCATAAAAAGTAGTCAAGAATTCTCTGAGCAGCCCTGGGATTCCAAATACTCCCCCATCAATATCACGTACCTGAGAAGTCCAAGATTCTAGACAAAGGCACAGTCCCCACTGCAGCAAGCAGAGGGCTGGAAAGGACCTCAGAATGTCTGATTTAAGGGACAACTATTTTAAATGACATTTTAAAATTTTTCTAGTTAAAGAAGTAACATACATTCAATAAAGAAATGTGAGAAAATTTGGAAAAATCTGAAATCTACTCAGCTGTAATCTCACCAACCAAAAGGCAAATGTGTGGTGTGTTCTGCTTTTGCACTCATTATAAAAAGAATTTTTCCACTCCCGTATGGTTTCCCCTAGGGTGGACTTCATAGCACTATAGTCTGTCATCCTACATTGGTCCCATCACTTGTTTAACCTTTCTCCTACTGCTGAGTATTTCAGTTACTTTCTCTTCTCAGGACAGCAGCCTGACAGCTCACGGCTGTTTGAAATGTTGCCCTCAGAGGTGGTGGCCTTTCCTGATGAGCTCCCTCAAGTGCACCTGATGAGAAAGGTAGGGACTTGTTCTCCTTGAAGTTCTTGATTTTTGTTTCAGTTTAGAGTGTTAACAACACACCTCACTGCTGGTGAAACAAAAATACATGCTTTTCTAACCTAAGTCTCTTATTTACCAACCCATGGAGGGAGATTTGGGCTAGACTCAATGACTGCTGGCATTTCAGACAAAACCCTGAGAGGGCAGGATGAATAGAGCAAAAGAACCCTGGACTTACTATGTGCTTGCTGACTTCAGCTACTCTCAATTTCATTTTTCTAAAACTTTTCTCAAGGTGTTGTTCAATCGCTTGGTCGTGTCCGACTCCTTGTGACCCCATGGACTGCAGAACTCCAGGTTTCCCTGTCCTTCACTGTCTCCCAGAGTTTGCTCAAACTCATGTCCATTGAATCGGTGATGCTATCCAATCATCTCATCCTCTGTCATCCCCTTTTCCTCCTGCCTTTAATCTTTCCTAGCAGGGGGTCTCTGCCAGTGAGTCAGCTCTTTGTATCAGGTGACCAAAGTATTGGAGTTTCAGCTTCAGCATCAGTCCTTCCAATGAATATTCAGGATTGATTTCCTTTAGAATTGACTGCTTTGATTTCCTTGCAGTCCAAGGGACTCTCAAGAGTCTTCTCCAGCACCACAATTTGAAAGCATCAGTTCTTCAGTGTTCAGCCTTCTTTACAGTCCAACTCTCACATCCATACATAACTACTGGAAAAACCACAGCTTTGACTATATGGACCCTTGTCAGCAAAATGATGTCTCTGCTTTTTAATATGTTGTCTAGGTTTGTCATAGTTTTTCTTCCAAGGAAGAAGCATCTTTTAATTTCATGGCTGCAGTCACCATCTGCAAGGATTTTTCAGCCCAAGAAAATAAAATCTGTCACTGTTTCCATTGTTTCCCCATCTATTTGCCATGGAGTGATGGGACTGGATGCCATGATCATAGATTTTTGAATGTTGAGTTTTAAGCCAGCTTTTTTACTCTGCTCTTTCACTTTCATCAAGAGGTTCTTAGTTCCTCTTCATTTTCTGCCATAAGGGTGGTGTCATCTGCATATCAGAGGTTGTTGATATTTCTCCCTGCAATCTTGATTCCAACTTGTACTTCATCTAGCCTGGCATTTCACATGATCTACTCTGCATGTATAACAAGCAGGGTGACAATATATAGCCTTGATATACTCCTTTCCCAATATGGAACGAGTCTGTTGTTCCATGTCCGGTTCTAACTGTTGTTTCTTGACCTGCGTGCAGGTTTCTCTGAAGACAGGTAAGGTGGTCTGGTATTCCCATCTCTTTCAAGAATTTTCCAAGGTTTGTTTTGGTCCACACAGTCAAAGGCTTTAGCATAGTCAATGAAGCAGAAGTAGATATTTTTCTGGAATTCCCTTGCTTTCCCTATGATTCAGCTTAACCATCTGGAAGTTCTCAGTTCACTTGCTATTGAAGCCAGCATGGAGAATTTTGACCATTTGCTACTTTGCTAGCATGTGAAATGAGTGCAATTGTATGCCCTTCTTTGGAACCGTAATGAAAACTGACCTTTTCCAGTCCTGTGGTCACTGCTGAGTTTGAGTGCAGCACTTTAACAGCATCATCTTTTAGGATTTGAAATAGCTCAGCTGGAATTCTATCACCTCCATTAGCTTTGCTCGTAGTGATGCTCCCTAAAGCCCACTTGACTTTGCACTCCAGGATGTCTGGCTCTAGGACAGTGACCACACTACCATGGTTATCCCAGTCATTAAGACCTTTTTTGTATAGTTCTTCTGTGTATTCTTGCCACCTCTTCTTAATCTTTTCTGCTTCTGTTAGGTCCATACCATTTCTGTCCTTTATTGTGCCCATGCTTTGCATGAAATGTTCCCTTGATATCTCTAATTTTCTTAAAGAGATCTCTGGTCTTTCCAATTCTATTGTTTTCTTCTATTTCTTTGCACTGTTCACTTAAGAAGGCTCTCATCTCTTCTTGTTGTTCTTCAGAACTCTGCATTCAGATGGGTATCTTTCCTTTTCTTCTCTGCCTTTCGCTTCCCTTCTTTTCTCAGGTATTGGTAAGGCCTCCTCGGACAACTATTTTGACTTTTTGCGTTTCTTTTTTTTGAGGATGTTTTTGATCACTGCCTCCTGTACAATGTTACAACCTCTGTCCATAGTTCTTCAGGCACTCTATCTATCAGATCTAATCCCTTGAATCTCTTTGTCCTTTCCACTGTATAATCTCAAGGGATTTGATTTAAATCATATCTGAATGTCCTAGTGGTTTCCCCTGTTTTCTTCAATTTAAGTCTGAATTTTGCAATAAGGAGTTCATGATCTGAGCTATCGTCAGCTCCCAGTGAGCATACTACAAAATGGATGACTGTTTCAGAGTTTACTACTACCTTTTTTTTTTTAATGGTCTTTATTTTCACTTTCTGCCAGATTCCAGAGATGTCAGCACAGCTTGACTCAGTGGGTGGTGTCCCCTAATGTAGAGACATTCTTATAGGGCACATCCCTCCCATAAGTACTCCTTGTGTTATTTTTCTCTGATTGGTGAGTCACTGCTCTAAGTCACTCACATCCCATCACCTTGCTTCCTTTAGGTTAGTGACAGGGAGCAGAGGATATTAACTCAGTTCCCTTTAAGGAATCTGGTGAACCCAGGCTGTGGTCCCCAGTTGATGAAACAACTGAGTAACAAAAGAAAGTGACAATGATGGGACATAGCAAAGAATATTTAACATATGGATAATAGGAATTTCTGAAGGTGAAACATATGCCAAGATGGAAGCCAATACTAAAACTATAATTCAGTAAAACAACTGAAAGTTTAAAAAAAGGTTTGTGAGTGCAAAATGAAAGTGAATACACTATAAGTGAGAATATCGATGTAAAATGACCAATACCAAGACATAGTTTAGTGAAATGACAAAATTAATGAAAAAGAAAAAAACCATTTGGGCAGCTAGAAATAAATGTGACCTATATAGAAAAAAAAAATTTTAGTCAAGGAAAAAATTTTAAAGCAAGAATTTTATTTATTTTAAGAATTTGTTTTTAATTTGGAGGCAGTTTTACTGTTTGACATTTATTAGAAGGGTTAAAAAAAAAACTATGTTTTCAGAGCTTCTGTTTTAGAAAATAAACTTACTCTTTTATGGAGAACAAAACCCAGTATTTTAGAATTATAACTCAAAACTTTCAAAGTTATTTCCATGGCCTATTCCCATGAGTTAACATATACTGTGATGTAATTACAATTTCCAGTGTTCTTCATTTCTGTGTAGGTTCCTGTTTCCACCTGGTATCATTTTTCCCCTGCCTTAAGGACTTCCTTCAGGCAATGAATTCTTTTAGCTTTTGTATGTTTAAGAAAGTCTTTGTTTAGTAAGTCTAATAAATGACAGCTCTCAAAAGCTTTATCCATTTTAAAAGGTATAAATAAATGTCAGAATAGAAATAAGATGTAAATACAGATGCTACAAATATTTTTTTTAAAAAGAATATGAAGAAATTTGTGCCAATATACTTAAGTATTTTCAATGAAATGGATAAATTCCTAGAGGAAAAAACAACTTGTCAAATATTATCTCAAGAAAAGCTAGAGATATCACTTTTATGTGAAATCCTAAAAATAAGACAAATGAAGGTATATGCAAAACCAAAACAGACTCACAGATATAGAACACAAATCTGTGGTTACTGAAGGTGAAAGAGAAGAAGGGTAAGGACAATTTATGGGTATGGGATTAACAGACACCAACTATTATGTATAAAATAGGTAAGCAACAAGGATATAGTGTACAGCACAGGGAATTATAGCCTTTATCTTGTAATAACCTATAACACAGTATAATCTGAAAACATACTGAATGACTATTCTGTACACCTGAAACTAATATTGTCAATCAACTATACCTCAATTTTAAAAAAGAAGAACTAGAAAACTCAGCATGTCTGTAGTCATTAAAGAAATTGAAATAGAAGTTTAAAATAGTATTAAAGGGACTTCCCTCGTGGTCCAGTGGCTACTATTTGGCCTTCCAATACAGGGGACGTGGGTTTGATCCCTGGCTGGGGAACTAACATCCCACATGCTGTTGAGCAATCAAACCTGCGTGCTGCAACCAAGACCCAATGCAGTCTAAATAAATAAATAAAGTTTAAAAAATAAATAAATAAATAAAATAAAATAGTATTAAAGAAAATATCAGGGCCAGATGGCCTTTAAATTTTATAAACAATAAAATAACATATAATTCCAATTATAGAAAATAGAGAAAGAAGGGGTATTCCTCGCTTCTGAAGGTGAACACAGAATCTGGACACCAAAACCAAACAAGATAGTACCGAAAATTTTTCTGACCAATTTCATTCATGAATATAAATTTTTTTAAAGACTTAACTTTAAATATTAGCAAGTTAAATTCTGTTGAAAACATTTTTATAGCAAGTATTTAAGTAAGGAAGGTCACAATAGACTATCACACCACTACAGATCCTGACTTCAGGGAAAAATATGAAAAATAAGAGTATCCAGTTTTGTCACCATGATCCCATGAGGGTAAAATCCCCACATCAGTTTACACTGTGAGCACCCACCCAGTCAGTACATGGATGGCTGCCTAGAGTCAAGTGTCCTCCTTTGATGCAAAACCCTGTTGCCATTTTGATGGAGTCTCAGAGAACATGGTCACCTATCGCTGCTCTTTCTAATGGGTAGAAACACTTCCTTCAGAAGGGGATTGTGTGTGTGTGTGCGCACACATATATATATATATGATGGGCTTCCCTGGTGGCTCAGTGGTAAAGAATTCGCCTGCCAATGCAGGAGACACAGGAGACACAGGTTCAATCCCTGGGTTGGGAAGATCCCCTGGAGAAGGAAATGGCAACCTGCTTCAGTCGTCTTGCCTGGGAAATTCCATGGATAGAAGAGCCAAGCTGGCTACAGTCCACAGGGTCACAAAAGAGTCAGACAACTCAGTGACTAAACAACAGCAATGCATATAAAATACATATATATATATGTATCCATTATATATAAAAATATAATTATATATAATGAAATATATATACAATGGGTTCCAAGAAAGACATAGACTTTTTTCCCAAGGCAGCCCCACTGCAAAGCTTATAACTCAGGTATTCTGTACAGATCTTCCTTTATGCCTGTGGCACTAGAATATTAAGTACTAAGAAGCACAAGAGCAGGAAAGTTATGGTTAACTCATAAGTCTCTGGGGGTTTTTGAAAGTTAGTTTGTATTAATATTTATGCTGGCTGAATTTTCTATTTAATCACCTGTAATCCTCCATTCCTATGTGGGTAACCAAGAAACTTCCAACCCGTCTCTCCCTGTCTTGAGAGAAACCCAGAAAGAAGCCTTGGTCTCTGCTTGACCCCAGCACAATATACAGGCTAGACGTACTTCTTTCCTGATATATCATGTGAAATGCAGGGCTGGATGAAGCACAAGCTGGAGTCAAGATTGCCAGGAGAAATATCAGTAACCTCAAATATGCAGATGACACCACCCTTCTGGCAGAAAGCGAAGAACTAAAAAGCCTCTTGATGAAAGTGAAAAAGGAGAGTGAAAAAGTTGGCTTAAAAATCAACATTCAGAAAACTAAGATCATGGCATCCACCTCCATCACTTCATGGCAAATAGATGGGGAAACAATGGAAACGGTGACTCTTTTTTTTTTTTGGCTCCAAAATCACTGCAGATGTTGACTGCAGCCATGAAATTAAAAGACAGTTGCTCCTCTGAAGAAAAGCTATGACCAATCTGCTGCTGCTGCTGCTAAGTAGCTTCAGTCTTGTCCGACTCTGTATGACCCCATAATCGGCAGCCCACCCGGCTCCCCTGTCCCTGGGATTCTCAAGGCAAGAACACTGGAGTGGGTTGCCATTTCCTTCTCCAATGCATAAGAGTGAAAAGTGAAAGTGAAGTCGCTCAGTAGTGTCCGACTCTCAGTGATCCCATGGACTGTAGCCCACTAGGCTCCTCCCTCCATGGGATTTTCCAGGCAAGAGTACTGGAGTGGGGTGCCATTGCCTTCTCCGTGACCAACCTAGACAGCATATTAAAAAGCAGAGACATTACATTGCCAACAAAGGTCCATCTAGTCAAAGCTATGGTTTTTTTCAGTAGTCATGTATGGATGTGAGAGTTGGAAAGCTGAGCACCGAAGAATCGATATTTTTGAACTGTGGTGTTGGAGAAGACTCTTGACAGTCCCTTGAACTGCCAGGAGATCCAACAAGTCTATCCTAAAGGAAATTAGTCCTGAGTACTCATTGGAGGACTAATGCTGAAGCTGAAACTCCAATACTTTGGCCACCTGATACAAAGAACTGACTCATTTGAAAAGACCCTGATGCTGGGAAAGATTGAAGGTGGGAGGAGAAGGGGACAACAGAGAATGAGATGGTTGGATGGCATCACCGACGGGATGGACATAAGTTTTAGTAAGTTCCAGGAGTTGGTGATGACCAGGGAAGCCTGGCCTGCTGCAGTCCATGGGGTCGCAAAGAGTCCGACACGACTGAGCGACTGAACTGATTAACTGACCCCGGGACTGGGGTGGCTCGGCACCCTTGCGGGCCAGTTGAGGCGGCCGAGGCCACCGGCAGGAGACGCCGAAGGGACCGCGCGGTGTGCAGTCGCCCGGCTCGGCCACCTCTCCTCCAGGCAGCGGCTTCTTCACGGGCTGTGTCCCGCGCATCAGCTATTTGTTTCTGTAAAGGAAGCGGAGTAGTCCCGAATCCCCCCGCAGGAATCCATTGGGAAGAAAGGAGCTGAAGGCCCGGCAGGAGGACCCTGCGAGTCGGGCAACTAGGGGCTGCTCTTGGCCGGCGCCATCGGGAGTTCCTTTTAGAGTTGCCTGTGAGCAAGTCAGCCCAGCCAGCCGGGCTTGTGTAGCCGCTCCGTGGCAGCAAGGCTTTTCCAGGGTAGATGCCTTTTATGAGCTAAAAGGGCTTACTCCCTGCGACCTCCGTCCGCCCCAACTCTCCCCACCCGCATCTTGTGCTACACCCAAAAACCTACACCATGGGGAGACTTTTCTGGTGGTCCAGTGGTTAAGACTCCGCTCCCAATACCGGGGCTCAGCTTCCATTTTTGCTGAGATAAATAAGATCCCACATGCCCTGCGGACCCCCTGCCGCTCAGTCAAGAAGAAAAACAAGGGTCGGGTGTGGAGTGAGGGTTTGGGGAGAGGCTAGGGGAGAGAGATTCTCGTGACTGGGAAAAATAAGGGATCCTCAGGCAAGAGAAACATTTACAGGGAAGACTTTGGCAGAGCCTCAAAGCTCCGGAGGTGTAGAGTGCAATCGGCTTCCCATGTCAGAGCTGGGAGGAACCTAGCTATCCAGGTGAACAGGGGCCCCGTTCTTACAGCCCACACAGATGGGCCTGATGGAGTCCTTCTTTTGGTAGTGGCAGTAGGGCGGCCGGGCTCCTGCCTTGGCAAAGCAGTCTGTGACGCTGACGTCCTGAGAGCTGTTGTGGCAGCTCAGCAAGGAGCCGCTGCTGGTACAGGGCACAGCTGGAGTTGTGCAGAAATCTGCTATGGTGGCCAGATCCTCGTGAATGAAGGTGTTGATCTGCTTGCATCTACCCCTGTGGATCAGCCACCGTCGCCTCATCATCACATCGCAGTATCGGTGCTGTCCCCCAGGAACCCATGACCTGGGGTTATCTATGTGCCGTCTTGAGAAGGACAGGCCTGAAGCGAAGACAGTTAGCTCCAGCAGGAGGAGGAGGAGAAGGGTCCACGTCAGATTCATGTTCCCTGTGAAAGCAGGTCAAGGAAGGCTGGGGTCAAGGAGCAGGCTATGGTCCCTTTCCCTCAAGATAACTATTTCTAAGAACTCTTGGCCCAAACACTTAATGTTCCTGATGGCCCCTGTTGTTTTATAGTCACTAAGTGTCCAACTCTTTTGTAACCCCCGTGGACTATATAGCCCTCCAGGTTCCTCTTTTTATGGGATTGTCCAAGCAAGAATACTGGAGTGGATTGCCAGGGGAATCTTCACAACCCAGGGATCAAACCTGCATCTCTTGCATTGTAGACAGGCCCCTAGCTATGCTTACTCTTGTACTCACAGAAATTACTGTTCTCACATCCCCTTTCCACTTCACTGCCGCCCCCCCACCCCACCCCCACTTCTTTTCTCTGAGAAAGTGATGAGGAGAGAAGAGAAGGACTTGCCAAGAAAGAAGGTGCCTTTCACCCACTCACGCCTTAATGGGTCTAACTCTCTGGTGATTTTTCTCCTTACTCGAGTAGTTAACCTAAAGATATATCTCTGAAGTGTTTGCATATATCAGCCTCCTGATTCCACAGCTTATGAATGAAGCAGGTGTTTCTGCCAAATCTTCCCTCCAGTGGGTGAGCTTGAAGGGTAATTGACAATCTATATGCCTTGCATCTTAGAAAATATTTCTACTTTCTTAAATTACTTATGCCTGTTTTAAATTTTGTTTAAAAGAAAGTGGGTGTGCTCAGTTCTAAGAAAGTGAACTTCATGTTTCCCTCTCCTAGTCCTCTGCCTCATGGAGGCAGAATAAAGACTCTGGCTTCTCTATGTGTAAGGAGTAAGGACTGGGTGTCAGGTTCCTGTTTCTGGGTCTAATATGCCGATTCCTTTCTTGAATACCTGAGAGTCTCAGGGCAGGGCTTTTGCAGAGCAGATGACATCCATGGAGACAGATATGTCCCTCTCAGCGGTGGATATTCCTAGCAGAAATGGAACCTTCATTGCCTTCCCTCTTTCCTCTAATCCTATAGGAATTATATTATGGACATTTTCTTCCCAGACCATAAGGGGAAGGCCATTTGGAAAACTCTCAGATCTGTCAATGATCTTAAACAGACTGCTTCATGGGACTCATTTCATGTTTACTATTTCACACCCAGAATCTTTATCAGCATCACACAGGGTACCTATGACATCACTACAAATATGAAGAAAGAAACCTGTAGTTTGGTGCCTGTCTTTCACAAACTTGCTCTTGGAGGCAGGCCAATCACCCCATCCTACTCATCTCTAAAGTGAAGATTATAGACTAGAGATCTCTTTCAGTTCAGTCATTTTCTGTCTTTCAAGCCCTAATAAAGCATTGCTTGTATGTATGAGTCCATGTGTGATTTTCTGTGTACCCTATGGCTTATGCATGTTCAGGTAGGGAGAAATATTTTGTTTGCAAATTGAGTTTCCCTTTGTGATTTGTTAATCCAATTAAATCTAATTTTTCTGAAAAACACTTGTTAGTGAATTTAGGCAAAAAAAATTTTCAATCACTTTTATGTTAAGATTATATTGTTTTTCTCTCCACAATTTAAATTTTTGTGAATGTTCTTATTGTGTGAGAAGTTTTCTGAGACTTGGGTCTGCATTTCAGTAAGGGAAGGAAAGAAATCAATATACACACCTTCCAGAACTCCAAAATCAGCTAGGCTAGCAGACCTGCTAATGAGGGTGGGGGAGGGGCAGCTGCAAGTTGTAGCTGTAAGATTTCATAGATCTTACATTGATAGGTCTCCTTGGTAGATAAGCCTCAAAAGCCTTTTGTCTATTTCAGCAACAAGGCAAGAGCTGATAACAGCAGTCAGGAAATTGAGTTGTAATATCATAACTAGATTTCAATATCCTTTAACTTCTGCTTGATCATTAGCCAAGAAAAGAGGAACTGTCTCTTTTTTAACTTTACTATCCTTAGCTATTCTTGTTTAATTCACACAATAGTTCTGACAAGTATGTTATTATTTACAGAGTTCACAATTTCCTGTGTTCATGGCCCTGCATAACTGGCCTTATGGCTTAAAGTAGCCCACCCTCTGGTGTGTTCCACGTGGCCAAGTGTCAATAGTACGTAGAACATATCACTTCTCAGAAGCAGTATAGATCTGATTCAAATCAAGATCCTTTACCTGACCACAACTTTTTTTTTTTTAATTTATTTGGTGGTGCCAGCTCTTAGTTTTGGCACCCGGGATCTAGTTCCCTTACTAGGAATCGAACCAGGGCCCCACTGGGAGTGTGGACTCTTGCCACTGGACCACTAGCAAAGTCCCTGACCCTAACTTTCTGAAGAGGGTATGTGGCAGGCCTCAGGACAAAGAAAGGTTTATAAATTTATTCTCCATGAAAAAACGTGTCTTCACGTTGAGGGGAAAAGGTCCCTTTGAAGTGTTACACTAACCCAGTTCTCTGAAAACAACCAAGAGGAAAAAGCACACTACCTAAAATTAGTAGTTGTGATTAGTGGCACCCTGCTTATTTAACTTCTATGCAGAGTACATCATGAGAAACAGGCTGGAAAAAGCACAAGCTGGAATCAAGATTGCCGGAAGAAATATCAATAACCTCAGATATGCAGATGACACCACCCTTATGGCAGAAAGTGAAGAAGAACTAAAGAGCCTCCTGATGAAAGTGAAACAGGAAAGTGAAAAAGTTGGCTTAAAGCTCAACATTCAGAAAACTAAGATCATGGCATCCAGTCCCATCACTTCGTGGCAAATAGATGGGGAAACAGTGGAAACAATGGCTGACTTTATTTTGGGGGGCTCCAAAATCACTGCAGATGGTGATTGCAGCCATGAAATTAAAAGACACTTACTCCTTGAAAGGAAAGTTATGACCAACCTAGACAGCATATTAAAAAGCAGAGACATTACTTTATCAACAAAGGTCCGTCTAGTCAAGGTTATGGTTTTTCCAGTAATTATGTATGGATGTGAGAGTTAGACTATAAAGAAAGCTGAGTGCCAAAGAATTGATGCTTTTGAACTGTGGTGTTGGAGAAGACTCTTGAGAGTCCCTTGGACTTCAAGGAGATCCAACCAGTCCCTCCCAAAGGAAATTAGTCCTGGGTTCATTGGAGGGACTGATGCTGAAGCTGAAACTCCAGTACTTTGGCCACCTGATGCGAAGAGCTGACTCATTTGAAAAGACCCTGATACTGGGAAAGATTAAGGGCAGGAGGAGAGGGGGACGACAGAGGATGAGATGGTTGGATGGCATCACCGACTCAACGGACATGAGTTTGGGTAAACTCCAGGAGTTGTGATGGACAGAGGGGCCTGGGGTGCTGTGGTTCATGGGGTCACAAAGAGTCAGACATTACTGAGTGACTGAACTGACTGACTGACTGATTAGTGGCAGTTACTGAGCTATATGCAGACTCACCAACTAAAATTTATGCGAAGAGATTTAGTGTAAGGTAAAGGTGCACAAGTGGAAAACTGTGGACAGACCAATCAGGAAAATCATAGAAGTGTACTCCAAGTACAATTTTAAAGGTGGGGAGTGTGGTTGCAAATCAGTCATGATATTGTGTGAGTTGCCTCTCAGGACACTTGTAGCAAGCGTGATGGGCAGTATCTGAGTGAACAGGATGTGATCAGTAGGTAAGAGAGTGAGTGAAAACCCTCGAACTATTGCCACCTTCACCAAAGTCAGGGACTATTCCTCTCTAGTTGATCCCTTGTGGTGTAAGAGACTCAGTGCACCAACATCTCCCGATTCTTAAAGATAACACAGGAATGCGGATTTTTATGTGAATTATCCCAATTTGAAGAGTGAATATCTAAAACCCAGTATTAACTGTAAAATTGTATATGCCGATCCAGAGCAGAATTTTGAGCCAGCTGCATCCCCTGTGACCACAGTGTATGATTTTTAGTTCATATTATAGACATTTAAGTACAGGTCCCTCTACCCAGGGTGGTTGTCAGCATCACAGAAGGGCTAAACTACATTTAATTCATTTTGACATCCTCATCTCTCATGAAAATTCTTTTCACAAAATATACATGGAAAAAAACACTTGTTTCCTGATAAAAGATATTAATGCATTTTAGGCAGAATGGGATTTCTGGCAGAATCCTATTAGCACTGCACTGAGTCCTATCTGGGTCACCATTATGTCAATGTTTACTTAAAGACATCAATGGTAAAATAATTGCATTTCTAGATGACAGAAATATAGAAAGGCAGTAAAAAAAAATAACGTGGATTAATTTTCATGGCAGACTGTACAGTACCATTTAAGGACGTAATCTAGTTTTCTAACTTAGAGGTTAGACCAGAGATTTAACATCTCTTACCTGAAGGCTCTTCATACCTTAATACACTTTCCCTGTCTGTACAATGTCCCACACCATCTTCTTAGTCTAGAATGCTCATTTATTCCCTAAAGTCTCTAAACTCTACTTATCCTTATAACCCTGCTCAAATGGACATTTCTTCTGGAAACCTTCCTATCCCTTTGTCTGCAGTGCCCCTCAAAAAATGTCTTCACACAATGTTTTTACCTCTATCACACTGTAATAAAATCATGGGTGTACCATAATTTTTCTCTGCTTCTCTGAGGACCAAGAGTATGTTTCATGCATCAAGTTATATGCTATGACTTCCATAGTTCCAGGAAGGCAATGTCATATCCACTAATGCTCATTTTATAAATTAAAAAAGTTTTTTCCTGTTAACAATGAGAAATGAAATGTACTAGAAAGATAAATGGTGGCTCTAAGGCAGACTGTTTTGTAGAAAATATCACAGATTAAAAAGAATGCAAGAATTGAAGTTCTAGCTTGGAATCCCCTCTATAATACTAAATGTTCATTCTCTGGTAGATCTTACAGACTTTCTTTTAGGTGTTTAAGGTTATGCTACTTCACAGGAAGTGAGAGCAAAAATCAGGCCAGGGTAAAAACAAAAGAAAGTGAATTCAGTGCATGGGAAGCAGGGGAAAAAAAAAAAAAAGACAACAAGAACAGAAACTCATAGATGCAAACTAATTGCTTATAGGATTTTGTGCAATGAGAAATTCAGAGCTCAAGTTTCCAGCACAGACAGGTGAAGAGATAAAGAACATTTGGGTGAGAGGGAACTGGGACGATTACTAAAAATTAAACAGAGACCTGAGTTCCTATTGTGCAAACAAGCCTCCCTGACCCTTATTTGTTGAGTACTGGGCCTGCCTTTATGTACTTTAGTCTTTCAATGTGTTGCCCCCAACCTGAGTTATAAAATCTAAGGCCATTCTGCAGCCAGTGATACTTTTTATCTGAAAGTCCAGACCCCGTGGCAGAGCTGTGCCCTGCACAGGATGCCTAGAATTAGGTTTCCTACAAGAGAAGCAGCAGTGGTGTGTCCCTGGGGACACACAGATTGGCAAATGATGAAACAAAGAGACTCAGTGCATGAGTGGGCCCTGTGCCAGTCTGCGGGTTTCTTCATGCCCTAGACTCAGAACCCTCGTGCTTCTGCTGGCCCCACCCACAGGGACTGCCCTATATCTCCAGTCCCAAGGATGGGGGTACACCAGCTGCCCCTGAGCCCAGGACATTCAGCTGGATCTGTTCTCACAGGAGCCAGAGCAGAGGTACTGGGTAAGACAAGGAGCCCTAGAGCTGAAGTTAGTGCCCAGGGCACAGGACAGACTTTGGGGTGAGGAAAAAGGAGCTAGAAACACAGTGATAGCCGGGGTCTGCTGGGTGAGTGAGGAGGGACTGTACTATTAGTTGCTGGGATGCAAAATATACCCTTCTTTTCACAGGAAACATGGTTCCAATACAGCAGGATTCTCGGCTTCGTCTCATTTTGCTGCTGGGGCTCTTGGGAATGGTGATCTCACTCCATGCCCCACCTAATAATTTTACACGGGCTCAGTGGTTTGAGATTCAGCACTTAAATATGGTCTACACTCAATGCAATGCCGCAATGAGAGTGGTTAACAGTTACAGAATGGTATGTAAAGATAGAAATACTTTTCTCCACACAACATTTGCTTTTGTAGCTGGTATTTGTAAAACCCCAAATATAAACTGCTCTGACCGACGCAGGATGAACTGCCATAATAGCTCAGTCCAAGTGCCTATAACCGACTGCAACCTCACAAGAAATGCAACGAATTACACAAACTGCAGTTACCGACAGACATCGGCAAAGAAGATCTTCATCATTGCCTGTGAGAAGAGATCACCTCGGGACAGTCCCAGTTACCCTGTGGTTCCAGTTCACTTGGATAAGATCATGTAAATTTCAGGTCAGCACTTTGGCCTGTGCTTACCTGCCAAGCCCCATGGTCATAGCTGCAATTCCTATCCCCCGATCTTCCCGGGATATCCACATCAGTCCTCATGGCCCCAGCCCCCCTGTGCCCTTTAAGCTTTGCTCAGCTGAAGCTACATATGTACCCACAATAAACTTTGCAACATTACACACAAGGCTCTGTGTGTCTGCTTGTGCCCTTCTGTTGTGTGGCTACATCCTGGTCTAGAGGCGTTTCTCCTTCTCAACAGACATTTGTGGGAAAATGAGAGACATGAGGATAAGAGGTTCCTGTGTCTTGAAGTTGTGCAGACTTTTCCTTCTTTCTGCTGTAGGGCAGGAAACTGAGGCTTCCATTCATAGCTGACTATTTCAATATCAGGGGGCACAGAGTCCTCAGTAACTAGAAACAAATGTATTTTATTCTGATCGAAGAATCATACACTAAATGATAGCAGTAAACTATATGGTGTAAAAATGAAAAGAAAGGGGAATATCATAATTGTGATAAGACCAAAAGAATAAAGCAAATTTTAGGCTCAGAGATCCATTTTTAAAGAAGTATATCAAATCTTCAGGTATGTATGGTCATCCTAGGGGTGGATCTAGAGTTTGAGTCTAATGTGGAATGATATAAAGTGTTCGGGTAGTACATGATCAGATTCTAGTACCACCTGGAGAAGGGGTGGCACTCTTTTCTGAGAACTTCTATGCCCTGGAGGAGGCAGCAGCCTGTCATGTTGTGGAGAAGGTCAGGAAGGAGACCTGGAATGAGGCCCTCTCCCAAGGATGGGTCAGTGGCTCATTCACATTCAGGTCAGGAAGGGGCACAGGCTCCAGGACTCTGGAAATAGCCTGACAGAAAAGGAGGCCGATAATGACAGCCCCTACTCTCCCTCCATCCCAGAGCTGCACTCAGGAATCAGTGAGGAGCAGGAAGGGAAAGCTCCTCACACACTGGGGTCAGGAGCAGCATTCAGGGGATTGCTTGGGAGACAGGCTGAATCTTTTGCAGGACTTCACGCAGAATAAAACAGAGGTGGCTTGTCATCAAATCTGTACCTCTGTCCTTGAGTCTGGTGTTTCTGACTTCCTTTATATCAGCTCCTTTTCCAGCTCCAGATATATAGTAATTTCCTTTCCTCCCACCCCCCATATGATCATTCATTCTTGCTCTTGGTAGTACTGCACACACCAGCTGCACTGGAGCATTTTCTCTGGAGAAGCCATTGGAAGATTTGTTCCTCGGTTGGAGTTATTGCATGGAGACCCTAGGTTTGGAAAATTCTGGAGTTCAGCAGAAACCACTGACTTCAGGTTAATAAACAGTGGAAAGACATGATCTCACTCTTCCAAATGCTTTGGAGTAACAGAAGAAGGAGTTGGAATACCGCAAGGCTGGAGTCACATTGGCCATGATGCAGGATGCAGTGAACCTTCTTGTCTCTACAGATCATGTGTCTCCTCCCAGACATGGACACAGCCTCTCTAACAGTTAACTCAGCTGCCCCATCACTCTCTGCCTTGTGTCGTCTTCCCCCTCCCATCACTCATCCCTTCATTCACGCAGCAGATAACCGATGTGCAGGTATTGTCTTCTAGGTAGTTATCTAAGGTCGTGCGGATGCAATATAAACAAAGATACACTCTTGCCCTTATGGTGCCTATTCTACTGAGAAGAATTCAACTTTCAAAATTATTTTTTTCAGGTGATAAGTGTCAGGGAGGAAAACTATACTGAGGAATACAATGTACGGCCATCTCTCAGTATCTTCAGGGAATTGGTTCCTGATCCCAGAAGATATCAAAATTCACAGATGCTCAAGTACCTTATTAAAAAAGGGTAGTACTGTTGGCCCTCCACATCCACGGGTCTCACATCCACGCAGCAGGCCACCTGTAGTGGGTCTCAGTTAGTTCATAGAAATCAATCTGCAGTGTGGTTGTCAGGGATCCAAAAAGGAGTATATTCTGAGCAATATGAGAAGTTGGTCATTCAGAAACTAAGGGGATAGCCATACCGAGAGAAAGCATTCAAAGGGCCTGACATGAATATAGATTAGTCATGTTAGAAAAATAAAAATTAGTTTCACAGGACAAGAGCATTTTAATCATGAGCATTAATGATAGACATAAATGAGGCTCAGGTACTTCATACCTGTGAAGATAGCTAAAGAGCAATTTCTTATGGGGTACCAATGGAGCATGTCAGATACTCTAATAATGTGACCTGAAGACGAGTCTGCCAGCTGTGCAGGAACTGTGGGACAGTCAGGAACTTGTGCTACCCAGGCCAAATCCCAGAGGCAAGGGATAAGGTAATGGCAACAGAGCAGAAGAAAAAGTGCAGATTTGGGATTATGTTTTCAACTTCAAATGATCAGATTTTAATGAAGGATTCAAAGTGGAGGGAGAGGGGAACAGAGGAGACTTCCTCCTGTCAGGAAAATGTACCTTCATCCTCTCATGAAGCCCCTATTGTTCTCCCTCCCTGAGGCCACACTCTGCCTCCTGCCCTTAGGCTTCCCCACCCTCTTCCTGCTATTTCCCTGTTCCTCAGCTTCCCCACTTCCTGTGCTGAAGGTTGGGTTGGGGTCAGAGGGAGGTGGTGGCCCTAAAGCTTAAAAGTAGCTTATCTTTTCTAAGAGGCGTGAGGATTCAACACAGAGCAAGGAAGATTCTGTGCTCTGTGATGACGAACCCGTGGCTTGGCTTCCACCACCCTCTGTGATAGACATTCAAGATCTGGCTGCATTAAACCTGAGGCCAGCAGCATGGTGGCCACTATTAGAAAAGTTAATTGTCCACATCAACATATTCCAAGGACACGTTCCTTGGAGTCCACTTCTCTTCCCTAAGCCTCCATTTCCAATTTTGTAAAATGCTCACAATAGTACCCAGTCTCAAAGAAGTCTTGGAGGAGTGAAAGTCATTAGTGGTAACACACTGTAAGGTCCAGCATGAAGTGAACGGGCAGTTCACATTGTTACTGCTTGTGCTTTATGTTCTAACATCAGGAACATTGCAAAGCAAGTTCCTCTGGAGGGTACAAAGAGGGTTGTCTCAAATGACCCTCAGATCAGAGCAAGAAGGTCCCAGGGTCAGGTCAGGAGATGTGAGAGGAGAGGAATCTGATCTAAACCGTGTGATTGGTTTTTGTCTGGAACTGAGATTTTACACACTGTGTTTCCATTTGAATCACATAAGGGAGAGAGATGGTGACAACATGGATGAACCTAGAGGGTATTATGTTTGGTGAAACAGCAGAGAGTGAAAGACAAATACTGTATGATTTCCCTTATATGGGGAATCTAAACAGCAAATGAGCAAGCATCACAAGACAGAATCAGAGTCATAGATACAGAGAACAAACAGGTGTTTGCCAGAGGGGAGTACAGTGAGGAAATGAAAGAGCCAGGTAAGGGAGATTAAGATGTACAAAATTCTAGTTATAAAACATATGAGTCTCATGTACACATTTACAGTGTGGGGAATATAGTCAAAAATTATGTAGTATCTTTGGTAACAGATGACAACTAGATGTCACGGTGTCCATTTTGAAATGTATAGAAATATTGAATCACTCTGCTGTGTATCAAGAGCTAACAGTGCTGTAGGTCAATTATACTTCACAAACAAACAAATGAAACAAACTCATAGAAAGAGATTAGGTTTGTGGTTACCAGAGGTAGGGGATGAGAGCGAAGAGGAATTGGATGAAGATAGTCAATCTTCATCTTCAGGTTAAACTATTTTCAGATTAAAAGGTAAGTAAGTGTTACAGCAGTAATGCACAACATGATAAAGACAATTAACACTGCTGTATGTCACATACGAAAGGTGTTAAGAGAGGAAATCCTAACAGTTCTCATAAAAAGGACAATTTTTTTCTGTCTTTAATTTTGCATCTATATGAGATAATGAATGTTCACTAAACTTATTGTGATGATCACTTCATCATGTTTGTAGGTCAAATCATTGTGCTGTACACCTTAAACTTACGTAGTGCCCTGTGTCAATTGTATCTCAATAAAATTTGAAGAAATAAAAAAGAGTGAGGCAAGGACTAGGGAAGAGAGCACAGAAATCCTGTTCTTATCCCCAGTTCAAATTACCTATGAAACACAGCCTTTTTTGACACTAAAACTTTACTTATGTTATTAAACATAACTGTTTAAATGGATAACTGTTACTTGTGTCTGAAGTCTGAGTTATAATAATTTCATAAGGACAATGCCTACTTCAAAATTCTTAGTATTTCAAGGTATATTGAACTCAAAACTGGTGACATGAGAGAACTTAGTGAACAGGAACAGCAGGGTGATTAAAATGGACAAGAATACTGAGTAGATCAGATTGTTTACATATTCCACTGAGTTAAAAATGCGAACCACGGCACCCCATATGGACATTACCAAATCTGAACTTATCAAAAATTCAGTCTCACCTGGAAGGTGAAATTTGTCTGGAGGGGAATCAAGAGCCTTAGTGGCAACTGATAATGAGAAAGAATGAATTCTTCATTTCCTTTTTAACAAAATGTGAGAGCCTTTTGCCACAGTTCTTTCATTGTGAGCAGTTATCTCAAAAACAGAGATTCAAAACCAAGTGGAGGATTAAATAAATACATTCATTCATCTACTTTAATACCCTCTACCCCTTCCCCAGATTTTGGCCAGCTTCTGACCCACAGGGTCCTCCACAGCTTTGACTGTTCAGGAGTTCCTCCGGCCACAACGGTGTGCTGAAGGCCCTTCCCTCCATGTACTTGGCCTTGCTGACGATGTCCTAACAATCTGAAAGAGCAGTTACACTGTCCCGAGAAACAAGGAACGGTTATGGCTTAATGTGCAGCTTATCAGGACTCTGATGATGAAAAGAAAACTGAAGTTTCCCTCTCTTTCTCCATTTCCGTCTCTCCAAGATCCTGGTGCACACATCAGGCAAATTTCTCTCACATTTTTTTAAGGTGACTGCAACAACTCCAAACCTTATACCACCTCAGGAATAAGTCCAGCAGAAGATAGCCCTGTCTTCAACTGCCAACATTTCCATCAGATATATCTGGTTGTGTAAAAGGTTGACCTCAGAATCAACACCTGTGATCTGAGAAATGGAATGCATGCATTCATTAGGTCAAGAATGGTTCAAGGACCCTCACGGTCCCACAAACCATTTTGCAGTATCTATTAGGGTCTTACCTTTCAAACCATTTATCTATATGAGGCAAGATTCTCTTTACATAATTTAGCAAACTATCATAGTACAATGGATGAATGCAAAAGCAGATATAGAATCCAATTGTCAACACAGAGTCAGCCAGTAAAGAAAATGTGAAACAACGGTATTCTGCTTATAAATTTTTCTTTTTGTTTGAGAAAATAGGCTTTTAAAAAAAAATACATGATATATATCAACATTTAATGATTCACTATTGCTATTATTAAATGAATTGTGAGTTAATGGTTAAGCATTCTAAAATTTCTTGGTCCTAATTTATAATAAAGTAAATATATATAGATATAATCAAATAAACAAAAGCTCTTTGCTGTTCTCAATAACTTTTATTTATTTTTTTAAATATTTATTTACTTAGGCTGCACTGGGTCTTATTTGCACATGGGATCTTCCCTCTTCAGTTGCAGTAGATCTTTAGTGTAGCATGCAAGCTCTTAATCACAGCATGTGGGATCTAGTTCCCTGACCAGGGATCAAACCCAGGCCCCCTGCAGTGGGAGCACAGAGTCTTGACAACTGAGCCACCAGGGAGATTCCTTCAATAACTTTTAGTGATACTGAGAGCAAACATTTTGAGTCCTGCTGTTATGGAATACTGGGCAGAGGTTGGGGTGTGTGGTCAAGGTGAGGTTGTCCCATTCTGAAACCTGGGTTCATACCCACCCTGCTGCTCTCCCATAACATTTTGTGAGGCCAGAAATCCAACTATGGTTTTTCTGGTATCAAGCTATTATTCTAGGCAGTGGGAGGTGGATATTGGTTGTAGCTGATCTATCAAAACAAACAGTAGTGTTTGGTCAGTCATCATGACTTCCGCAGAGTCTTAAAATGGGGACTGTTTTACTGAGAGGTCAAAGGAGGTTGAATTCAGTGGGCACTTTCCATGGTCTTTATTAAGATGCCTTAGAAGAAACTAAGGCACTGTGGTGATCACCAATACCTAGTCTTTGTGTTCCACTCAGTCACAAAGTGAATCTTGCCTATGCCTTTGTTGCATTTAGAAAACAACAGAATTCGGGAGCTCAGCAGTCAGCACTTCCAAATCTTCCTTCAGGTGATTCTGTCATCACCCGTTCCCACCCTGGCTTTGGGGACTCACTTTAGCTGACTCTGACTTCATAAGCCTATGATGGAAATCGATAGTGTCTCGATATTGGGGCTATTCCAAGGTGAGAGGAAGTGGAGGTACCATTTGCCTTGGGAGCCCAAGACAACTCCAGCTACAAGTACTTCTAATCAGGGATCTGCATCTTAGCATAAGCCTGTGTTCACTTGACCCCATCACCACCTGAGTGCACACGATTAACCTACTGTCATTTTGACATTTTCCCATTGACTAAAGGGAGAAATGATCAAAGGTTTTGGCTGAGACCCACTATGTGAAATAGAAGGCCTCAGTTCATCGTACTTGTGTCTCAAACAGTCAGATGCTTAAGTAAATTTTTTGAATGAAAATAAATATAAATATAATTCATAAATATGAATATAAATATATTCCTATAAATACCTTTTATTAAGGAAACAACATTTTTACCTTGGAAACAAAACCCTGATAAAGCAGGTATTTCAGCCTGGATGATACGCCCTCCTTAGACAAAAGACTCAGAGGCAACCTACACGGATGACACTTACCTTAAACCTGCTATGCATCCTGCCTCCCTCTAAGGAGCAGCCACAATGAAGGAGAACATCAAGCTCTGTTTCTACCTGCTATTATGTCACTCTCAGGGCCTCAGTATAATCTCTAAAATGGGGATAATTATACCTGCCTGATGGAATATTGTGAGGGTCGATTTAAATTTTAAAATTCTTTTACAAATGGGAACAATCAATATGCTTTTAAATATGTTCAGTGTGACTATAAAATAAGTTATCTATCCTGGTATCTTAGTTTGTGCTTAGTCGCTCAGTCGTGTCCAACTCCTTGGAACCACATGGACTGGGGCCCGCCAGGCTCCTCTGTCCATGGGGATTCTCTAGGCAAGAATACTGGAGTGGGTTGCCATGCCCTCCCTCCAGGGGATCTTCCCATCGAAGAGACTGAACCTAGGTCTCCCACATTGCAGGTGGATTCTTTACCATCTGAGCCACCAGGGAAGCCCAGTATCTTAGTTTATCCTCCATATATAAACATGGTTATTATTTTAACGCTCTCCAGTATTAAAAGCACTTTCTTAGTGTGGTGGGCAGCGCGTCAGTCTCATAAAAGACCAAAGTTTGACCCAATTGATACTGACTCCTCAGATTCCTATTACAAGAAAAACCAACTGAATTGTGCCAAAAATATTCATTTTTCCCAGGCTTCACTAGGTTCAGCAACACCATGTGTATTTGGAAGGGTTTTCTGTTGTCAAGCCACAGCATCTCCCACCCGACACCCACACAGGAGTTTCAGAACATAAGGCCCGAGGAAAACCCGTAGTACCTGGGGTAACCCGCCAATAGCAGGGGCACTATAAATAAACACATGATGCTTAATATTGCTGCTTTTGTTCCAGTATCTTCATTCCAAATTGTTTATACTAGTAAAACTTTGAAAATAAACAGAATATCCTGAACATGGGGCTGTATAAAATACAATAGTATATCCCTACATACCAGGGTCCAGCCCGGGTTGGATCCAGGGATTCCCTCGGGAGGACGGCGTTGGCGAAAAGGATAACAAAGCAGAGAAATTAGAGGCTCATTATAACTGGTTTACGCGGAAAGTCAATAAAACCCGTGACATCAGGTTTGCTCTGACCACGGAGGCCACAGGCGCCCTCTAGAATCGCTGAAGGTGGGCCACCTTAGGCACCTTCTGGAGTGGGTCTTAGAAGCCCAGGCAAGTAAGTGGTCCCAGAGGACCCCCACACTCCAATTATATGTCCTGAAGGAAGAACAGAAAAGAAAAGGAGAGAAAAGGAAGCAAGAAAGAATGACACGGGGAGACCAAGCTTTGAGCAAGGCCCATAGCTTTATTTTCAAAGGGAGCTTATATACCTTAAGTTGTGCATAGAGGATAATAGGGGGTGTAAAGTCATGCAAAGTCAGCAGTCTTTGATCCTTATTGAGAACAGGCTTTCTTTTCTGCAAACTTATCGTATACAAATGGTTTAGGTGATTTACATCATCTTTTGGCCAGAAGGCCTATTAACATTTTATGATTCTGATAAAGGTTTGTCAACCATAGACTTATTTTCTCTAAGAGTAATTATTTTAAAGTTTGGCGCCATCATCCAAAGGTGTTAGATAAAGTTGCATTCCTATAGGGCGAAGGTGCAGTGGGCTTACAACAAAGGAAAGAATGTATTACCTTAAGGGTCTAAAGTTGTTAACACCAAGGCCACTACTTATTTTTTCTATATACCAACTATATTAATTAATATACTTCCAAGGATACAATACAGGGGATGTGGAAACTTGGCAGCAAGCATTGGCTCAACAATGAAATCTTCTACTATTTCTATTCTGACAATTTCTAACTCTCCGAGAGGCTCTATACTATTTGAATATCTTAAGCTTCCCATGCCTCTCGGTTGGGAGACTGTAAACAATCGTATGCTGTAGGAGTCTGGGTAAACCTGTCAGGCAAATTAGAGAGCCCTCTGAGGGGTTTAGATTGAAACACTCCTATTACGCACAGGAGGCTAATTAACTAGAGCTCCAAATTGATTTCCTTCAGAGAAAGGTGGTTGGGGATAGCCCCCCATTAATGTCAGAGGAGTTGGTGAAAGTCGTAAAATAGTAAAACAGACAGATTCTGGTTTTGGGGTAGACGCTCAGGCAGGTCCACGGAGTGGAGGGGGGTGGGGGGGCCTCAAGTCCTGACTCGCCTTTGCATATCAGGCCTCTCCACATGAACTTTGTCATGGGTGGGAACTCCCATGCTGGCTCCCGGCACTTACAAAGGAATACTATTCAGCCATTAAATAGAAGGGGCTTCCCAGATGGCCCTAGTGGTAAGGAACCCACCTGCCAATGCAGGAGACTTAAGAGATGCGGGTTTGATCACTGGGTTGGAAAGATCCCCTGGAAAAGAGCATGGCAAACCATCCCAGAGTTCTTGTCTCGAGAATCCCATGGACAGAAGAACCTGGGGGGCTACAGTACATAGGGTCTCAAAGAGTTGGACACAACTGAAGCAACCAGTACATTAAATAGAATGAGGAACACTCTTGCCACTGGCATGGAATATGTCCAAAATATATTGTCAGTGGGAAAGAGATATTCAATGTAGAACACTGAATATAAAATGTTACTACTTATGGGGGGGGAGGTGGGGAAGAGGCATCTATCCACCTGTCAACAAACTTAAAAATGCGTGTAACATGTAGATGATATAAAGACTGTAAAAGTATACCCAAAAAACTGAAAAATTATTGCATCTGGAAAATAAAATTTGGACCTATTAGACAAGAACCAGAGGACAACATTCTTTTTACTAGATTTGCTCTCTTAGTATGTTTGAATTTACATCTGTCATTTACCCGCATCTGTGTTTTTAAAGGAAAAAGTCAAATAGACTACTTCACCTTAGCCCCTTAGTCGAGTAAGGAAGGGTCCCTGGTAATAGAAAGCTCAAACTTTTCTATTTGTTTTGAAATCGAAAGCTCAAACAAAGCTTTCTATTTGTTTTCAAAGCTCATAACTCATATTTATGACATAAAACATAAACTACCATGGTGATGCAGCACAGAGCTGACCTCGGAAAACCCAGCTGGGAAGCTGCAGATATTCCCTCCTTCCTCCACCTGCCTCCTTCAGCACATCAGCCTCCTTCGTGATGGAGAGTTCCTGGTACACAGTAGGCGCTCATAATCTGAAACCGTCTTGCTTACTATCCTGAGGCTTTCCTCAGTGATTAAAAGAGCCTTTTGAAAGTTCGAAGCCAGGTCGAAGAACCAGAAAGTCATTAAAAGTTCTGGTCCCGCTCGGCCCGCAAGTTCCAGGCGGCGCAGCGCCCCCTGCCCACCGAGGAGGCGGCCGTGGGAACCCTCCCCCGAGCGCAAAGGCGCTGAGCCCGTATGTGGGGTCTCCGCAGCTCCAGGCCCCCTCCTCTTCTAGCAGGGCTTCCGCCTCAGGCTGTGCTTGCAAGTCTAGGGTTTGTTTCTAAGAAGGAAGCGGAGGCCCTATGGGTAGAGCATCGAAACCCCTGTCAAGAGTCCTTGATCTGCGCCTCAGTGGCGGAAGCTCTGTGGGAGAAGAGACCCGAAGAAAAACGCTGTGGGTCCGGTCACCCGGGCCATGGGTCAGCGCCATCAGAGTTCTATTCGAGCTGCCGTGGGCCGATCGATCAGTGAGCCCAGAGAACATCATCCCAGGGAGGGAATATGACTTTCCCATATAGATGCCCATCATCCTATCAGCACATACGCACGCACGCAAGAACTTGCTGACTCTCCGGGCCCTTGTGTCCTTCAATCCCTCCTAGGTAGAGGGCGAGGAATTCGAGGAACAGGGGAGAACCAGCCAAGAAAACGGGCCAGAGTGGAGCGAGGCGCAAGCCCAGCACAGAATTTCGCAGCAGCTCCTGCCCTCTGTGAGAGAGGCAGCTGCGTGGGGTCAGCGAGGGGTGCGGATTTGGAAGCGGAAGCATTGGAACGGACTGAAGGTCCCCACAAGTAAGAAGGGGCTTGTATCGCAGCACATGTCCTACTAAGAAAGGGGGAGTCTATACCAGCCCTGCATTTGACCTCGTGGGTAACCGGCGTGGAGCTTTAGTTGCACAATAGATGGTAAAGTCTGGCATGGAGCCGCTATCCCTCAGTGACCTTGGCATCTTAAGAATGTTGTGTAGTAGCAACTGATTTGAGGAGCCTTATTCAACAAACATTTCTTGAGTACCTATGTGTGAGACGCTGTTAGAGGTATGTGGGAGTCATCAGAGAATACAGCGGACAAAAAGAGAGAGAGAGAGAGACAATAAACATAATAAAGTATGCAAGCTGTATAGACAGGATGATGAGCTCTGTGGGGAAAATACAGCAAGAAGGACAATGAGGCAAAGCTACCAGGAGCATTTTTATATTAAGGGTCATGAGAGAGCCAGGAGACACCAGTGTCCCAGACCCAACATGCCGATTGACAGGTCTGTCTGTCTTGAGGGCACCCGGACTGATCTTAAAGGCTTTTCACGCTTGTTTCTGTCACAGAAGCCCCACTGCCAGGTCAGAATCATCAAGGAGGAGGGAGTGATTGGCCATACTTGATGCTGCTGAGCCTGGAGAATCAACTCGGCTGGGGTGGGGAGGTCTCATTTCAAGTGCAAGGAGTGCCCCCTAACTTCTACTTATGGAGCTAAGGAGTCAGTTGAGGAGACTGACAAAGTTCTTGGCCTAGAAGAAGACTGTCTTGTCCAGGTGTGAGTCGGAAAAGGATCTGAGTCATGTTCTCTGTCTTAGAGGAGGGAATGAAGAGACAGAGAGGAGGAGATCTCTATCTCACTTCCCCCAAGTTACCAGTCCTTCTTGCCTCAGACCCCAGACCTTCAGCACTCTCCCCTTCTCTTTCTCCCCCCTTGTCTGAGTACTCACGTGATAGGCTCATTTTGTCTTCCCTTCCTTTGTCTTGAGCATCCAGTTCAAGCTCCTCCCTCTTCTTTTCCCTCCATCCCACTACCTTGACTCTGCACATTCTTCTAGAGATCTCTACAGGTAGCACACTGATCCACCTCATTTCTAAATAGCTGCATGGTACTAATGGAATCCTTGTTTCAAGGAGCCACGTGTTTGAAAGTCAAAGTTAGTCACTCAGTCGTGTCCAACTTTTTGTAACCCCATGGACTGTAGCCCACCAGGCTCCTCTGTCCATGGAATTCTTCAGGCAAGAATGCTGAAGGGGGTTGCCATTTCCTTCTCCAGGGGATCTTTCTGACCCAGGGATCAAACCTGGGTCTCCTGCATTGCAAGCAGATGCTTTACCAACTCAGCCACTAGGGAAGCCATGCGTTTAATTCCCACTTTTATCTCTACTTTTCTGTGTCAGCTAGATAAATCACTCCAGGATTCTAGTTCTCAGATGTTAATTGAAGGATTTGGAACAAAACAAGTTCTCTTGTAATTCTCTGAATTCCTGATAAAGGAGTAAAGGTGTATATGTGGAGAGAAATGTCTACAGAAAGGGCAATCCTCATTTCTGAATTTTTCTACTATGTAAAGCTTATTTTCTTAAAAGATTATGCCTAAATCCATAGGAAATAGGTCGATTACCTGAAATAAAATAATCATAATATATATATACATACATGTGTGTATATGTGATGGTTAATTTTCTGTCCACTTCACTGGCCCATGGGGTGCCCAGATGTTCAGTCAAACCTTATCCTGGGTATTTCTGTGACAGTGGTTTTGGATGAGATTAATATTTAAACTGGTAGACTAGGGGGACTTCCCTGGTGGTCCAGTGGCTAAGACTTTGTGCTCCCAGTGCAGAGAGCCCAGGATTGATCACTGGTCAGGGAACTAGATCCCACATGCTCCAACTAAGAGTCTACATGCTTCACCTAAAGAGCCCTCATGCCATAACAAAGATTAACAATCCCATGTGCCCCAACTAAAACCTGGCATGGCCATATAAATAAAAACAAATATTAAAAAAATTAAAAATTGGTAGACTGAGTAAAACAGATTCCTCACCCTAATGTGGGTGGCCCTCATCCAGTCAACTGAAGGCCTGAATAGTTTGCTGTCAGTCAGCATACATTAGCAGAGTAGTTCCATTCTTCACTGTCTCCAGAGAGGTTCACGAGTCTCTGGTCGAATAGGAAAGCAAAAAGCCTGCAACTCATTAAACCTAACGGAAAGCTTTGATGGGTGCTATGCAGCAAAGAATTGATGCTTTTGAACTGTGGTGTTGGAGAAGACTCTTGAGAGTCCCTTGGACTGCAAGGAGATCCAACCAGCCCATTCTGAAGGAGATCAGTCCTGGGTGTTCTTTGGAAGGAATGATGGTAAAGCTGAAACTCCAGTACTTTGGCCACCTCATGCAAAGAGTTGACTCATTGGAAGAGACTCTGATGCTGGGAGGGATTGGGGGCCGGAGGAGAAGGGGAGGACAGAGGATGAGATGGCTGGATGGCATCACCAACTCAATGGACATGAGTTTGGGTAAACTCCATGAGTTGGTGACGGACAGGGAAGCCTGGCATGCTGCAATTCATGGGGTCGCAAAGAGTAGGACACGACTGAGCGACTGAACTGAACTGAACTGATGCATGTAAAATATCTGTGCATCATTCACAATTTTTATGACTTATGGTGTGCTGAAAATAAAGGCAAAATATGTTAGAAATAATAAGAAAGCCACCACCTCTTTGATGCACCCATTTCATACATGGCAGTTGGAATTAAGCCTCCCAATAAGGCTGCCCAATAGGTAACACTCCCTACACTTTCTAGTGTTTTCTCACCTGAACTCAAGACCCAGCATGACCCACTAGTAGACCTAGGATGTCTGTGGACAGCATGCAGGAGGAATTTTACTCTTTCTCTGGGATAAGGGAAGGTAAGCTCCTTGGCTGAGCTCTCATGGTTGGTGAGGGGCAGAGCTGTGAGTCAAACTTTGTTCTCTGTTTTTTAAAAGCCATGCACTTTAACAGACAAACAAGCTTGTTCCTCTCATGTAAGACCAAGAGGAAGCATGGGATAATATCCCACACAGGAAAATATCCTAGCTTTGGAGGAAGAACATACCTTAACAATTAAGGGCCCCCAAATTCCTCTGAATGGCATCAAAGGGAAATCCTTACTGCTAGAAATTATCAGCAGTAACATCTATTCTTGAGAAACAAGTGGAATAACTCAAACTGAGAAGCCAGACAATTAGGGCATAGACCCAGGTAAGCTTGACTTTATCTCAAGCTTTCCCAGACATCAGATATCCTGCATGATAGCTCCATTCCAACTGTATTATTCATTAACCTTTCCCTTTTATCAACTCAGTTTTTACATAATTTTGTTCTAAGCCATAATACATATGAAAACACAGATTTGACACACTGATTATTCATCACATTAAAATAAATCCCTAACAATTAACACCTTAAATATTTATCTGTGTACTCCTTGACATCAGTGAGCTCACTTCTCACCAATTGTACACATTTCATATTTTTACAAACAGCTGTACCTACAGAAGAATCAAAAACCCAAAAACCCAAGCACAGTAGGAAAAAGTGAACCCCAAAATCAAAGATTTGGTCATATTTTATCAACTCTGTTCAAAAGAAAAGCTACTCCAAGCAGTGTTTATAATTATAAAATGTTATTACCACAGTCCTTCTTTCCTTGCCAGCAAGCAGTGTTCATTGATGCCCCTGTAACAGCCACTGCATTAGGAAAGCTGTGTCCAGGAATGTATTAACGGTTGGCAACTCCCTATCAGCAGATTAAGAGCACACATTGCAAGAGCTCCTTAGGGCTGAAGAAATTTCAAGTACTGAACATCAAGATGGCTTTGAGAAACCCTGTGGCCAAAGCCCTCAACAGTTGTTTTTCAGTTCAGTTCAGTTCAGTTGCTCAGTCATGTCCTACTCTTTGTGACCCCATGAATCGCAGCACGCCAGGCCTCCCTGTCCATCACCAACTCCTGGAGTTCACTCAGACTCACGTCCATCGAGTCAGTGATGCCATCCAGCCATCTCATCCTCTGTCATCCCCTTCTCCTCCTGCCCCCAATCCCTCCCAGCATCAGAGTCTTTTCCAATGAGTCAACTCTTTGCATGAGGTGGCCAAAGTACTGGAGTTTCAGCTTTAGCATCATTTTTTACCACAATGCAAAAGACCTTTTTCCCAAGACTATATCTTACAATGTCCCTCAACTACAAATAATAGCATAATGACATTGGCTGCTACTTCAGTGGCTGTTGTAACACAGATGGGGCGATTAAGCTAATGAAATAATAGAATGAGCTCACATTTAGCAGTCTTTTGATACTAAAGAAAAATCATGCTGAGAATTCCAGTTTAATTATGGGTTTGTATTAATCCCTTTTCAAATAAATAAATCCTCAGCCCAAGATCTTTCTTGTCAACTGAATCATTTGGGTTTGATTTGAAGGAAATGGAGGGCAGTTAAAAATGTGCAGAGAAAATCTATAGAAGAAACTATTAGAAATTATGTTTGGGGATGTTCTCTGAACACAATCTAAAGAAGAATGGTCAAGGATCAGGCAGAGTATCAGCCAGACTCCTCTTGGGACTGTTAACAAGTCTGACGGCTCATGAACCGAATGTGTGCAGGAGTCGGATAGGTATCATCCCTGAGTGAACAGACAGGATGCGAGTCAGGAGGGAGGAATGGAGCCAGGAAAGATTTCTTGAGCTTTTTAGAAGTGGCCTATTCTACTCAGCTCTAGCTGATGGTTACATGGCCACACTTTGAGGCTATTTTAAGGCAATCCAAGGATCATATTTTCTATATGAAAATCCCTCTTTGGAAAGGTTATCATGGACTCCAAAAATTAGTTTAAACATTAAAAAATAAGATCATCAACAAAACCCACTGACTAAGCCAATCAGATCTGCTTTTGAACCAGACAGACCCCTATAACTGGAGTATATGGGTTTGCCTCATATTATAGATGCTTGAGTACCCTTGTGGCTCAGCTGGTAAAGAATCTGCCTGCAATGCTGGAGACCTGGGTTCAATCCCTGGGTTGGGAAGATCTCCTGGAGAAGGGAAAGACTACCCACTCCAGTATTCTTGCCTGGAGAATTCCATGGACTTCCATGGAAGAGTCATGACTCTTTGCAACACGACTGAGCGACTTTCACTTTCTACAGCCTTGCTGCCCACTGAGACTCTAAATCATTGCAGAAGGGGTACGTTATTCTTAATTCACTTTTATACCCTTTTCACCTATAAAAGCTGGTTTTAGAAAAGGCAGAGGAACCAGAGATCAAATTGCCAGCATCCTCTGGATCATCAAAAAAGCAAGAGAGTTTCAGAAAAACATCGATTTCTACTTTATTGACTATGCCAAAGCCTTGGACTGTGTGGATCACAATAAACTGGAAAATTCTGGAAGAGATGGGAATACCAGACCACCTGACCGGCCTCTTGAGAAATCTGTATGCAGGTCACGAAGCAACTAGAACTTAGAAAAAGTTAGAACTGGACATGGAACAACAGACTGGTTCCAAATAGGAAAAGGAGTACATCAAGGCTATATATTGTCACCCTGCTTATTTAACTTATATGCAGAGTACATCATGAGAAATGCTGGGCTGGAGGAAGCACAAGCTGGAATCAAGATTGCCGGGAAAAATATCAATAACCTCAGATATGCAGATGATACCACCCTTATGGCAGAAAGTAAAGAAGAACTAAAGAGCCTCTTGATGAAAGTGAAAAAGCTGACTTAAAGCTCAATATTCAGAAACTAAGATCATAGCATCTGGTCCCATCACTTCATGGCAAATAGATGGGGAAACAGTGGAAACAGTGGCTGATTTTATTTTGGGGGGGCTCCAAAATCACTGCAGATGATGACTGAAGCCATGAAATTAAAAGACATTTACTCCTTAGAAGGAAAGTTATGACCAACCTAGACAGCATATTAAAAAGCAGAGACATTATTTTGTCAACAAAGGTCCATCTAGTCAAGGCTATGGTTTTTCCAATAGTCATGTATGGATGTGAGAGTTGGACTATAAAGAAAGCTGAGTGCAGAAGAATTGATGCTTTTGAACTGTAGTGTTGGGGAAGACTCTTGAGAGTCCCTTGGACTGAAAGGAGGTCCAACCAGTCCATCCTAAAGGGGATCAGTCTTGGGTGTTCATTGGAGGGACTGATGCTGAAGCTGAAACTCCTATATTTGGCTACCTGATGCAAAGAGCTGACTCATTTGAAAAGACCCTGATGCTGAGCAAGATTGAAGGCAAGAGGAGAAGGAGATGACAGAGGATGGGATGGTTGGATGGCATCACCGACTCAATGGACATGAGTTTGGGTAAACTCCAGGAGTTGGTGATGGACAGGGAAACCTGGTGTGCTGCGTTCCATGGGGTTGCAAAGAGTCAGACACGACTGAGCGACTGAACTGAGCTGAACACCTATAAAAAGGGCTTTCCAGGTGGTGCTAGTGGTAAAGAACCTGCCTCCCAATGGAGGTAGACATAAGAGACACAGGTTCAATCCCTAGGTCGAGAAGATCCCCTGGAGGAGAGCATGGCAATCCACTCCAGTATTCTCACCTGGAGAATCTCAAGGGCAGTGGAGACTGAGGGCTATGGTCCATAGGGTCACAAAGAGTCAGGAGTGACTGACGCAACTCAGCACACATGCACACATCTATAAAAATATTTCACACCCGGTATATATATAAAAAGCTACTTTATACTCAAAATAATTAAGGAGTTCCACAAAACAAGATGACAGAGCATAGTGCTAATAGCTCGGCCTTCAGTCCTATCCAGGTCAACATTTGTGTCCAAATTTTAGAAGGACATCAATGGTAACATGATCACATTTGCAGATAAGAATACAGAAAGGGAGTGGAAAATTATGTGAATTCATTTTGTTGAAAGATGATATTATGCCACTTTAAGAGTCTGATCCCAATTTTTCTCACCTAGAAGCTGGACCAGTGACTTAATGTCTCTTAGCACTTAGGCCTTCCCTGCCTTTGTGCACTGTTGCACATCAATTCCTTTGTCCAGAATGCTCATCCTTACCCTAATGCCCAGCAAACTCCTGCTCATCCTCATGACCCAGCACAGAAGAGGCTTCCAGCCTCCTCCTAGAAGCCTTCTTGGACCCATCAAGGAAAGTAACTTCCTCCACCTCCTGAACTCCCATTAAATCATGCTTACACCAGCGATATTATTGTACTTCTATCACAAATTCAGTTTCTCTACTTCCCATAGGTTACTTGGGAATCTAGACTCCATTTCATGTATCTTGATATACCCTGTGATTAACACGGTTTCAGGAAGACTGCACTGTCCATAAATGACTGATTTACAAAAAGAAAATTCCCAATTTACATAATGAAATATAAGTACTGGGAATGTACATGAGAGTTGTGTAGAAAACAGCCTGTGCATGCATGCTCAGTGACTTCAGTCGTGTCTGACTCTTTGTGACCCTATAGACTGTAGCCCACCAGGATCCTCTGTCCATGTGATTCTCCAGGCAAGGATATTAGAGAGGGTTGCCATGCCCTCCTCCAGAGGATCTTCTCAACCCAGGGATCAAACCTGCATCTCTTGCATTGCAGGTGGATTATTTACCGCTGAGCCACTGGGGAAGACCAGAAAACAGCACAAATGTGAATAAATGCGAGATCCTAGAAACTGAGATTGTATTCTTTTACAGAAAGTCTTCTGTGTTTTTCAGATTGTTGGCTGACATAGAGTAGGAGCAATAATCAGGTTCAGACTGAAAATTAATAAATCCAATACAAATGAAACAGAGGGAAGAGCTCAAGAAGCACTTAATAAACTGTACTAACCTCTGCACAATTTTGAACAGCAAGAAGTTCAAAGGCTTAAGTTTCTAGCATCAGGAAATGATGAGATGGAGAAAGCTTATGTGAGTTAAAAACAAGGAATATTACTAAAGATAAAAAGGAACCTGGGTTCCTCCTTTGCAAACAGCCTTCCCTGGCTCTATTTCTCCTGAGTATTAGGTTTTTTATTTTTTATTTTTGGTGGTGGGGACACATTTGTGGGATCTTAACCCACTCCAGTGTTCTTGCCTGGAGAATCCCAGGGACGCGGAGCCTGGTGGGCTGCTGTCTATGGGGTCGCACAGAGTCGGACACGACTGAAGTGACTTAGCAGCAGCAGCAGTGGGATCTTAGTTCCCTGACCAGGGATTGAACCAGGGGCCTCAGCAGTGGAAGTGCTGAATCCTAACCAGTGGACCCCCAGGGAATTCTCTCTTTTTATATGACATGGCCCCTTTAGTGGGCTGAAGTAGGATTTAAAAGGAGATTTTACTGATATCTGATTCCATAGTACTTTCAGAGCTTGAATTAAGGCACCTCAGTGAGTTCAAAATACAAATTTGGAACAAGATTGTACAAGAAAAAGAAGACAGCACCTCCCATAACATATTCCACTCCTCTCCTGGTTTTCACCCTTAACACAAGGCTTGGCACATTTAATGCAGTCAGTAAAGGATTCCACTAATTCAGAAATGAAAACTAATTATCATATCATAAATAAATATCTTTTCTCATTATACACCTTTCTCTCTCTATTTTTTCTCTTTTTTATTCCCTTTCTTCACACATTTCTTCTTCATTTTCTGGACAACTTCCTGGGCTATGAGGCTATAGGCTGGATAGCTATGTTTGCCAAGCTGGCTTCTAGTAATTCTCAAAAACACTTATGGGTCCTTCCAGAAAGTTCTCTCTTAAGTTAGTTCCTGTTGCAGGGCAGTATATTAGAGACAGTATTTCTAGAAGGCAAGTTTCCTTCCTGGGATTCCTCTCCTGAATCTGGAATGGAAACTGCTAAATAAGTTGTTGAATAAAGGAGGCCCCTGAACCAGATGACTACATTTGGAATAATTTTAAGATTTCCTTCAAAGAGTCATGAACTGATAGAAGGAAGACTTCTACATCCCCTCACTGCCATGGCCACTCTCATGCCCATGTCAAAGTCCCAGGCTCTCAGAAGAGAAATGTAATACTCCCGGTGGGGATCCAATCCTTTTCACCTCTAGAGAAGCTCCTTTATGTATAAGATTCGTGTTCTGTGGATGTCAGAGATCCATTCAAGCCATCCATGCAGAGCTGAGTACTGCTCTGTGATGCTACATGGACTGGAGGTCCCTTTGCTCCCTTGTATCACATCTGTAGAGATACTTGGCAGTGTCTACCCAGCCAGATTTTTTTAAATATATATTCTTCTGAAACCAGCTTGCTCTCTTTAACATAAGTTTTTGCCAAAGAAGATACCCTAATATGCTGTGCACCCCAGCTCCCTCTAAGACGCAGCACGAAATAAATGGAAACACTTGACTTTTGAGGAAGACATTCCTGGTTATGCCACTGTTAAGTGTGTGAGCTTCTGTTTGATCATCTTTAAAGTGAGAATAATACTATCTATCTTGTGGGTTCTCCTGAGGGTTAAATGAGTCAATTTAAGTAAAGTGCTTACCCCATAGAAGTTGCTTGAAAATGAGAGCTTACAGTTTGCTCTAAAATTTTCTACATATGAAGTTAAATTAGCTGTTCTTACTTGTATCTAATTTATCTAACACATATAAACAAGCATGTGCTTTCTCTAGTATTAAAGGACCAGAACTTTGAAATAATAATGCTGACTTCCATATGCAGATATGTTACTGGGCTCTCAATACAAGGAAATGTCCCCTGGGCTTGTTGTTATGCTCTGAAGAATAATAGTCTCCCAGGCTTCCTTGGGGCCAGTGACGCCAGATGCACCTAGACTTAGCATTGCCAACTCACAGCTTCCCCCACCCCCCACCCCACAACATACAGAAGCATCAGTGCTCGGATCCTGGGAACATTCACCATGTATGGGAGTGAACTTGTCAACAGCTGAATACAAACAGTTTGTTGTGGCACTTTTGTTCCAGGATATACATCCCATCTTATTGATAGCAGTTAAAGACTGGAACAAGCTGTTTGATTGTTTCTATGATTAAATAGCCATAGATCAGAATACCATGCAGCCATTAACTAGAGTGAGGTATATTCTTTGCCAAAACATAGTTAGTAATTAAAAAATAAGGTGCAGAACACTGTAAAGGATACTGCTATGTGTGGTGTCAATGAAGGAGAATCACACAAACCTCTATACACACCAGTAAACTTACATACATGTATAAGTGTATGTGTTATGTATAGACTGTGAAAGGATACAAAGAAACTGAATACTTGTTGCTTTTAGAAAAGAAACTAGTGCCTAAAAGACAAATAGTAGAGGAAGATAGTGTTTTCAGTGGATACACATCACTAAGTTTGAGTGTGTGTGTGTATATATATATATATATATATATATATATATATGTATTTATTTTTGGCTGTGCCGAGTCTTCATTGCTGCGCAGGCTTTTCTCTAGTTGCAGTGAGTCGGGGCTACTCTCTAGTTGTAGTGTGTGGCTTCTTATTGCAGGGGCTTCTCCTGTTGCAGTGCAGGGGCTCTAGAGGACTCAGCTTGAGCGATTTCCAACTGCTGGATCCTTAGTTGCCATTCTCAGGATCTAGAGCACAAGCTCAACAGTTGTAGCACAAGCTCAATAGTTGTGACCCAGGGGCTTAAGTTGCTCCACAACATGTAGGATCTTCCTGGACCAGAGATCCATCTGTGTTACCTGCATTGGCAGGTGAATTCTTTACCACTGAAGCCACTAGAGAAGCCCCTTGAGTTTATATTTTTACCATATGCGCCGCACTAGCAGAGACAGAGACACAAATGATAGAGACAGACCCTCGTAGAGGGCAGAAAAGAGAAGCGCTCTCCTGAGCTCTCTCCCTCCTCCCCTGGTCCTCTTCCATCTTCTCTCCACTGCTGGAGGCGCAGGGTAACAAGGGATGCTCAATAGTTGTGTCTGTTGCTGCCTTTCTCTGTTTTGAAAAACTTTGACTATGCCACAGCAGGAGGTAGAATGAGACAGAGCTTGGAGCCAGGTCGCTGCGGAAGGGTGAAAATCTTGTACTTTGGCAGCTGATCTGTTTTAAGATATTTAATCCTATGGGTCTATTTCTCTGTTGTTCCCCTTCGGACTCAAAAAGGCTTTTAAAAGATAAAGCCGGTCTCAGCCTTGTTGCTGCTGCTGCTGCTGCTGCTGCTAAGTCGCTTCAGTCCTGTCCGACTCTGTGCGACCCCATAGACGGTAGCCCACCAGGCTGCCCCGTCCCTGGGATTCTCCAGGCAAGAACACTGGAGTGGGTTGCCATTTCCTTCTCCAATGCATGAAAGTGAGTAGTGAAAGTGAAGTCGCTCAGTCGTGTCCGACTCTTAGCGACCCCATGGACTGCAGCCCACCAGGCCCCTCCGTCCATGGGATTTTCCAGGCAAGGGTACTGGAGTGGGGTGCCATCGCCTTCTCCGTCAGCCTTGCAGAGCCAAAGGGTAAATTTGCTCTATTGCTCTGACTCGCGGGGAGCAAGCAACATAGCACCCCCTGCCGGCTTGTGCAGTGAGAGGCGCCTCAGCGGGAAAAGAGGGTGGAGCCGCCAGAAGAAAGGCTGCCAGCCAAGATCACAGATTTATAAGACCCGTTCGTGAACAAAAGAGCTCCATCACTCAGCATCACCCTGGGGCTTCCTGAAGTAGATGCTGCCCCACTCCCACCCCCGTGCTCTGCGAACCTGCGAAGATTCCCTAGGTGAAAGGGGTACCAAGGAAAAGCTGAGAAAGTAGCAAGTGTCTGCCTACGATATCGCGGGGCCTCTGCGCTCATCTGGCAGGAAGGGCAATCACGCCTGCAGGAGGCAGCATAACCCTTCTCCCGTCGTGCACCCACGTCTCCTCACCCCACTCCCTGTCACACGAGGCGCCCTGAGAGTGAGAGAGACGGCGGGCCTGGTCAGTGAGGGGTGCAGATTCGGGGAAGGAGTCTAACCAGAGGGAGCACCACCGAAGGCACCCCAATTAAGGCGCTGGTGTGCTGAGACCCTCAGGGCGTCCGTGAGGACCTGGTGACCTGGGAGGCCAGCTGATGACTGATGACTCTACTGGTTCAGCTCACAGGCCATTCGGACATACCAGGACCAGATCCTAGACCTTTAAGGAGAGTAAGAGGGCCATGTACTGGGTGATGAGTTTTAAGAGGTGGACCTACCAGTTATTCTTTCAGGCACCTGGTAGGCTTGGCGCTGCATGTCATTTATCTCTTGCAAGCTCTGGTGAAAGAAGGTATTGAGGGACTTGCAGACCCTAGAGACCATCCCCCTGTGCTGCATCATCACGTGGTGGTACTAACTGGACCCACATGGGATCCTGGAGCTGGGGCGGTCCTGTGGATGCTGGAGAATGTGGGAACTGGGAGAAAACAGTCTGATGTAGCAGCAGAAACCTGGAGAAGGGCCCGTGTGTTTTCCGAGAAGGACACACTGTGAGGGTTAGTCTCTTTCCAGAGACAAGGCGTCTGCCCTTCTCCTAGTTAAGAAATGTAGTGCTGCAAGTTCTCACAACTCTCAAAGGGAATTTTCTGACACTCCCTCTTCTGCATCAGCTCACTCACTTGGCCACACCCTCTTCTACTTGATCCATCTCCTTTCTTTTCTTCTCTGGGGCTTCCCCTTCCTGTATTGCCATCTGGCCCAGCTTTTTTTCCCCTAACTTTTTGGCCACATGGGATCTTAGTTCCTCCACCAGGGATCCAACCAGCAACCCCTGCAGTAGAATCGCAGGAGTCTTAACCACTGCACTACCAGGGAAGTCCGTGGCCCAGCACATTCCTGATCATAGTGCTGGAATCTAGATTTCTTCAAGGAACTGAGGTGGGGGGAGCTGTCACACATGTAAAGAGCCAAGTTCCCCCCTCCCTCTAGACCTGGTGCAGAGGTCCCATCTTATCCCAAAGGATCTATGATCCTCACCTAACCCCTCTTCAGTAATTGCCATAACTTACATTGTGAAGTGCTGCAGGGATTACAAAGCATTTTCCCCCCATCTGATCCTTACCACCACCTTATGAGTTAAAGCAAGCATTTTTACAACCCCATTTTATAAAGAGATAAATGACTCTCTGATGTTTGTGACCTGCCCAAAGTCAGCTAAAAAGTGAGAGACAGCCTAGAATAATGATGAACCCTTGAGGGTCCCCACCAATAGAAACCTGCCTCATGCTGCAAACTAAGAGAGCCTGACCAGTCTCCTCTTCCTCTCGTGCTCACTTAGACTTATTTCTAGCTACCTCACTCACCCCCTTACCCACTCTTCTCTCCAGGACCACAGAAGGGTTACAGCTGTTACCACCCCTTGAGCGAGAGTCCTCCCCTCCACAGTCTTGATCTCATGTGTGCAGCCCCCTCTACTTGGCCCCGGGCTGAGGTGCTCGTAGTTAAAGTTGAGGAGTCTGTGGCTGGAGAGGTGTTGAAGGGCTCTCCTTCCATGGTGTATTGTTATATCACCGGGGGGAGGGAGGAACTGGGTGCATTGGAGTTGAGGAAAGAGTACTGTCCCATTATCTTCCAGGGATGAAAGTTGAGACTTGCAGTCTTGACACTCAAGTAGGACCTCAAGCAATATATGCGGAGACTGTATAGCAGGAGGCCAGGGGTCTTTGGGGAAATCAGACCCAGGCATGGACTGGAGGGTGAAAAGAATGGAAGGCAGCCCCAGTTTCTGGGCTCCCCAGATAAGTGTTCTCCTCTCCCTGAGCCTCTTTGTTGCCACAGGTTATATGGGAAAGGAGTCTGATTGTTCATGTCATCTGGAAGGGCAGTGGTAAAGAGGAAGAGAGCCTAACTAGAAAGCATAACTCCTTTGGCCAAATGCAACCCAGTCTGAGCAACAAGTCAGCCACCAGACTGACTTTCCTCTCCCCTAAATAGCTCTGGGGCTCTCTAATTTGAAGCCAGGAAATCAATGGGTCTAGAGAAAAGAATATTCATAGATTCCCACTGAGGAAGAGGCTCTCAGAGATAGCTGGAAGGAAGGGAAAAGGGCCTGAGGATGGAAAGTATCAAGAGGTGGAGCTGAGATCTGAGGAAAAGAACTGATGTTGACTATATGGGCTATCCTGCTCCCTCTAAAGCTCTCCCGGGCTCCATGAAGAAAAGCCCTAGTACTCTTCTCCTTTCACCATGAGAGCCAGAGCTTTGGTTTTGAGACTTTTTTCACAGTCCACCCTCTGGGTCAGCTCTCCAAATGCCTCATCAGCCTTAACACACTGCAGCTTGGTTGCTGGGTCATCCCTTCACTCAGCCAAGTCTTTGCTTTTCTATTAGTTGGTTCTTTCAACCTGACCACTCAGCCCTGATTGGCCTCATTCTTAGATTCAGGGCTTCTCCTGTGGTTCAGACCCCATTCTGATCTGCCACAGGCCTATAGACAAGAATCGTTATCCCTCATCTGGAAAATTGAATTAAAGATACACTTTCACTTATGATACATGTTGCATAGCTCTTGCTAAGTAAATCTTTACCAAATGAAATGGAGCCACCAGCTAAGTGAAAGGGAAGTGCTCGAGTCCCTAAAACAGGCATCTCAGCCATCTAGCCATTTACCACGTGATGGGGTGAGGACAGGGCCTCTCCTATTTGTAGAGCTCTTTCTTGGTCTCCCAGATTTCTGCTCTGGCATCTACACAGTCACTGCTTGAGAGCGCTTTCTCATAGGTCTGCATGCCTTTGGGACCAATGTACTGCAATTATGACCCTATTCAGCTTGTTCTTGTTTTGGAGGAGGTGGAACATAAAAACAAACTATATGTTGACTCTTTCTAGTGTTGCAAAACTTTACCCTCTCCAAGCCTTTAACTTTTCCTTTAGGTTATAATTCTCAGACTTTCAGTCATGTCTGCTGACCTCTGGCTCTTCTAAAAGGTCTCCCATCTCACCCTTGTCCCCTTCCCTGGTGGCTTAGACAGTAAAGAATCTGCCTGCAATGCAGGAAACCAGGGTTCAGTCCCTGGATTGGGAAGATCTCCTGGAGAAGGGAATGACAACCCACTCCAGCATTCTTGCCTAGAGAATTCCATGGACAGAGAATCCTGGCGGGCTACAATCCATAGAGTTGGCAAAGAGTTGGACACAACTGAGCAACTAACACACACATCTCACTCTTGGCAATGCTGGTGAGCAGAAATAAGTCCGCCCTCCTCCAGAGACAATTAGCTTATATTCCCATCACTTCCTCTTATACTGTGGCCTGACTCTGCTCTACCAAGGCATCAGGAGCCTCGTGCCAGATGAAACTGCCATGGGAAGGGAAAGGATCATGTGAGTCTTGCCTGTCTTGTGCGCTGTGGCTCCAGCTTTCCTACTTAAGAAGTTGTCTCTGCTTCCCTCTGCTTCCTATTAGGGACTTAGGGATCACTCAAGTCCTGCATTATGCTGAAGGGACCCAGGGAATGCAGTTCATGCTTGCCAGCTGCTATTATAGGGGAGTTTGTAGCCAAGGTGGCCTATTTGCCTCTGTCTATCCCAGAGAACTGAAGGGTTGAATATGTACCTCTAGGTAGAAAATAAAAACCAGAGTCAAGGGAAAGAAACTCAGCGTGTAAAAATTTTTTTCTAATGTCAGCCTTGAGAATGGTTACATAACTTCCTGAAATCCTTTCTAGGCCTACCCTCTAGTCATGTTGAATCAGGGACAGCCAACTCCAGGTCTTAGTCTGCCTCTGCCTGGAACACATGATTTTCTGGGGGTAATTATTTATCCTCCCAGATTCAGTGTGGTGACATCTTCAGCAGGAAAACTTTCCTGTCCCCTGCCATACACTTCCCAGACCTGTGGTTGGGCTCGTATCTTCCCCCATTCATGCTTATATTATGATGATTGGATTATTGGTTTGTTTTTTTTCTAGCAGACTGACAATTCCTGAAGGGCACAATGTGAAGTGAAAGTCGTTCAGTCGTGTCTGACTCTTCGAGACCCCATGGATAGTCCATGGAATTCTCCAGGCCAGAATATTGGAGTAGGTAGCCTTTCCCTTCTCCAGGTGATCTTCCCAAGCCAGGGATCGAACCCAGGTCTCCCACATTGCAGACGGAGAAGAGCACAATATGCAACACCAATCTCTGATGCTTCTGTCTTGAATGTTATCATACAAGGACTCTATAAATGTTTATAGAATAACAAAATTGGGATCAATGGATCAAAGGACCCAAAACACTCCTTTTGACTCCTGGTATATTGCAAACTGCCCTCCAAAAAATTAACACCTATTTATAATGCCATCTGCTATGGAATATAAGTTTCACTGCAACTTTGCTGGTTTATAAGGAAAAAATCATCCTAATTTTGAGGGGTTTTTTTGTTTGTTTTTGTTTTTGCTTTTTGGACGCACTGTCAGGCATGAGAGGATCTTAGTTTCCCTACCAGAGATGGAACTCATCCCCACTGAGTGGAAGTACAGAGTCTTAACCAAGGAACGGCCAGGAAAGTCCCTATTCTATTGTTTTAACATGCTTTTCTTTACTAGTGAAGTTAGTTTCCCCAGTGTTTATCTGACTAGCCATGACCCTCTATTGTGAACTGTCTCTTTATATCTTAGTAATCAGTTTCTCTGACAACTTACCAAAGCTACAGCCAAATTTCTTTCTCCCCTTAAGCAAGGAGTCACAGGTCCAATCTTGTAGTTGAATAAAGGATTTGTTTCCTAACTTCCATAGATCCATATCAATGGGCCTCAGAGGGTTTACAACTTAGGTTGTAAACTAGGCCCAGGGCAGTTAAGATTCTCCACATTACAGACTTTATTTTCTTGGTAGGAGTTGCATCATTAAAAAAGCAAGACAATGCCAGAAAAACACCTACTTCTGCTTTATTGGGGCTTCCCTGGTGGCTCAGACGGTAAAGCGTCTGCCTGCAATGCAGGAGACCATGGTTCGAGTCCTGGGTCGGAAAGATCCCCTGGAGAAGGAAATGGCAATCCACTCCAGCACTCTTGCCTGGAAAATCCCATGGACGGAGGAACCTGATAGGCTACAGTCTATGGGTCGCAAAGAGTCGGACACGACTGAGCAACTTCACTTCTGCTTTATTGACTACATCAATGCCTTTGACTGTGTGGATCACAACAAACTGGAAAATTCTTAAAGAGATGGGAATACCAGACCACCTGACCTGCCTCCTGAAAAATCTGTATGCAGGTCAAGAAGCAACAGTTAGAACTGGACATGGAACAACAGACTGATTCCAAATAGGCAAAGGAGTATGTCAAGGTTGTATATTGTCACCCTGCTTATTTAACTTATATGCAGAGTACATCATGCAAAATGCCAGGCTGGATGAAGCACAAGCTGGAATCAAGATTGCCAGGAGAAATATCAATAACCTCAGATATGCAGATGACACCACCCTTATGGCAGAAAGCAAAGAAGAACTAAAGAGCCTCTTGATGAAAGTGAAAGAGGAGAGTGAAAAAATTGGTTTAAAACTAAACATTAAGAAAACTAAGATCATGGCATCTAGTCCCATCAGTTCATGGCAAATAGATGGGGAAACAATGGAAACAGTGACAGACTTTATTTTTGGGGGCTCCCAAATCACTACAGATGGTGACTGCAGCCATGAAATTAAAAGACGCTTGATCCTTGGAAGAAAAGCTATGACCAACCTAGAAAGCATATTAAAAAGCAGAGACATCATTTTGCCAACAAAGGTCTGTCTAGCCAAAGCTATGGTTGTTATTCCAGTAGTCATGTATGGATGCAAGAGTTGGGCTATAAAGAAAGCTAAACACAGAAGAATGGATGCTTTTGAACTGTGGTGTTGGAGAAGACTCTTGCGAGTCCCTTGGACTGCAAGGAGATCCAACCAGTCCATCCTAAAGGAAATCAGTCCTGAATATTCATTGGAAGGACTGATGCTGAAGCTGAAACTCCAATACTTTGGCCACCTGATTCGAAGAACTGACTCACTGGAAAAGACCCTGATGCTGGGAAAGCTAGAAGGTGGGAGAAGGGGACAACAGAGGATGAGATGTTTGGATGGCATCACCAACTCTATGGACATGAGTTTGAGTAAACTCCGGGAGTTGGTGATGGACAGGGAAGCCTAGAGTGCTGCAGTCCATAAGGTTGCAAAGAGTCAGACATGACTGAGCGACTCATCTGAACTGAGAAACTACAGATAAGAAATACAGTCTGGGACTTCCCTGATAATACAGTCAGTAAGAATCCACTTGCCAATGCATGGGACATGGGTTCAATCCCTGGTCCAGGAAGATTTCACATGCCTTGGAGCAACTAAGCTTACATGCTTCAACCACTGAAGCTGGTGAACCTAGATCCTGGGCTCTGCGATTAGAGAAGCCACCGCAAGAAGCCCTCACGCAGCAATGAAGACCCAGCGCAACTATAAATAAATAAATTATATTTTTAAGTGTTAAAAAAAAAAGAAAGAAATACAGTCTGACAGTTTTCAGCAGATGCCTAAAATTTCTGGAAAAGCACAAGAAAAAGATCCATCCTGTCCGTCCCTTGAAATTTGCCAAGTACATTCTCTAGAATGTCTTCCCTTAAACCTCTAGATGGAGAGGGAAAGCTAGAGTAGAAACAGATAGTACTGCCAGAGCACAGGTCAAGGGCATACCCACCCTGAAAACTTCTTGGCCAGATTTACAATCAGCTGTTTAAGTTATTGTCATGTAAATTTCAAGGACAGTCTTTTTCCCTAAAAAATGTGGTCTAAGATTCTACTCCCTCCCTCTACCTCCCTGAAGGTGGCCTCTCCCATTTCCTCTGATAGAATGTTTCTGCCATAGTGACAGTGATTTTTCACAGTACATACAGCAAGCATTAAGGAATTTGGCATGGAACAGTCTCACCCACTATTCAGACTTTGAAGCCTGCTCCAGTTCATTTCAAAGTTCACACGTAACTGCCAGTCTCCATTTTGCTTTTGTTTAGTCACCAAGTCATATCTGACTCTTTTGCCACCCCATGGACTGTAGCCCGCCAGGCTCCTCTGTCCATGGGATTTCCCAGGCAAGAATACTGGAGTGGGTTGCCATTTCCTTCTCCAGGGGATCTTCCTGACCAAGGGATCGAACCCATGTCTTCTGCATTGCAGGTGGATTCTTTATTATCTGAGCCATGGGTTTGTTGTTGTGTTCAGTTGCTTAGTCCTGTCCGACTTTTTGTGATCCCAAGAACTGCAGCACGCCGAGCTTCCTCGTCCTTCACCATCTCCCGGAGCTTGCTCAAACTCATGTTCATTGAGTTGGTGATGCCATCCAACCGTCTTATCCTCTGTCATCCCCTTCTCCTCCTGCCTTCGATCTTTCCCAGCATCAGGGTCTTTTCTGAGTGCCCTTCGCATCATGTGGCCAAAGTATTGGAGCTTCAACTTCAGCATCAGTCCTTCCAATGAATATTCAGGACTGATCTCCTTTAGGATGGATTTGTTGGATCTCCTTGCAGTCCAAGGGATTCTCAAGAGTCTTCTCCAACACCACAGTTCAAAAGCATCCATTCTTCAACGTTCAGCTTTCTTTATAGTCCAACTCTTGCATCCATACATGACTACTGGAAAAACCATAGCTTTGACTATATGGACCTTTCTTGGCAAAGTAATGTCTCTGCATTTTAATATGCTGTCTAGGTTCGTCATAGCTTTTATTTCAAGAAGCGAGCATCTTTTGATTTCGTGGCTACAGTCACCATCTGAGCCACCAGTTTAGGCCAAAACTGTTTATCCCTTGATCTCTAAAGAAGCAGCATTCTTTCACTCTGAACTCTGGGCCCCGCCTTCATGGCTCAAGTAGAAACTACCCTCCTTATGCCCATACAAAGTCAACTCCAAGAGTTCATCTGTATTTTGTTTAGAGAACATTTCTAAACTAGTCTCTTCTTGGCTGACAATTCTAAACTTTTCCTACCCTGAAAATATTCTCCCTCTGATCTGTCCTCATTGTCCTCCTCCTCACTCTAAAGAAATGCTTCTTTAAAAAAAAAAAAAAAAATTACCAACTATAGAAGATCCAGAGAGTCAGCAACACATCTCCTTCAGGAACTCATCCAGTTCACTCAAAAATTTTTTGATCAGATACTTATTGGGAATTTGCTATGACTATATACCTGACTTGCCTAAGTGCTGAAGGTACAGCCAGAACTACCCATTGGCCCAAGAAAGAGGAGTCCCTTTCCTGGGTCTCACATTTAAGAAAATCCCATATGTAACTAATGTAGACAAATAAATAATAAGTTTACTATAGAATACAGAGGTGCCTCTGTCACTTGGGATCCTCTGCAACCTAAAATCATTCTGAACTTCTGCTTCCAGGACTGACGTGGCTCTAAGTCAGGGGGAAACACCTCCCACATCGCTTGCCCAAACCCTTAAAGGTGACTGTGTCTAAGTGACAAGACTGCTTGTAGATTGTGCCTCCGCCAGACATTGCTTCCAAGTACAAAGGAGGACTAGACAGCAGGAACATATAGGTTTAAAAAAAAAAGACAAATTTGTCAAATTCTTCCTCTCAGAGAGCATGAATGGAATACATTTTAAAAGAAGATTTTATTTATTTATTTTTGGCTGTGTTGGGTCTTCGTTGCTGCACAGGCTGCTGTTCTCTAGCTGCAGAGAGTGGGGGCCACTCTCGTTGCAGGGTGCAGGCTTCTCATGGCGGCAGCTTCTCTTGTTGCAGAGCAAGGCCTGTAGGACGCACAGGCTTCAGTACGTGGGGTGCGTGGGCACAGTAGTTGCGGCTCCCCGGCTCTGGGGCACAGGTGCAGTATTTGTGGCACACGGACTTATTTGCTCCACAGCATGTGGAATCTTCCCAGATCAGGGATTGAACCCACATCTCCCTCATCAGCAGGCAGATTCTTTACCACTGAGCCACAAGGGTAACCCTCGAAATACATTTTTATACTATGACATATCATAGTACCAAGCACCTATTTTCTTTTTTCCCTTCATGTTTCAATGCATAGTTCTGAAGGTACTCAAAAATTAACACAATATTCCTAACAGTTGTACATTGCAGCTGAGGCACAGTTTGCAATAGCCAACAATGTCGTTACTCTTAAATTTATATATATGTAGGTTAGGACAACATGTGTGAACTTGATACTAATTCTTTATAATTCTCTGTGTATCTAGATACTGGTTTAAGATATAGTAACAAAGTTGCAATATAAGGTATATAGTACTTTATATAATAAAACAATCCTTAATACAATACAATAATGTTAATTTAACATATGCAACCCCATTATAGTGTGAGAACACGATATGTAAAACCAACAATTCATTTCCAAATCTAACTATTGCTTTAAGAACTGTATTGATAATACCAGTTGCTATGGACTTAACAGAGCAAAATATTTTCAAATTCATTTTTAAAATTTAAAATTTCATTTTAAATTCATTTTTTAAAATCAATAACTATAATTCAAGAAAGTCTGGCTAATTTGACATCTATTGCTGTCCAGAGGACATAAATTATGTAAAAATCTGGACAGAGATTTTGCTGAAATGAAGGCAAAAGATTTTTTTCAGCTGTGCCTTTAGAAGGTCAATCTGTGTTCCCTACTTCCTTTAAACAGAAGACATTCCACATTCCATTGATTCTCTGATGTTTTCAACTCCAGTATTCTTGCCAGGACTTTGGAAGGAACATGATTATATGGAAGTTAAAGAGCTATTTCTGGTATGAAGGATTCGTATGCCTATAGTAAGAAAGTTTGAGGAGGAGTACATTAGACTCTGGGGCTCTCCATATGTTTCTGGGTCACTGATGCTATCAGCATTTGATGACAATGAACAGAGGCTGGAGAGTCCATGCATGGGTGGGTCATGCATTTTTATGCTTCCTTCCATCCCAGGGGCCTTTAGATTGCCCTTTTCCTCTGCTTTCAGCCATCCTTCCAAAGATTATTTCCTTTTCCTTTCCCAAGATTCTTATCAACCAGGACTGGAACCACCTTTCAGTTCAGTTTAGTTGCTCAGTCTTGTCGGACTCTTTTCAACCCCATGGACTGGAGCACACCAGGCTTGTATACAACCATATTGTACAAGAGCTAGAACAGAGCCAGAGAATGCTGCATATAGAGAATATTGGGGTCAAGAAAAGGAGCAATCTTGATCATTTACAAAAGCTATGAATCCCCAGAAAGAAGCCAGAGAGGGCCTCTAAGAGAGCAGATGAATGTGATTTCCAAATGAGCTAGAAATGAGGAAGAACGGAATAAGAACCATAGGTCAGGAGGGACAGCTGAGTTAGCTGGGGCATGGTGATGAGAAGTCAGATTCAGGATTGACTTAGGAAGGGACCTGGAAAGGAAAATTAGGAAGAGCCATGCCAAACACAGGGGCCACTGCATCCCCATGGCATACCCTGGAGTGTGCAGGACCAACAAAGCAGAGAGGTGAGTCAAGGACAGCAAAGCCCCTCTCCCTTGCTCCTAGCAAAGATCATCTCTCTCTCTACCTAACTCTTGGGTTTCTTATAGATGCAGAGACATCTGTAGGAGAGAGACACACATAGTCACCATCCATTCACACTCCACCTCCATGACAGATACACATTCACACTCCACCTCCACGACAGATACATACACATGCTTTAGAGACAGGAAGACAAAAGTACAGCCATTTTGGAAAAGGACTAGTGAATGGTCTTGGGAAAAACAGGACTTGGAAGCTAAAAAACAAAGGCTCTAGAGGCCTTAGTCCAGAGACAAAAATCAGGCTCACAGCAGTAAAAGCTTACCTCTTTCTCTGTTACACTAATGAATATACTTAGTTGCCACAAGACAAGAAACTCAACTATAAATTTTAATCTTATCTGTTCTGGTGCTTTCTTACAGAAAATTATCATGTACTTCTATTCCCTCACAGAAGAACTCCTATTCCTGATAGCTATCTTGGAGCCACCTGCTGAAGATCAAACAAGTTTCATGATTTCTGGAGATTATTGGTGATCACGAGACAAACCCTCCTTTTGTTACAAAAACAACTTGCCCCTTCTACTCAGGGAACTGACACTTTTCCCCTCATCTTCTCCCTTATGCACAAGATATCTCTTTCAATAAAAATTTTTGCTTACCTAAGAGTCTTTTTTTTTTGTTCATTACATCTTTATAACTCGCTTATTTTTTTAATGGAAGTATAGTTGATTTGTAATATCATGTTAGTTTCAGACGCACAGCACAGTGATTCGGTTATACAAATATCTATATATCTATATATATTTCTTTTCAGATTCTTTTCCCTTAAAGTTATTACAAGATATTGAGTAGAGTTCCGTGAGCTATATAGTAGGTCCTTGTTAGTTGTCTTGTGGAAGCAATTACTCATTTCTGTGGTATTGCTGTCAAAAAGGTGGAAAGGGCCCTATAATACCCTCACATATGTACACATAGCTGTATGTACTCCCTCTTCCAAAGATTACCCTGATAACAGCGTTATCTTTGTAGGTAAATGTACTGAGAAGACCTACCTTCCCTTCCAAAATGAACAACAGCTATTGCCAGTCAAGGCTGATGCTGGTTGGAGTGCTTTGCCTGTTTTGCTACAGCTTAAAAATACCAGGCCTTCTTATGGATTTTTATGGTATTCCCGTGGTTAAGAATCTGCCTTGCAATGTAGGGGACACAGGTCTGATCCTTGGTTGGGGAAATAGACCCCACATGCCACCTGGCATGGACAAAAAAAAATAATGAATATTTAATTATAAACAAACAAACATAAAGGTTTCCTTTAGGTTGATGACCAGGAAAGGAACTCAGTTCCCTTGAAGCAATCTGCCCAGCCCAGGATGTGGTCCTCAGTTGATGAAAAGATTGAGTAACAGTAGGAGACTGTTTATAACTCTAAAGCACATGGGACAAATCAGATGGATGCCAGCCAACTAATATTGGACACATATGGTGATTTGTGAGACTTATTTGTGCTCAGTCGCTCAATTACGTCTGATTTTTGCAACCCTGTGGACTGTAGTCCACCAGACTTCTCTGTAGAGGATTTCGCAGGCAAGAATACTGGAATGGATTGCCATTCCCTCCTCCAGGGGATCTTCTCAAGGGCTCGAACCAGTCTCCTGTGTTGGTATGCAGATTCTTTACAACTGAGCCATCTGGGAAGCGATTTGTTTAGCTATTTTTAAAAGGATGCCTCACCCCTTACTGAAGTGAATTGTTTTGACCAAGAGCTTTTACTTCACCTTGTCAAATTATAAACATATTGTTATTTTTAAATCTCCTAAATATGTGTATGTAAATCTTATTTTTAAATCTGTCTTTGAAATAAAATTTTAAAAGTAGAAATTGTGTTTATTTGTGTTTATTATTTTATTTATTTAAAAGTAGAAATTGTGTCTGAAATAAGTAATGCAAACATCCAGTTTTTGTGGAAGAACTGATGAGGATCTAGGGTCAGGTTCCCAGCAGTCCGCACTAACCCTCAATCCCTGGTATGAGTTTTAGCATATAAGTCTGGGAAGCCACACCATCTCTGAATATTGAGCAATTGAGCTCCAATATCCCTTTACTTCTAATGGAGAGAGCTGAGTCAGATTTCCTGAGGACCATGACCACTAGTCTTTGAAGGGACTCAGCCTTCTTGTGCAAAAATGAGGAAGAAAATCTTGCAGGTGGAGGTCACTGACATGCAGCAGTCACCAGGCAGCAGTGAAATGCATGAAAACACTGGCATGATGAAGACATTGTTTCTAGGTTGGTGTCTCTGTTCCTGTTTTCCTATACTACACATTCGCTTACTCCCCATTTAGCTAATTGACAGAAATAAATGTAAATGCTGCATTAATCAAGTGAATGTGGTGTGTCATAAATATGTTCTCTCAGGATTGCCTGTACTTTGAAATCCTGAAGCCTATGGGCTTTATACTCAATCTTATTACTCAGAATAAAACACATTTCCTTTGTTGTAGTTCTTGGCCTGCTGAATCCTTCAAAGTCATAAGAGAGATGTAAAGAAATCTATTCTAACTCAATTTGGTCAATCCAGTGAATCTTTATCACTGTTAGAGAATTTTCTTGGTCTTGCCTTCCCTCCCTGGGGCAAGAATCACTCTGAGCCCAGAGCACATTTAAATTATGTTCCAGCAACACAGAAGTCGAACCAGTAGAAATGTACCCTGTCTACTTGTTGAATATCTAACATGGCCCCCAAATCTATTAATAGGACCTATAAACCTGAAAGGGCCCCAAATCTCTTCTTTAGAATACATATTTTTTTCTTAATAACTCCCCCTTTCCATGCTGTAGAAAGTACAGTTTTCAAAGCACAGTCAAATGCCAAAAACCTAAATATCTAAACATTAGAACAGGTGTTAATTCAGTTGGTAATGATACCGTCCTTAACCACAGCAGGGAAGAAAAGGATGATGCTAGAGATTCCTAGAGAATTAACTTAAAACATACTGAGATTCCAAAAATGAATATAAAGCACAAGACACAGAATCAATAATCAAAGATAGAAGAAATATTTCTTTGGCAGGAGGTAGGGAACTGGTTTTAGAACTAGGTTGACCTCATAGATTCTCACCATGGGCAATTCCCACCATTGCTTTTAAAAAGAATGTCTAAAACATAACAAAAGAACAGCATTCTGAAAATTCCTAAGTAGGAAAAGTAGACCACTAATAGAAGGACATATTTTGTTGCTGTAAGTCACTAAGTCCTGTCCAACTCTTTTGCGACCGCATGGACTGTAACCTGCCAGGCTCCTCTGCCCATAGGCAAGAACACTGGAGTGGGCTGCCATGTCCATTTCCCAGGCAAAAACACTGGAGTGGGTTGCACTGCCCTACTGCAGGAGATCTTCCCAACCCGGGGATTGAACCTGCATCTCCTGCATTGGCCAGTGTATTCTTTACCACTGGGCCAGCAGGGAAACCCAAAAGAGGAGTACAGACAATAATAATCCATGTCATTCCACTGAAAAAATAAAAATTACCATGTGGACACCAAGAGAATGATACTTTAGTTAACTTTTTATTCTTATATGAAGACAACAGAGTCATTCTTAGAATACTAATACTTGTTTAACTGACATTTCTTTCTGAGTGCCTTTGATGTAACAAGCTCTATTCTAAGTGCTATGCATATAGTGGTGAGCAAATCAGACAGTCACCTACATTTTAGAAATTTTGTCCTCATGATGCTGAAAACTCAGCCTCTCTGTACACCAGTGCCAAATCAAATCTCAAAGTTCTAAAGTGGAAAAGAATAGCTTTATTGCTCTGCAGGCAAAGGGAGACACAGTGGGCTCCTGCCCTCAAAAACTGTGTGTCCCAACCAAGAAGGATTTGATGAGAAGTTTTATAGCAATGGTTCAAGGCTTGGGTCCCTGACAAGATTAGAGTGTATGCAGGGCCTGGTTCAAAATTGGGAAAGGAGTATGTCAAGGCTTTATATTGTCATCCTGATAATTTAATTTATATGCAGAGTACATCATGCAAAATGCCGAGCTGGGTGAAGCACAAGCTGGGTTTTCTATTTTTTGCTGTGCTTGTGGGAACTTAGTTCCCCAACCAGGGATCAAACCTGGGCCCTCAGCAATAAGAGAATAGAGTCCTAACCACTGGACCACCAGGAAATTCCCTGAAGAACAAGCTGGAATCAAGATTGCCAGGAGAAATATCAGCAACCTCAGATATGCAGATGATACCACTATAAGCGCAGAAAGTGAAGAGGAACTAAACAGTCTCTTGATGAGGGTGAAAGAGGAGAGTGAAAAAGCTGGCTTAAAACTCAACATTCAGAAAACTAAGATCATGGCATCTGGTCTCAACATTTCATGGCAAGTAGAAGGGGGAAAAGTGGAAACAGTGACAGATTTTAATTTCTTGGGCTCCAAAATCACTGTGGATGGTGACTGCAGCTATGAAATTAAAAGACACTTGCTCCTTGGAAGGAAAGCTATGACAAACTTAAACAGTGTATTAAGAAGTAGAGACATCACTTTGCCAACAAAGGTCCATATGTTGCAGAAAGGGGGATCCATCCAGGGTCCGAGAGCTGGCTCTTGTCTAACACTCAGAAATGAATTGTCTGAGGAGACACATGCGCTGACAAAGCAAGAGATTTTATTGGGAAGGGGTGCCCAAGTGGAGAGCAGTAGGGTAACGGAACCTCTGCTCTGCCACATGGCTCAAGTTTCGCATTTTATGGTACTGGGATTAGTTACTGGGTTGTCTTTGACCAATCATTCTGACTCAGAGTCCTTCCTGGTGGCACATGCATCGCTCAACCAAGATGGATGTCAGCCAGAAGGATTCTGGGAGGTGATCTGACATGTGGTGTCTCCTTTTGACCTTTCACAAACTCTTCTGGTTAGTGGCGGCTTATTTGTTCCATATTCCTTACCAGGACTTCCTGTCAGAAAACAACTCACACAAATGGTTACCATGGTGCCTGGCTAGGATGGGCAGTTTCAGTCAGTGTGCTTCCCCTAGTAAAAACTATGGTTTTTCCAGGAATCATGTACGAATGTGAGAGTTGGACCATAAAGAAGGCTGAGTGCCGAAGAATTGATGCTTTCAAACTATGGTGCTGGAGAAGACTCTTGAGACTTCCTTGGACAGCAAGAAGATCAAACCAGTCAATCCTAAAGTAAATCAACCCTGAATATTCATTGGAAGGACCGATGCTAAAGCTGAAGCCCAATACTTTAGCCACCTGATGCAAAGAGCCAGCTCATTGGCAAAGACCCTGAGGCTGTGAAAAATTGAAGGCAGGAGGAGAAAGGGGCAACAGAGTATGAGATTTTGGGGCTGGATGGCATCACTGACTCAATGGACATGAGTTTGAGCAAGCTCTGGGAGATGGTGAAGGACAGGGAAGCTTGGAGCACTGCGGCCCATGGTGTCACAAAGAGACGGACACAACTTGGAGACTGAACAACAGCAACAACAAGGGCCTGCACTCCCCTAATCTTGTCTCATATGGTCAGTCTCCTAATCTTGAGACTAGAATCTCTGGTCCTGTTAATATTGCTTCAGGGGGTTTCTTGACTGTTCCTCCTTTGGTTAGCAATTGTTTGAATCTGCCATTTGGAACTCAAGGAAGACATGGGGCTGGAATCTTGCCTACAAGGAATGGGAGACAGAAAATGCCTCCATGCCTAGGAGCCCCACACGATTTCACTCAGTTTACCCACACATCTTGGATATTTCTCAAACTAATTCAGCAGGGCATATTTTAACTAAGAAAAGAAAATCCTTCTATTGAGGCAATTAAATACCGCAGTGAGATCCCACTTTCATTACCATGATAACCAGGGACAGTGCAAGAGGAAGAACGACACGGTCTTTGGCATCAAGACTATGGCTTGAGACCTCCTATGTGGTCTGCATCAGTGAGTTGTATGAGGATAAATTATTTATCAAATCTGGGGAAGACAGAAGTCATATATCATAAGATCAAAAGTTAGTGCAGTCATCATCAGGTGGCTCTACTGGCTTGATAAGTAAAATCAAAGATACGGGGGGTTATAACCAAGGAGAAGTAGCTAAACTACCACATTCTATTTTTAACCATAGTTCATAAGAACTCCCTTAATTTCTTTTGAAGTTATTTCAACAGTATCACTTACTTCTAAAGGAAAACAAAGGACTAATGCAAAGCATTAATTGGTACTGATGCCAAAATCTTGGCTCTCTGTGCACGGATGTCCAATAGAAATATAGAGATAGAGTTATAGAGAAAAAAAGATACAGTGGCTTTATTTCCCTGCCAGGCAAAGAAGGAACACAGAAGGTTAGCACTTCAAATACTGTGCTCTCCTCCCTGGGGAATAGGGAGAAGTCTTATAGTCAAGTAGGTGATAAGGATCAAGGCAGTGACCAGTTTGCATTCTTCTAATGGGTTGGTAGTGAGGTAAGAATGAGTCAACATCATCAGCCTTCCAGTTCCAACTGGTCTGAGGTCTACATGCTTCTTATCTGGGCAGCATACCATTATTGATAGTTAACTTCTTCCTCTGGGAGGGGGTTTCAGTATCTGCAAAACAACTCAAAGATATTATTGTGTGTATCCTCTGATGGGGAACCAGGACCCTGCCCCAAGGCTGCACTATTGTTTCTCTTGACTATTTCTCCCTTGTCTTGCATCTTCTCCCTTCCCTAATTAGTAACTGCTGAATCTGGCCATTGGAATTCAGGGAAGTTCATGGAGGCTAAGTGAAGGCTATTTCCTATAATCAAAGAAATGGGGGACACAGAAAGACTTTCTACCCAGGATTCCCATAGGGCCCTGCTCAGCATCAGTATTTGTTATTGCTTAGTGGCTAAGTTGCAAGCTGAAATCAAGATTGCCAGGAGAAATATTAATAACCTCAGATATGCAGATGACACCACCCTTATGTCAGAGAGTGAAGCGAAACTAAAAAGCCTCTTGATGAAAGTGAAAGAGGAGAGTGAAAAAGTTGACTTAAAGCTCAACATTCTTGACTGGAGAATCCCATGGACAGAGGAGCCTGGTGGGCTGCTGTCTATGGGGTCTCACAGAGTCGGACACAACTGAAGCGACTTGGCGGCAGCAGCAGCAGCATTCAGAAAACTAAGATCATGGCATCTGGTCCCATCACTTCATGGGAAATAGATGGGGAAACAGTGGCAGACTTTACTTTTTTGGGCTCCAAAAGCACTGCAGATGGTGATTGCAGCCATGAAATTAAAAGACGCTTACTCCTTGGAAGGAAAGTTATGACCAACCTAGATAGCGTATTGAAAAGCAGAGATATTACTTTGCCAACAAAGGTCAGTCTAGTCAAGGCTATGGTTTTCCCAGTGGTCATGTATGGATGTGAGAGTTGGACTGTGAAGAAAGCTGAGCGCTGAAGAATTGATGCTTTTGAGCTGTGGTGCCGGAGAAGACTTTTGAGAGTCCCTTGGACTGCAAGGAGATCCAACCGGTCCATCCTAAAGGAGACCAGTCCAGGGTATTCATTGGAAGGACTGATGCTGAGGCTGAAACTCCAATACTTTGGCCACCTCATGTGAAGAGTTGACTCATTTGAAAAAACCCTGATGCTGGGAGGAATTGGGGGCAGGAGGAGAAGGGGACGACAGAGGATGAGATGGCTGGATGGCATCACCGGATGCACATGAGTTTGGGTGAACTCCGGGAGTTGGTGATGGACAGGGAGGCCTGGCATACTGCGATTCATTGGATTGCAAAGAGTCAGACACGACTGAGTGACTGAACTGAACTGAGTGGCTAAGTTTTGTCCGACTCTGCTGACAAGGGAAGGAAAGGAAAAGGAAGGGAAGGGAAGAGGAAGGGAGGGGAGGAGAGGGGAAAGCTACAGGCTGGCTCTCTAAGGGCACAGCTGAAACAACAGCTTGGAGGGAACAGTCTGAAAAGATGGGGTACCATCCTTCAGGATGCAGTGTACATATTGAATCAGAAAACTCTAAATAATACCCCAATAGGATGATTACATAGGTCTGATAACCAAGGAGTAGAAGCAGGAATGGTTTCCTTTAACATCACTCCTTCTGACCCATGGAAATTTCATGCTTTCATCTCTGTAATGCTGGGCTCTGTCAAGTCAAAGGTTCAGGTCCCCAAAGAGGATGCATTCTTGTCAAGGGATATATTGAGGGCCTCACTGAACTACAATCTACAGCTGCTGCCATGACACTTTGGATTTCTTAGGTCTAGGGAGCAGAAGATGAGGAGTAACCGTACTGTCAGGGCTGCTCCTGCTGCTGCTGCTAAGTCGCTTCAGTCCTGTCCGACTCTGTGTGACCCCATAGACGGCAGCCCACCAGGCTCCCCCATCCCTGGGATTCTCCAGGCAAGAACACTGGAGTGGGTTGCCATTTCCTTCTTCAATGCATGAAAGTGAAAAGTGAAAGTGAAGTCGCTCAGTCGTGTCCGACTCTTAGCGACCCCATGGACTGCAGCCCACCAGGCTCCTCCGTCCATGGGATTTTCCAGGCAAGAGTACTGGAGTGGGGTGCCATTGCCTTCTCCACTGTCAGGGCTAAGTAGCACTAATTAGAAGGAAGAGGTAGAACTCTTTTTTACACAATGAGAGCAGAGAAGAATTCATGCAGTGCCAGGAGCCAACACAGGAGTTCCCACCCATGACAAGGTCGTGCGGGAGAGCCCTGATGGGCAAGGCGAGTCAGGGCTCAAGGGTGCCCCCTCCTGGACCTGCCCAAGCATCTACCCCAAAACCAGAATCTGTCTGTTTTACTATTTTATGACTTTTACCAACTCCCCTGACATTAAGGGGGGGCTATCCCTGACCACCTTTCTCAGAAGAAAATCAATTTAGACCTCTAGTTAATAATTCTCCTGGGCATAATAGGAGTGTTTCAATTCAAACCCCTCTGATGACTTTCTAGCTTGCCTGACAGGTTTGTTCAGATTCACAGCCTCCCAACCACAAGAGGCACGGGAAGCTTAAGATATTCTAACAATGCAGAGCTTCTCAGAGAGTTAAAATTGTTAGAATAGAACTAGTAGATTTCTTTGTTGAGCTAATGCTTGCTGCCAAGTTTTCATATCCCTTACCTACTGTGTCCCTGGGAGTGTATTGATTAATATAGTTGGTGTATAGAAATGTAAGTAGTAGCTTTAATATTTGTAACCTTGGACCCTTGAATTAATTCTTTTCTTGTTATAGCCCACCACACTTTTGCCCTATAGGAATGCAACTTTATCTAATGCTTTTGGAGGGTGGCGCCTGACTTTAGAATAATCACCTTTAGAGAAAAATAAGTTTTCTGAAGAAAGGTTCATAAAATGTTAACAAGCCTCCTGGCCAGAAGATGATGTAAATCACCTAAAGCTTTTGCATATGATAAGTTTGCAGAAAGAAAGCCTGGCTTCGATAAGGATCAAGGACTGCTGACCTTGCATGACTCTACGCTCCCCCCACTCCCATTATCCTCTATGCACAACTTAAGGTATAAAAACTACTTTGGAAAATAAAGTGTGGGCCTTGATCATCAGGCTTGGTCTCCCCGTGTCGTTCTTTCTCTTTCCTTTTCCTTTTCAGGCTGATTCCCTGGAGCCCAGGGGCCCTCTGTGTTCACTTTCTTGCCTGGGCTTCTAAGACCCACTCGAGAAGGTGCCTAAGGTGGGGCACCTTCCACGATTTGAGAGGGCGCCTGCGGCCTACGTGAACAGAGCAAGTCCCGTGCTGGGGCTTTATTGGCTTTCTGCGTAAACCAAGGAATATCAGCCTCTTTTCTCTCCTCTATTTTCTTAACTGCAAAATTCTTTTCTTATCTCTTTCTCTATTTCTCTTAATTGCCAACGCCATCCTCCCAAGGGAATCCCTGGATCCAACCAGGGCTGGACCCCGGCAATGCAGAACCAAAGTGATCTACTTGGGTGCTTCCCAGAATTCCCATGTAACTGTGAGGCTATATGTACTACAATGTCAGCTGGAGAAAGATATGACTATCAAGGGTTTGGACCATTCAGGATAGAGGGTTTGGGTTCTAATACCAGACATGCCACTATCACAGCTGAGGGCAAGGGGGAATGAGAATAAATGTAAAGGAAGGACAGGATAACTGCAGCCCTGAAATCAACCACAGTAACAGTGACTATATTTTCCCTCTCCTTCTTCTAAATTTCTCTTCAAAAATGGAGTCCCATACAAAGCTTGAAGGAATTGTCTCTTGAACCTGTCGAAGCAGATCTGTGTGGTTCTAGGGCAAGTGTGAAAATGCACTACTCAGATCTCCTGCTGTAGTAATCATAATTAACTGATGACCCCAACTACTAGCCTGTGAATCTGCTATGCTTCTTATGGGCTGCTCTCAGACAGTGACTGAGTGTAGCTCGGATACTAAGTCAGGCCTATTTCTCAGGAAGCACAACTTCTCTGATAGCCACCTTGAGCTCAAAGACTCTCAATTAGCCTGGCTGAACCTTTTTAGCACTGTGCCTATCCAACCTGTTTTCTTTCCCTCCATCTTTCACAGAGGTCAGACCTGCATCGCAGACTGTGATGAGTTGTGAATTAACTTTTATTTGGGGGCAAAATGAGAACTTAGAGGCCAGGAGACAGCATTTCAGATAGCTCTGAGAAACTGTTCTGAAGAGGCATGAGGCAAGGTCCGTATATATGTGATTTTGGTGAAGGAGGGGGAATACAAGCAATCAAGCACAAATTTTTGCAAAAGGTTGCTGCTAGTCATGTGAAGGTTACTGCTAGTCATGGGGAGCAGACATCACCATGAACGATGTTGGTGCTTTTCTAGATACGAGAAGATGCAAAAATTGGGCTCATGAAAATCATCTCCTGAAAACACATGGACTTTTCTGCCAGTTTTTCTCAGAGCACAAAGTGCCTCATTCTTGATCTCCATCCTGAAATCCTTTCCAAGGATGCTACAGGTCAGCAGCTACATCAGGTCATAATTTAATCCTCATAGATGTAGATGGTGGTGGTGGTTTAGTTGCTAAGTCATGTCTGACTCTTGAAACCCCATGGGCAGTAGCCTCCCAGGCTCCTCTGTCCATGGGACTCTACAGGCAAGAATACTGGAGGGAGTTGCTATTCCCTTCTCCAGGGTATCTTCCCAACCCAGGAATCGAGCTCAGGTCTCCTACATTGCAGGCAGATTCTTAACCAACTGAGCTACCAGGGAAGCCCCCAGGTAGAAAGTACCAATTTGTTATCGGCACTTGACAAATTGGCACTTGCTAACTTGCATTCTAAGTACCAATACTACCAGCAGAGCATATGTTTAAAGGTGAAGATCAGACTTAGATTGCCAAGGTTTAGAACTTGTTCTCACTTAACAAGCTCTTGGATCTCAAGCAGAATATTTAGCCACCTGAACTTTCACTTTCCTTGGGTGCAAAATCTATCCTTTAGAAGTATGGGGACTAAATAAGCTAGTACCATATAACAGCGCTTGCCACACTACCTGTCACATAAGGTTCTCATGGTAGCTATTTACCTGGTTTAAAAGTACTGGTTTACTATTAAGAGAAACTAACAAGTAAGAAACATTAAATCTATTATCTATTATTCCATCAATTTGGTCTCCTAAATCTGGCTTTCCTTGTTTATCTTCCCATTACTGCAGTCTCTCCATTCCACACAGGAGGTAAAAACTCCAAGAATTCAGTGTTCTCCAGAAGGTAAAACAAAGAACACTGGTAGTTAAAACAAACACAAATTCTTTGCCTTCCTGTGACGCGTTTCTGGGGAATCCAGCATAGGGCCAGCCCATACCTATCTAACCCCGCCCCTCCGATTTCTGGAGGCGGAGACAAATCACAAAGCAGCGTGGAAGTCACCTAGCTTCCGGCTGGCTACGCTGGAATTGAGGTGCACAAACGGCCTCCAAGGCGATTTACAGATCGATTGCTTATTGGCTACTAGCAAGCACTCGTTCTCCGCATTGGCTGTTGCTGCCCGGCGCCAATGTTCGCGCAGGATGTTCGCTGCAGCTAGTGAGAGTGACAGACACTGCACCTGAATTTCCGGTTCCGGTTCACCGCTGGCTCCATGGCGACCGGTAGAGGGTCGCGGTATCTGCTGACAATAGGCAGATGGCGCCGCAGCTTTGGAATAGCTCCCCAGTTCCGAGTGAGTACCTATTTTCCCTGCTTTCAATAGAGGCTGTGAATCTCAAGAACAGCTCCTCTCCGAGGAGGTGCGCTTTCGGCAGTTCCTCCTTTAGCCAGTGCCCGCAGCCATCCTCTGTGGCCCCCCCCCCTCCCATTAGCTTTTCTTTTTCTGCAGGCGCTTGCTGCCCTCGTGCCCGGCGTATCCCACGTGGATAACAAGTCCGATTTCCTGGGGAAGAGGCCCCATCGCCGGCACCCTGGCATCCTGCAGCTGTCATGCGTGCGGCTGCCGCAAGCATTGGCCGAAGCCGCGCAGTTACTGCTGCTGGGTGAGTGAAGGTGGGAAATGGAAGCTCAAGAAGCGGAGATTGGGCCCTGCGTACAAGTGATTCCTCTTTGCATCTTTGATCCATAGGGAGCGCGATGCCCAATATGGAGAAGCAGGTGCAAGCCCTAACCAATTATCTCTGGAGCCGGCATTTACCTGTAGAGCCAGAGGAGCTACAAAAACGGGCAGTTCTTCTTGAGAAAAAAATCCTGGAAAACGCAGGTGGGTCTTAAAAATAAAGAGTAAGCCAAATAGAAAGAGCAGAGAGAAATGAAGAGTGAGTAATAATTCTGCAGCCTCTTAAATAAATACTGCAGTTTCTTATTTGACTTTCTAACCAGAGTAGTTATTCATAATGTTGCCTTTCTAAAAGAAGATAGGTAATTTCAGAGATTGCCTACTAAATTCAGGGCTTTAGTAAAGGTCAATGAGTGCTTCAGTCTACTGTTGAAATTTAGATCTTTTTTTTCCCCCCAAGTCCACTGGATTAAGACCGTCTAAGTTTTTGTTCAGGTAAAATAAAGTCCGTCTCCAGTACTACAGGGAAAGGAGAATTAGTTTGTCAAGTTATTTTCATGATTGTGAGTTCCTTCCTATTAAGAGGCCTGCCTTTTGTTCATCTTGTATTCCCTGAACTTCTTGTAGTACCTGGTTCGTAGTAGGCACTCCGTAGGTAAAACAGTACAGAACTGAACACAATTGTAAGACAAGTTTCCTTTCAAGCCCCTTTCCTTCCTATGGGAACTTTGGAGACATCACATTATTAAATTTGGGGGAATTGAAGAAATCTACAAGGTACTGTCTTTATCCTATCCTTTAACTTTTTATTACACTTGCTTTTAATACAGAACAAAACCTGTGAGATAGAGTTGGTTGAATTGAAAGAACTGCTGTTAGAGGCAATATATTATCTGATATACTATGGTGGTGGTGGTGGTGGTTATTATTCTTACCTGAAACTCTTCTCTAGTTTGGCTTCTCTCTTAAGCATTTTCCATGTGGGAACTGGTGGGGAATGGCAGGCAGTAAATTCAGATATTGTATCTGAGCCCTGTTCTTCCTAGGTCCTTACTTCCAGTCCTTGTTCTTACCCCAGACTCATGTCAGACAGAGAAACATCATGAAGAAGTCCTGCGCGCCTTACGCAAAACTACCTATCATTGGCAAGAACTGAGGTAAGGGAGACTAGAAGGGCTGCAGGAGAAGGAAGAGTTTGGCTTTTGAGAAGGAGAGTTGGGGAAATACAATTACACCATTTAGTGTTTGAAAAAGTAGTCTGGTTTGTAAGTCTCCCTAAGACGATTCTGTGTTGATCAGTGAAAGGGTTGAGCTGAAAGAGCCCTTTGCAAAGATTTCATTTCCTAAAAGTCTGGAGGGTAGCTGCAGGATAGAGGTTAATTCCCAGTGGTATGTCTGATTTTTCTGGCAGCTACAGTGAGGGACTGAGCCTGGTGTATATGGCAGCAAGATTGGATGGTGGCTTTGCAGCAGTCTCCAGAGCTTTCCATGAGGTGAAATTCCCTCAACTTCCAACCAGAAACTTTTTACTATCAGTTCCCTTCTTCATAAAGTAATCTTCTGGGACAAGATTCTTGGGACATTACATGTGCATTTTTTTCGAGAGGTTGTCTTTATCATCTGAAAGGAATTTTTGACCCAAAAAAGGTTTAGAATCACTGTTCTAAGAGCTTTCTATTCTATAAGGCGTTTACACTGAATCTTAAAAGACATTCACGTGTCATTTCCTCTGTTGCGGTCCCTTAATTCATGTTTACCAAGACCTTAAATGTATGTCTGTCTTCTCCACTGTGGGGTATTGAATATTTCTTCAGATCCAAGCTCGCCTTCCAGAGTTCCAGCCACAAACCTTGATGGACTTTGGCTCGGGTACTGGCTCTGTCACCTGGTGAGTATCTTTCTCTGTCTCTGTCAGTTCCAACTCTATAGAGAGCTAGAGCTAGCTTATACCACGTCAATATCAAGAGACTGGAGAACCAAAGGAAGAAGAGGAAAATTGGGAACTGATGTGTTTCTTCCCTCAGATTAGACAAGGCATGAGAAGATATATAAATTAGGGTGAGAACTTAAAGAAATGTCAAGTGAAAAAACCCACATTAAGAAGGATAAAAAAGGAAAGGAATTTGATCTCGGACAGGGATTTACATATCATCAAGATTTTTGTGTGTGTGTTCATGTAGTTTTTGAGTCTTCTTAAGAGTTGTAGATGAAACAAGAAAATAAGATTGCTAGTTTTTCCAACTATTTTAACATAGCACTCTGTTTCCCCAAGGTTGGGTTAGGGACAGAGGGGTCTCTTGTAGGGACAACTTTGTCATGAGAATGTGATGATTTATTTTTTGCCACTTTAGGGCTGCTCATAGTACTTGGGGCCAGAGCCTACGTGAGTATATGTGTGTGGACAGCTCAGCTGCCATGTTGGAATTGGCAGAAAAGCTGCTGAAAGGTGAGGACAAAATGTAAGGAAGGGCTTTTCCAAAGTTGAAGGCGTTTGCAAAGCAAAGGAGTACCAGAAAGGGTCTTTTATTGGGGAGTACAGGAGAGGCCTGAAAGTTAAAGATGTGTCTGATGCAATGACCTTGTTAAAGATGCTGGGGGCCTCTGTTGCACTGTGGATGGGAAGAGTAAGAATAACAGGACAAATGACCCAATATTCCCCCTGCCCTTTTTTTTAATGGTTGTCTACTCTGTTGCATCTCATCCTCAGCTAGCATTTTGTCCCTTCAGTTTATACCCACACTCATAGTTGCCACATCTCTACTTTCCTCCATAGGTGGTTCAGGATCTGGGATGCCTTGTGTTCCAGGTGTCTTTTTCAGACAGTTTCTACCTGTATCACCCAAGGCAAGTGGCAGTGTTTAAAGTATGCCAGATGTGGAGTATGCAGATGGAAAACTGTGGCCCTGGCTTTACAACCTAGCATTCTGTTAGAAATTAAAAGAAAGCAGAAGAAATTTAGTGGGATAGACCTTTGTTGTACTCTTTAAAAGAGGGAGATGTCAGGTCGGTCATTTTCCTCGTCTTGTGCACCAGGTACAATTCGATGTGGTGGTAGCAGCCTTTTCTCTCAGTGAGCTGCCCAGCAAGGCTGACCGCACTGACGTAGTCCAGACCTTGTGGCGCAAGACAGGTCATTTTCTGGTAAGTGGAAGCCCCTTTTTCCCTTCAAGTTTTTAAGCAGCTTCATGAGTTTGTTTCATGCCTTTCCTTGTCCCCATTGGAGCTTGTCTTCATTTTTAACCATTTTCATCCTACATAGATCCCTTTGTCCCTCTTTTCAGGTCTCCATCTACATCATATATGTAATACCCGTTTCATTTAGAATCCCTATTCTATTTGAGAATGCTCTTCCAGAGCCACTGACATTTATGTTTTCATGTAATTCGAGGCTTCTTTCTTCCCCTTTTGTAATCAGGTATTGATAGAGAATGGAACAAAAGCTGGGCACTCCCTTCTCATGGACGCCAGGGACCTGGTCCTTAATGTAAGGTTCTTTCTCCTTTCACCTTACCCTCCTTTCCCCACTTATTCTCACCAGTTCTTGGCACTCCCTTGAAAACTGAAGGGACTCGCATATAGTAATAAGGATGACTCTGGAGATAGTAGGCACATGAAGTCATGATATAGGGTAGTAGTTGACAAACTCCGGCCTATGGATCAGATCCAGCCTGCCACCTGTTTTTATATGAGCAGTGCTTATTTGTGCATCTATAACCATGTGTCTGTGGCTATACATCTGTTGCCTGTGGCTATTTTCACCATACAGATAGCAGTAGGAAACAGATTTTGCCTAGTCTCTGGACCTTTAAAAAAATTTTTTTTTGCCAGCCTCTGATCCAGGGTACTTCTGAGCCAAGAACCTTATCTGTTTAGGACCGTATGAACCAGTGTATAATGGCAAATTTCATTGTCTTGAAATGGGGTTTTTTTTTGAGAGTGAAGGTTACTGACAAGGGAGAGCACCATACTATGTGCCAAGTTTCTGCCTTTCTCTTGCTGCAAAGAGAAAGTTCTTTGTTTGGTGTATTAGAGAAACAGCCAGCTTAATTCAAAGAACATAGTTAATAATTACCAGAATTGAATGTTAGAGGAGTCCTCAATTTATTGAGTGCAGAGATTGAGTTAGAACAGACCCCTCAACCCAGCCTAAAATTTTTTTTCATTTCCTTTGATTTCAGGGAAAAGAAAAGTCACCTTTGGACCCTCGACCTGGTTTTGTCTTTGCCCCAGTGAGTATTACTTCTGCCTTTCCCAGCAAGCAAAGATCTGAACTCAGGGCTGGCCAGGAAAAGAGGGCTAGCCACCATCCTCTACTCTTGATTCCTCCTTAGTGATTCCCCTGGCTTGCCCTTTCGTCTGCTCTGTGCTCCCTTATCCCTAGCCCTTCTTGACTCTATTACTCATAGTTTCTAGGTTTTATGATTGTGGTTCTTTTGTCTTACATCATGTCTTTGTGTTCACAGTGTCCCCATGAACTTCCATGTCCCCAGTTGACAGCCTCTAAGCCCCTGGCCTGTAGCTTTTCCCAGGCCTACCATCCCATCCCCTTCAGCTGGGTATGTACTCTGAGAATATTGTGGTAGGGAGAAAATAGCCTGGGAAAGCACAGTGAAAAAGATTCAGAGATGGGAGGATTTGGGAAATTCCAGAGAATGCTTGGAGATTTTAGGGTCTGAATGTATATGACTTATAGAATATGAGAAGAGTCACAGGAATGAGGTTGGAAGAATTTTTTTCCCTCATCTTTTCCTGCAAGCCATCTCTGTATCCTTGTCTTAGAACAAGAAGCCGAAGGAAGAAAAGTTCTCCTTGGTAATCCTTGCCCGAGGATCTCCAGAGGAGGCTAATCGCTGGCCCCGAATCACTCAGCCTGTTCTTAAACGGCCACGCCATGTGCATTGCCACCTGTGCTGTCCAGATGGGCATATGCAGCATGCTGTGATCACAGCCCGCAGACATGGCAGGTGTGGAGGTGTGACCAGAGTTGGTGGGAGGTAGCAAGACCTGCAGCCCACATTGACCCTCTCTTTTCTGTAGGGATTTGTATCGCTGTGCCCGGGTCAGTTCCTGGGGAGATCTTTTACCTGTGATCACACCATCGGAACTTCCTCCATCTGCTCAAGATGCCCCTGAGAGTTGACACGGATGTGTGACAAGTGTTTTCTTCTATCTTGATGGCCGAGGCGGAAGCTACCTGGTGTCCAGGATGGGAGTGCTATTACTGTTACAGCAAAAAAACACTAGTTCAAATATCCTCCATTGTAGTAGACCGTATTCTTTGAGCTTACTTGGCCATCCTCTCGTGTCAGGGGACATTCAACTTTAAGGGATCCAATATGTTGCATTTTCTTTCTTTGTGTGCCATTTGTCAAGGACTCTGTTCCTTATCAGTTCCTGGGATACAGGAACGAGTAGAGCTGTATGCAATTCTCAGGACTGCTGCTGCTGCTGAGTCACTTCAGTCGTGTCCGACTCTGTGCGACCCCATAGACGGCAGCCCACCAGGCTCCCCCATCCCTGGGATTCTCCAAGCAAGAACACTGGAGTGGGTTGCCATTTCCTTCTCCAATGCATGAAAGTGAAAAGTGAAAGTGGAGTTGTGTCCGACTCTTACCGACCCCATCGACCGCAGCCTACCAGGCTCTACCATCCATGGGATTTTCCAGGCAAGAGTACTGGAGTGGGGTGCCATAGCCTTCTCTGTCTCAGGACTGAGATCATGGGAAAGAGCACCTGCTTGGATTCCCTTCAGTGACTCCCTTCAGTGACTCTGTTCAGTGACCTTGTACTTATTAGACTATCCATTTTGTTGCAACTGGTGGAATTTCATTCTTTTTAACAGCTGAGTAATCATTTTACTGAAGATATATAAGCATGCATTTCTTACAAGCATGCTAATAAAATACCCTTGTTCCACTAGAGACTTGGGTCCCCCGCATCCTTCTTTCTGTCTCCAGCTACTTCTTCAGAGCGTGGAAACCTAACGAACTCACTTTCTTGCCCGGGCTTTCAAGACCTCCTTGAGAGGACACCCTGTGCCTTCGTGAGTGGTACAAGTCCTGTGTATGGGCTTTATTGGTTTTCCACATAGCCCAAGGGATATTGCTCTTTCTCTCTCTTTCTTTCTTTTTGTCGACTCCAGTCCCCAGGTCCCGGTCTGTAAAAGACCGCAACAAATGGCACCCGAAACGGACATGGTATTCACCCTTGGCAAACAGGACGGAGTGACTGGGACCTACGGAGATCGGTAAGTGCGGGGTTATGGGACAAACAGCTGGAAAGCCTCACCATTTTTCTACTTTACTTCATCATTTAAAGTTCAAGGACTTCTGGGTTTGTGTCGACTAATAATTTGGCACCGGGTCAAAGAGAATGTTGGAACAAGCCACTAAATGGGTAAAAAATATTCCAATAGATTTCTGGCCCCTATGGACTCTCATTAAAGCTGTGATTCTGCCATTTCAAGATAATTCTAGCCCTCCTGATATTCAACAACAAGCGGAACACTTGTTACATGAATATGAATTAGATGATGAAACTTTTCAAAAGGCCCAATTAGAACATAAAATATTTCAGAATTTTCCTACTAGCCCTGTTCCGGCAGCCCCAAGTGCTCCTCCTCTCGCAATAGACACAAAACCAAAAGTCCCTTCAATTCAAGGACAAAATGACTCTGACAGTGACTCTTCTGAGGCTCTCTTTGACACTAAAGCTGATAATGGTTTTTTGGAAAACAACGATAAGCCTTTAGCACGCACTCGTATTTATGAGAAAAAACTATCTACTCATTCTCCTTCACGACGGAGGCTCTCTGAGTTGCTGGCTTTGCAATCTTGAGTCTCTGAGGCCAATACAGGCTTTTCCTGTATTAAGAAATGTTAATGCCCAGGGGCAAATAATACCTCATTATGAAGGCTTTGATTTTTCTCACATGCAACAAATGAAAAAGGCTGTAACTATGTACGGCCCTCATTCACCTTTTACTAAAGAACTTTTAAACACTATGGCATCTTCTATTGGAAATTTTGTTCCTTATGATTGGCAACTTTTGATAAGGGCTCTTCTTAAACCAGGAGAATATTTTCAATGGACAATGTGGTTTCAGGATATGGCCCAAGATGGTGCCAATTCTAATGCTCAAGCTGGCACTCTCCAAAACCAAATTACTTTTGAAATGTTAACCAATACAAGACAATTTGATTCTATAGAAGCTCAAATACAAAGCCCTCCTTGATGGAAAACTATCTTGACTATAATAATTGTAGTCAGCTTATTCTTGCTGTTTGCTTTTTATATCAGTAACTGTATAATGAACTTTGTATCTAAGTGGCTTAGGCATTTAAGTTACAGATGATTGTTCATGCTCCTGAGGTTTCCACTGCCTAAGGGCCCCTGGATCAGAGCCCCTCAATATGAGGATAAGGAGACTATATTGCCTCAACAATTTGGGGTCTACACCCCTTCCCAGCAGGAAGAAGTTACAGAACAATTTCTTCACCCCTGTCCCTGGCAACCATATTCTCCTAAAAGCAGGACGAAATGAAAGAATTAAAGCTTAGGCAAGCAATCCAGGGCCCTTTAAGGAAGAGACAAGCATTCTCACTCATGTTTTCCTTAAGCCTTGTGCAACAATGTATCTTGCCAAAGAACTGACCTTTCTTTAGGTCCAGAGCTGATGATTACACACCACAATGTCTTACTCATGGAAATGCTTTTCCTAGGCCCTATGTTAATGATTTTAATTATAACAAATATTTCCTGGGAATCTATATCTCAAGACTTGTACCCCTGATTACACAGCAACAATATATCTTGCCCAGAGACTTTGTCTGGAACCTGTTCTCCCTGGCTAATCTTGTGCCAAAGTTATCTCAGGATATATGTCTTGGGAAAGGGCCTAATAGAACTCTTAAAATGTTGAGGTATTCTTTTCATCTATTCTCAGCAGCTAGTTGAGAAATATATAAGGTCCCACTTAAACTAATGAGGCAGATACCCTTTCTACCCCCACAAACCTTCGACCTTTTACTTGGCCAATCTAGTTTGACTTCTAAAAGAATTACTGTTTACCCTGGAATAATTGATTTAGATTATAAGGGAGAAAATCAAATTATGATGTCATCTCAGATACTATGGCAATTCAAAAAGGGGAACAAAATTGCCCAACCAGTTCTTTTTACCTTACATTTCTATTAACTCCTCTAATAGTATACAGACAGATAGACTTGGCAATACAGATCGAAAATAATCCTTATGGACATCAATAATATCTGAATATGCACAACCAAATATAAATATCAAAATTAATGGCAAAAGATTTTTCTGGTCTTCTTGATACTAGATCCAATATTACTGTTATTTCCAAATATTTATGGCCCAAATGTTGGCCAATACAGAGAATTTCTTGCCAAATTACAGGAATTTCTCAAACCAAAATAACAAGAACTCCATCAAAATACTTAAATTTATCCTTGTAAGGGACCAGAAGGCCAACCGGCAACATTACAACCTTACGTGATAGATGCACCCCTTAATTTAATAGAGATTTACTTATACAATAGCAAGCACAAATATATATTCCACATTTTTCCTAGGGGCCACTGCTCATTTAAGAAACAATGCAATTATTAAAATAACTTGGAAGAATGATGACCCTATTTGGACAGATTGAAATTAAAACTTATTGAGGAATCTTATTCCCCTTGGAACTCTCTCATTTTTGTTATAAGAAAGATATCTAACAAATGGCATATCTTAACGGACCTTAGAAAAGTTAATGCATCTATGAAACCTATGGATGCATTACAACCAGGAATTGTATCACCCACCACTATTCCTCAAAACTGGCATATTATTATTACAGATTTATCGGATCAGATCAGTTGCTCAGTCGTGTCCAACTCTTTGTGACCCCATAAATCACAGCACGCCAGGCCTCCCTGTCCATCACCAACTCCCGGAGTTCACTCAGATTCACGTCCATCGAGTCAGTGATGCCATCCAGCCATTTCATACTCTGTCGTTCCCTTCTCCTGCCCCCAATCCCTCCCAGCATCAGAGTCTTTTCCAATGAGTCAACTCTTCGCATGAGGTGGCCAAAGTACTGGAGTTTCAGCTTTAGCATCATTCCTTCCAAAGAATACCCAGGACTGATCTCCTTCAGAATGGACTGGTTGGATCTCCTTGCAGTCCAAGGGACTCTCAAGAGTCTTCTCCAACACCACAGTTCAAAAGCATCAATTCTTCGGCGCTCAGCCTTCTTCACAGTCCTACTCTCACATCCATATATGACCACAGGAAAAACCATAGCCTTGACTAGATGAACCTTTGTTGGCAAAGTAATGTCTCTGCTTTTCAATATGCTATCTAGGTTGGTCATAACTTTCCTTCCAAGGAGTAAGCGTCTTTTAATTTCATGGCTGCAGTCACCATCTGCAGTGATTTTGGAGCCCAGAAAAATAAAGTCTGACCCCGTTTCCACTGTTTCCCCATCTATTGCCCATGAAATGATGGGACCGGATGCCATGATCTTCGTTTTCTGAATGTTGAGCTTTAAGCCAACTTTTTCACTCTCCTCTTTCACTTTCATCAAGAGGCTTTTTAGTTCCTCTTCACTTTCTGCCATAAGGGTGGTGTCATCTGCATATCTGAGGTTATTGATATTTGTCCTGGCAATCTTGATTCCAGCTTGTGTTTCTTCCAGTCCAGCGTTTCTCATGATGTACTCTGCATATAAGTTAAATAAGCAGGGTGACAATATACAGCCTTGACGTACTCCTTTTCCTGTTTGGAACCAGTCTGTTGTTCCATGTCCAGTTCTAACTGTTGCTTCCTGACCTGCATACAAATTTCTCAAGAGGCAGATCAGGTGGTCTGGTATTCCCATCTCTTTCAGAATTTTCCACAGTTTATTGTGATCCACACAGTCAAAGGCTTTGGCATAGTCAATAAGGCAGAAATAGATGTTTTTCTGGAACTCTCTTGCTTTTTCTATGAACCAGCGGATGTTGGCAATTTGATCTCTGGTTCCTCTGCCTTTTCTAAAACCAGCTTGAACATCAGGAAGTTCACGGTTCACATATTGCTGAAGCCTGGCTTGGAGAATTTTGAGCATTACTTTACTAGCGTGTGAGATGAGTGCAATCGTGTGGTAGTTTGAGCATTCTTTGGCGTTGCCTTTCTTTGGGATTGGAATGAAAACTGACCTTTTCCAGTCTTGTGGCCACTGCTGAGTTTTCCAAATTTGCTGGCATATTGAGTGCAGCACTTTCACAGCATCATCTTTCAGGATTTGAAATAGCTCCACTGGAATTCCATCACCTCCACTAGCTTTGTTCCTAGTGATGGTAAGGCCCACTTGACTTCCCATTCCAGGATGTCTGGCTCTAGGTCAGTGATCACACCATCGTGATTATCTGGGTCGTGAAGCTCTTTTTTGTACAGTTCTGTGTATTCTTGCCATCTCTTCTTAATATCTTCTGCTTCTGTTCGGTCCATACCATTTCTGTCCTTTATCGAGCCCATCTTTGCATGAAATGTTCCTTTGGTATCTCTGATTTTCTTGAAGAGATCTCTAGTTTTTCCCATTCTGTTGTTTTCCTCTATTTCTTTGCATTGATCGCTGAAGAAGGCTTTCTTATCTCTTCTTGCTATTCTTTGGAACTCTGCATTCGGATTGCTTTTTTACTATACCTTTACACCCTCTAAACCGAGAGAGATTTACTTTCTCTCTTCCTTATCCTAATCACACCAGGCCTCATAAACGATACCAGTGGACTGTATTGCCTCAAGGAATGATGAATTCTCCCACCATGTGCCAATACTATGTAGCCAAAGCCCTTGAACCTACAACAAAACAATTTCCTTTCTTGTTATTCATTATATGGATGATGTATTGTTTTCAACTCCATCTGTTTTAGAAACTCAACACATGTTTGAACAGCTCAACAATGCTTGAAAGACTGGATTAATCATTGCCCCTGAAAAAATTCAAACCTCTACACCTTACCATTACTGAAGATTTGTTATTAATACACAACATATTACTCCCCAACTAAAACAGATTTGTACTGATAAATTATCAACCTTGAATGATTTTCAAAAAATTTTAGGTGATATAAATTGGATTAGACCCTCTTTCAGTTCAGTTCAGTCGCTCAGTCGTGTCCAACTCTTTGTGACCCCATGAATTGCAGCATGCCAGGCCTCCCTGTCCATCACCAACTCCCGGAGTTCACCCAAACCCACATCCATCAAGTCGGTGATGCCATCCAGCCATCTCATCCTCTGTCATCCCCTTTTCCTCCTGCCCCCAATTCCTCCCAACATCAGAGAATTTTCAGATGAGTCAACCCTTCACATGAGGTGCCCAAGGTACTGGAGTTTCAGCTTTAGCATCATTCCTTCCAAAGAATACCTAGGACTGATTTCCTTTAGGATGGACTGGTTGGATCTCCTTGCAGTCCAAGGGACTCGCAAGAGTCTTCTCCAACACCACAGTTCAAAAGCATTAATTCTTCGGCGCTCAGCTTTCTTCATAGTCCAACTCACATCCATACATGACCACTGGAAAAACCATAGCCTTGACTAGAAGCACCTTTGTTGGCAAAGTAATGTCTCTGCTTTTCAATATGCTATCTAGGTTGGTCATAACTTTTCTTCCAAGGAGTAAACGTCTTTTTAATTTCATGCCTGCAGTCACCATCTGCAGTGATTTTGGAGCCCAAAAAAATAAAGTCTGACCCCGTTTCCACTGTTTCCCCATCTATTGCCCATGAAATGATGGGACCGGATGCCATGATCTTCGTTTTCTGAATGTTGAGCTTTAAGCCAACTTTTTCACTCTCCTCTTTCACTTTCATCAAGAGGCTTTTTAGTTCCTCTTCACTTTCTGCCATAAGGGTGGTGTCATCTGCATATCTGAGGTTATTGATATTTGTCCTGGCAATCTTGATTCCAGCTTGTGTTTCTTCCAGTCCAGCGTTTCTCATGATGTACTCTGCATATAAGTTAAATAAGCAGGGTGACAATATACAGCCTTGACGTACTCCTTTTCCTGTTTGGAACCAGTCTGTTGTTCCATGTCCAGTTCTAACTGTTGCTTCCTGACCTGCATACAAATTTCTCAAGAGGCAGATCAGGTGGTCTGGTATTCCCATCTCTTTCAGAATTTTCCACAGTTTATTGTGATCCACACAGTCAAAGGCTTTGGCATAGTCAATAAGGCAGAAATAGATGTTTTTCTGGATCTCTCTTGCTTTTTCTATGATCCAGCGGATGTTGGCAATTTGATCTCTGGTTCCTTTGCCTTCTCTAAAACCAGCTTGAACATCAGGAAGTTCACGGTTCACATATTGCTGAAGCCTGGCTTGGAGAATTTTGAGCATTACTTTACTAGCGTGTGAGATGAGTGCAATCGTGCAGTAGTTTGAGCATCTTTGGCATTGTCTTTCTTTGGGATTGGAATGAAAACTGACTTTTTCAGTCCTGTGGCTACTGCTGAGTTTTCCAAATTTGCTGGCATATTGAGTGCAGCACTTTGACAGCATCCTCCTTTAGGATTTGAAATAGCTTAACTGGAATTCCATCACCTCCACTAGCTTTGTTCCTAGTGATGCTTTCCAAGGCCCACTTGACTTCACATTCCAGGATGTCTGGCTCTAGGTCAGTGATCACACCATCGTGATTATCTGGGTCGTGAAGATCTTTTTTGTACAGTTGTTCTGTGTATTCCGGCCACCTGTTTTTAATATCTTCTGCTTCTGTTAGGTCCATACCATTTCTGTCTTTATTGAGCCCATCTTCGTATGAAATGTCCCCTTGGTATATCTAATTTTCTAGAAGAGATCTCTAGTCTTTCCCATTCTGTTGTTTTCCTCTATTTCTTTGCATTGATCGCTGAAGAAGGCTTTCTTATCTCTTCTTGCTATTCTTTGGAACTCTGCATTCAGATGCCTATACCTTTCCTTTTCTCCTTTGCTTTTTGCTTCTCTTCTTTTCACAGCTATTTGTAAGGCCTCCCCAGATAGCCATTTTGCTTTTTTGCATTTCTTTTCCATGGGGATGGTCTTGATCTCTGTCTCCTGTACAATGTCACGAACTTCATTCCATAGCTCATCAGGCACTCTATCTATCAGATCTAGGCCCTTAAATCTATTTCTGACTTCCACTATATAATCATAAGGGATTTGATTTAGGTCATACCTGAATGGTCTAGTGGTTTTCCCTACTTTCTTCAATTTCAGTCTGAATTTGGCAATAAGGAGTTCATGGTCTGAGCCACAGTCAGCTCCTGGTCTTGTTTTTGCTGACTGTATAGAGCTTCTCCATCTTTGGCTGCAAAGAATATAATCAGTCTGATTTCCGTGTTGACCATCTGGTGATGTCCATGTGCAGAGTCTTCTCTTGTGTTGTTGGAAGAGGGTGTTTGCTATGACCAGTGCATTTTCTTGGCAAAACTCCATTAGTCTTTGCCCTGCTTCATTTCGTATTCCAAGGCCAAATTTGCCTGTTACTCCAGGTGTTTCTTGACTTCCTACTTTTGCATTCCAGTCCCCTATAATGAAAAGGATATCTTTTTTGGGTGTTAGTTCTAGAAGGTCTTGTAGGTCTTCATAGAACTGTTCAACTTCAGCTTCTTCAGCGTTACTGGTTGGGGCATAGACTTGGATTACCGTGATATTGAATGGTTTGCCTTGGAAACGAACAGAGATCATTCTGTCGTTTTTGAGATTGCATCCAATCAATGGTGTAATTGGCCACAAACATTAATTTTCCTGATTTAGCCTGACATCTGTCCCAATGAATAGGAGTATATTTAAAGTTTTTATATGTAAACCCTTTACATAATGATTTTTGTCCTTTTCCTAGAGTTTCAGTAGTGTTGACATGGTTCTCATAGAAAGAAAGGGTAGTAAACTGTCCAAGCAATGTCCGAAAGTTCTTCTTTGGAGGCGGAATGAAAGCCCATGTTTGTCGGCTAAAGTTAATGCATAATTCTGTTGAACCTATGCATAGACGAAGGACTTCATACCCTAGAGAAATATTAGTCTTCCTTTTTTCTCAGGATGAGAGGGCCCCTCCAAGCTCCAAGGAAGAAGCATATGTACTGAGTCATCAGTGGATACGATTCGTCCTTTATCTGTCCATTTTATAACTGCAGTAAAGGGGGCTTGGGTATATAGGCCCAGTAAGTATGATTCATTAATTCAGCGTGAGCAGAGGCCTGATGAACTATGGATGGAGGTTTGTGACATTGTACAGGAGACAGGGATCAAGACCATCCCCATGGAAAAGAAATGCAAAAAAGCAAAATGACTGTCTGAGGAGGCCTTACAAATAGCTGTGAAAAGAAGAGAAGCGAAAAGCAAAGGAGTAAAGGAAAGATATAAGCATCTTAATGCAGAGTTCCAAAGAATAGCAAGAAGAGATAAGAAAGCCTTCTTCAGCGATCTATGCAAAGAAATAGAGGAAAACAACAGAATGGGAAAGACTAGAGATCTCTTCAAGAAAATCAGAGATACCAAAGGAACATTTCATGCAAAGATGGGCTCGATAAAGGACAGAAATGGTATGGACCGAACAGAAGCAGAAGATATTAAGAAGAGATGGCAAGAATACACAGAACTGTACAAAAAAGAGCTTCACGACCCAGATAATCACGATGGTGTGATCACTGACCTAGAGCCAGACATCCTGGAATGGGAAGTCAAGTGGGCCTTACCATCACTAGGAACAAAGCTAGTGGAGGTGATGGAATTCCAGTGGAGCTATTTCAAATCCTGAAAGATGATGCTGTGAAAGTGCTGCACTCAATATGCCAGCAAATTTGGAAAACTCAGCAGTGGCCACAAGACTGGAAAAGGTCAGTTTTCATTCCAATCCCAAAGAAAGGCAACGCCAAAGAATGCTCAAACTACCACACGATTGCACTCATCTCACACGCTAGTAAAGTAATGCTCAAAATTCTCCAAGCCAGGCTTCAGCAATATGTGAACCGTGAACTTCCTGATGTTCAAGCTGGTTTTAGAAAAGGCAGAGGAACCAGAGATCAAATTGCCAACATCCGCTGGATCATGGAAAAAGCAAGAGAGTTCCAGAAAAACATCTATTTCTGCCTTATTGACTACGCCAAAGCCTTTGACTGTGTGGATCACAATAAACTGTGGAAAATTCTGAAAGAGATGGGAATACCAGACCACCTGACCTGCCTCCTGAGAAACCTATATGCAGGTCAGGAAGCAACAGTTAGAACTGGACATGGAACAACAGACTGGTTCCAAACAGGAAAAGGAGTACGTCAAGGCTGTATATTGTCACCCTGCTTATTTAAATTATATGCAGAGTACATCATGAGAAACGCTGGACTGGAAGAAGCACAAGCTGGAATCAAGATTGCCAGGAGAAATATCAATAACCTCAGATATGCAGATGACACCACCCTTATGGCAGAAAGTGAAGAGGAACTAAAAAGCCTCTTGATGAAAGTGAAAGAGGAGAGTGAAAAAGTTGGCTTAAAGCTCAACATTCAGAAAATGAAGATCATGGCATCTGGTCCCATCACTTCATGGGAAATAGATGGGGAAACAGTGGAAACAGTGTCAGATTTTATTTTGGGGGGCTCCAAAATCACTGCAGATGGTGACTGCAGCCATGAAATTAAAAGACGCTTACTCCTTGGAAGAAAAGTTATGACCAACCTAGATAGCATATTGAAAAGCAGAGACATTACTTTGCCAACAAAGGTGCTTCTAGTCAAGGCTATGGTTTTTCCAGTGCTCACGTATGGATGTGAGAGTTGGACTGTGAAGAAAGCTGAGTGCTGAAGAATTGATGCTTTTGAACTGTGGTGTTGGAGAAGACTCTTGAGAGTCCCTTGGACTGCAAGGAGATCCAACCAGTCCATTCTGAAGGAGATCAGTCCTGGGATTTCTTTGGAAGGAATGATGCTAAAGCTGAAACTCCAGTACTTTGGCCACCTCATGCAAAGAGTTGACTCACTGTAAAAGACTCTGATGCTGGGAGGGATTGGGGGCAGGAGGAGAAGGGGACGACAGAGGATGAGATGGCTGGATGGCATCACTGACTCGATGGAAATGAGTCTGAGTGAACTCTGGGAGTTGGTGATGGACAGGGAGGCCTGGCATGCTGCGATTCATGGGGTCACAAAGAGGCAGACACAACTGAGTGACTAAACTGAACTGAACTGAACACCATTGATTATTGGAGACCCCATGGTATGTAGTTGTCTAACTGCTCAGATGATATTAACAGCACTGTATATGATTATACTACTCAAGTAGCATAAAAGGTTACTAATACTACAATGGACTTCAGTGTATTAACAAAGGACTTCTTGGCTGGCTTGACGGTGGAATGGCACCCCCTCGACATCGAATCATCCTCAATAAACGGATTGGGCCTGAACAATGGGACATCTGGAAACTTGCCGCAAGCACTGAAGAACTTGGAACTTGGACTGGGTATTTTATGGGGACCAGTCATAGTCATAGTAACTATTCCTTTCATTATAATCATTCATATTTCATACAAGCTTGTGTTCCCCCTCCTTTTGTTATAGCTATAGGGAACTTGCAGTTTAATAAGACTTTATGTTTTGTGCCTTGTATAGATTGCAAATTATATGCTTGTTTTAATTCCTCTGTCTCTTTGAAAAATGAATCCCTTTTGATTCTTCATTCGCGTCGTAATCTATGGTTGCCAATAGATCTCCAATGACCCTGGGAAGAGGGTCCCATGGCAGGATTTGCCTCCCAGCTACTTACAAAATCACTTCAATGATCTAAACAATTCATTGGATGGTTAATTCTTGGCATTTGGGGATTAATGGCCATTTGCACTACTGCCGCTGTTGCAGGCATTGCTTTACAAACCTCAATTCAAACACACAACTTTATTCAAAATTGGACCAAAGATGCTCATACTATGTGGACCACTCAGACTCAGGTAAATGAGGAAATTCAAGATGAAATACAAGAAATAAAAATAGCCATCCAATAGGTTAGAGATCAATTAATAGATTTGCAAAAACAAGCCATACTAAAATATAACTGAAATTCTACTCAATTTTGTATGACCCCCATTCGGTTCAACTATAGTGCCTACAATTGGGAACAAATCAAATTTCATTTGCAAGACTTACATGATAATGCTTCCTTAAATGTACAATTATTACCAAAAGAAATCTTTGAAACTTTCTCTAACAGTCTACCCGCTTCCAAAAATCTGGAAACCTTAGCTGAACAGCAACCTGATTAATTATCTGGGCTAGACCCTCGAGAATAATTTCAAAGCATTATACATAGTATTGGATCTGGAGCTATGATGCTGATAATTATCCTGATGGTTATATTTGTAGTATACTGATGCCTTTCAACTAAAATTGTTCAAACTAAACAAACTCATTTGGTCAGGGCCTTTTTCACAAAAGTATCTACAGTCACCCACAATTATGAAAAAATTAAAAAAGGAATTGTCAGGGGATGGTCAACTTTAAGGGATCCAATATGTTGCATTTTCTTCCTTTGTGTGCCGTTTCTCAAGGACTGTCTGTTCCTTATCAGTTCCTGGGATACAGGAACGAGTAGAGCTGCATGCAGTTCTCAGGACTGAGATCATGGGAAAGAGCACCTGCTTGGATTCCCTTCAAGTGACTCCCTTCAGTGACTCTCTTCAGTGACCTTGTACTTATTAGACTATCCTTGCAACTGGTGGAATTTCATTCTTTTTAACGGCTGAGTAATCATTTTACTGAAGATATATAAGCATGCATTTCTTATAAGCATGCTAATAAAATACCCTTGTTCCGCTAGAGACTTGAGTCCCCTGCATACTTCTTTCTATCTCCAGCTACTTCTTCAGAGCATGGAAACCTACTGAGCTCACTTTCTCACCCAGGCTTTCAAGACCTCCTTGAGAGGACGCCCTGTGCCTTCGTGAGTGGTACAAGTCCTGTGTATGGGCTTTATTGGTTTTCCACATAACCCCAGGGATATTGCTCTTTCTGTCTTTTTCTCTCTTTCTCTTCGTTGACTGCAGTCCCCAGGTCCCGGTCTCTAAAAGACTGCAACACTCTCATAGCTGCTTTTCTTTCTTAATTGCACTTCTCAAATGATTGCCTTCTAGCCAGAATTGTACTGTGCACCTGGTGTTTACTTCTCCAAGAAAACACTCCCTAAAACTCCCTTCCCTTGTGAGCATCATTCATTCCAGAAAGAAAGGTCATGCATGGTGTGATCATCTCAAGGACCACCAGAATCAGTCCCAGGAGCACCTAACACCAACTTTGACAATTTTGAAAGTTTCTGGAAGTGAAGAATGCAAGCTTGATCTACCCTGATCCTTATCTATAGTCCTGGTTTCCACCCTCAAACTATAAGACCCCTTGCTGTTCTCTTTCGAGGGAAGGCACAGTCTGTAGGACATTAACCTGCAGTGGCCTCCTTTGCATGGCACAATAAAAAAAAACTACTCTTTTATACTTCACCCAAAACTGTCTTTATGTTTCTGTTCACTCTGGTGAACAGAGACGAGTTTCAGCAACAGTACCCCTATATACCTGTGTTCACTTAAAGCTTTAATAATAATAACAAGTTTTCAAAGAATGGAAATGAATCTTGCGATTTCTTAAAAGGTAGAGAGGTCTGTTGTCATGGCCTATCCTATAATGAAGAGAATCCTCAGATTTTCAGTGGTCCCCACACAAGTCTTCAGCTCATCCTCTCCTGGAAGAATCCTGCTGCTTCCACCAGATAATGGGGGGAGGGGGGAGGGGGAAAGTCACCCCCAGCTTCCTGAGAACTGGCTTAACAGGTCTCAGGATTGTTAGGCAGTCCACCTGAACAGGGTAATCAACAGCTGCTTGGCTTCTATTTTTTTCTGCCTTCTTCCCTTTCAACTTTCTCAACTCGCTCAGAGTTAACCCCATACACATTTGCCTCAAGAGTCGGTTCCCCTCAGGCCTCAATGTTCCATCTCCATCTTTACATGTCCAGGCAGGAGCCTTCAGTATACTTGGTTTGTTTCTGTTTTCCTCTAAGCCTTGCTGTTTCAGAACTAGAGCAACTTTCTTCATCTTAAAACTCTCATTCCCTTTTCTATAATTTATATCAGGAAAAAGGCATAGTCAAAAGTTGTAACAGTATCACTGTTGTAATACTAGAAATCTCAACTTCCTTCTAGACATTTCCATGCCTGGAGCTATTTCTCTGGAGTGACAGGATAGCGGAGTCCCCTCCTCTACTAGTTCTCAGAGTGGTGGCAGCGCTACTTGCCAGCCCCACCTCTTTATTCCTGCTGCTGCTGCTGCTGCTGCTAAGTCACTTCAGTCATGTCGGACTCCGTGTGACCCCATAGACGGCAGCCCACCAGGCTCCTCCGTCCCTGGGATTCTCCAAGCAAGAACACTGGAGTGGGTTGCCATTTCCTTCTCCAATGCATGAAAGTAAAAAGAGAAAGTGAAGTCGCTCAGTCGTGTCTGACTCTCAGCGACCCCATGGACTGCAGACCACCAGGCTCCTCTGTCCATGGGATTTTCCAGGCAAGAATACTGGAGTGGAGTGCCATTTCCTTCTCGCCTTCTTATCCCAAGTGGCCCCAAATCCCCTTTGAAAGGATGCAGTTCAGGTATCAACAGAGCAACCTAAAGGACTTGAGACGGAGTAGACAGGGTATGAAAGGCTTAGATCAAATGTCCTGAGCGAGGCAAGATCAGATTGTCCCCAGGACAAAACAGCTGGGGAGAGCTACTATACACACTCTGGATTAGAACAGCCCCAAGCCAGAACTAAGACTCGACAGCCCCTGGATTAGTCACAGCATTGAAGAGGAGGAGAAGACACTGCACCAGGCCATGCCTGGCAGAGAGTCTGGAGTTTCTGGTTTCTAAATTCAGGAAGGCGTCAGCCAGGGGAGGGGCCTGCATGTAGGGGAAGAGCGAGAAACTGGGGCTGGGCAAGCTTCCTATGTAAGGCTACACAAGAAGAGGCAACATAGACCAGAAAGAGGATTCCTGATAGCCTCCTGAAACTCAGGAGGGTGAACAGTCCAGCTCTGACCACCTGAGACACCCCTCCTGCTCCAAAGACTATAACTCCACTTGTCTTTCTGAGGCCTCTACTAACCCTGTACCACAAGGATGGAACCACTGCTAGGAGCAAAAATTGGCTGCCTGTTTGCCCTGCTGGTGCTCACTCTGGTCTGTGGCCTTATTCCCATCTGCTTCAAGTGGTTCCAGACTACTACAGCCACAGGTACAGCCCTATCACATCTTTGTCCCCACAACCTAAGTCTGACTTCAGCCTTGTCACCCTGTCCTGATATCTTGCTCTGATTCTCTCATCATCCCCAGTCTTCGGACATTGAGTGCTGCCCGTGGCTCCTTAGTCACCTTCTTCTTATCTCCTCTTTGCCAACTGGATTGTAACTCCTGCTTTTAATTAGGTTGTCACCGCCGGGTCCTCAGTTTCCTGGGCTGCACATCTGCTGGTGTTTTCCTGGGAGCAGGGTTCATGCACATGACTGCTGAAGCCTTGGAGGGGATTAAATCAGAGATCCAGAACTTGGTGATACAGGTGAGTGGCAGACCGTGAGGCCAGAATGATGAACAGAAGGAGGGGAAGAAAGGGGGGAAAGTGACAAGGTCAAAGACAGAAGGAACCACGAGGAAGATGATGGCTCTTGTGTGGAGTGATGGAAACAGGTCAGATTGGCCTTGAAGGAAAGTGGTAGAGCCAACGGCATAGAACAGGAAGCTGAGCTGCTTTCCCTTATATAATTTGTGCTTTCTTCTCCCTAGAACAGGACAAAGAATGAGGGGCATTCTGATGATGATGCTGATTCAGCTTATGTAAGTGTCTCCCACCAGCCCTTACCTGGACAGTAAGGAGAACCAAAGATTGCTTTCATGCCCAGACCTTTTTGAGAGGATTTGTGTGTGGAATTCTAAGAATTCCTCCTGCCTTCAGCTCTAACATTGTTGTTGGCAAGGAAAGGTGGAGCCACTCAATCCTTCTGGGCTTATGAAACCCAGAGAGAACTCTTGTTTAACCTTCCATTCTTTCTCTGGACCCTTTGATATATGCTTCATATCATTTCCCTGTATTTCTAACCCTATTTATATTCTTTCCCTTATTTCCTCAGGTTTTCTTGCGGTCAAACATCCATGTCTCCTCTTGGCTTCATTCCCCTTTTTATGTTCTGTTACCACACTTCCAATTCTCTTCAGCCCAGTCCCTGCTGCTGCTACTGCTGCTAAGTCGCTTCAGTCGTGTCCGACTCTGTGCGACTCCATAGACGGCAGCCCACCAGGCTCCCCCATCCCTGGGATTCTCCAGGCAAGAACACTGGAGTGGGTTGCCATTTCCTTCTCCAATGCATGAAAGTAAAAAGAGAAAGTGAAGTCGCTCAGTCGTGTCTGACTCTTCGTGACCCCATAGACTGCAGCCTACCAGGCTCCTCTGTCCATGGGATTTTCCAGGCAAGAGTGCTGGAGTGGGTTGCCATTGCCTTCTCTGTCAGCCCAGTCCCAATCCTGTGCAATTTCTTCCCTTCCTTACTTCCCCCAGGGCTTAGCAGTAAAGAAACCACCATCAACGCAGGAGACTCGAATTCGATCCCTGGGTGGGAAAGAACCCCTGGAGAAGGAAATGGCAACCCACTCCAGTACTTTGCCTGGAAAATCCCATGGAACCTGACGGGCTACAGTCCAGAGGATCGCAAACAGTTGGATATGACTGAGCACAAGCACAGCACACTTTGCCATCTCACAACACCTCTTTCTGTTCCCACCAGATGGAGTATCCCTACGGAGAGCTCATCATCTCCCTGGGCTTCTTCCTTGTCTTTCTTTTGGAGTCGCTGGCATTGCAGTGCTGTCCTGGGACTGCTGAAACACCCAAAGTGCAGGAGCAGGAATTGGGTACAGCTCATGAGCTTGCACCTCACAGCCATGGACCTCTACCCTCACCCTCACGGGGTCCCTTTCGAGCACTCATCCTTTTGCTCTCGCTCTCCTTTCACTCCGTGTTTGAAGGTCTAGCTGTGGGGCTGCAGCTCACAGTCGCATCTACTGTGCAGCTCTGTCTTGCTGTCCTGGCTCACAAGGGGATCGTGGTGTTTGGCGTAGGACTGCGGCTGGTGCAGGTAGGCACTAAATCACTTTGGGCCGTGCTCTCCATCCTGTCTTTAGCTCTCATGTCCCCCCTGGGCCTAGCCATAGGGCTGGCCGTGCCTCAAGGAGACTCTAAAGCTGGGCAAGGTTTGGCGCAGTCTGTGTTAGAAGGCATGGCAGCTGGTACCTTCCTGTATGTCACCTTCCTGGAAATTCTGCCCCGGGAACTTGCAAGTCCTGAAGCCCCTCTGGCCAAGTGGAGCTGTGTAGCTGCTGGTTTTGCTTTTATGGCTGTCATTGCCTTGTGGGCATGAGAGATTCCTGACTTTTCTGGTGGACCCAAGATGACCTCCCTATCCCCAGGAAAAGCTGCTCAAATGACTTCGCCCTCTGACATTTCTTCCCTGAGACACAGTGACATTTACTAGGCATTGTGCCGTAACCTGGACCCCAACTTTTCACCACGTGAGATGCCATTTCTCATACTGAGAAAAAGTTGTTTTGGTTGAGTGCTTATAAATGAAAGGATTTGACTCTTGTCCCATTTGTGCTGTTATGTGTAATAAAATGTCATTTTGTCCTTCCCCTTCAGCTGTGCTGTGCTTCATTTCTCTGGGTTGCCTAGGAGGTGCCTGGTCAGGAGGTGGTGGAGTGGCGAGCGGGAAGGGTGAGTGTGGGATACAGTCTTGTTTTCTGGAATTGGGCCCCCAGTCATTCATTCTGTCAGTTGCAGGCCCAGCCCCTCCAATTACGGGAGCATTGCTGAAATTCCAACAACTCACTACCACCTTATGCACGTACGTGTGTCTGTGTGTAAGTCGCTTCAGTCACGTCCGACTCTGCAATGCTATGGACCATAGCCTACCAGGCTCCTCTGTCCATGGAGTTTCTCCAGGCAAGAATACAGGAGTAGTTTGCCATGCCCTCCTCCAGGGGATCTTCCCAACCCAGGGATTGAACCTGCATCTCTTATATCTCCTGCATTGGCAGGAGTGTGGTTTACCACTGGCACCACCTAGGAATCCTCCTTATGCAAAGATTTGAGAAACTGAGCCAGAGCTCCCACATTCAGAGGGAAGAGATTTAGGGATCTAGATTTTTCTCCTATGCTATCCACACCCACCCTACTCCCAGTGCCTGTTATCAGCCTCCCACAAAGTATCCAACAGACTCTTGAGATAAAGCTAAATGGAGGCTATTTCCATATGCCTCCTCTGTTTCATGCTGAGCCCCATGTGGCTTCAGGGACATTCTTGCTCTTCTTGGAGTCTCTGTTTCCTCCCAGCAGCTTCGTGCTGAGGGATTAAGAAACAGTGTGTTTGGAGAGAGAGAGAGATGCCAGATAGATGTCTGGGGTGATTACTGGGCTCACCCCATGACTTAATGACTTTCTTTCTGCCTGTCTTACCTGCCACTATGGCTGCAGCCCCCCCTTTCTAGACCATTTGCCTTTCAGTTTGAGTAATTCTTACAGTGTGTTGCTTCTCTTAAGAGCTGCTAAAGACATATACATTATCTAAAACCGAGGGGGAGCAGATGACCGTTGCCCAGCCACTGACCCATGGGATGGAGGAATATATCAGACTTAGTGGAGAAATAGGGAAAAAGAAGGTGTGCCCTGTGTGCTCAACTGCTCACCAGCTTGCTCCTTCTCATATTTTTGGTATTTAACTGGCCTTAACACCGACAAGGTCTCCTGAGTTTCATTTTTGTCTCAGTCTGTCTCCTGTCCATCCCATTCCCCTTCCCGTAAATTAAGATACACAAACCTCCCCACCAACCCAGCTTACACTCATAGGGATCAGTGAGAAGGCAAGCCTCGGGCAAAGCTGAATAAAGATGTCTGACAAGGGAAATAATTTCCCTGAAGCATCATCCTATTTTGTCTTCCCTTCGGTATTAATTGCACTCACATGGAATACACGCTAATGTAGTAATGATAGAATTTCTATGCTGAGCATCTGGCACGGTTCTATTGCTTTCACATATATTATCTCACCTTCCCAACTCTACCAGGTAAATATTATCCCTATGGTAAGTCAAGGGAAGTACTAGAAAAGTTAAATAACTTGGTAGCTAAGTGGGCTTCAAACCCATGTTTCTGTGATTCTAAGAAAAACTCAAGATGTAGCTTTTCTTCTCCTACCTTACCTTTCCCTCCCCATCTTCCACATTAGGGTTTCATAAGAAAGCAGAGAGCACATTGGATAAGTGAGGCAAGTTTAATAAAGGGAGTATATAGAAAGGTATTGGAGAAGACTCTTGAGAGTCCCTTGGACTGCAAGGAGATCCAACCAGTCCATTCTGAAGGAGATCAGCCCTGGGATTTCTTGGAAGGAATGATGGTAAAGCTGAAACTCCAGTACTTTGGCCACCCCATGCAAAGAGTTGACTCATTGGAAAAGACTCTGATGAGGAGGAATTGGGGGCAGGAGGAGAAGGGGACGACAGAGAATGAGATGGCTGGATGGCATCACTGACTGAATGGACGTGAGTCTGAGTGAACTCTGGGAGTTGGTGATGGGCAGGGAGGCCTGGCATGCTGCGATTCGTGGGGTTGCAAAGAGTTGGACACGACTGAGCGACTGAACTGAAGTGAACTAATAGAAAGGTGTGGGCAGGGTTTAGACAGAACAACAAGGAATGGTGCAATTCCTTGAGGCTGAGTAATAACAATGCTGTTACCTGGGCTGAACAGAGGGAGTAGCAACCAGAAACTAGAGGGCTGTCCAATAAGCTGTGGCCTTGGTTCAAGGATACAACCAACCTGCAGGGACCAGGAGGAAGTCAGAGGAATATCCTCACTCTCCTTCTCCTCTGTGGTCTGCTGCCAGTGTCTCCTTTCGGCCATACCCAAACAGGAACCAAGGACAAAAATGTCTACGGGTGATTGCACATAGGTCAGCCTTGTGAGGCACAGGTCCTAAAGAACTCTGGAAGGGCAAATAGAAGACATTCCACACACCATCGATTCTCTGCTGCCTTCGACTCCAATGATCTTGCCCAGACTTTGGAAGGGACACGATTATATGGAAGTTAGCTATTTCTGGTACTGAGGATTTGTATGCCTATAGAAAGGAGGCTTGAGGAGGAGTACATTAGACTGTAGGGCTCTCCATATGTTTCTGGGTCACTGATGCTATCAGCATTTGACGACAATGAGCAGAGGCTGGAGATTTCAAGCGTGAGTGGTTCATGCATTTTTTTTGCTTCCTCCCAACCCACGGGCCTTTAGATTTCCCTTCTCCTCCTCTGCTTTCAGCCATCCTTCCAAAGTCCATTTCCTTTTCCTTTCTCAAGATTCTTACCAACCAGGAATCATCTTTAGTTTGAACCATATTGTATCAAGAGCTGGAATAGAGCTAGGGAATGCCACATGGAGAGAACACTGGGATGAAGAAAAGGAACAATCTTAATCATTTTCAAAAGTTCTGAATCCCCAGCCAGAAGCCAGAAAGGGCTCTAAGGGAGCAGAAGATGAGTGTGATTTCTGAATGAGCTAGAAATGAGGAAGAATGGAATAAGAACCATAGGACAGGAGGGAGAGCTGAGTTAACTGGGGCCTGGTGACTAGAAGACAGATTCAGGAGTGAACCCTGATTCACACAGCCTTGAAAGATAGATTGTAACTGAGGAAAATTAGAATCATGAGAGTTGAAATATAAAAATCAGAGGGAAGATATACAGGTTGGAAGAGTGAATAATAGGAGAAACTAGTTGGAATAATCACAAGAGAATTTATACAAATAGTTTTTCAAATCTTCTCAAGTTTTCTTTCTGTGTCTCTTCCTCACCCATCTTCTCCGCGCCATCTATTTTTTACATATTTAAACAGGAAAAAACAATCTGAAACAAAAGAATGAAACCTCCAACTTCCTTCCCGCTTTGAGCCAGCTTTCCATTTTTGCACCAATAAATGATTCTCTGGGAGAGTTCCTTGGTGATCTAGTGGTTACTTTCACTGCCAAAGCCTGGTTCAATCTCTGCTCAGGGAACAGATTCCACAAGTCTCGTGGAGTGACCAAAAAATAAATTAATTACAAATAAGAAAAATAAATAATTCTTTGAAGTAATCCTTGGGAGCTCCCCACCTTTCCTTTGCTTATGAGCTAAGGGTTGGGTTTGGATGTTGCTGTTGTATGAAAAAAGGGAGATGAGGAACAGCATACTGAACAGTACTCAGTGAACACCTCAGAGCCAGGTGGGAGGCCAGGCAGAGAACAACACATGTGAACAAGATACACCCAGGAACAAAAACCAAAGCGCTCTGAACTAATTCTTATGAGGCAATTCATGCATTTCACCCCTCCCCTGAAGGACAGTTTTCCAATGTCTTGCCAGAGGAAATGGTCCCTTGCTCCTGGCTCTGGATGATAGAGTAAGAAACAGCCAATTGGGGTGGGTTGGTAACGTGAGTGTGCCAATCGGCCAGATACCCTCACATTTCAACCCCCCCAGCCCAGCCCCCAACCTGAGGGAGAAGCCCATGGTTACTAGCAAAGGTGAAGCAAAAAGGGGTACAGACAGGGGTGACACCCACCCCCACCCTTAGTCTGTGAAAATGCTTAAAAACACCAGTTGTCAATTATTTCCTTTTTTATTTCAGTTTTGGTTGTGAGTTACTTTTTTATATAACTTTATTTAAATAAATAATTAATGTTTAAATAAATAAAATTATATTTAAAAAGTAACAACAAAAACTGAAATAAAAAAGGAAATAATTGACAACTGGTGTCTTTAATAATCTCCACAGACTGGGAGTGGAGGTGGTAACTTTATTTGGCCTTCCCTGGTGTCTCAGATGGTAAAGAATCTGACTGCAGTGCAGGAGGCCCAGGTTCAATCCCTGGGTCGGGAAGATCCCCTGGAGAAGGAAATGGCAACCCACTCCAGTATCCTTGCCTAGGAAATCCCATGGACACAGGAGCCTGGAGGGCTGCAGTCTATGGGGTCGCAAAGAGTCGGACACGACTGAGCAGCTAACACACAGATTGATTTATCTGGCTGTGCAGGGTCTTCACTGCTGTGTGAAGGCTTTCTCTGACTCTCTAGTGGAGAGTGCAGGGGCTACTCTCTAGTTGCGGTGCATGGGTTTCTCATTGCGGTGGCTTCTCTTGTTGCGGAGCACAGGCTCTAGACTCGTGGGCTTCAGCAGTTGCAGCACAGAGGCTTATCAGTTGTGGCTCTCAGGCCCTAGAGCTCACTGGCTGCAAGACTTGTGGTGCGTGGGCTTCAGCGGTTTCAGCTCCTGGGCTCTACGGGCTCAGTACTTGTGGCGCACAGGCTTAGTTGCTTCACAGCAAGTAGCATCTTCCCAGACCAGGGATTGAACCCATGTTTCCCTGCATTGGCAGGCAGACTTTTAACCACTGTACCACCAGGAAAGTCCCTGAGTTACTTTCTTTAGATTCATTGAAAGTGAAAAAAACAGGAAGGAAGCATTCTATTTTTACTGTATTTATCCAGTTGGAGGAAAATTCTAATGTTGGTGAGAAGAGAAGGTTATGTGGTGTCTTTGGGCACTGTTTACCCTGACCACGCCCCTGGCCTGTGGTCAGAATTGACTTACACTTTCCACTTTAGTCCTAAAATCTCTGTAGAAAGGTGCTGTTCCCTATTAGAGGACTGCTCTCTAAAGCTTAACACCTATCCTTCCGCTGCAGTTTCACTGCTTTGTGTGTTCCTTCAGAGAATCACCCTTTCATATCTCTTTAGTAGCTCTGGAATTTTTAAGGGCTCTCATCACTGTGTTCTAGTTTTAATCTCCTTCCCATGGCACCCTTGCTTAGCTATCTTGGGCTTCTGTCCCTAAAGTCAGGGAAACATTCCTTGAGAACAAGAGGAAGAGAGAAACAAGAGTCCGAAGCCTGAAGCCAAGACAAAAGAGAGGTAGTTTGTGGTTTGACATCTGTAAAGTCCCTTCACCTCTCGTCTAAGCTCTGATCTTGAGAATGGGCAAGAGCCACAGACCACTGCTGACCATGGTAGCAGGCCTTCCCTCCAGAGCTACCACTAGAATCACAAAGAGCTATGGGAGACTTTGGAAGGGACCTGGGAGCTGGGAAAAATTAGGAAGAACCATGCCAACCACGGGGGGGCACTGCATCCCCATGGGCCAGCCTGGAGTGTGCAAGACCAACAAAGCAGAGAGGTCAGTCAAGGACAGCAAAGCCCCTCTCCCTTGCTCCCAGCAGACAGCATCTCTCCCTCCACTTAATTCTTGGGTTTCCTAAAGATGCAGACACATCTGTAGGAGAGAGAGAGACAGTCACCACCCATTCACACCCACCTCCATGGCAGATACACACTCTCTGATATGTATACACAAATGTAATTTACTCCCTCTTCTGAAGAGTACCTTGATAACAGTGTTATCTTTGCAGGTGAATGTACTGAGAAGACTGGCCTTCCCTTCCATAATGAACAACAGCAGGTATTGCTGGTCAAGGCTGTAAGTTCTCTGCCTTTTCTGCATGTTTATCTAGGAGCTGGTTGGTCCAATGTTCCAATTAGGCTGTTTTGTTTCTTTAGCATGGCATTTAAGCCCTGCTTGCTGTCTACCCTGTGTGTGGTTGGTCAACACCCTCACCATCCATAGCCAGCTCTGTAACTTCTGTATTTCTGTGTGCGTGCATGCGTGCTGTCGCTTCTGTCATGTCCAACTCTTTGTGACCCAATGGACTGCAGTCTGCCAGGCTTCTCTGTCCATGGGATTCTCCAGGCAAGAATACTGGAGTGGGTTGCCATTCCCTTCTCCAGGGTCTGTATCTCTGCTAGTCACCTAATACTGCCCCCTTCTGATCCTGGCCTACTGCATTTAAGATAGATTTCATCCTGTGTGAGACAGTGAGGAAATGCTCAAGATTCAAGCATACATTCCACACTCCACTTTGATGCCAACGTGTCAGCACCAGATCTCAAGCTACATTAGTCCTTAGCTCAATTCCAGAGGAAAGTGCAATTGCCTATGGCATTTCTATTATATGAAGTAATCTAACAAATGACCTTGTAACAATCCATCTACAATCCTCTTGCCAGTAACGCTATATGGTGCCTTCTCATTTTCATTTCTTGTGCCCCAAGAGCATAAGAATCAGCCTGCAACAGCCACAGGCTATCTGAAGTCCTCTTGATCATTGTTCTTACTTGAAAAGCTTCTCAGAGAACCACACGCATAGTCTAATTAACTCCCTGATTCACAGAAGAGGAGAAATACCTGAGAGGAAGTCCTCTCTTTTGCTGTAACTCTCCTGAAGGAGTCTTCAGATTGGGATCAACTATGAGCAATCCAACCTTTCTAGCAACTGCATGAGGCCTTGTCTACTGACTGTATCGATCAATCGAAAATGAAATCTACAGAACCCTAGGGAGGATCCTGCAGAAAATGAGTCAAAAGATGTCCTTGGACACTTGCGTCAGTTTTCTATGCTTCCTTCTTTAAATCACGATGTTGGTGATGTCTCTAAAATCCTATGGCATTTCTCAGTGGGTCAGTCTCTTAAGATCTGAGTTCCTCCTTTGGTTGCCAACTGGGATACCCTATCAATATCAAGGGCAATACCATGCTATTGGAGTAGGGACCAGTGACCAGGAGGTCACATTTTATAGCGTGTCTATGCTATACAGGGGCTTCCCTGGTGGCTTAGACAGTAAAGAATCTGCCTACAATACAAGAGTCCAGGGTTCAATCCCTGTGTCAGGAAGATCCCCTGGAAGAGGGCATGGCAACCCACTCCAGTATCCTTGCCTGGAGAATTTCATGGACAGAGGAGCCTGGCGGGCTGCACAGTCCATGAGGTCCACAAAGAGTTGAACACAACTGCGTGACTAACACTTTTGCTATACAAGCCCTCTTCTGTGGTTTTGTCACCTTGAGAAGAGAAATGTAAGGGCTGAGCAGGGAGAGGCAGAAAAGGGGCACAAGGCAGGCATATTTAGACCCAGAAGAATAATGGAGCTCAGATTCCTCTATAGTTTATTGTTACAGCAGAAGTTGTGGGAGACAGGAGGGCACCCCCCACATATAACACACTGTGGTCAGAGCCCCAAGGCAGCCCTTCCCACCCCCATGCCAAGCCCCAAGCAGCCATGCCCAGCTTGGCTCCCCCCCACCCCCCTCTAGACACACGCTGTCTAGATAGCTACCAAAGTTAGAGCAGCCGGTGGCCCCAGTCCCCTTCCTACTGCCCAGCTCCAGCCCTTCCGTCACACTTGTTCACCACCCACCACCTCCCATTCCAACTTCCATTTCCACACTGAACGTTTCTGGCATGTCCTGAGGACCACTAACCCACCAGCAGTGCTCCTCTGTCACACGTTCATTGAGGCCCATGCCCTTCAGAGGCACGAAGGATTAATGTGACACTATGCCAGCTTTGGTGAGAGGAGCCCCAGCCCAGAGCCCCTTACCCTTGCAATCTGGGATAAGGAGGGAGAGTCTGGGGGAGTCACCACGGACAACTTCCACAACCTCTTGTCCCTTAGCTACAGACACCCAGATTAGGGAGCAGGGGTACATGCCTTCTCCGCCTAACACCAAGATGAAGGAGAGGGATCATTTAGGGGTCTGGGTCCCTAAGAGATATTAGGACATCTCTCCCAGGAGCTGAGGGAAATCACAGGTTAGAGGTCAAGGTTAGGGTAGCAATCAAAGATCAAGGTCATCTCCCCACATGATCTGCCCAGCTTCCTGTGCTCACTCGGGCCCAGTGCCCTGGGCACCTCCCAGGTTAGTACTGGGGGAGGTGAGGACTGGGTCCCACACCAGGGCAACAAGGGTCATTCAACAGGAGACCTCCATGGTGTGCCCCGGGGGCCCTGAAGAGAGAGTCCCAGACTCGCTGCTCTGGGACAGGGTGCGAGAGCGGGACCGGTTGCCATCAATGGATGCTGCGCTGGTCAGGGAGGCCGTGCGAGACCGGGACAGGCGAGTCATGCAGGATGAAGCCACTGTGGAGACGGAAGGGAAAGCCAGCAGTCAGAGCGGAGGTGGGGAGAGAAGCAGGCAACTCAGAGTGGGGCGCTTGGGTGGAGACGAGAGTTACAAATGGGGCCAGGGGTCAATGAGCTTGATTTGACAGACGGCGGTAAATCCAGGAATTAGCCTGAAGTGGTTCCTGCCCCCCGTGGCCCTCCCTCCTCCTATGCCACAACCTCTTGTCTTCATGACAGCCTCTGACCCCCATACTCACTATAGCCCATGCCCTGCAGGAAGTACTTGAAGGCCTCGGTTAGCTTGCCTGGCTGTGAAAGTAAAATGAGGAAAGGGAGACAGCAAAGTGAGGTTAGAAACTGAGCTGGAGCCCATAGCCGTGGCAGGTTAGAGATGGGGTGTGTAGCAAAGGGTATAGTTCAGGGCCACTAATATCCCACCCCACGAATGGCAGGGGCGCTCACCTGAGTCAGCTGGGGCTGTCCCCCAGAGTCAGCCATCTGTTCAGGAGAGAGTCATCCAGAAAAAGTGATATACATATACACCAATGAGCCATGCCGAGAGGTACGAGAGGGCTCTCTTCCCTAGGCTTCCCACTCCAGGCCATTGGGGTGTTTTCTGTTTCTTTTACTCCACCCACCCACTTGCTCCCATGTAGGACCCTGGAAGCCAGCCTAGCAGCTGAATCTGGAGAAGATCTATGGCTCTGGACCGGGGGCCAAGAGTCAGGCTGAATGTGGAATAGGGTTACTGACCTTGAGGAAAGAAGTCTGGGTGGGGTCCAGTTTTGAGTTACATTCCACCTGGAGTAGGGAGAAGGTTGAATGAATGAAGTCACACTCCCAGTGGCCCCTCCCAACCAAAGGACCCAGGGGCCCAGACCCAATTCATTTTTTTTTTTTTAATTTTATTTTGCACATACCCACAACATATGGAATCTTAGTTCCCCGACCAGAGATCAAACCCATGCCCCCCGCATTGGGAGCATGCAGTCTTAACCACTGGACCACCAGAAGAGTCCTCCAAGTTCCTTTCTTATCAAGCCTCTGGCCATTTCCTTCTTGTCAGGAATCAACCTCTTATGCCCCAAAGTTACTCTCCCCGTCCCCAAACAGAGCTTGCTTCTTGGCAAGATAGCCCTCTGACTGCCACCCTCCTTCACCCACCCCAAGACTCCCTACTGACCACTGCATCTTCATGGGGTGCTTGGTCTCCTACCACCAGCATCACAGGGCACCTAGAGGCATAGTGTTGGGGAGCAGGTGGTGAGCCCCTGGCACTCCCTCCTCCGCCTCCTCCCAGAAGAACAGTTGGCTCCAAAGAGAAAATAACCTTCTGAACCCCGCTGACCCCACCAACAGAGTTCAAAGGGGTAAGACCTAGAGGGTGGTGGTTTGCTAAACAGGATAGGGGAGGAGGTGACAAGAAAATTCCCTGGCAAAAGACTCTCCTTCTAAAGAGTATAAGCATCTACTAGGGGAAGATCCAGGGAGAGAGGCAAAGCTTTATCCCTTAAAGTCTTACTTGAGGGTGGTATCGCCTCCACGCACAAAGTTCAGGTCTCGGCGACTAAAGAGGGTTCAAAAGAAGAGTAGAAATTTTAGGCAAGCAGTGCTACCCACCCAGATGTAAGCCAACTTCCCCATGAGGAAGCAATCTTCCTCTCCTAAATTAGAGTTGAATATTGGTGATTACAAGTGAGAACTGAAGGAGAAGGTGGCAGACAGGCCTCAAGCATGAGCCCTATGGTCACTTGTGCCCAGGGTCTCTGGTCAGAGGGCAGTGAAGGGGATGAAGGGCATGAGGACCGGAGATCATCTTACTTCAGGGAATCTAAAAATCCAAGGAAGTAACAAGAGAGAGGGGGCCGGCTTCTCACAATTCTCCCCCCCAAACCCCCGTCTGTTCTGCAGCTGCCCCCTACTGCCCAACAATCCCCGCCCACCTCGCACAGCCTGCTTCCCCTCCCCTTGGCCCCTCTGTGCCTCCCATGACCCCCATTCCCACTTCCACATTTCTCGTCCATGCCCACTTACTTGTTGTAGCTGTTCCAGTACAGTTCAATGTTATCCAGGTTGGGGGCATGTGCAATGATATTTCTATACTTTTGTATCAACTCAGAATTTCCGGACAGCTCTTCCTGAAGGAAAATAGAGGAAGAATAAATAGGGCTGGGTAAAGAACTCAAAAACAGTTACTAGATGCAAACTTCCCTCCCCAAATCAGTCCCAAGTAAGGAAATCACCCCACACATTCCAGTCCTTGCTGGTTCCCTCTACTTCTTCCATCTTCCACAACCACTTACCTGGCTGAAAAGATGTCCAAGGATCATCTCCGAAATGGAAGAGGTGAGACCTGTTAGCTATGAGGACAGGGCAGGTGAAAAAGCTCAGGACATTATGAGGAGTAGAGACCCAAGTTTCTTTCCTGCTCCTTCCCCCCTCCCTGAAGCTCACAGGCCAGCCAGTTATGTTGTTAGAGCCTAAATGGACCCACACAAGGGGAAGCCCCCAAGATCTCAGTGCACAGGCCCCCCAAACCTTGTGGGCTGCCCAATCCATCCAGCCTTTGGCGTTGGGATCAATGTTGATGAGGACAAGACCCTCGACGGTATCAGGGTGGGTAAGCTGAGGGGCAGCAGAGGGAAGTCAGAGGCAGGCATGGACTTATCCCCTCCCCACTGAGCTCTGCCCACCCCAGGCTCCATGGGGCCTGCTTCCCACCTTCGTACGCACAGCCTCCCCCCAAGCACACACTGGTAACACTGACTGGGCCTTGGACCCGCCTTTTGCTTATCTGGGTTTTTTTTTTTATTTCTTACAGCGTATCTCGACAGGACGTAGGCCCCAGCTCCAACACCAATTCCAATTATTGTGGAGAAACTGTGAAAGGTAAATGTAGGTCTAATGGGTCCGGGTATCCAAAACTTTGACTCTCCAAACTCCTCACCCTCCTTCCTAAGGCCATGGGCACAAAGGACAGAAAGGGACCTTCCTTTGGGGGGATGCTGAAAAAGAAGGTGCTAAGGAGCTAAAAAATGGACACTGTAGTCTTTTCCCAGCTCCCTCCAGGGAGAGTGAGTGTCTTGAAACACCCACATGCCAACCAACCAGACACTGTTTCCTATGTAGCTCTTTGTCCATTCTCAATTTTCAGGAGCTAGTTCAACTAGTTCTGTTTTCCTTCCTGGTTCCTCTAGAGGAACTGGGAAGGGGGGCACTTAAAGCAAGATATTAAAAAAGATACAACTTTGGTGAACAACAGGAAGTATCAGGAGAAAGAGCCCAAGAGGTGAACCACAGCTGCCCAGGGCCCTGATGCCCAGGAAAAGCCAAGTCAAGGACAGAGCCCAGGTGTCATCAGCACCAAGTATGCACCGGAGAGGCCACACCTGACTTCCTTTTCCTTCTCTCACCCCCTCTGCCTCGGTCTGGAGGAGGCACAGGGAGTGGGAGGGAAAGACAGGCTTGTCTGGTTCCTCAGGGACTGTGTCGCCCCCTCCTCTTCTCTAGCTTCCAGATCAGAGCGGACCCTCCTCAGCCTGAGGCAAGGCCAGGCACACAGCTCCCTTTTCTTCTCCTCCTCCCTTAGGGCTACTCTGCTGACTCAAGTCAGCTTTCCAAAGCCACCCACTTCCTCTCAACTGGAATAGACAACATCTAGTCCAGACAGAACTCGCTCAGGAGTTCTACGGGCCGCCTTGTGCTGGAAAGAGAACTCTGGCTCGGAGGGGTCCCCAAGCCTCTCACTTTAAGTACTGCAGGATGCAAGGGATCATGTCCGCAAGCTGGTCCAGAGATGGGTACTGATACCTGGGAAAGAAAAGAACGTTAAGGAAAACACCAACCTGCCCCCATGGCCCCCACCTCCATGTCCTACTCATTCTCTCCCAGGGTCACCATTTGCCCTCCCCTTCCTCCTCCCTGATCCAATCTACTCCATACCTGCCATGTGCCTCACAGCCTGATGAGGAGGGAAGGAGCTAATTCTCACCCCAAAGGGAACACGGGAGCCCCCTCTTCCATGCCAGGGGCATCCACATGAACCCGCACGAAGTTCTGAATGATTTCCTGCATATCCGCAAATTGAAACAGCGGCTGGAAGCAGGATTTATCTAAAGAGAATCCCCATCACCCCAACAGTAGAGTCAGACGGGGAAAATGTCCCCAGGTCAGAATCCACCCTCTTTCTTTCATGCCACATTCAGACGAGGAGAGAACTTCCCCTTGACATGCCACATGGCTCCCTTCCCATACTGGCCCTTCCCCTCACACTGGAGTCTTGCCCTTCCCCTCACACTGGAGTCTTACCCTCCCCCTGCCCCACCAGCCTTTTTCCAGAAAGAAATGGGAGAGGAAGTGAAGGTCCTTACAGTTGAGTCCCACATCATGGTAGGTGAGTATCGCTGGCCGTTTGGGTTTGGGGGTGCCATAGACAGTAAAAGTGACAGAGCCATAAGGTGTCTCCACAGAGTGAGTCTGCAGGAAAACAGGTCACCATCAGGCAGGAGTCAGGCTGAGAGGAAAAGAGGCACGAGAGGAGCCTCCATGAAAGTCGGGGCATTGAAGGGGTAGGGGCAAAAGAGAGGAAACTGGAGCCAAAAAGTGGAAGTAGGATCAGCAAGAATTTAGGTAAAAATGACACCGGAAGATGATTTAGGGGGTGGGAAAGAATAATGAAAGATCGAAGAGCATCAGGGAACTCAGAAAAGAGGGAGGAGAAGGCAGGAAAGCAGACAGATGGGGACAGGAAAGGACTGGAATAGAAGGAGAAGAAGCAGAGAGAAGAAAACCAGGCAGGGGCCCCTCCTTCCTGGAGCAAGAAGAGCCCCTCCTCCCACCTGGGGCTGCCCCAAGCTGTTACCTGTCCCTGGTCCAGGAGGATTCGGGCAGCTAACTCAGCCTCCTGGAGAGATACACACAGACAGATACACACAGAAACACACAGTAGAGTCACAGAGAGAGAGTCAGACACAGATAAAAGAAAGGTAGGTAAAGAGGCCAACGGAGACCAATGACAGAAAGAGATTGACGAAAAAGAGACATGGAGAGGATGAAGGTTAGCATAGTGAGAGGAAAAAAGCCTGGACTCTCAGCCGTGGTGTTTGGGGAGAGATAACATGGGGAGATGTGGAGAGCGTAGTGGGGTGTGAGTGACAATGAGACCATGAGTCTGGAAGGGGAAGAAGTGAGGACTATGCTTGGAGGTCTGGGATTCCGGCCTGGGAGTCAGGGGTCTCTGATAACCTTGGCCACCTCGGGTGTCTGCCCTGGCAACAGCGGCTTCTCCTCCGTGATCTGTACTTCCCGCAGCTCTGCCATGGTGACCTGGCAGGGTGAGGAAACACAGAGACTGGGGAGGTTGCCCCCACACTGCATGCCTCCCCCAACCCCTGGCTTCCTCTCAACACTGGACAGTGCTGAGTTCGGAGGGCCCCAGGAGCTGAAGACTACTCCAGGACACAGAGAGAGGTGGTCCGGCACCCCCAGCTGTAGGGCCAGGCCACTAGGAAAGAGGGCTTGGGGAAGAGGACTCAGGACACCACTTCCTTTCAGCCTGGCCATCCCAACACCCCTCAACACCGACACCTTCCGTACCCCCTCCCCTATCCTGGATGGAAATATCAGGGTGGGGCAGCAGGGCAGCTCAGGTTTCCCAGGCTATATTTAGGGGCCACCCCACACTCCTAGTTAGGTAGGGGGTGAAACTCGTGGCTCAGCGACTGGGTGCTCTAAAGATACCAAGGGATGGGTATCGAGAGTTCACCACTGACTGTGACCTTCAACTAAAGCGCCAAGGTCAGCAGCGCAAAGAGAAAGGGGCTAAAAATGACCTGAGTAACATGACCAAAGGGGGGAGGGGGAAACCAGAAAAGAAGGACATGGGACATCTGTGTCCAACAGACCCAATGCCTCCCTTCCTCCCAAGACTCCTGACTTGGAATAAAGTAGCATGTATTCAACCTTTGGGGCCAGTGAGGAGCAGAGCACCTGTGCAGACGAGCAGAGTAAAGGGCCAGCAGCCCGGAGGTGGGGTCACTTACTTGGCTCCTATTGGCTGGATGAAGTAGGGTTAGGGGTCAGGGTTCTCACTCCTCCTGGCTCTGGGGTCTGAGAAAACAAGGCAATGAGGTGAATGACATGGGAGACAAATCCTGGATCTTTTAGAGACAAAAAACCTAAGCCAAGACCTGGACTATCTGGGTCACCAATCCCTGCCAGGTCACTAACCCTCCCAATCTGTACCCACGAGTCCAGTGAACAAGTCTTCTCCAGGCTTCAGCTAGAATCAATACAGGCTGGCTCGTCTGCCGGGCAACACAGCAGGTATCAGTCCAGGCTTGGGAAGGGGGGCGGGGGGCCGGGGGCGGGGCGGGAGAGGAGAGAAGGAAGTGCTGATGTGGAGGAAAGAGCGTGTCTTATGTCAGAACCTCTGGATTCTACCCCAGGCTCTGCTGCTCCCACTGTGACCTTGGCTCCGTCTGTCACTACTCTTGTGCTCAATTTCTTATTTGCAAATTAAAGTGGGGACTAAGGGATCCCCAAGATTTTTGACAGCTCTCGAGTGAGATGGGGTGACAGAGCACGACTGTTTCTTTCCACCATTAAAAAAAATTTTTTTTTAAGCCTCGTGCTTTCGCTTCTCTCCTCCACCCAGTCTCGGTGTGGATCCCGAAAGTGGAGAAGGGGTGTGTGTGGGGCGTTTCCACAGTCTCTCCCCAGCGTGCCCCGACGACCCGCAAGGGCCGAGAGCCAGCTGGGAAGGGATGGGGAGGACAGATGGGACTGACTGGGCCCAGCCCCCGGAACCTGTCCCTCCGAGTCCCCTCGCTGCCATCCGCGTGGGGACTGACAATTCGCGCGGCTGGCGCTGAGAGCCCTGGACCCCGGACTCAACTTCGTGCACGCCCTAAACACGCCCTGCAGCCCGCAGAGCCTCCGCCTCTGTGCGCCGCGGCCTCGCGGCCCTGTGGGCCGGCTCCTGCCCACAAGGCGTACTCTCCGAGGCGTTGGGATCCAAGCGCCTCCCGGCACCCCCAGGCGCCAGCCTGGCCCCGCGGCCCCACTCCCGCCCTTCCCCCTACCTGCTGCCGCCGCTGCCGCTTCCACCTTCACTTGCCTTTGACTCCCCGGCCCGCCCCGGCTCGGCCTCCCCACAGACCCGCCCCCGGCCCGCCCCAGCCCGCCCACCGGCCGCCAGTTCCCCGCAGATCCGCCCCAGACCCCTGGTAAACACGCCCCCCTTCACCCCGCCCGGAGCCTCCCACAGCTCCGGGAGGGGCAGCTCTGGGGGCCCGAGGGGAACTCTAAAGAAAGCCAACTGCTGGGTGCTTCCAGGCTCCGGCCCGCGCTCCCCACAACATTCACCACCCTCCCCGCCCCCCCGACCCCGGCAACCGGGCGGCTGTGGGTGTGGGGGATCCCTTAGTCCCGTAGGGGATCCCCACGCCCGCTCTCAGCACCGCCCCCACCCGTGATCTGGCCCTGCCTGTAGCACTCAGGCTCCTTCCTGCGCCCCGACTCCGAGGTGGGAACCGGTAAAAGGGAGACGAAGCCAGGGTGCTGGCACCCCACGATTTTGACTCCACCCGCCCGGAAACAGAGGGCTAGGCCAAAGAAGGATCTCTGCTGAGGAGGCGAGGGTCTCGACCGCGGAGAGGAGAGGTGTGCCTGCACCGACTAGGGAGTGGGGGCGTCGAGGGCGCGGGAGTTACAATTTCTGGACGCCCAGGGTCCTGGTACCTCCTCTCTCTGCAGTGTCCCGGCGACTGCTCTCCGGGTTGCTCCCTGAGAAGTTGGAAAACAAGGCGGGGAGGGGGGGTGGATGCGGGGGGCCGCTATAAATAGAGGGAGATCGCGGGAGGGGGGGAGAGGATGGCCAACGGGGACTCCCGGGTCAAGGCCCCAAGGAGGGGCGGAGGAGGGGCAGGACCCCCAGGGGTGCTGACTCTTGGGTAAACAGGCACAGGGGTGGAGTTAACTCTGTGGAAGTGGGGTGGGGGTTTGGGGAGGACGCAGTGTCCCGGGCTGGGACCCAGGAGACCCTGTGGCTTCAGTGCTAACCCCTTCTGTTCTGGCACAGAGAAGGAGGCCGGCTCGGCCCAGCCCAGGCAATGGTTTCTCAGGGGCAGCGGCGTCTCTCAGGGCCTGGGTGGGTGTGACGGCCTGGATCCCTCACACTCTGCTCTCTCCTCACCTATATGCACCCTCCCTGTGCCCCTCGGGGAAAAGTCACCCAGAATGAGATAGTTATGAGGCTAAAGGGATTCAAAGTTGTCTTACACAAAAGGACACAGACTGGATTTCTCCCCACCTGCGCCCTTTCCAGGTTCCCTTCCCCCAGAGGTCCCCACCCCATCCTCCTTCAGCCTGGTTCCTGAGTTGCCATTTCGGGGGCTGGGCGCCAGGCCAGCTGGGAACAATGGCCAATGGAACTGGAGCTGCCAACTGCAACACCAGCTCAGACTGCCCCCCCAAGACCCCTAAATTGCCTTCCCCCTCCTGCCTGGGAACCACCCCCCACAACCACCCTCACCACCCCCTCCCATCCAAGGAACATCAATGCCCCTTTCATCCCCACTTGGCAGGGTCTATTGGAAAGGAGGGGCCAAGAGGAAGGAGGTGACCCAGAGTAGATCCCGACTAATCAAATCCAGCTTTTAACAACCCCAAACCTAAAGGATTCCCTCTAGACCCCCCAATTTGGGGCACCCAAGTTTTCCTCCATTCCCTTCCCCACTCCCTTCATAACCATTTACCCAGAAACTGACACAGAAGCTGGGCACCCCTGGCTCCTTGCCTAGTTCCCTCTCTCCTCTGGATGCCAGTTTAACACTCTCCTGGACAAGGAAAAGCCTGCTGGAATTGGGACTGTAGATAAAAATGCATAGGACAGAAGAGAGCTCTCCCAGCCCAGCTGGAACTGGGGGAGAAAAGAGAACCTACAGTGAGAAATTCTGCCTGCCACCTCCTCTGATGTATCTAAAGTAGGTCTTACTTGGAGTGGGGGAGGGAAGGACCTGGAGGTTCCAGCATCTAAATCCGTCTCTGGGTCAGGATGACTCAGGGGGAACCTGATAAGGGGCCTACGCAGGGGCGTAGGGCAGGCAGGAGTCAGGAAATTTCCACTGGGATCTGTTTGCTTCCTAGGCTAGGGGTCTCAGCCTGCCACAGGCAGTAAGAGGCTGCTTCTGCTCTAAGATGGGGTCCCTCCTTATCAGGGCAGATCTCAGCCTGGTCCAGTGTCAGTGGCCCAACAAGAACATTTTCCCTAACTTCCTTCTCTTGGACCAAGAAGCAGCTTCAAACTATACCTTCCAGTTGGCAACAATAAGGACCTGCTCTGAGCAAGCCACTGTATAGATGGAATTCAAAGAAGTGTGAGTCTAGTCATACCTCTCTAGAGCTTAGGATCCAGTAGTTGAGAGAAGATACAAAGATAGAAAACGTTCAGAATGATGTAATAATATAAGATTAATTGTTTACACAAAAAGTCCTATAGGAAGAGTTTCCCATCCTTTTCAAGTGGGAGATCAGAGACTTCCATTCCCAAATGATGATTTTAAAATCCCCTGATGGAGACCAACTGTGAATTCAGCAAATACTTTCAGGTAAGTTTGTTCAGTCTTCTGGTAATTGTAACATCTATGCATGTATGCACCTACATGTGCAAAGTTAATTATTTACTCAATGACCAGTCTTCTGTGTGTGTGTGTGTGTATGTGTGTGTGTATATATATACATACATAGGTTCCACAGGCCCTCAATAACTCAGAAACCCTTGCCCAAAGAAGCTGCAGCCCACAGGCTAAGAACCATTATCTTAGTATAATTCAGAGAAGGAAAGGGTTTTGTTCTTAGGGTAAAGCATCCTATGAGAAGTACAGTACAGTACTTGCGTGAGAAGGAGGGGCATTCTATCAAGGCAGAGAGACCGTAAGGGAAAATTTAGGGACAGAAATACACAAGTTAATTTGATGAACTGCATAGTAGCTACTACGTGGAAGGTAATTCCTACATAGTATCCCCCCCCCCCAATACTATAAGATAAATATTATTGTCCTCACTGTACAGATGAAGAAATTAAAGCTCAGAGGTGTTTAGTCTCTTGCTCAAGGCCACTCACTAGTAAATTATTTATCTAGGACTTAAATCCCTGGATTCAATCCTCTCCAAAGTTATTCTGTCTCTACCAGGCTTCAGGTAGCCTCTGCAGCATAGAGTGATTAGGTCATTATGGCCACAAATGCAGAGTAATACTGATGAAATGTGACATCTGGTAAGGTGGATTGGAGCCAAGTGTGAAGGTCCTTGAATGACAGGTGAAAAGGGTTGACTCTTCAAAAAATTTTGAAGATCCAGAGTGTTCTTGATCAGGAACAATGGATAAGTAATTGTTTTGTGAAAATAATCTGATTGGGAGCGGAGGGTTAAGAAGAGATGGATTATGGAGTGGTTGAGGGTAAGGCATTTGACTTAGGAAAGAGGTCATTTAGAAGCCAGAATAATCAACTAGATATGAGATGACAGGGACTTGAATAAAGAGTGGGAGTAACAGGAATGGAAAGGAAGGAGTGGATTTATAAGACAAGGGAAATTACAGAAATTGGTGACTGATTAGATGGGATGGGGAGGGAAGTCACCGACCTAGTGGCTCTATTTTAGGAGCCATGAAGTTCATTCCTCTAAATGGTTTCCAGCAAGAGAAAAGGCCAAAGAGAAACTCCTTCTGAAAGAAGAAACAACACATGTAGTAAAAACTGAATAAAATTACAGCATTACTTTAAAAAGAGAGGGGAGGGCATTCCCTAGTGGTCCAGTAGTTACTCAGAGCCTTCACTGCCAAGGGCCTAGGTTCAGTCCCTGATCAGTGAACTAAGATTCCAGAAGCCATGTGGCATGGGAAGAAAAAAATATCCCTGACCTGCATAGAAAATTAAAATTATCTGGAAGATTTTGAGAGTCTGAGGCTCACCCTCACCCTAACCCAGCCAGGTATGTGACCCTACAAGGCCCACACTCTTTCCGTGTGGGGCCCAAACTGGAAGCCATTTCAAGTTCCTATTGAGCCTGGTCTGCCAAAGCCAGTGGGATTCTCCATGTGGGTCATTAACCCGGCCAGGAGATGAAAAAAGGACAGTGCTAGACTGATGTCAACCTGTTTCCCTTAACTCCTTCCCTGAGCTCTCCTCAACTTTTGTTGAGGGACAGAGCATAAGACAGTTTAACTAGGACCAGAGGACTGGTTCAAGCAGGGCTGAACCAAGGAGGGAAGCTTGGTCACTTGCAGAGATCAGGAGGTTAGTAACATGCTCAATGCAGCATGCAAGGTAGGGACCCAAGACCCCCTCCCCCAAGTTTAGAGCTGTAACAGGGGCTGAAAATGATGTCACATAAACATTGCTGAGGTCACAGAAACTTCCCTCTCCTCTCCTGTCTCCCTCCCCACTGCCCCCCAGTCTCCTCAGCCAGCCGGCTCCCACGGATCTGCACGCACTTACCTACAGAGGCTGGTTAGGGTCAGACACCATCCGGGCACTCTCAGGTACACAGAAGTGGTGGGGAAGTGGTTGGCAATGGCGATTATTCAGTATGTAGGATCCACATTAGTATCCCTCCTACTGGGAACAGTAGGTTGGACGGGTGTGTTTGTTCCTGTTGCTGATTCTGATTTTACTGTAACCTTCATCATTCTTACTCCTCAGTCCTCCCCCCTCCCTCACCCCCAAGCCTCCCCCCTTACTGTCCTCCCCCACCTCCTGTTGACCATGGCATCAGAAGCAGAAAGAACGTTCCAGCGGTTTGCTGTCTTTGGAGAATCATCAAGCAGTGGCACTGAAATGAACAACAAGAACTTCTCCAAGCTGTGCAAAGACTGTGGCATCATGGATGGCAAGACGGTCACCTCCACTGACGTGGACATCGTTTTCAGCAAAGTCAAGTAAGGGACCAAAGACGGGAGTGGGGGTGGTGAGTAGAACAAGCAAGGTCATGGGATGTGGCAGGGTTTCTGCAGTAGAACATTTGTAACAGGTCTCCTGAGCACCTACTGGGTGCCTGGCTCTGCTAGACCCTGACCTCAAGACATACAGTGTGTAGAGGCCCCGTCTGAGTAAGAGGAGGGCTGGACCTTGGAAAGCGATGACTTCATGTTCCTCAGTTCCTGGATTTCTGTCTTACTGACCAGGGCCAAGAATGCCCGAACCATCACATTCCAACAGTTCCAGGAAGCAATGAAGGAACTGGGCCAGAAGCGATTCAAGGGGAAAAGCCCGGATGAAGCCCTGGAGAACATTTATAAGCTCATGGAGGGCAAGGACCCAGCTACCACTGGTGTTACTGTGAGTGACAGACTTCATTCCTAACCCTGACTCTGCTTCCCTGAGTCCCTGCTGCTCTCATCTCCCCTCCTCTGCACCAATGTCTCCAACCCTTTTCAATAGCAGCAGGAAGACAGGGCAGAAGGCCTTTCGGCATTGTTGGTACTGAAACAGACTAATTTAGAGATCATCGAGTCATTTCAGAAGTGAGGAAACTATGAGAAGAAGTGACTTACCCAAGGTCCACAACGATTTTATTTATTTACTTATTTTTCTTTTCACACCTATTTTAATAGTAAAACTTAGACTCATTCCCAAGTATCCAGGATCTGGGCCAAGCCACCAGGGCCAGGTGGCTTTGGAGAGACACTGAGCACAGAGCACAGGCTACCTGCTCCCTACTCCTCTTCGCGCTCTTATGTAAGGTCTAATATCCAACTTCTTGCCTCACACACACCTTTCTGTTCCCTATTTATCCTCTCTCTACTAAAAGCTCTTTCTACTGTGGGTTTAAAATAGGGCCTTCCCAGCAGGACAGAGGGGCTTCCCTGATGGCTCAGATGGTAAAGAATTTGCTTGCAATGCTGGAGACCTGGGTTTGATCCCTGGGTTAGAAAGATCCCATAGAGGAGGGCATGGCAACCCACTCCAGTATTCTTGCCTGGAGAATCCCCATGGATAGAGGAGCCTGGAGGGCTACAGTCCATGGGGTCACAAAGAGCTGGACAAGACTGAGCGACTAAGCACAGCACAGCAGGACAGAACTTGTGTTTTAGGTCTGCGGTTGAAGTCCTCTGGCTGCAGCCTAGTCAAAATAGCTTCTCCGGAAGCAGAAAAATCCACACACACCTCCCTACTCATTCCCATGCCCTGGATTCCTTTCTCACGAGTGGATGGCTTTTATCGTAGTTCCTCCTCTCGTCTGCACCTGAGCCCTAACCAGGCAGCACCATGCCAGGGGTTGAACATGGGCTCAGACAACTAATAAAACTACTCGAAGGCCATCTCTAGAGAAGGGCTGTGACAGTGGAGGGGAAGAAAGGGAGAAGGCTCAGGCTCCTCACCCTCTGGCCCACAGAAAGCAACAACAGTGGGCGGGGTGAGCCGGCTGACGGACACCAGCAAGTACACCGGTACCCACAAGGAGCGCTTTGACGAGAGTGGCAAGGGGAAAGGCATCGCGGGACGGGAAGACGTGACTGACAACTCAGGCTACGTGAGTGGCTACAAGGGTGCTGGCACATATGATAAGAAGGGCAGCAACTAGGGAGTAGCCTCATCTTCGCCTGTTGGCCCTTGACCTTGCATCTTGAACACCAGGGAGCTTGGAGGGGACAATAAACATCTGTGTGTGCAGCAGTTCATGAGCTCTGTCTTCCACCCGGGGAAGGATGAGGGACCCTTGGTGCAGAAACAGAGAGAAGAGCCGAGAAACCCAAGGGTAGGCCTTCCCAGAGGCACGTCCTTCATTCTACTTGGCCTCCTCATCACTGGGTAGCATCCCTCTCAACAGCTGCTTCTAAGAACATGGCTGAGGAATATACTTGGAGATAAGCGATAAACTAGCTGTGGAGGCAAAAGTATTTGCTAGTTGTGCTCACACATTACCAGTATCCATCCCCCCCAGCATCCCAAAGGGGAGTAGCAGTTCCCGATTTGACATAGCATGGCCCAAATACTAGCAATGAGACCGTTCCCCGCCCCTCCACCTTCCTCATCTGTTGCAGTCCATGTTCTGTTGGGGAAGAAATAGACACCAGAGATCCGGAGGCCAAGGATCAAGGATCTACTTAGCCTAACTCCTGTTATGAGCTTATTCTAGAGCTAAGGGTTTCCCTGGTGGCTCGAGAATGTGCCTGAAATGCTGGAGATGTGCAGGAGACATGGGTTCTATCCTTGGGTCAGGAAGATCCCCTGGAGTAGGAAATGACAACCCACTCCAATATACTTGCCTGGAAAATTCCATAGACAGAGGAGCCTGGTGGGCTACAGTCCATGGGGTCGCAAGAGTCAGATACGACTGAGCACACAACACAACAAGGGTAAGGAGACTTCATTTTCAACCCAGTCCAGAGCTGAGTCTTACCCCACCCACCTCCATCGTGGTAGACGTGGAACAGAAGATCCTACTGACCCTACTGCCAAAGGGTGGCCCAGGAAGATGGCCAGAGGTGGGTGACTTCCAGGACTCTGAGAGTAGGAGTTCTGATGCATTGCAGGAAAAGTAATGAAATCAGAACTAATTCAGATGTGCTTTTTATCTTTTTATTTTGCAATGATTAGACTCACAGGCAGATGTAAAAAAAAATACAGAGAGATCCCATGTACCCTTCTCCCAATTTCATCCAATGGTTGTATCTTACATAATTCAAATATGGTTTTAAAACCTTCTGTGACCACAGCTGAGCCCACTTCATCCCTGCCTTGTCAGAGGCAGATCCTGGATTTGGGGGGATATCAGAAGGAGCTTCGGGAAGGAAAAGGATGCAGGAATCTCTGCGAGAACAGGTCAGAGAAGATAACTTAAAACTCCAGTGGTCCAAGGCGAGAAGGATGGAAGGAAAAGAGGTCAGAGAAAGAATACAGGATGACTAAAGAGGTTGGAGGTGTTGGGGAGAGACTGAGAGCTGAGGGGGATGTCCTGGAGAAATGAAGCTAATATGAGTCTAAGACTCTTAGGGAGGGTCGTACAGCTAGAGATAGCCACCATACGGGTGAGTGAGTGGAAAATCGTAAGGGAGATGGGGAAGACCGAGAAGGGAAAGGTGGCAGGGAGAGGATTTGAGACTCGGAACCGGTGCCATGGTGTGAGCTGAGGCTCTGGGACTCCGGCCAGGATTCAGGATCTGGCCCAGTAGATGGACAGTCGCTGCCAACTGGACACAGTCAGCTTCTTGGGTGGGTAAAACGGTCTGTGGGAGAGTGAGAACGGTGGCGGGGGTGGTAGGGGGAGGGAAACAAGACGGAAAAGGCCTAGAAGACAGTACAACGTTGCATGGTGACCAAAAGTCTGGACATACTTCCTGCCTCCCTGGTCTCTTGGGAGGGGACTCTGCTTGCCTGTGAAGCCAGAAAGGAAGCCTTGTACCAGAAATCTGAGCTTCGGGAGTGGGGACAGGCTAGTGTGTAGCAGTGGCCGTGCACGGGGAGTTGCAGGGGTGGTTTTAGACCGAAGGCCTCCCTTCCTAGTAGAGGCCAATGATATCTATGGGTTCACCATCGTACTTTTCAGAGCAGAGCAGATAGAGCCTTTGGTTGGTCAGGGTGCTGTTGTAACGGCAGCTGGTCGGCGGCTGTCTGGGGTACAGGGAGCAAATTGTGAGCGGGATGGAGTCCTTGGTGAGCGTGCAGTATTCATTGTAATTCTCACAGAAGCTCTCACTGTATTTGCAGAACTTCCAGATGACTGTCCAAGGGGCATGTAAGACATAATGGATCCTTGGGCAATACCAGCTTTCTTGCCTGCCCCGAACATAGGACATCAGACCATTGCAGTAACCTTGGAAACCTTGGGCGTAGGTAACCTTGGGATAGTCAACATGTAAGGTACGGAAGTTCTTGATGGCAAGCTGAGTCTTGATGTTTTCAAGCAAAGCTGTCCCTAGAACAACCTGGAGGAAGAGGAGCTGGGCCACAAGTGGTGCCATTCTTCCTGCTGGCAGAGTTAAGGTGGTTGGAGACAGAGGTGGCTGGCTGTCCCTGCCCAGAGCCTCCAATGTGCCTCCAGCCTCCCCAGTGTGCCCTCCCCTATGCCTTCAAGGCCCAACTGTCCCTCAGAGATCATCCAGCCCAAGTCCTCGTGCATCAGAGAGAGGAGACATTTGCCCAAGGTCACCCCGCTGGTCGGCCGCCTCTAACCATTCCCCCTGTCCCTGGGTCCACCTTAGAATCTCAGCTTCACCCCATCCATCTGGGAGCTGTGGCACTTACGAAATAAGAGGTCCAACTGGTCCCTGGGTAAGAGGCACTTCCTGGTTACCCTGGCCTGCTTAGTCCTTCGGTAAAAATGCAGAGGGTCCAGAAGTAACAGGCTCAGCAGCACTTCCCTGACTGCAGCTTAGGAGGGACGGGAGCTGGAAGGCAGCGGGACAGAGGCGGAGTCTTCCTGCCTGAGGCCAAGGACAGCCAACAGGTGAGAGAAGAGGCTAGAAAGGTTGGTGGATAAAGACTGGTGTGGGAGGAGAGCATGTGCCCTGGGATTGAGGAGCCCCTGGGCTGAGGGGGCTGGATGAGGAGGAGGAAAGAGCCATTTACCTTCTGCTCTCCTCCTCTCTGGTGTCATCAGAACACTAAGTTCCAGTCTCCTTGCCAGAAATCCCCCGGTTCTTAGGCTTCCTTTGATGTCTTCTCTGGTTCACAGGCCCTGCTCCCGTGGAAAGGTGATAAGGAAAGCACTGTCGTGTTTCTGAGAAACAAGGTGCTGCTTATTCCTGACCCTCAGAGAACAGGGGGTCTCCCACTCTCTCATCCCACTCCTGGGGGCCCCGGGGCCACATATACAAGGGAGCCTCCCTGCCGCCTGAGTGCTGGGCTAAGAACCAAAGACCATTCTGTGGACCCCTCACCGTCTCCGTCACCAACTGCACTCCAGTAGTGATCACTCTGACCTTGTAACCTCAGGCCCTTTAGCGTCAGGGCACTCCTGGAAACCTATGAGTGCTGACCCCGAAGGCTCAAACTTGTCAGGTGGGAGTAGACAGCGTCACCTGGGCTGGAGGTGGTGTGGGCCGGTGCCCAATAGATCAGATTCTTGCTGTTTAAAAAAAAAAAAGGGCCAGGCTACTAAATCGTTTTCATCAACCCCTGCCCCTTCACAGTCCTGGACTTCCACAGGCTTCTCGGCCTTGCCTCCACCACCTGTTGTCCAGGTTGTGTCTTAGGACAGCTTACCATTCTCTCCCTGGAGAGCAGGAAAGGGGAGTCAGAACAGAACCCTGAGTGTTCCAAGGCTGGTGTGTGATTCACAAGGGGTAGGGGGCATGGGGAGATCCACGGGTGTTCCTCATTCACAGCCCCCCTTAACCTTGCTCTTTCTTTTTTCTTTTAAGAAATTTTCTTTTTATTTATTTATTTATGGCTGTGCTGGGTCTTCATTGCTGTGCACAGGCTTTCCCTACTTGCAAAGAGCAGGGGTTACTCTCTGGTCATGACACGCAGGCTTTTTGCAGTGGCTTCTCTCGTTGCAGAGCGTGGGCATACAGGCTTCAGTAGTTGCGAGACTTAGTTGCCCCAAGCCATGTGGAATCTTCCTGCACCAGGGACCAAACCGGTCACTCCTGCATTGGCAGGAGGATTCTTATTCACCGCACCACCAGCAAAGTCCAAACTTGCTCTTTCCGACAACACAAGGCAGACTCCAAAACCAAACCCATCCTCCTCCAGCTTGCTTTCCCTCCTGCCTTGTCTGTTTCCTCAGTTACCTCTGCAAGAAATCTGAGAATGATCCTCCACCTTACCTTGTCCCGAATCCCATCCATTTGGAGGCAGTACTACAAGATGGTTAAGAGCAAAGCTTTTGAGTCAAACAGACCAGGAATTGAATCCTGGCTCTGATGCTTCCAGGCTGTGCATCATGGATCTTAGTTCACTAAACCAGTATAAGTTTCAGTTTCTTCGTCTGTCAGTGAGGATAATATTCCATACCTCGAAGCAGTATTAGGATTCATGAAGATGTATATCAGGAGCTCTTAGCTCAGGGCCTGGCACTGATATGAGCTCGAGTCCATCAGTCACGCAGCCCTGACAATCTCTTAACTAAAAATTTCCTCGAACCTGTCTCTTCCATTCCTATTTCTTCTCTTGCTCAGGATCTCCCTTCTCTTGGACACAACACACTCTCCAACCACAAGAGGACTCTCCATCTCATAGGGCAGAAGACCTCCGTGGCGTGGCCCGCACCATGTCTCCAACTGCATCTCCATCCCTGCCTGCTTCCACCACATCTTGTTCATCTTATCTACTCTACCCAGAATGCTGCTCTCTCCTCCCACTCTCACCCCCACCCTCAGTTCTTTTGAGCCAGTTCATGTGGAGATCAACCCAGAGGTCATGTTTAAGAAGCCTCTGTCTGGAGCATCTCCTTAGGGAAGTGTGCACAGCTAGACAGGTGAGGGGAAAGCCCACACAGGCAGGTGGTTCATCTGTATCCTTCAGGCTGGTCTATCAGCCAACACCCTGTGGGAGCCCATGCAGGGTGGTGCCAGAGCCTGGCTGACTCAAGTCTTTGTTTTGAGGAAGCTAGCATTATGTGGCCCCAGTCTCAGAGCATGCCATCTCTTCCTTATTTGCTCAAGGCTGCAACTTCCCTTGGAAGAGAAAGGGGGCTTTTCGTGCCTCTTTGTCTTCCACTTCCTTCATTTGCTACTCTCCCTTCATCACTGACCTCCACTTGCACAATTACAGAAATGGAACAACACATCATAAAAAGTTTGGGATATGATCTCAGGTTAACCTACTGAGCTTCTGTTTCCTCTTCTGGAGAATGGGATTGATGCCTTCCTTTCCTCATGAGGCTGTGAGAATAAAATGAGACAGTCAGTATGGAAATGCCTTTTAGTCATTCAGTCAGTTCAGTTCAGTTCAGTTGCTCAGTCATGTCCTACTCTTTGTGACCCCATGAATCGCAGCACACCAGGCCTCCCTGTCCATCACCAACTCCCGGAGTTCACTCAGACTCACGTCCATCAAGTCAGTGATGCCATCCAGCCATCTCATCCTCTGTAGTCCCCTTCTCCTCCTGCCCCCAATCCCTCCCAGCATCAGAGTCTTTTCCAATGAATCAACTCTTCACATGAGGTGGCCAAAGTACTGGAGTTTCAGCTTCAGCATCATTCCTTCCAAAGAACACCCAGGACTGATCTCCATCAGAATGGACTGGTTGGATCTCCTTGCAGTCCAAGGGACTCTCAAGAGTCTTCTCCAACACCACAGTTCAAAAGCATCAATTCTTCAGCACTCAGCTTTCTTCACAGTCCAACTCTCACATCCATACATGACTACTGGAAAAACCATAGCCTTGACTAGACGGACCTTTGTTGGCAAAGTAATGTCTCTGCTTTTCAATATGCTATCTAGGTTGGTCATAACTTTCCTTCCAAGGAGTAAGCGTCTTTTAGTCATTAAACAATATATAGTTGGATATCTAGTTATGGTCCTATACCAACTTACTTTTTATTCCCAACTCACTCAACATTGGCAAGTTTTACATTCCCCAAATGAGCCAAGTGACCTCCCCACATCCCCACCGCCAATCTAGAGCCCTCTGTAATGCCTGAAAAGCACTACAACAAATATTGGGGGAAATAGAAAAGTAAATGAGACAGTTCCAGTCCAGATTAAATTTACAATTCAGTAGGAACAACACACGGATGAACATATGTTACAAAGTCATGATCATGGAACCAGAAAAAAGTGCTGAGTGTATGATTGGCCTTTGAGTTTCAATCTTCAATCCTTGTGGTTTGGTCTTTAAAATCCCATCCTGATCCATAGTATTGCTTCATCCATTCTGACATCCTTGTCATGGTTTCATCTGCACCTGAGGCCTGAGATTTGTTAAACTGTTACCCAGTTATACTGGACTTTACTTATACAACAATCATCCTAGAGATGAAGAAACTAACTTTTAGAGAGGGACAGCAGCTTGCTTGAGGCCACCTGTCTAAATCAGTGGTTCTCAAGGGGGAGCAGTTAATCATGTCTGGAGACTTTTTTGGTTGTCACAACTGGGAGGCGCTACTGGCATCTAGCGGATAGAGGCCGGAGATGCTGCTCAACGTCTTCCATTGCATAAGACAGCTCCCACAGCAAAGACGCACCCGGATCAAAGTGTAGCGTGTGCTGAGGTGGAAAGCTTCTGGTCTAGTGACAGAATCAGATTCCCTAACAAGAGCAAACTATCTAAGACTTAGAGATTTTTTGTTTGTTTGACTTTGCTTGTGAAGGCACTGGTTCTTCTGCCAGCCAAAGGACTACTGACCGTTCATCACTGGAACACCCTTTTGTTCTTTTTCCCCTGACACTGACTCTCTACACACAGCCATGTACACATTCTCTCCCTCCTCCCCTTCCCAATGGTAGGATTCTTGAACCACTGGCTAGACTAACAAGTGCAAAGATGATTCCCAATGATCGAGGGGGAGCCCTAAGTGAGCTCACTACAATCTTGGTGGCTTTACCTTTGCCCTTTCCAAATCAAATGGTTCCAATAGCAAACTGTCCTGGGTTGTCCTTGAACTCAAAGGATTGTTTCAGCCACTTCAACCTCCTTGCCATAGTCTGACCTTCACCCCAGGGTTAGAGTTCAGCAGCTGCACTGTCAGTTCCTCAACTGGGACTGGGATCATTCAGGTGATACCACCTGGGAATGGGATCACCCGAGGCCAGGACAAATGTCTTCTAACATTGAATTTGAATCCTTTAGGGTCACTAACTGTGCTATATCCTGTGGGAATAGTCTAACAGATGGTCCGTGTCTTCTGGGAATTGACAGTCAAAACTGGAGGAAAACAAATATATATGAAGAAATAACCAATGATTCAAGGCAGAAAATTATACATTTTGAAGACAGTAAATGTAGGAATTTAAAGATGAGAGAGATCCCTCTGAATTAGGAAGGCCAAAGAAAGCTTTTTGGAGGGAAATTGAAACCTTTGGATGGATCTCAAGGAACAATTAGGTGGATATAAAGAGAGTTATGAGCCTACTGTATAGCACATGGAAACCTGCTCAATGTTATGTAGACACCTGGATGCAAGGGGAGTTTGGGAGAGAATGGATATAAGTATATGTATGTCTGAGTCCCTTTGCTGTTTACCTGAAAGTATCACAATGTTGTTAATTGGTTATATTCCAATACAAAATAAAATTTTAAAAAATATAAATAGCATGTATAACGTATATTTTAGAAAATGTATGAATTTTTGCCCAAAAAATTTGTGACATTTTGATTCCACTTGTTTGACTTAGTATGAATAGAATACTAAATTTCTAATTAAAAGAAATAGATACGAATCAAGCAGCAAAGCTTTACTGTCTAGCACAGGGAACTATAGTCAGTATCTTGTAATAACCTCTAATGGAAAATAATCTGAAAATAGTGTACGTGTATATGTATAACCTGAAACACTAAGTCAAGTGTACTTCAATAAAATGTCCTGAAGGAGGAAGAAAGGCGAGATAGTTGCAGCCTCAAAGCTTGAAAAAAAAAAGAAGGGGTGGGGAGAATTATGAAAGGCATGTTTGAGGAAAGAAAAAAAACCATCCTGGCTAAGACTGAGGCACTCAGTGGGAGAAAAGTCAGAGACAAAGTTAGAAAGGTAGGTTTGCCAGATGGTGGCAGACCTTGAGTATCAAGCTAAGGAATTTCTAACTTACTCCATAGACAAACAAGGAACAGGCAATGGCTTACGGGACAGAGTGACCTGGTGAGGCCTCTCAAGCCCACACCAGGTTCCCCACCCCTACATCCTGGCTGGTCTAAAGGCACTGGTCTAGGAGCCAAGGATTCCAAACTTCCGTCACTGCTGCCTCCTACAGATCCCAGCTGTTCCAAAAGAGGTCATGAGAATTCAAAGACCCAAAGCGAATCCCACATCTGACCCCAACTTGCTATTTGTTTCACTTTCCTCGTCTGCAAAAATGAGTCCATTACCTTTATATATCCTAGGAGCAACACAGAATAACAGAGCTTGGATCTGCTCCTGCTTGGAGGGAAAGGCTCATGGACTTTCCATGGGTCTCCAGAGGCTGTGTAGAACTCCAGAAAAGAGAGAGCCTGGGCTCTGAAGGGTGGGCTCCAATCCAAGTTCGGCCTCCTCTCTCCCAGCCCCCTTCAACCCCTCCTAGCGAGGGCTAGAGGAAGTAGCAGCTGTTGTCCTGAGGGGAAGACAGGCAGAGGTCCACCTGGCACTGTTGGGATTTTTACAACACCCACCCCAACAACTTTAAACACACACACACATGCACCATACACCACACACACACACAGCAGTGGCCCAGGGAAAGGTTAGGCCTAGAGCAGAGACTATGACACTGAAGGAGAAGGAGGCTACCTTACAGCCCTGCATAGAGGCTTGCTTCCCCCTCATCTTCTCTCCCACCATTCTGTCTTCTTCTCTCCCCTCTTTAATTTTTCTCTTCTCCCTTCTGCCAGCCTTCCCGACCAGTCCTTGGCCTGATGCCTGACTCCTTTTGTTCTCCCTAACCTTATTCCCCTTCCTCCATCCTTTCTCGCCCTGTGAATACAGTGAAGGAAACATGGCAAAATTATCCTACCGAGTGCAAAGTGAATCAGATCTTGGAAACTGTATGGTTTCAGTGAATAAATAAATGAAATCACCTGCCTTATCCAAATAATGGAGGCAAAGTAAGGGTTTCAGCCTGAACTGTGTAAACAGTCGGTTTAACTGTTCAGTTTTCACGTGCAAATCTAAATGTTGACTCCCTCTTCCCTTTGACCTGAGACAGTGTGGCTGTGTTTACTTTCACAGAGCACTAAGGTAGACTTTTTTTAGAACCCCACACGATGAAGTCGAAGAGCAAACTGGATAATTATGTTAACAGGAAAACACAAGAGCAGAGGGCAAGCTGTGGTTTGGAATCATCTCACTCTAGAATAAGAAGTGAGGAGGAGTCCGGCAGGCGAGGAATCCAAATGAGCTCTTGGTCTTTCCACCCCCTCTCTAACCCCAGCCTCCAGTCCAGGGCAGGACTGGCCTGGGCTGATCTGCATTCTGTCCACATTCTGCTTTAACCCTTGGATTCCTACAGCAGCAGAGGCATAATTCTCTACCCAGAAGTTCAAACAAGAATCAGGCACCTGAACAAAGCAGTGAATGCTGTTACCACCGCCAAGGCCTCACCAAGGGGGAGCCAGGGGGAGTCAGAGGCCTGTTAACCTGCTCCTGGTTCTCTGCTGCCATCTAGTGGTATTTCTCACTCCAACACCATTTTTTCTTCCAAAGATTCTCCATCCTGACCCACAGCTGTATTCTCGAGCTACTAAAATGACGTCCCCAACCTCAAAACAAACACCCCACCTCCCTGACTCAAAATCCTAACTTCTGGACCAGAACACAAACTGTATGGCTCAGGTTTGTACGACCTGGATGGTTCGTGTGGCTTCTCTGCAGTCACATACACACAACAGCCAGGGAATCTTTAAACAGATAGATCTACTCCTCTGCGTTTTTTTGTTTTTGTTTTTGGTTTTTTTTGTTGTTTTTTTTTTTTGTTTTTTACTACACAGCTTGCAGGATCTGCTTCCTGACCAGGAATTGAACTCAGGCCATGGCAATGAAAGTCTGGACTCCTAGCCGCTAGGCCACCTGGAAACTCTCTTTATTCCTCTGCTTAGCAAAACTTGTGTGTGCATGCTCAGTTGCTCAGCCATGTTCGACTCTTTGCAACCCCATGGACGGTAATCTGCCAGGCTCTTCTGTTCATGGAAACGTCCAAGCAAGAATACTGGAGCAGGTTGCCATTTCCTATTCTAGGGGATCTTCCCAGCCCAGGAATCAAATCTGTGCTTCCTGTGTTTCCTGCACTGGCAGGCGACTCTACCACTGAGCCACCACAGTCCTTTCTTTTTTTTCTTGTTTCAGCCCTCCACCACCGTCCTTCTAATGGTCTCTGAGGCTTCCATGATCTGGCCTCTGGACCCCTCTGACCCTATCACTTACCCGCTCCAGCCACACTGGACTCTTACTGTTCCTCCAACCCCCCCGGCATCCATCTGCTATAGGGCCTTTGCAGTGCTGTCCCCTCTGCTTTTTCATACTGGAGAGGGGACAACATCACTATGAACAAGGCTAGTGGAGGTGATGGAATTCCAGTTGAGCTATTTCAAATCCTAAAAGATAATGCTGTTAAAGGGCTGCTCTCAATATGCCAGCAAATTTGGAAAACTCAGCAGTGGCCACAGGACTGGAAAAGGTCAGTTTTCATTCCAATGCCAAAGAAAGGCAATGCCAAAGAATGTTCAAACTACCACACCATTGTACTCATCTTACACGCTAGCAAAGTAATGCTCAGAATTCTCCAAGCCAGGCTTCAACAGTACGTGAACTTCCAGGTGTTAAAGCTGGTTTTAGAAAAGGCAGAGAAAACCAGAGATCAAATTGCCAACATCCGCTGGATCATTGAAAAAGCAAGAGAGTTCCAGAAAAACATTTACTTCTGCTTTATTGATTACACCAAAGTCTTTGACTGTGTGGATCACTACAAACTGTGGAAAATTCTGAACGAGATGGGAATACCAGACCACCTGATCTGCCTCCTGACAAATCTGTATTCAGGTCAAGAGGCAACAGTTAGAACTGGACATGGAATAACAGACTGGTTCCAAATAGGAAAAGGAGTACGTCAAGTCTGTATATTGTCATCCTGCTTATTTAACTTATATGCAGAGTACATCATGAGAAACGCTGGGCTGGAGGAAGCACAAGCTGGAATCAAGATTGCTGGGAGAAATATCAATAACCTCAGATATGCAGATGACACCATCCTTATGGCAGAAAGTGAAGAGGAACTAAAGAGCCTCTTGATGAAAGTGAAAGAGGAGAGTGAAAAAGTTGGCTTAAAACTCAGCATTCAAAAAACTAAGATCATGGCATCCAGTCTTATCACTTCATGGCAAATAGATGGAGAAACAATGGAAACAGTGACAGACTTTATTTTCTTGGGCTCCAAAATTGCTGCAGCTGGTGACTGCAGCCATGAAATTAAAAGACGCTTGCTCCTTGGAAGAAAAGCTATGACCAACCTAGACAGCATATTAAAAAGCAGAGACATCATTTTGCCAACAAAGGTCCATCTAGTCAAAGCTATGGTTTTTCCAGTAGTCATGTATGGATGTAAGAGTTGGGCTATAAAGAAAGCTGAGCACAGAAGGATTGATGTTTTTGAACTGTGGTGTTGGAGAAGACTCTTGAGAGTCACTTGGACTGCAAGGAAATCCAACCAGTTAATCCTAAAGGAAATCAGTCCTGAATATTCATTGGAAGGACTGATGCTGAAGCTGAAACTCCAATACTTTGGCCACCTCATGCGAAGAACTGACTCACTGGAAAAGATCCTGATGCTGGGAAAAATTGAAGGCAGGAGAAGGGGATGACAGAGGATGAGATGGTTGGATGGCATCACCAACTCAATGGACATGGGTTTCAGCAATGGACAGGGAAGCAAAGAGTTGGACATGACTGAGTGACTGAACTGAACTGAATCCCTCAGCTTGGAGCCTTCTTCCCCAAACAAGCATAAGTTCACTTTCTCACCTTCAAGTGTTTTTCCAGTCACCTACTTCAATGACTGTTTAAAAATCACTGCCTACCAATCTCCATTTGTTCTTTTTTCCTTAGCAATGATCATTTTGAGCAAAATATGTATTTTTTAACTGTCTTTCCTCCAATGTAATGTAAAGATTCTCTTCGCCAGTGAAACGTAAGCATTCCAAAGGTAGGGACTTTGACTCTTTTATTCACTGGTATATCCCAAGCTCCTTGGCCCATAGTAGATGCTCAACAAATACTGACTACGTGAACGAACCTGAATCCACTATTCTGAGATCACTTACTGCTTACAAGTAAATCCTGAGAAGAAGAACACTGTTCATGTCCATTTTCTAGGCCTTCCCATCCACCTGCAGTGATGCTTCTCTGCCTTGGTATCTCGGTTCTTCTGAGTCTCACGTACCGAGCTCACTGGAGCCACAGGAGCGGCATTAACTCCAGCTCTCCACACAGCTGTAACTGCCACGAGGAACAGGGAACACCGGTGGAGGAAGGTCTAGTTAGCTGTGGAGCAGCATCCCCACCAGCAGCATTCTCAAATTTGGACACTAAGTGCTGAAAATTTTAACAGAGCAGTAAGGGAAAGAGTGAAGGAAGAGAGGTGTTGGCATCATCTCCAGGTAAAGCCAGGTGACCTTGCTTGATGACCCTGGAACAGGAGGGACCCAGAAGGATGAATCACTGTAGAATGGTTGAGTTGGAATGATGCTGGGAATAGTGGCTGTGATGATTGGTCCGCTTCCCTGTCTCCTCCAAAAGATTAGCAAAAAGTCCTGATGACAGGAAGTCACGCAAAGTAACCACCTAGGCTATTCCATCTGTATCTCAGATCAGAAAAAAAGCAACCCTTACCACCACAGCCATGGGCTTTTCCCAGAATAAGAATCAGAGGTGTATATAGGAGAGGATAAATGACACCTGTCATTTGGGGTAGACACCTGGGTCAAGTGTTTTATCAGAATCATTACAACCTTGTGGCTAGAGGCCAGATCTACTCTTTGAGTATGTCGATTCAGACTTCCTCATTGCAAAAGATGTTTAGGCAGGTGTACTAGCCCCACTTACTACACTTGGAATATGTAAGTGGAAAGGCATGAACCTGATTCATTTCCTGATCCAGGGCTGCTTCCCAGCCCACACCCAAATAAAGGCACCACAGGCCAGGCCAGCTCTTAAGGAGTTCGTGGTAGGAAAGGAGGCCCTCAGACATCTGAAGACCAGCGGACGGAAGCTGTGCTCACTGAGCCAGCATTGCAACAGGAAGACTCATTGACGAGGTGAGGCCACAAGAGAAGACAGGGAAGGGATGGGTTCTGGCCAGATAAGAGTACCCTCAGGTGAGTGACAAGGTGGACAAAGGAAGGACTCAATGTGGAGGGATGAGGACACAAAGGGGAGAGGAGAGAGATGCTAGGGGCTGGGGGCACAAACTGGGGCTTTGGAGGAGACGGAGATGGAGTCATGGAGGGTACAAAACAGAGAAAAGGATAGAAACAGGGACACAGAAGGATGGATGTGAGGGAGAGGAGACAAAGCAAGGAGTAGGAGATGTGTGGGACAGAATGAATGAAAGAAGATAGGGACACAAGATGAAGGGGACAGAGCCCTAGGATCATGGGAAGGGGTCATAGCAGCTGTGGGCACACAGAGAGGAGGTGAAAGACACGGGCAGAGGGAGGAGGAGACAGATGGGGAGGGAGACGGTGATCAGCTGGAAGGAGCAGGTTCAGGAGGGCTAATTTCCACCTCCTGCTCTCCATCCCCAGAGACCCCACTCCTCCCTTCTAACTGTGCCCCCTAAGAGAGATGGCTCCAGCCAGAGCAGGATTCTGCCCTCTGCTGCTGCTCCTGCTGCTGGGGCTGTGGGTGGCCGAGGAGGCAGTCAGTGCCAGGCCCGGGAACATGACCCCAGCTCAGTGGTTTGAAACTCAGCACGTGCAGCCCAGTCCTCAAGGCTGCAATGCTGCGATGCGCAAAATCAACAAGTTCTCCAAACACTGCAAAGACCTCAACACCTTCCTGCATGAGTCCTTCTCCAATGTGGCCACCACTTGTCAGACTCCCAACATAACCTGCAAGAATCGTGAGAATAACTGCCACCAAAGCCAGAAGCCTGTATCCCTGACTGAGTGTAAGCTTACCTCAAGGAGATACCCAGACTGCAAGTACAAGGAGAAGAAACGGGTCACTTCTTACATCGTGGCCTGTAAGCCTCCCAAGAAAGGGGACTCTGGGAAATTCAAGCTGGTTCCAGTCCACCTGGAAAAAGTCCTTTAGTTTTCCAGGCTTCCTTGTGCTTGAGTTAATTCCCTCTCCAGGCCTCTGGACCACTCCTCCACCCAGAAGTTTCTCTTCTGACATCTCTTGGGACCCTTCCTGGCTCAAGCTCCTCTGAAAAGAAAGGGGCCTGGAGGGTTGAGGTGATACCTTAGCAGGCTAAGCTCTAGAAGAGGTGGTGATCTCTCAACTTTTTATTGCTGTTTTTTTAGAAGTTTATCTGCAATAAGTTTAGGGGTGTGGGTTCCTTGGTCTGTGCCTCATACATCTCTCCCATGCCCCCATCTTCTTATGGCAGCATGGCACGAGGAAGAAAGGACTGGAAAGAGAGTGTATGGGATTTAGGAAAGAGTTACTACTGTCCCTAAACTGGGCCTCTTCCCCAGCCCTGATGTGGTAGTGAGGTGGCCTGTGTGCAGGGAGGCGGCCAGAAGGGAAGAGGAGGAGGCTCATCACAATGACATGGCATTTCAGGCTCTTCACGGTGTGTCCACGTGCATCCCTTGTGAGACAGACTTGACAGGGATTACTTCCTTCTTTAGGGATGAGGAAATTGAGGTTTCAGACGGCTTTATTAATTAAAGAGCTTGTCAGGGCGGTTAGTAGCAGCATTTGGACTTGAAACTGGGTTTCCTGACTCTGCATGCAGTGCCCTTTCTATTTAATCACTGGGCCAGAAATGGAGACCTCTACAGGGACCAGAGGGGCACTGGGTGAGAGTTCACCTGTGAGGCAATGTCGGAGAGCTCTGAAGAGCCAGTTACACCATGTTGGCTGCAATAAAGGTCATTACCTCTCTAGCCAAGGGACTGTTGATGAGGTGTTCCAAGGATCGTAATCCTCTCTCTTCTCTCCACCCCACCCCCACCCCGCCTCTCTGCCCTCCCCCTTCTCCAGCCCACTACTCTTCCGTCCTGGGCCCTGGGCCTGGCTCTGGCTGGCTTGATCACTTAGCCCTGAAGGCACAGTGTCAGGGGAGTGTCCCAGCTTCATCCCGCTGTTCCAGGATCACATTTCCCTTGACCTCAAGGGACTTCCGTGGCCCAGTGCCTGCTTGTCACAAACAAACTAGTGGGAGCTGCCAGAGCTTCCTTCCTCCTGATAATGATCTCTCCTGCCTTGGTGCTTCCCTGGCTCTCCGCTCTGGCTGTCCGCCCAGGCCAGAGGGGTTGAGATGTGGAAATGCCGCCTCCCTGTCCCCCAAGGGCTGCAGACACCAGTTCTCCCTTCCTGGTGAACAGAACTGGAGAAACTATGGGTTTCCGTCGGCTCAGTCCTCATAGCCTCCCACTCATAGCCCCCACCCAGCATTGCCTGCAGCCCTGACCATCACCAGCCCCTTCTCTCTCCCTTAATCTCAGTCCCAAACTTCACTATGCCCATGCCTACCCTAGCTGAGCACCTAAAGACTACCTTGTTAGACCTTCCCTTCCCAGCTGCGGAGTCTACCACCTACCTGTCTCTCCCCAACACTCCAGTGTTCCTTTATGCCTTCCCAGAGTCAGGTAAGCTTTGGAGCCAGATACAATTGGGTATAAATCTTGGCTCAGTTCTTTGTGACTACATGTCCTCAAGAAAACCCACACCTCTTTGCAACTACGTTTCCATATATATTGGAGTAATACCGCCTACCCAATAGGATTTCAGAAAGACTTAGAAATGACACTTTTGAAGCATCAGTCAACCCCAGGCACTGGTAGGCAGTTAATAATAATAGCTACTAGCAGGGAGTAGTAGCAGTAACTCTATTATATCCACCTTTGGCTAGACAGACTGGGTGGTTTGAGATGGTGAGGGAAGGGATGACAAAAAGAATGGGGAGCAAAACATTGAACACTTCAAGCCAAGTGTAGGGCCAATACATTGATGAGCCTTAAAAGTAGAGGGGCAATAAGTATACTTTATAGCCAAATGACTGGATGTAAAGTCTACATATCTATGGTCACTGTGCTACACATTCATCGCTCTAAATAGATGATTTTCAACTGAGGCATATGGATAATCAAGACTGACGGGTAGCTGATCTTTTTCTTTTCACTTTTTTCTTTTTTAACAACTCTTTTTATACTCTTTATTGATGACTTTTCTTATGGATATTATGGTTTTGGAAGACATCCTCCTCACAAACTTCTTAAGTGGTTAAAATTAATGTATTCTCTCAAAATAAAAAGAATTTCCAAATATAATTTTTTTCTTGAAGGACTCATAATCTCAATAGTAGCTAAAAATTAAACATAATTTTAAAGCAATCTATGATGACAGTGGTCAGAATAGTGCTAGCCTTAGGGAGTACTAACTGGGAAGGTGTGGGAAGTAAGCTGCAAATGTTTGATTCCTGCTCTGGATATGCTTACTTTGTGAAAATTTACTGAGTTGCACACTTATGATGTGTGTACTTTACTGCATGGAAATTATACCTCAATTTTAAAATCTTCCAAAAATGTATAGTTTTTAAAGATTAGTTTATTTAACATGAGAAATGCTAATACATCAATTCACAATTATTATAATAAAATCACAGAATCATGATCTAATCCATTTCTATTGTCCCACTTTGTACTATTTGTTAAATTAAATAGTAGTTGTACTATTTACCCACATCTGGGTACAGCATAAGCTCTCTTGGAGGAGGTCATCATTGACCCCATAGAGCCACCAGAACTTACACAGGACTGGAGAAACAGACTCTTGGAGGGCACAAACAAAACTCTGTGTGCACCAGGACCCAGGAGAAAGGAGCAGTGACCCCACAAGAGGCTGACTCAGACTTGTCTGTGAGTGTCCAGGAGTCTCCGACAGCAGCATGGGTCGGCCATGGCTGCTGCAGGGGCAGGGGCACTGAGCGTGGCAGTGCATGCACAGGACCTTTTGAAGGAGGTCGCCATCATCCCCAGGTCAGTGGGTGCCCAACATGCTACTGGAGAAGAGTGGAGAAATAACTCCAGAAAGAATGAGAGACAGAGCCAAAGCAAAAACAACGCCCAGTTGTGGATGTGACTGGTGATGGAAGTAAAGTCCAATGCTGTAAAGAGCAATATTACATAGGAACCTAGAATGTCAGGTCCATGAATCAAGGCAAATGGAAGTGGTCAAACAGGATGGCAAGAGTGAACATCAACATTTTAGGAATCAGTGAACTAAAATGGACAGGAATGGGCAAATTTAACTCAGATGACCATTATATCTACTACTGTGGGCAAGAATCCCTTAGAAGAAATGGAGTAGCCCTCATAGTCAACAAAAGAGTCCAAAATGCAGTACTTGGGTGCAATCTCAAAAATGACAGAATGATCTCTGTTCATTTCCAAGGCAAACCATTCAATATCACAGTAATCCAAGTCTATGCCCCAACCAGTAACACTGAAGAAGCTGAAGTTAAACGGTTCTATGAAGACCTACAAGACCTTCTAGAACTAACACCCTTTTCATTAAAGGGGACTGGAATGCAAAAGTAGGAAGTCAAGAGTTACTTGGAGTAACAGGCAAGTTTGGCCTTGGAGTACAAAATGAAGCAGGGCAAAGGCTGACAGAATTTTGCCAAGAGAATGCACTTGGTCATAGTAAATACCCTCTTCCAACAACACAAAAGAAGACTCTACACATGGACATCACCAGGTAGCCAATACCAAAATCAGATTGATTCTATTCTTTGCAGCCAAAGTTGGCTAGAAGCTCTATACAGTCAGCAAAAACAAGACCGGGAGCTGACTGTGGCTCAGATCATGAACTCCTTATTGCCAAATTCAGACTGAAATTGAAGAAAGTAGGGAAAACCACTAGACCATTCAGGTATGACCTAAATCAAATCCCTTACAATTATACAGTGGAAGTGACAAATAGATTCAAGGGATTAGATCTGATAGAGTGCCTGAAGAACTATGGATGGAGGTTCATGACACTGTACAGGAGGCAGTGATCAAGACCATCCCCAAGAAAAAGAAATGCAAAAAGGCAAAATGGTTGTCTGAGGAAGCCTTCAAATAGCTGAGAATAGAAGATAAGCAAAAGAGAAAGGAGAAAAGGAAAGATATACCCATTTGAATGCAGAGTGCCAAAGAATAGCAAGGAGAGATAAGAAAGCCTTCCTCAAAGATCAATGCAAAGAAATAGAGAAAAACAGAATAGGAAAGACTAGAGATCACTTCAAGAAAATTAGAGATACAAAAGGAACATTTCATGCAAAGATGGGCACAATAAAGGACAGAAATGGTATGCACCTAACAGAAGCAGAAGATATTAAGAAGAGGTGGTAAGAATACACAGAAGAACTATACAAAAAAGATCTTCACTACCCAGATAACCACAATGGTGTGATTACTCACCTACAGTCAGACATTCTGGAATGCGAAGTCAAGTGGGCCTTAGGAAACATCGCTACAAACAAAGCAAGTGGAAGTGATGGAATTCCAGTTGAGCTATTTCAAATCCTAAAAGATAATGCTATTAAAGTGCTGCACTCAGTATGCCAGCAAATTTGGAAAACTCAGCAGTGGGCACAGGACTGGAAAAGGTCAGTTTTCATTTCAATGCTAAAGAAAGGCAATGCCAAAGAATGTTCGAACTACCTCACAATTGCATTCATCTCAAACGCTAGCAAAGTAATGCTTAAAATTATCCAAGCAGGCTTCAACAGTTCGTGAACTGTGATCTTCCAGATGTTCAAGCTGGATTTAGAAGAGCCAGAGGAACCAGGGATCAAACTGCCAACATCTGCTGGATCATCAAAAAAGCAAAAGAGTTCCAGAAAAACATTTACTTCTGCTTTATTGATTACACCAATGCCTTTGACTGGGTGGATCACAACAAACTGTGGAAAATTCTTAAAAAGATGGGAATACCAGACCACCTGACCTGCCTCCTGACAAATCTGTATGCAGGTCAAGAAGCAATAGTTAGAACTGGACATAGAACAACAGACTGATTCCAAATTGGGAAAGGAGTACATCAAGGCTGTATATTGTCACCCTGCTTATTTAACTCATATGCAGAGTACATCATGTGAAATACCAGGCTGGATGAAGCACAAACTGCAATCAAGATTGCCAGGAGAAATATCAATAACCTCAGATATGCAGATGACACAACCCTTATGCAATAAAATGAAGAACTAAAGAGCCCCTTGATGAAAGTGAAAGAGGAGAGTGGAAAAAGTAGGCTTAAAACCCAACATCCCCAAAACTAAGATCATGGCATCCAGTCCCATCACTTCATGGCAAATAGATGGGGAAACAATGGGAATAGTGACAGATTTTATTTTGGGGAGCTCCAAAATCACTGTAGATGGTCACTGCATCTATGAAATTAAAAGATGCTCCTTGGAAGAAAAGCTATGACCAACCTAGACAGCATATTAAAAAGCAGAGACACTGCTTTGCCAACAAAGGTCCATCTAGTCAAAGCTATGGTTTTCCAGTAGTCATGTATGGATGTGAGAGTTGGACTACAAAGAAAGCTGAGCACCGAAGGATTGATGTTTTTGAACTGTGGTGTTGGAGAGGACTCTTGAGAGTCCCTTGGAGTGCAAGGAGATCAAACCAGTCAATCTTAAAGGAAATCAGTCCTGAATGTTCATTGGATGGACTGATTCTGAAGCTGAAACTCCAATACTTTGGCCACCTGATGAGAACTGACTCATTTTAAAAGACCTTAATGCTGGGAAAGACTGAAGGTGGGAGGAGAAGGGGATGACACAGGATGAGATGGTTGGATGGCATCACTGACTCAATGGACACGAGTTTGAGCAAGCTCTGGGATTTGGTGATAGACAGGAAAGCCTGGCGTGCTGCAGTCCATGGGATCACAAAGAGTTGGACACGACTGAGTGGCTGAACTGAACTATACTATTTATTGAAATATTGTAAATATTTTTGGCTCAAAAAGTATATAAGTTTTTTTTCCAAAGTTATCCAGGTAATCCATTCTCTTCTACTATTTATATAACTGCCAACTAATGAAAATAAAAAAATAAAATGTAAATAAAAATAAACTATTTTTAACTGAAAATTCTTAATGAATTTTATATGTAGTATAAGCTTTTGTGCTTGTACAAAAGCTCACGCTCAGTTGCTCAATTGTGTTCAACTCTTTGTGATCCTTTGGACTGTAGCCCGCCAGGCTCCTCTGTGCGTAGGATTCTTCAGGCAAGAATGCTGGAGTGGGTTGTCTGCCTTCTCCACGGGGTCATCCCTACCCAGGGATCAAATCATCATCTCCTGCGTCTCCTGCATTGCAGGCATTCTTTACCTCTGAGCTATAGGGGAAGCCAAGTATAAGCTTTTACAATCAATTATTACATTTTTCTTAAAATAATAATCATGTATTTGTATTTCCACCGGCTGACAGAATTTCAACTTTAAAGTTCATAAGGAAAATTTCACTTCCAGTTACATTCAGAGTGCTCACCAATATTTGAAAGAGATTATTCTGATATTAACAATGAACCCAAATGACCTGACTTGTTTTCATACTAAAGCATTAACTGATTAGATTTGACAGTCACCCATTCCTTCACATGATCTTGATCACAGCCAAGTTCAGGGATGCCAGGAATTATGTTGAAATAAGCATTGGGCTATTCAGACTTTCAAAGGCCAAAGCTGAGGTCCAAAATGAATAATAGGTTTGCACCAATTACCAAGGCTGCATCTTGACACATTCTTACTTGAAGGCTGAAAAATGGGAAAAGAAGACTGATTAGTTGTGAGATTTCCGTTCCTGGGGGTGGCAGCATGGAGAGGGGAGGAGGGTGTCCAGGGAGGTATTGCCCAGCCTTGGGTAGATGGCTTTAAAGGAAATTGTTTTGCCCTGGATCTGTCTAAGGAGCAAAAATGGCATCCCATAAAGAACATAACCCAAGAACTGGAGCTAGTGTGAGCTAACTTTCTAGGAGTGAGATTATCTGAGGTAGACTAGGTAGGAGATTTTTGACATGACTCTAGTTGCTCCAAAGGCACCATGCTCTGAGGAAAATGACCCATAGACACTATGAAGAGGGCCAGCTGAGTCAAAGCAGAGAGAAGGGTCCTGATCTCAAGGGCATGGTGTAGGAAGAGGAAATGCCCTTGAGACTGGAAACTTTTTCTGCACATCCATTAGGATGGCCCTCTTCATAGTATCTATGGCCCTAAGGGGTGACCTTAGAGCTACAGCAGCAGAAAACAAACCAATAACAATACTCAGGGAAGAGCCTTCTTGGCAAGAACCTTGCCCAATTTCACCACATTTCTCCTGTGCTACTTCACAACTGGGCCTCCAAGAGAGCTTTGAAAACTTCAGATCTTCATTCTAAAGTCCTCCTTCTATCCCCTATTCCACCTGGAGAGAGATAAACAGCAGTCACAGCTCTTACCAGGATGTTTTCCTGTGCAGGATTTCAAAGCCAGTAAGCATGGGAACATCCATGAAGCCACAGAGACATGAGAAAACATTGCTAGTGAGGCTTCGAAGGAAGTTCACAAGAGGAGAGGCAAGGAAAGATGTCTACCTGTAATGGAAATATGCCCATGATGGAAAGTCCTCTTGACTTAGAGAAATTGGAATTTCCTCATCTGTGTAAAGGTCATCTACTTCAGAGTATTATGCAGATTAAATGTGATAACATACACAAAGCACTTAGTACAGTGGCTGGTGTGCAGGAAAAGTTTGAGAGATGTAATCATTTATATTTATTACTCTGATGTCAAATGTTGAGTGGCCAGATCTCTGATGGAGCAGGCCCGACTTCCGTAACAGAAGAACAAAGGACTTAAACAAAGAAGGCCGAGCTCCTCCTCAGCCTCCTCTTGTCCAAAACAATTCCTAGCAAAGAGGAGATAAGGTAAGGTTCAAGATTAGACACAAAGGACAATATGCATTAATTTCTCTGCTCTCTCTGGAGTGAAGTGGGAGCAATGTTTTCAATTAGAGGGGACAGAAAGCTATTGAACATTTCTATTAAGACTATGCAATGGGTTTTTCTCATCTCTACCATCCATGAATCCAAAGATGTGAAAACAAGGCAGAGGAATTAAGGTCACTCACTTTTGAGAGTGTCCTCCTTACAGCTCCTCTCCAAAGGGTTCAATTATCACAGCAGTTGATGGAGAGAAGTTCCTAGTTACATTTCCGTTTCCCTTCCTGAGTCATTTAAACTAGTCCTTAGGTAAGTTTACTGTGCCTTCATTCCATCATGGAAGACGTCTTGTATTTTTCCCACCCTCTGATTCAGTTTCATTTGCTAGTCTGTCTTCCATTACACAAAACTACCACCAAGGGTGGTCCACTGCTTTCTGATGGATTGTTTACAATGGGAAAATATCAGCATTGTTATTTTCTATGATCTTCACCTGGAAACTTAATTGAAGTAACACATTTAAAATATCATGTATGAAACGAGTTGCCAGTCCAGGTTCGATGCACGATACTGGAGGCTTGGGGCTGGTGCACTGGGACGACCCAGAGGGATGGAATGGGGAGGAAGGAGGGAGGAAGGTTCAGGATGGGGAACACATGTATACCTGTGGCGGATTCATTTTGATATTTGGCAAAACTAATACAGTTATGTAAAGTTTAAAAATAAAATAAAATTAAAAAAAAAAACTTTTGCTAGATATGAAATAGACATGGTATATATACATACACATACATAAAAAAATTAAATAAAAAATAAAACATAAACTGTACACCTGAAACTAATACAACATTGTAAACCAACCATATTTTCATTATAAATAAATAAACTAGCAAACAAACTGACCTGGTGTGAATCAGTACAAATTCCTGCTTGGGCCATGGCATTCACATCCGCATAGCTTTAGGATCTTTCAGTCGATATTCATAAAACAATGTCATAAAATGTTGTATCCAGTGACCTCAGAGATCATCTAGTACCGCCCTCCCTATTTTGCAAATGAGAAAAATGAGACCCAGGGAACCTAAGACCCTGTGATTAGTTTAAGTAAGAACTCATGTTTCTTGAACCAGTCCAATGACATTTCCAAAGTGTTATTCCAGTTAAGGCTCCCAAATGGATCTCAGACATCTTCCAAGGTCAAACTCACGATACATGACTGGCAAATCAATCAGCAAATGGGCAGGTTCCCAGACTGAGACAAAAGCATGTTCATCCAAAACAGAGTGTTCAGTGTCCATGATCCTGAGGTGTTTACCTTTCTGCTGCTCACCTGTGGACTACATCCCCTTCACCTGAATGCTTACATTGTATCAGTGAGATGGAAAAAACAAAATAGCACCCAAGAATTTGATGGTAAACTCGTCAAGCATATCCCTGGGCCATGCCTGTTGGAGACATAAATAAGGGCACACAGCAAGAACAAAGGTCTTTACTCTCCATCTGCTATTTGGGGCCAAGGTGAAAACATTGCAGAGATCCCTTTGGGTGATCTACAGATGGGCCTGAAACATCCAAAATATTTTATCTTTGGTAAGGGTTATCATTCTCTACCCTCAAGGTTGACACATCCAGGGCTGGGTTTTCATGGCCAACTAGAGCCCCCAGAGCAATGTTTCTCAGACTTTTCCCTGAAGTGCTAGTAACGGCAGAGGAGAATTAAACACTAAGTCATATCCAGCAGGCATGAGCTTTCTCTAAAGCCTTTTTCTTTCACTTAATTGATATTTATAAAATAGCCACATGCATAGATGTTTTATATCTTAGAATTTAATTTATGATAATAAAGAATCAATGTTGATTTCCTGATTTTGATGCCTATGCTGTGGTTATGTAGGCAGGCATACTTGTAATTAGGAAATGTTCGTTTTGGTATGAAGGGGCAATGGAGCATTTGGTCTGTAACTTAGTCCCAAATAGTTCAGAAATGTTAATAAAAATTAGGAAATTTGGGTGAAGTACATAGGGGAGCTCAGTGTACTATTCCTAAAACATATATAAATTTGAAATTATGTCAAAGCAGAAACATTTGAAAATTATTTTTTAAATAATTGACTTCAATGTTTTAATAAACCCTATCATAGTTTTATTTTGTGTAAAAAACAATGCTTCAAATTACTTCCTTTCCCCTCCAAAATAGTTTTGGTAAAACTGGGAAAGAAGACATTTATCTCATGGCTTTGCGTGCACTTTGTGCATATCTGCATTCAACCTAGACTAGGAATACACTCGCCTTAATGAGGTTTTCTTTAATTCGCTCTCTGTGGACTGTGCCTCTGACCAATATTTCTCTTAAAGAACTGTTTCATTTTGGCTTGTTCTTTAACTGCATAATGTAGTCCTGTATTATTTAGAGTATTATTAATTTATGCCCTTTCTCCCTTAATTTTGTAAATAGAATTGAAAAAAACAATTTGTGCTGCTATTTTAAAACTACAAGCCAAAATTCAGAACTTTTTTGAGCAATAGGGAGTGAATGCCCACCTTTCACTCATTCTCTAAAAATTTAACTTTAAAAATTTTTAAATATAGCCCAAATATCATTTATCAATGTTTATTCATACTTTAAAAGGGAATCATTTTGGTTCTGATTTGCTTTGCATTCTTCCCCTCAAGGCTTACAATTTTTAGAAATTTCTTTATGTGTGAATCATATGAGAATGAAAAACAAAAGGCTTATCAGGGAAAAAATAACAACTGGATGAGGAAGATATGATAACCACAGAGCCAGAGCAGTAGGAAGGTTCTTCACACCTAAAAATGAGAAAATAAACGTGGAGCACTTGAAGCTGGGACCTAGACTCCCTCAGTAAGTGTTCACTCTGACTGTTTTTATCGTTGTTATCATCACCGCTGGGAGGTCTGAATACTGAACACAGGCTTGAAGTAAGTCAAAAGCCACAAAACACATGCAAGGGGAGAAACAGACCCCCAGGCTTGTTGGACTGAAGACCACATCCTCTCCTGCTTGAGGACAGATCCAATAGAAAGGAACAAAGGGAGGCAGTCCACCCGCTGAAGCACGATCATGGCGGACTGGACGCCCTGAGAAGGCCCCAAAGAGCTTCACAGTAAAGAAAAATGGAGCTGGTGAGAAAGAGGGTCAGCCACTGGGAACAGAGATTTCCTGTGATAGCACTTGGAGGCTCAAAGTTTAGAAAGCAGAATCCAGGACATCTTATGGCCATGGGTCTTCTCCTCCAGTTCTCTTGGAAGAGAATCCTTCTTGGAGAGATTCCTTGTCAAAGTTTCTGGCAAGCTTCTGCCTCCGCCTGAGACCAACCCAGCTCCTCTATCTAGCCTGGCTGTAGACTCAGTGCCAAGTCCATGAGTCCCAGCAAGCAGAGCAAGGAGGACATTCAGAGAATCAGGGGCGAGGTAGCCCTATGGTCCTTCAGAGATACCCTGGAGCAGGGCACTGCCCTTCGGGCTGCTCATCCTTCTAGCTTCCCTCTGGGTTTTTCCAGCCTGAGCTTGCATCTACCCAGCTTCCTGGACTTTCATTCTATTTGCCTTTTTCTCTTTTCTCCCTCTTCCCTCTCTCCTGAGGATATCTTTATATATATTTACAAAGTAATTGAGGAGCTGAATATTCACAATCTCAGTCTCCTTTCTGAATTAGAAGTGCAATAGTGTTTCACAGCCGGAGAAGGCAATGGCACCGCACTCCAGTACTCTTGCTTGAAAAATCCCATGGACGGAGGAGCCTGGTAGGCTGCCATGGGGTCACTAAGAGTTGGACACGACTGAGAGACTTTACTTTCATTTTTCACTTTCATGCATTGGAGAAGGAAATGGCAACCCACTCCAGTGTTCTTGCCTGGAGAATCCCAGGGACGGGGGAGACTGGTGGGCTGCCGTCTATGGGGTCGCACAGAGTCGGACACAACTGAAGCGACTTAGCGGCAGCAGCAGTGTTTCACAGCAGAGCTGTGGGGCATCAGGGCATCCATCTGCAGGGCATCCACGGTCAGGACTTCCGTCATTAGGAGTAAGTGCGGCTTCCACTCACCTGTCTTGACCCCACGTGGTACTCAGGGATATGTGAGCTGTTTGGCAGAAAGTTAGCTGAGAGTCTTCCATACTGTGCCCAGAGAACCTGAACACTATCAGCAACCACCTGCCTCCTGAAGTTAAAGTTATACCTTCAATTCAGCTTGCCTCTTGGTGAATTTTACCTCAAGGCATCTGCACCCCAGCCTGCCTCATCTTTAGCACCTATGGAAAACATGGTCAGCAATAGCTCCCCTCACGCATAGTCAGGAGTAACTTAGCCAAGCAAGGGAAGCTTCCCGCTGGTTACTCAAGCTGAACCTGTCCTCAGAGACCTCTATGAATAGATACCACCAAGGCCCTCTACTGAGGTGCCAGGAATCAGTCCTGGGCAATCTCACACAAGATCCAAGCAGAGGACCAGAAAATGTACATACAGCCCACTTTCCACTTAGCCACTTGCGGCCATTTGTAGTGGTCCCGGCTGCTCCTACACCAGTCCTGCTCTTCCAGAACCCCCTTCTTCCTGAAGAGGCTTCCTTCCCCCTGCCTCCAGGGTAAAGCCTGACAACCATACTGAAGGTGGCATTTGTAGCTCAAAGACTACCTCAGGCCAGCAACCCAGATAGACTTTTCTGGCCCCCTCACCCACACCTCCTCAGTTCAGTTTAGTTCAGTCACTCAGTCATGTCCAACTCTTTGTGACCACATGGACTGCAGTATGCCAAGCCTCCCTGTCCATCACCAACTCCCAACTCCCGGAGCTTACTCAAACTCATGTCCATTGAGTCGGTGATGCCATCCAACCATCTTATCCTTTGTTGTCCCCTTCTCCTCCCACCTTCAATCATTCCCAGCATGAGGGTCTTTTCAAATGAGTCAGTTCTTCACACCTCCTAGGCTATCCTGAAAAAACTGGTCTCTACAGGATCAGTGCTTATTCTCCACTCGCCATCTTGGAGCTACCTTTGGGGTCTTCCTGCAGGATCTCTTTTCACATTCTAGTCTTGCCACTAGCACTTTGATGCTTCCTCTTGTTTCACAGAGTCTTTTAAAAATTTTTCTTTTTAGAAAATATTTAGAAATTATTATACTTTTTAGAAATTACTCAACTGAAACTCTTTAGGCTACAAATGATGAGGAGACTAAGAGGACAAGAGTGGCGATTCAGTTCAACACACAGTTACTGAGTATCCCTCTGAGCTATCCCGGCTTTATGGAGATTGAGAAGCATGAAAGGAGCTGATTTCTACCCATAAGTTCACCATTTAGTTGGGAAGCCTGGATACACACATCAGAGTCAGATAATAGAACAAGGTAGTACCTGAGTGAGCATCCAAGTGAGTGGTACCAGGAGTTAATGCTGAAGGAGGTATGTTCAGAAAAGAGTCACCCCAGGTAGAGTTGTACAGGAAGGTTCAAGCACAAGCTCGGGGGACCAAGCTGAGCGCTTAAGGATGGATAAGAGTTGAGGGAGAACTTTCAGGGAAGAGAAAAAAAAAGCAGAAATAAAGTTGAAGAAAACAGAACACGTCCAAGAGATGAAAAGAAGCCCAATCTATTAGTCACACAGTAACTGTCAGCCCATAAGGTAACTCTCAGAAACCAGTGTGGGGACTTCCCACACTGGGCCAGGAATCTGCCTGCCAATGCAGGGGACAAGGGTTCCATACCTGGTCCAGGAAGATCCCACATGCCACAGAGAAACGAAGTCCGCATGCCACAAGGGCTGCAACTACTGAAGCCCGTGGGCCTGGAGCCTGTGCTCTGCAACGACAGAAGCACTGCAATGAGAAGCCCGTGCGCAGCAATGAAGACTCAATGCAACAAAAAATAAAATGAGGAAATAAGTATCCCTCTGAGCTAGCCACATGCCCAGCTCTGTGGAGACTGAGAAGCATGAAAGGACCTGATTCCTGTCCCTCAAGTTCATCATCCAGTTGGGAAGACTGAATATACATGTAAGAGTCAAATAATAGAACAAGGTAGTACCTGACTGAGCATCCAAATGAGTGGTACCAGGAATTGCAGGAAATAATAAAATAAGGAAACAATAGATTCGAAAAGCACATTTATAAAATTTAAAAAGCAGTGTGGTGAGGAGGGAACAACACAACACTCGAGCCAGCCCTCCCTCCTTTTCTGTCCTAACTGCCGCTTAACACATCTGTGAACTTAGCCTCTCCAAGCCTCAGTCTCCTTTTCTATAAAATGGAAAAAATAACATGGAACACATAATATTCTTTTGCAAATTGAATTGTACGTAAAGCACAAGGCCTTGGCACACAGTGAGCATTTAAAAAAAAAAATTTTTTTGGCCATACGCTGCAGCATGCAGAATCTTAGTTCCCCAACCAGGGATCAGACCACCTGCAGTGGAAGTACAGAGTCTCAACCACTGGACCACCAGGGAAGTCCCCAAGCACTTTTAAACGATAGCTGTAATCCTTCACAGAATACCTAGCACTGTGCCAAGCACGTGCTATGTCTTCACTGAACGGTGGTTAGCGTACACTTTCCTCCTGTTGCTGCAGCACAGCCCTGCGCTGACCCGACTCTAAAGCAATGTAGTGCGTATCATCCAGGCTGCCTTTAGGAAAGCGGTAAACGATACACCCAAGGAAACTAGCTCAAGAATGTCAAGGGCTCTGTTTAATACCCCCATACCACACTAGGCATTTCAACATTTCGTCATACCACATTGAATATATAAAATGTATGTTCCTCATTCAATATCATTCTTGCAGAAACGTATCTGAAATGATTTTTAAAGTTTTACTTCTGAAATTATTTGACTCCAAGTAACTTGGGATTGGCACTTCTCCTTCTCCAATCATGGTATTGAGAATTCCAGTAAAAGGACGGAAAAAAAAAAAAATCTAACCTAAGACTGTTTTCCAAAGTAATAGACTTCTTATGGGTGCCAAATTCCAAAATAAGTGAAATCAACTTTATGTTACTGTGGTAGCAGGTAAGTAAATATTTTAAATTTGATTTTATAGTTGACTTTTCCTATATTGGAGCCAATATATTTTTTTCCTAGTCTCAAATATTGTAGGCCCTTGAAAACCTCCCAGACCCTAGGCACTGGGCTTTTAGTGCTTAATGGATAAAACAGCCCTGAGACTGGGAAGACTTGTGATGAATAACTAGGATCAAATACACAATTAAAGGAACCCTTTCCTCAGACCTCCCTGAGTGGGACTGGCCAGTTGCATGGTCAGTACCTACTTGAGGAAAGCATGTTTGCAACTTAACTAGATTCAGAGCTTTCGAAGTCCATGGTCAGTCACTTGGTTGGCATGAAATATTCCTGCCAACCCTTGGCTCCTGCTGCCATCCCTACCCTCTCACACAAAAAGCCCAGAGGCTTGGGTCTGCAACAGGTAACGAACAATCACATGGCAATCCAACCATCCCAATGGGAAAGGTTCAGCTGCTGCTGCTGCTGCTGCTAAGTCACTTCAGTCGTGGCAGCTGACAGCCTGCAAAAGGGAAATATATATATTGGGTTGGCCAAAAAATTAGTTAGAGATTTTCTGTAACATCTTATGGAAAAAATGAATGAAATGAACTTTCTGAACAACTCAATATATTTTCTCTCTGAGGCCCAAATCAACTATTTGCTGGATAATGCTCTACTGGGATCAAAAAGCAGTGTTTTGTTAGCTTTGTGGGGAGAAGTGCAGGAGAAGGGTGAGCTTGGTTGATGAACCAGGCTCCACCTTGAAGATAGAAAGGAAAACATCTCCAAAGTTTCCCATCTGGAAATCCAGATCATAGGAGTCTAAGTGTTTTTTGCCACTTTGCAGAGCATTTTATCTCAAAGGCAGTGAAGTCACACAGAAGTCAAGGCAGGGTTCAACACGCCAGCACAGACCTGAGAGGCTATAGCTAAAGCAAGACCCCCCACTTCAGTCATTTGCTCCCTCCCTTGATAATTGCCGTAACTGCCAGTATTATCATTTACTAAATTTATATTTATATGCATTTAGTTCAAAGAGTTCTTTGAATATGAAACTGTGCAACATCATATTTCAAAGAATACTAGAGTGCCACTGGATAAATAGAAGTAAAAATAAAGAATGTCATCAAATTGTTTAAAATTCTGGTGATCTTTCCTGGTGGTCCAGTGGTTGAGAATCTGCCTTCCAAGCAGAGAATGTGGGTTTGATCCCTGGTCAGGGAATTAAGATCCCACATGCCATGGGGCAACTAAGCCCACTGCTCCACAAAAGAAGCCTGCATGCTGCAACAAACCCAGTGCAGCCAAAAAAAAAAAAGATTTTAAAGTTCTATCCAGATACTGTTTTCAGTTGAAGGCTCAGCCTGAGATCTGTTGTCTGTACTGAAAAGCAGGTAGAAACAAAGGCTTTACCTTCTTGTCCTAATAGGAACTGCTGCTGCTGCTAAGTCGCTTCAGTCGTGTCTGACTCTGTGCGACCCCAGAGACGGCAGCCCACCAGGCTCCCCCATCCCTGGGATTCTCCAGGCAAGAACACTGGAGTAGGTTGCCATTTCCTTCTCCAATGCATGAAAGTGAAAAGTGAAAGTGAAGTCGCTCAGTCGTGTCCAATAGGAGACTTTCTCTTAAATGTCATCAGGAGGATTCGAAGAGAATTATCAAAGGCAATGGTCATGTTTCACTTAAACCACAGACACACTCACTAGGCCCTGTCTCTATGGGAAACACGTTCCCCTTCCCTTTTCAGCCTGGCACTAGACCAAAGGGATGGGTTGAAAGTCAGGAAGCTCCAGTCCCAGCTCTGACACTCAGTTGGTGGCCTTGGGAAGGGCACTTGCTCTTTCAGGTGCTCCAGATCTTTCCTCTGTAAAGCAGAGTTGATTGAGATGATCTTAAAGAAACTCCTCTGCTCTGATTCTATCATTCCAAAACTTTCTCCACTTAGGGCGATATGTCAGTCCCAGAAAGAACCCAATTCACAGAATCCTGCTTGGCTGGCTGGAACACTGAGAGTGACTGTTTTTCTAGCTTCAGTGAGAAACTCGACCACAGAGCAGAGAGGAATTAGCCTGACACCACAACCTTAATATTGATTTTCAGGAATGTCTGAGCTAGCCTGGAAGAGCAAGGTATGGACCCTTGACCTACTTTCTTTCAAGACTGGTTTCCTTTTGTGGTCTGATTTCTCAGAGTTTCAAACCAGAAACATGGGAATGTGGAAAGAATAGGGGCTTTGGAAGCTGAGAAGCATCGATTCAAAGCCTGTAACACTCCCTAGCTGTGTGATGATGGGCAATTTCCTTAACTTTTCTGAGCTTCAGTTTGCTTGCCTATTAAAAAAAATAAAAAAGAGTTCATACCTCATAAAACTCTTATGAGGGAAAAACTGTATACGTATTTATTGGGAGGCATAAAATGTATCATTAAATAAAATGTATCTGCTGGGACCGAACAATTAAATGCCAGTAGTGTTTTTAAATATCTGAAGCTGTAGGAACCCTGCAATAGTTGATTTACAGTCTGAAATTTTTAGAAGGGTAGCAGGGCACCCCCATGGTGACCTAGTCACCCACCTCCCACTTCTTCTGTGCCCCCTGTGCCCCCTGGGAGCAATGGCGCCAGCCAGAGCAGGATTCTGCCCTCTGCTGCTGCTCCTGCTGCTGGGGCTGTGGGTGGCCAAGGACCAGTCAGCGCCAAGCCCGGGAACATGACCCCAGCTCAGTGGTTTGAAACTCAGCATGTGCAGCCCAGACCTCAAGGATGCAACACAGCGATACACAAAATCAACAAGTTCTCTAAGCACTGCAAAGACTTCAACACCTTTCTGCATGAATCCATCTACTGCATGGTCACCACTTGTCAGACCCCCAAAATAGCCTGCAAGAATGGTCATAAAAACTGCCACCAGAGCCAAAAGCCTATATCCCTGACTACATGTGAGCTCATCTCAGGAAGGTGTCCAGACTGCAGGAACAAGGAGAAGCAACTGGAGGCATTCTTCATCGTAGCCTGTGACCTGCCACAACAGAAGGATGACCTGAGGTACTGCTTGTCCTGTACTTTTCAATAATGTTGTCTAAGGCCAAGTGTTCCCCTCACCCCAAGCCCTGCAGACTCCTGACACTGCGGCTGCCTTTTCTCCCTTGAGATCTTCACTAATCCTCACCCTTTTTGCAAATACCACTTCTCTCCCACGCAGCCAACTCCACATACTCTTAATTCTTTACAGGGTTTTGTGGATGCTCCAAATGATGAGGGAAGAGAGGTGATTCTCCTTAACCCTTCCCTGCTGCTTACATTGTTTTCTGAGTGTGGATGCCCTGTGGCTTTTCAGGCACTAAGGCTCTTGGCATGGGTGGATCCAGGTTTTGTGGGGCTTATGGCACATGCGATTTTAGAGACCATCTTAAAGAAAACACAAAATTACAAATGCAAAGTAAAGTCAGGACCTTGGTAGAGCTGTGGTTGGACCATTCAGAAGGAACCCTAGGGGAGATCATTGAAGGAAGGAGGCCAGGAGAGTCTGTGCCCTGTTCACTGTACTGGACAAAGGAATGTGTCTGACTTTGCTACAATGAAAAACCTTTCTTTTCCTGATTGAGTGTGTGCGTTACTGACCAGGGGAAGCATGGAGGTTTGGAAGCCCCTCTTTATCTCTGTGAAGCTTCAGCATCATGTACCCTGCAGGCAGAAGAGACGGCAGCACCCTGAGCAGGCTCAGGCTGGAAGGCGCAGTTAGTCTAGGGGGCTCTGCCTTCTGCCCCTTAAAAATTGCCTGGTGGGCCCACGTCACATGAAGGGGAGGATGGCAGGGAAGAGCAGGCTGAGCCCCAGGATGGCAGTCAGACCTAAGGTGGGACCCCTTGTTTATGTTCAAGACCTGACCTCATGCCTCACTGTTATGACCCAGAGCAGGAATCTTGGATTTTTGAAGTGAACTTCCCTCCCTTGGAAATTTCAGAACCAGGACCTTCTAAAAATCTTGATCTGGTTCTAATTAGTGCTTCTCCAGCTAACTGCGGTGAAGGATCAGTTTTGTATGCAAAATCTGCCACAGATCAGCACTTTCATAAAATACAATAAAATGAATTACTGGAAAAATGAAATAAAACATACAGATATAGAAAACACAAGGTCGAATTTTTTTATAATCAAATTCAGTGAACATAAAAGTGGTGTATCAGATTGGGATAAAAGTTTCTCGATGCTGCCTTTGATTTATGCTGCTTATGCTGCAAATTATGCTGCCCATAATTTCTATACTTATGATAGATACACAGAGGAAAATACTATATACATATACACCCATAAATTAAACACCAGCATAAGACATACACGCCCATACATATATACATATACATGGGCACGTACTCACACATGTGCACGTGTGCACACAACACACACACTCAACAGCGAGGCGACACGGTCCTTCCCTCTGCTGATTCTGCCTCGCCCATACCGCTCCCTTTCCATACTTAGAAAGAGACTTTTCTACACCGACTAGAGCTCATAATAAGGAAAGCATGCTTGGTGAAACATGAAGTGGCAAGAAAAGCAGAAAATCCAAAAATTCTGACTCCCAGCCCCCATCCCTGCTACCTAGAAAGAGATCTAAAGCAGAGCTCCTTGCTACCTACCACACCCACACTATGCTACCCAAATATAGCTTTCCCCACAGCGCCCAGACAGCCTTCCCACATCACACTCTACCACTATTGTACCCACCCTGTGCTTCTGACCAAGGAAGATATACTGGAAATGAGAGGAAAACAACATCCTTCTACTCCTCTCTTTGCCTGGGTGTTGTGGGCAGGCTTCACTTCCTCTGTCTGCACCTTAAATGATGGTGTTTCTCAGGCTCCTATTCTTAGCTCTCTTTTCCTCTCACACTGAACTCTCTTTAATGACTTGATACAGTCCCATAGCTTCAGCTTCCACTTATCTGCTCCCAAAAGCATCTCTCCAGCCCTGTCTCCTAAGTTCCAGGCATATATACTCATCTCAGCATCTTGCAGACATCATTAAAAAAACCACTCAGAACTGGGCTCAGATCTGCCTGGCTGCCAAACTTGCCCCTCCTCCTGGCATCTCTCAGTCTTGGTGAGGGGAAACATCAGAGCCAGTCATTCAAAGTCTTAATCTAAGAGACACCTATGTCTACACATTCTTTTTCTGTTTGCTGGTATCGCCAGTAACTCCCCATCTACCCCATGCTTACCTGCTAACTTGTTTCAGTCGTGTCTGACTCTTTGCTACCCCAGTGGACTGTAACCCTCCAGGTTCCTCTGTCCAGGGGATTTCCCAGGCAAGAATACTGGAGTGAGTTGCCATTTCCTTCTCCAGAATATCTTCCTCACCTAGGGATCAAACCCACATCTCTCTCTTACATCTCCTGCTTGGCAATTGGGTTCTTTACCACTAGCGCCACCTGAGGCCACCCAGGTAATCCAAGGTATTACCTTAAGAGGGCGCACAAGTTTTTGGATTTTCTTTTTTCCAACTATCACTAAGTTCCTAACATTGGTCCAACAGAAATAATGATTTTGGAGGCGGCTGTGATTTGAAGCTAAGCAAATACACCTAAGTGGTTGAAATTAAGGATTTACTGTCTAGCTACAGAGGGAAGAAAAAAAAATACCTTTAGAACTCTATCAAACAGTAACAGAGTAGGAACTTCCCTGGTGGTCCGGTGGTTAAGACTCCACCTCCCAATACAGGAGGTGCAGGTTCAATCTCTGGTGGTGGAACCCTACATGCCGAGGGGTGGGGCCAAAAAGTTAAGAAAAAAAAAAGCAGCAATAGAAGAGTATAATGAATCAAGTGGATTCTGTAACATTTCTCTCCCATCTCCCCCAGGGTTTCATTCATCCTAACCTATAGGTTAGGTTCTCTATACTGTTAAATGCTAATATTCCTGATACATGTCTCTGACATAATATTAGGTCTGTAATTAGAGTCAGGCAACACCAGGAGAAATCAAACCACTGAATATATGTAAGACTTGTGGCTCCAGAAGCTGGCAAGAGTGTGGAACGAGTTCAGAATAGAATGGATCTTTAAATAGACTAATTATATCCAAACAAGTAATGTAGCAGCTTGGGTGGGAGTTTCTGACTTCCGTGTGTAGGTTGAAGAATTAGATGCAGTGTAACTTGAATCCAGGGGCCATGGATCATGAACCTGGCCCATTCAGAGACTAATGACACAGAATACAGGGCCCACTGGGGCAGCTGGGGGCCTGAGAAGAGCCACACAAAAGCCGTGGGACCAAATTTCTGCTGGTTATATTCTCTGAGAACGGATTTCCAAAAAGTCAACTCGGAAAGGCACTCCCCAGATATTTAGGATGACATAATTATTTCCTGGTTGGTAAGTTTGCTTTACTAGCCATAAAATAATTGTAAGAATAGAAATATGTATGCAAATCAAGTACATGGCATTAGTGTGTTTGTATTAAAGACTTCCTGTGTATTTTGTGTTTTAAGTATTTACAGTGTTTAAGAGAATCTAGCCTGTTACAGTAACAAATTGGTCTTGCTATTTTAAATGTGTAATTAGTTTAGATGTGTGGTTTGAAATAGAATTTTCCTTTATTTTTTTCTTCAAGTTAAAAAACCAATTTTTATATTTATTTATTTATTTGGTTACACTGGGTCTTTCGTTGTGGCATGCAGAGTCTTTGTTCCAGTGTGAAGGCTCCTCTAGGTGTGAAGGCTCCTCTAGGTATGCGAGCTCCGGAGAGCGCAGTCTCAGTCGTTGTGGCACACGGGCTTCTGCATTGGAAAGTGAATTTTTAACCACTGATCCACCAGAGAAGTCCCCAATTTTTTTTTTTACTAAAGTGTAGTTGATTTACAATGTTGTGCTGATCTCCACTGTACAGCAAAGTAACTCAGTTTTTATATATATATATATATATATATATATATATATATATATATACACATCCTTTTTATGTATAGAATTTCCCTTTAAAACTAGTTTGGGGACATTTAAAAAACTTAGGAATTTAATCACTATATTCCTAAATTGTCAGATTTCTAAGAATTTTTTTAGGTATTCAGGAATGTGTGGTTGGTTAGCTCAGGTAACCAAATTACTTTGTAAGGACATGGAATATGTTCAACTTATAAAGGATACTTTTAAGTGTTTAAAGGAGTCATTAACTACATTTATAAATGGTACCAAACAGTTCATCAAGTACAATCATTTAAAGTGATTATTAAAATATACTTGTTTGCAAGTTGAACATAAACTTAAGGAAGAACTGAGCTTCTGATTTGCATCTTTAACATAGGGAACACAAATTTCAAAAAGCCAAAGTAGCCCCCTACTCAGCCCTATAGTCTCTGAGTTTTACTTTTTCTTAGAGCGTATTTAGCTGAATTCATCTGCTACCACCGCAGTGGCCTTTATAGCCTTCTTTTCTGGCACAAAAAGGACATTTAAAAAATTCTCACCAACATTGCAAGACTGGTCCATTTTCTGGACTGCTTTCATCTACCCAGTACAGAGCAGATTGGGTGATTATATTTCCTGCTCTTCCCAGGTTTGCTGGTTTTACTACTAAGCCCTTAGAAGGGAGAATGGCTCTGCTGATGGAATAGCAGAGGCCGGGCTCAAGGCACAGAGCTGGCAGGGACTGACTCGGAAATTGTCTCTCCTCAGCGCCCTCCTTTCTCTCCATTGTTCCACCTCCAGATGGGTCATTCTGCATTCTGGAGGAACTGGAAAAGGGGAGTAGGGCTTCCCTGAGGCCACTGCGGTGGTGGCAGACGAATTCAGCTAAATACGCTCCAAGAAAAAGTAAAACTCAGAGACTATATAGCTGAGTCTCCATCCTCAATAGGGACTTTTCCTCCCTGGCCAAATTTGGAATTTTGAGACTACATATTTCCAAGTAAGATGGCTTTTTAAAAACAACAGATTGTTAAGCAACTGTTTCCTTCAATAAATCAGGCTGCTTGCCTGGAAATGTGTGTGTGTGTGTGTAAACACATGTGTTCATGGTGAGGAGGAGAAGTTATGTTAGTGGGATTAGGAGTGCTGTATTCCACCAGTTACAGATTCTCTGGGGACCAGAATGCCTCATGTGAAGTACAAATATTTTTTAGTAGAAATACAAAACAAGATAATGTTGGGACTTCCCTGGTGGTCCAGTGGTTAAGAATTCACCTTGCAATGCAGGGTACACAGGTTCTATCCTTAGTCTGGGAACTAAGATCCCACATGCCATGGAGTAACTAAGCCTGCTGCAAGCTGAAACTACGGAGCCCATGCGCCACGACTGGAGAGCCCGTGCGCTGCAACTAAGGCCCGATGCAGCCTAATCAATTAATTAATTAACTGAAAACGACAATATAATGTAACAATTACTTGGAATCAGTCACTTGGGTACTGGGTGCACTTGGCTTGGGCTTTTTGTTTATTTTTTAAATTTTATTGGAGTATAGTTGATTTACAACATTGTGTTAGTTTCAGGTGAACAGCAGAGTGATTCAGTAATACAGATACATATATTCATTCTTTTCCAGATTCTTTTCCCATATAAGTTATTACACAGTATTGAGTAGCGTTTCCTGTGCTGTGAAGTAGGTCCTTGTTGGGTATTTATTTTACTGATATGTATAGCAGTGCGTGTGTGTGTTAGTCCCATGGCTTGGGAGCTGTTGGATGCATGGCATAGTGTATTGAAAGGTTTGTAACAGAGATCTTAAGAATAGGTGGAACAGAGGCAGAGACGTGGAAGGAGAAGATGAGCATAGAAAACGAGATGTCAAGGAACTGGAGACAAATTTGTGCCCACCGGCTTAGCAGCTCTGAAGACTAAGGGGTTGGGAGATATGATTTCATGGTGCTATAATTCCCAGGTTGCCTGCCCCTGGAGGCTCAGCTGGGAGCCTGTCAATGACCGCTCCAGCTGCCACTGGACATACCTGGCACATTGAAATCTTAATAAATGTTCATTGAACACAGTTTGTTTTCAGGGCAAAGGAATGGGGCTAGGGAAATATACAAATCACAACTCTGGAAAGCTTATAAAACAATTTATTTTAAAACTCTCTCATTATGCTTCAAAATTCCCAGAGAGGGGGAATTTACTACCTATCAAGACAGCCTGTCCCATTTTCTGGCAGCTCTAAATATTAAAAATTCTCCTATAGAGAACCTAATCTATTTCTCTGTCACTGCAGCAATTTGCTGATGCCCTATCACTTTTAGCCATTCAGAGTAAATCCAATTCCTCATCACACCCAACTTTGTAAATATTTTCAGTGTTTCATGCCCCCTCCCCTCCAAAATTGCCTCAACAGACAATAACACGAGCTATAAAATGGCTTCTAAAGTTTGACCCAATAATTTTCAGTTGGTAAAATATGCTAAATGGAAATCGCTCAAAGTGACAAGGAGTAAATTCATGCAACCTGTTTATATTTGTCTTTGTGTGGCAAAAAAAAAAAAAAAAAAAAAATAGAAATTGTAGAAATAATACAAATTTCCCCAAATTAAGAATGACTAAACAAATGATGGGGCAGCTATTTATAATGCATTAATTGAAGCATCAAGTCATCACTTTAGCTGAAGACAAATATGCAAAAATTATATTGATGCATACAAATTTGTGTGGGGAATGATAAATGAAGAAAAGAGAACATTAGGACTTCCCTGCTGGTCCAGTGTTTAAGAATCTGCTTTCCAATGCAGGGGGCACGGGTTTGATCCTTTGGTCGCTAAGAGTTGGACACGACTGAGCGACTTCACTTTCACTTTTCACTTTCATGCATTGGAGAAGGCAATGGCAACCCAGTCCAGTGTTCTTGCCTGGAGAATCCCAGGGGGGAGCCTGGTGGGCTGCCGTCTAGGGGGTCACACAGAGTCGGACACGACTGAAGTGACTTAGCAGCAGCAGCAGCAGCAGCAGGGAACTAAGATCCTGAAGGCCATGTACCATCCCCACAACCAAAGGAAAAAAAAAAACTGTATTTTCAAATGGACTACAACTATGTAAAAGAGTACCTGTTTTTGTACACCAGTAAAGTCCATAAGCAGAGAAGGCAATGACACCCCACTCCAGTACTCTTGCCTGGAAAATCCCATGGACGGAGGAGCCTGGTAGGCTGCAGTCCATGGGTCCGCTAAGAGTCGGACTCGACTGAGCGACTTCACTTTCACTTTTCACTTTCATGCATTGGAGAAGGAAATGACAACCCACTCCAGTGTTCTTGCCTGGAGAATCCCAGGGATGGGGCAGCCTGGTGGGCTGCCGTCTGTGGGGTCGCACAGAGTCGGACACGACTGAAGCGACTTAGCAGCAGCAGCAGCAGCAAAGTCCATAAGTGAATTTGAAGCCTTTCCAGAACTCTGTCTCCAAACCAGTGCTTCCTTCAAATTCATCTAGCCCAGTGAACTATGCCTGACAGAGAAGACATTCCACATGTGTTGTTTTTTTTAATTAAAGTATAATTGAATATAACTTCATACCAGCTTCAGGTATAGGACACAATAGTTCAATATTTGTATGTGCTGCAAAATGATTACCAGAATAAGTCTACATCTGTCACCATACATAGTTACACAAAATTTTTTTCTTGTGATGAGAACTTTTAAGAACTACTCTCTAGGCAACTTTCAAATATGTAATACAGTGTTATAAATTATTGTCATCAGTAATTACAATATATATTCAGTTCAGTTCAGTTCAGTTCAGTCATTCAGTCATGTCCGACTCTCTGTGACCCCATGAACTGCAGCACGCCAGGCCTCCCCCTCCATCACCAACTCCCAGAGTCTACCCAAACTCATGTCCATTGAGTCGGTGATGCCATCCAACCATCTCATCCTCTGTCGTCCCCTTCTTCTCCTGCCCTCAATCTTTCCCAGTATCAGGGTCTTTTCAAATGAGTCAACTCTCTGCATCAGGTGGCCAAAGTATGGGAGTTTCAGCTTCAACATCAGTCCTTCCAATGAACACCCAAGACTGATCTCCTTTAGGATGGACTGGTTGGATCTCCTTGCAGTCCAAGGGACTCTCAAGAGTCTTCTCCAACACCACAGTTCAAAAGCATCAATTCTTCTGTACTCAGCTTGCTTTATAGTCCAACTCACTTCCATACATGACAATTGGAAAAACCATAGCCTTGACTAGACGGACCTTTGTTGGCAAAGTACTGTCTCTGCTTTTTAATATGCTGTCTAGGTTGGTCATAACTTTCCTTCCAAGGAGTAAGCATCTTTTAATTTCATGGCTGCAATCACAATGTGCAGTGATTTTACAGCCCCCCAAAATAAAGTCTGACACTGTTTCCCCATCTATTTGCCATGAAGTGATGGGACTGGATACCATGATCTTAGTTTTCTGAATGTTGAGCTTTAAGGCAGCTTTTTCACTCTCCTCTTTCATTTTCATCAAGAGGCTCTTTCATTCTTCTTCACTTTCTGCCATAAGGGTGGATTGCATAGCTGAGGTTATTGATAATTCTCCCGGCAATCTTGATTCCAGCCTGTGCTTCCTCCAGCCAAGCATTTCTCATGATGTACTCTGCATATAAGTTAAATAAGCAGGGTGACAATATACAGCCTTGATGTACTCCTTTTCCTATTTGGAACCAGTCTGTTGTTCCATGTCCAGTTCTAACTGTTGCTTCCTGACCTGCATACAGGTTTCTCAAGAGGCAGGTCAGGTGGTCTGGTATTCCCATCTCTTTCAGAATTTTCCACAGTTTGTTGTGATCCACACAGTCAAAGGCTTTGGCATAGTCAGTAAAGCAGAAATAGATGTTTTTCTGGAACTCTCTTGCTTTTTTGATGATCCAGCGGATGTTGGCAATTTGATCTCTGGTTCCTCTGCCTTTTCTAAAACCAGCTTGAACATCTGGAAGTTCACGGTTCACATATTGCTGAAGCCTGGCTTGAGAATTTTGAGCATTACTTTATTAGCGTGTGAGATGATGTCACCAATAATGTACATTGCATACTCATGACTTATTGTGTAAGTTTGTATCTTTTGATCCACTTCATCCACTTCACCCACCTACCAACCCACCTCTTGCAAGGCAACCAGCAATCTGTACTCTGTATCTACAAGATTTTTTTTTAAGTGAGATCACATGACGTCTCTCTCGTACTTATTTTACTTAGCATAATGCCCTCCCCTGGTGGCTCAGAGGGTAAAGAATCCACCTGCAATGTGGGAAACCTGGTTCAATACCTGGGTTGGGAAGATCCCCTGGAGAAGGGCATGGCAACCCACTCCAGTATTCTTCCCTGGATAATCCCCATGGACAAAGAAGCCTGGCAGACTACAGTCCATGGGGTTGCAAAGAGATGGACACAACTGAGCAACTAAGTACACACACTCACACACACATATATACCATATTTCCTTTGTCCATCTATCAACAGATAGTTGGGCAGTTTCCGTGTCTTGGCTATTGTAAGTAATACAGCAATGAACACAGACATTCACATATCTTTTCTCCAGGAAGAAATGAAAGCTAAGCAGTGGACTCCACGCCTTGGCTTATTCACTTGTTCCTAGTTTCTATCTCTCACCTGTTCCCACCACCATTCCTATTATGTGGGGATTTCTGCTCTCTTTACAGTCTTCAGAGCTTCCCTAGTAGAGCAGCTGGTAAAGAATCTGCCTGCAATTCAGGAGACCCTGGTTCAATTCCTGGGTTGGGAAGATCTGTTGGAGAAGGGCTAGGCTACCCACTCCAGTATTCTTGGATTTCCCTGGTGGCTCAGCTGGTAAAGAATCTGCCTGCAATGCAAGACCTGGGTTCAATCCTTGGGTTGGGAAGATCCCCTGGAGAAGGGAACAGCTACCCACTCCAGTATTCTGGCCTGGAGAATTCCATAGCCTGTATAGTCCATGGGGTTGCAAAGAGTCAGACACGACCGAGTGACTTTCACTTTACAGTCTTCACCTAGTTTGGTGACATCTTTTGGACACTAGTTAGGATACAGCAGTGATAGAAGAGACAAGATCCTTACTTTTCATGAAGTTTAATTTCAAATGATATGTGGTGGTAGAGGTGAGTCTATTGAGAAACAGGAAATAATCAAAGAAATAATCAGATAGAGACAAATGCTGGAAGGAAAATAAGACAGAAAACATACATTATTTGGAGGGACAACAGATGAGAGACCAGTTTAGCCCACTTTAGTTGAGGGAAGACATTTGAGAATGCAACATTTTAGTTAGGATCGAAAGATGAGAGCCAGACCCTAGAACTGTGAAAAGAAGCCTCCAGGGAGAAGGAATATTCCAAATTAGGAATAAGCAAGGCCTGTGTGAAGAACTGAAAGGCCACATGACTGGAGGCTCACTAGTGGCTTCCCACATCAGTGGAGTGGTAAGAGGTGAGGCTGGAGAGAGGAGAAAAGCGGTCATGATACAAAGGGGAGGCCATTAGAAGAGGCTGATGGGATCTGATTGGAGTATTTTTTTTTTTAACTGAAAGATAATTGCTTTACAATGTTGTGTTGATTTCTGCTGTACATCAATGAGGATCAGCCATCGTTATATATGTATATCCCCTCCTTTTTGAGCCTCTCTCCCTCCATCCTCCCATCCCACCTCTCTAGGTCACTACAGAGCACCCAGCTAGGCTCCTTGTGTTATACATCAGCTTCCCACCAACTATCTATTTTACACATGATAGTGCATATGTGTCAGGGCTACTTTCTCAACTCGTCCTTCCCCAGCTGTGTCCACAAGTCCATTGTCTACATGTGCATCCCCATTTCATCCACACAAACGGGTTCATTGGTATTATTTTTCTAGATTCCATACATATGAATTAATATACAATATGTGTTTTTCTCTTTCTGACTTACTTCACTCTGTATAACAGGTTCTAGGTTCATCCACCTCTCTACAACTGACTCAAATTTGTTCTTTTATGACTTAGTAATATTCCATTATATATGTGTACCACAACTTCTTTGATCCATGGTGGTGGCAGTTTAGTCGCTAAGTCGTGTCCAATTCTCGTGACCCTATGGACTGTAGCCTTCCAATTGCCTCTGTCCACAGGATTTCCCAGGCAAGAATACTGGAGTGGGTTGTCATTTCCTTCTCCAGGGGATCTTTCTGACCCAGGGATCAAACCCAGGTCTCCTGCATTGCAGGCAGTCTCCTGCATTGCAAGTGGATTCTTTACCAACTGAGCTACCAGGGAAGATTCTTTATCTGTATACCTTGAGAAAACCACAATTTAAAAAGACACATGTGCCCCAATGTTCATTGCACCATTATTCACCATAGCCAGGACATGGAAGCAACCTAGATGTCCAATGACAGATGAATGGATAATGATCAGGGTTTTTAGAAGATCACTCTGGTGAGGGTGCAGAGAACAGCTTCTTAGGTGGCGAGAGTGGAGCAGGTAGGCCAGTACGGAAATGAATGCATTAGTATAGGCAAGATGGTGGGCTTTGGTGTCATCTCGTTCAAAGCAGACAAGCTATAAATGTTTAAAGGAATATTACCAATAAAATAAAACCAAACCTAAGGGGAAATTAAACAAAAAATAGAATCAGCACATATATAGTACACAGATTTCTTATCCTGAAGTACCTAAGGTTTGGCCCCCAGTTTCCTTGGAAAGCACGAGTAACAAGAATATGTTCTCTCAAACCAATACAATATTGTAATTAGCCTCCAATTAAAATAAATTAATTTATATTTTTAAAAAAAGAATCTGTTCTCTCAAGTCTGTCCCTTCCTGTCCCCCAAATTCCCCTTTGTGGTCCTTCACTAATTCCCCCTTCCTTGAGGCATGCAGCCCAAGCAGAGCCCTAGTCCCTTCTAGTCTCCAAGTGGACAAATACCAAGCAGCCTAAAGTCCCAACCCTATGTAGAACGGCCATTACATCTCTTGGTGCACACAAGCCAGGTAATAAACATTACAGACACAAATGTTTCTTTCACCATCTCTCATGTTTGCATAACAGTACTTCCCAAAAGAACCATACTGGAAATTTCCTGGCAATTATTTTAACTATTATTTATTCTAGAACAAGACTAGTGGGGGAAATGGTTTCAATGCCTGACCACAGTGATATATTTATCACTTTTAGAAACTCCTTCCAGCACTGGTTACTACAAAAATAAAGTTAACACTTTTTAATAATCCTTTTTTAAAAATGTATCTGTCTGTACCAGGTCTTAGTTGCAGCACATGGGATCTAGTTCCCTGATCAGGGTTCAAACTTCATTCGAAATGTGGAGTCTTAACCACTGGACCACCAGAGAAGTCCCAAAGTTAACCCTTTTTAACATGATGGTTCAGTTCAGTTGCTCAGTCGTGTCCGACTCTGCAACCCCATGGACTACAGCACGCCACGCTTCCCTGTCCTAACCTAACATGTTAACCTAACATGATGGTTAGGTGGTGGAAAAGGTGATGTCGTTTTCAAAGGACTTCCTATATGGACTCTCGCTTGACAGCTTGGATGAAACCCTATGACAGTGGCTGAGAATGAAGGCTCTGTTGTCAGGTTGCTGGGGTTCAAATTCTGGCTTCTCCACTTACTGTATAGCTTACAGCTTGTTTTTTAATTTCAAATAAGCCAGAATCTCATCTGTAAAATGCGAGTTTGTTAAACTCCAAAGAATCTGAAATTGGTGAAATATAGTGAGAACTCTTAGTGAATGCTGGAGAGAGTTTTTAGGTCTGGTCTTTTGCCAGTCTCTATTTTCTCCCTTTTAATCTTTCTACTTCACAATCGCCCCAAAACGTTCACATCAACACACACACTCTCGCACAGACGCACAGGTATTAGGTAAGAGCCCGCATCCCTGGAGAAAGTGGCATTTAACCACTATATGCATATCTGTCTCCTTATTTACTTAAATAAACCTTTCTAATTTAGCACAGATTAAAACTCCTGGAAAGGAATAACTTGATTTCAGAGCCTGCATCCAAACCCCTCACCCGTAGGCTCAAAAACTTTCAATAACTCCCTTTTTCCCATGGGGGGGAAAAATACCCACTTGTTTTTTTCCCCCAGGAGCTCACAGACTATAAAAGCCAGCTTTGTGGGAAACTCGGATTCTACCAACTGTTACCCAAACAATTTGTTGAGTATAAAGAATGTTAAGATCTAATGAGGAAAAGTTCAGACTCTGTCCACACTGGGAATGGGTGAGCTGGGTTTGAAACAAGTGAATAAGGTTCATAATAAACCCCCTAAGAAAATCTCCTAAATTCTGGCCTCTGTAACCAGCCACTGGGTCCCATTTACAGAGTGGACACCAGGGGGTAGCAAAATCTCACTCTCCCAGTTCTCAGCACTGATTATAAGGAGGCCCGGGGAGGCTGGATGTCTAGCGGGCTCATAACCCATTGATGGACAAGAGCTCCAGCTCCCTGCCTCTGACTGTGCTTGAAAGATGGGCACTGAGGTTTGCTGCCCTATATTTTTTTTTTTTTTTTTTGACGCTATAGAGCAGAGGGATCTTCTTGCCTCCAAAAGAATGAATATTTTCTCTCCTGTTTTCCAGACCCGGCGGAGAGGAGAAAAGGGCGGAGATTAGCCTTCAGAGGAGGTGAGAGAAGAGCCCATCACCTAGGCGACGCCCCCTCCATCCCCACCCTTCCGCCTGCCTCCTTTCCAAAGACTGCCCTCAGGCTCCAGTCTCCTGGCTTCGTCGGAGCTGTATCCCAGGCAGGACGTTTTCCAAACGTCACCCTCTCCCCAGTCGCAGTGGTACCTGCATTCACGTCCGTCTCTGGGGTCTATTTAGCTCTCCTATCTTCTCAAATGCCCACTCTTTAGAAGTGCCCCTGCCCACCCCTGCACGGCTTCCAGGTGCCTGCTCAGAGGAGGGGCAAAGCATCCCCTCGCCATGCCTAAGCCTCCTCTGACCCTCCTGGGGGACCCTCGCCAGGGCTTCATTTGCCATCCAGGCGAGGTGGAGGATGGGTGAGACTAGAACTTTCTTAACTAGCCTACCCTCTTTGTCTACTGCGTCAGATTGCCATCCCCGCCACCAGGAGCTCTAGCGGCCCCAGGAGACTCTCTTTCGCCACCCCCACAGAAGGAAGGGTCTGGAATCCGGAGGTGGGGCTGCTGAACGGGGTCTGGTGCCTTCCCTCCGCTAGCTAAGGGAGAGGATGAGAGATTCAGAGGGGAAGGGGCAGCGAGGAAAGAACTCAGAAAACGTCCGCCTAGGCAGGAGGATCCTGATCCCGGGACTCTGCGCGCATTCAGCCTCGACGTCCAATCCCCCTCCCCAAGCCTTCTCCGCTGCCTAATTCCCCCACGCCCCCGCCCTCCCCAGGCCGCACAGAGGAGCCCATTGTCGGAGCCCGAAGGCTCGAGGTCGGAGGAGATGGGAGGGGAAGGAGGAGGGCAGGCAAGCCCCTGGAGAGTGGGAGGAATACCCCGATTTTCCTGCCCCAGCTCCGAGGGAAGCTAGCAGGGGCTGTGTGTGTGTGTGTGTGTGTGTGTGTGTGTGTGTGTTGGGGGCGGGGGCTGAGCTCCAGGGGTGTGTGTGTGTGTGTGTGTGTGTGTGTGTGTGTGTGTGTGTGTGTTGGGGGCGGGGGCTGAGCTCCAGGTGCTGCCAGTGCTGCCCAAGTCTGGCAACCGAGGGGAGAAGAGGTTCCCAGGCGAGTTAGACTCAGGAGGCTTCCGGCCATCAAATGACTCCAATCCTAGGCTGGGGACCCCAGGGAATTCACGCACGCCCCAGTCTCTGGACAGTCCCTCGCTGAGACTAAACTGATCGCCTAGGGAGCTAGGCGGAGGCGGGAAAAGAGGGGCATCTTCGGCGGGACGGGCCTCCGAGGGTCAGGGTCGAGGAGACGGGCTGGAGGGCGGGGCGGAGGTGGAAGAGGGTTGGGGGAGAGCCGGGTGGATCCTCTGGGGGCGTCGAGGGGAGCAGCCAGAGGCCCGGCGCGGGAGAGGGCGTCCCGGCAGGGGGTCGGACGCGGAGGCGGAGGCGGGCACTGCAGGGCGGGGCGAGGAGGGGCGGCCGTCTCGACCCTCCCTGGTGGGGCCCCGCGGCCTGGGAGCCCGAGCGGGCCGAGCCGCCACCGCGGCCGGAGCTGTCCCCTAGCCAGACCCGGCGAGACGCGAGCGGCGGGAGGGAGGCGGCGGCGCGCTCGGCCCCGCCCGCCGGCCCGAGCGTCGGACGCGGCCGCGAGCCGAGCCATGGTGAGTCCCGCGTCGCCACCCGGTGTCCCCTCCGCTTTCGCGCCGTCCTCTGCGGATCGCCAGCCCCAAGCTGGGTGCCTCCTGCTCCAGCTTGGAACTCTTGAGCGCTCCTGGGACTCTCCTTCCTCCCATCCCCCCCTTCTTTTCTTTGATCTGCCTGTCTGCCCCACTGACTCTGACCCCACTGGGTATTGCCCTCACTCCTTTCTTCCCCTCTTCTTCGCGCCCTCCCCCAACCTCCCTTAGGTCTCTCCCCCTAATCCACATACCTCCCCTCGCCCTCCTCTGTCCTGACTTGTGCTTTCCTTTGCAGGATCTTCCCTCCCCCTCCCAGTCCCAACTCCTTACCCGCGGGAGACCCCTGTGGGTTCGTGCTGCAGCGGCCCTGGAGGGGGGCCCGGCCTTGGGTCATGAGAAATGACCTGCCTGGAACCACCATTTTCCATCCCGGGCCCCACCCCGGGCCCACCCATCCGGCCCTGGGGGACCGGCCACAGCTGCGGCTGGGTTGGGGCCAGGGACCTCGTCAAAAAGGGAAATTCCCGTGGAGAAAGAGATGCTGCCTCAGAGTAGTGGACAGAGTGGGGAGGGGGCCCACAGTGCCAGGGGGCGTAACGATGCCGGAGCCGACCCGAGATGCGATGGGGGGAGGAGTGCCCCGGAGCTCCCGCTGCAGGGAAGCGAAGCACTGTCTCGGAGCATTCCCGCTGCAGCGGGTTGGGGACCCTGGCAGCAGCAACTCGAGGGCACAGGAAGCAGGAGAGCGCTGTTAGGGGACGGCCGTGCCTATAGGAGTGGACATGGTCCCGTGAACTTTCACTCCAAAAGAACTCTCTAAAGAGTCATTGCAGGTGTGGGCACTGCCAGGGAGAGCGCCCACTGCGGAGGGATGGGGGGTGCACGGCCATGGGGGCGCTCACAGCACGGAGTGGAGGAGGGGGAGAGGCCCTGCCAGGGGGCGCTCACAGCAGGGAGTGGAGGAGGGGTAGGAGCACCACCGGGGTTGTTCCTCTACAGAAGGAAGGGCAGCCCCTGGCAGGGAGACTGGAACAAGAAGAAAGAGGAACTGGGCCAGGGAGAGCTGACTCAGTCTCTCTGCTCTTCTCTTTGGTCCGGGCCGGCTGGAGGCCGGGTCGCTGAGCTCCTGCCCGCCCTTTCCCACCCCAGACCCCTCCTCCCCTCCTGCCGCTGCCGTTTCCTGTGGCTGAGACTCTCACTCAGCCATGAGCTCACCGCCCCTAATGGGTTGCAGCTGCCTCGCCGCTCCAGCTCTAGCTCCCCCTTCCAGGCCTCCGAGGGGACAGCCCACTCTGCCTCACCCCGCCCATCCCCACCCTCCCCCACCCACGCTCCCGGAGCTGGCCGGGTCCCCGGAACACTGGGGGGTCTGTCTGCTCGCCCACACACCTTGGGGCCGGGTCTCGGTGCTGACGCACTGACTGTCGCTCTCTGGAGTGGCTGCCTCGCTGTTCTGACTGTCGGGACAGGCTTGTAACACTCAGGCTGGAAGGACTCAAAGTAAAGTATGCGGTTTTATCCTCAGGGCAGAGCCGGCGGAGTAGGGGATGGGGAGGGCAATGCAGAGTAGAAAACTAAGTAAACACTTCAATTCGAGCATCACCCTTGCCCAGTTACAGAAAAGAAATCTGATAAAAGGAATTTCAAAGCCACCTTGAAAGAGAAGTAAGTTTGTAAAGGAATAGCCTAAGGGGTGGCTGTTTAGGTTCTGAGATGGAGAAAGATATCCAACTGATTAACTTAGGGAGGTGAGTCTAGAGGAAACGGGGGCTGAGAACTTTTGAGTGGCCCAGAATGGAGGTTGTCAGACAGGCCTTACAAAAATCAGAAAATATTTCAGCTGCAATACATACCAGCAAAGCCTCCTCCTCCCTTCCCTACGTGTTCCTTTTGTGACTTTTCCTTCTTTCAGCTGTCCCCACCCAAGTCTTTGTAACCTAATCCAGCATACTCCAGGAATGAGGGATTCCTTGAGAGCCACTGGAGAGGATGAGGGGTGCTAGAAAGACTCAAGACAGATAGCCCTTCAGTCCTTCTTCCCACCCAATGACCATTAGCATATGATTGCTCATGGGTGATGGCACCTCTGCTTAAGAAGGGGGTCTCTGGTTGGTAGTGATTCCCTGGTGGCTCAGACGGCAAAGCGTCTGCCCGCAATGCAAGAGATCTGGGTTCAATCCCTGGGTCGGGAAGATCCCCTGGAGAAAGAAATGGCAACCCACTCCAGTACTCTTGCCTAGAAAATTCCATGGATGGAGGAGCCTGGTGGGCTACAGTCCATGGGGTCACAAAGAGTCGGACATGACTGAGCGACTTCACAACAACACAACTCTGGTTGGCAGGCCCTGTGAGGAGGGACTAGTAGAATGAATGTGTCAAAGGCTCCACCCTGCAGAACTCTCAGCCACCTGTGACTTCCCTGATGGCCCAGGGGCCCATCTCTTCTTGAGGAAGAGGGCCTATGCAATTATCCCAATGTACAAGAACTAAGTTCAGCCCTGATAAAAGACGTTCACAGAAAAGTCTCCCCAGATCTCCAAAACCAAGGTCTCAGAGTGCACTCTGATTGGCCCAGCCCCACTCCCATCTCATTCAGCCAGCATTTCCTGAATGCCGCCTCTCTACACACACTTTGTACTTGATGGGGCCCCTGGGGGACAACGCCAGCCTTTAAGGAACCATGCTTGGGTGCTAGCGATCCACTGTCTGATCTTGTCTCTCCCAGGAGCCTGAGCCAGTAGAAGACTGTGTGCAGAGTACTCTAGCGGCCCTTTACCCACCTTTCGAGGCAACAGCCCCCACACTGTTGGGCCAAGTGTTCCAGGTGGTGGAGAGGACTTATCGGGAGGATGCGCTGAGATACACACTGGACTTCCTGGTGCCTGCCAAGCACCTGCTTGCCAAGATCCAGCAGGAAGCCTGTGTAAGTGAACACATTCCTGTTCTGTCTCCCCTAAGATCCACTGCCTCACCCCAGGCACCAGTCAGACTAATTTCCCCCCACCCGGAGACACTGTCTCCCCAATACTGATGCCCCCAGAGACACTTACCACTCAGATACTAACACATAGACACTCATCTTCCTAAATAGTGATCCCTGAGAAACATCAACTCCCAAAGATGCTGACCCTCCAGACCAAATTCCAGACATTTCCCTCCTCATATCAATTTTTTCAAGATACTGACTCCCCCAAGAATGACTCAACAAAGTCACTTCTACAGCTCTAAAGACCTCCTAAGAGTCTCCAACTCCTCCAAAACAATAGCATCTGCTGACCACATCTTTATAATGACTCAGTTCTTCCCCTCCTACTCGTGGAACCAGCTTTCTAGAGAAGCTTCCTACCACCAGAAAACTGATCAGTCCCAATCCTTCCTTCTGTCACATGCACACAGCAAGATATCTCCTCCTACACACCTGGAGTCTTAACCCACCAGGCATAAGGCCACTCCTGCCTAGGCTAGTCCCATTCTAACTAGCCTCTCCTGCTGGCTTCATCAGTAGAGGAAGCCTGAGCATAGCCTGCCCTCTATCTCCCCAGGCCCAGTACAGCGGTTTCCTCTTCTTCCACGAGGGCTGGCCCCTCTGCCTGCACGAGCAGGTAGTGGTGCAGCTGGCCGCCCTCCCCTGGCAGCTGCTGCGCCCGGGAGACTTCTACCTGCAAGTGGTACCCTCAGCAGCCCAAGCACCCCGCCTGGCGCTCAAGTGCCTGGCCCCAGGGGGTGGGCGAGTGCAGGAGCTGCCTGTGCCTAATGAGGCTTGTGCATACCTGTTCACACCTGAGTGGCTACAAGGCATCAATAAAGACAGGCCGACAGGTCGCCTCAGCACCTGCCTTCTGTCTGCGCCCTCTGGGATTCAGCGACTGCCCTGGGCCGAGCTCATCTGCCCTCGATTTGTGCACAAAGGAGGCCTCATGGTTGGACATCGGCCAAGCACACTACCCCCAGAACTGCCCTCGGGGCCCCCAGGGCTCCCCAGCCCTCCACTCCCTGAGGAAGCCTTGGGCACCCGGAGTCCCGGGGATGGGCACAATGCCCCCGCTGAAGGACCTGAGGGCGAGTATGTGGAGCTGCTGGAGGTGACACTGCCTGTGAGGGGGAGCCCCATGGATGCTGAAGGCTCCTCTGGCCTCTCCCGGACCCGGACAGTACCCACACGCAAGGGTGCTGGAGGGAAGGGCCGGCATCGGAGACACCGGGCATGGATGCACCAGAAGGGTCTGGGGCCTCGGGACCATGATGGAGCCCGGCCACCTGGTGAAGGGAGCAGCACTGGAGCCTCCCCTGGGTCTCCCCCGGGAGCTGAGGTTGAGGCTTTCCCAGAGGCAACGGCCCTGGAAGTATCTGAGCCCCTGGCAGAGGCACTAGGAGAAGCCTCTGAGTCTTGCCCTCTGAGGCCAGGCGAAGTTGGAGTAGGACCAGGCCAAGGGGCTGAAGGGCTGCCTGGTACCCCTCGGAGAACAGGCAAAGGAAACAGGAGAAAGAAGCGAGCTGCAGGCAGAGGGGCTCTTAACCGAGGAGGGGACAGTGCCCCACTGAGCCCTGGGGACAAGGAAGAGACCAGCCACCAGGAAGCCCTTGTCAGCCTGCCCCCACCAAACAAACACGAGCTTCCAGGATGCAGCCCAGTTAAGGAGGAACATGAAGGCTCGGGGAAGCCAGAACCTGAGCCAAGAGAGGAGCTCAAACCACCAGATGGAAAAGAGCCTCGGTCCCAAGAAGTCTGCGGGCCTGTAGAAGAAAGGGCCAGAGAAAGAGAACAGGAGGGGCTAAGCCTGGTGTGCATGGCAGGTGAGACAACGTTGAGGCCAGTAGGGCAAGGGCCGGGCTAGGTGGGGCCTAGGGAAGGGGGCTAGAGGAAAAGCAGAAGTGAGGCTGGGGGCGGAACAGCCAGACCTGTCCTCACTTCAGGCCCATAGCTCTGCCCTGTGTCTGCAGCACCCAACGATCCAGAAGGGCTCCTCTCCGACCCCCTAAAACCACCCCCCGAGACTGTGCAAGAAGTGAAAGGGGAAAGCATTCCGGAAGAAGGGCCCCCAGTCTCCATCTCTGATGACCCTGGTGTAGCTTGGGACTTAATGGCATCTGGATTCCTCATCCTGACTGGTCAGTGGGCAGCAGTGGCTGAAGGGAAGGGGTTGAAAAAGCCTCTAGGAAAAGCCTCCAAGGTGGGCTGCAGAGGGAGGTGGGGTAGACGGGAGGTAGCCAAGGCCTGCCCCCAGCCAGGACAGCCTGGCCATTTTGTGTCCTCAGGAGGGGTGGACCAGAGTGGGCGAGCTCTGCTGACCATTACCCCACCGTGCCCTCCCGAGGAGCCCCCACCCTCCCAAGACGTGCTGAGCACTGCTCTTCATTACCTTCACTCACTGCTCAGGTAACTGAGGCCCAGGCTGCCACCCTGCACAGTAACCTCCTGGGTCATAAGGACCCTGCCCTCTTCTCTCCACAGGACACTGACCTCTAGGACACCTACTTCTACAACCCTCAGATTGTTCAAGTCATTGATGTCTGACCTTCCTGACCCCTGACTTGCAGAATGTCTTCATCAATCCTCAAAATCAACCCTGCTGACTTTCAGTCTCCTAAGATACTACCTAGATTATAAAAATGTTGATTCATTCATCCAACAACTATTTCTTGAGACCCAGAACCTGTTAGGCTAGGTGCTGGCATTGAATTCATATCCTTCTGTAGCACAGAATTCCTAACTTTTTAAACTCTGATCCCATGACCCAGTAGTTGTATGAATATAGACTCCTAATTGCTAGTCATCACTATCGCTTGGACACACATCCCAGGCTTTGTTTGATCCTTTGCCCATTGCTAGGATCCAACTTCTCCTGAGGATGAGTGACACACACACACACACACTCTCTCTCTCTCTTTCCTTGGCTCTTCTGCCCCCACAGACCTGATCTACAGATATTGGGGCTGTCTGTCCTGCTGGATCTTCGCAAGGCACCCCCACTGCCTCCAGCTCTCATTCCTGTCCTGAGTCAACTTCAGGTAACCAATCCCTTGATATGATTACTTCTTCTGGGCCCTAACTCTTCCCTAGTGGTCATTCCAGGCCACCTAGTCACCTGTAGTTTACGGTTATTCTTCTCTGCCTTCAGGACTCGGGAGACCCTCCGCTCATTCAGCGGCTCTTGCTTCTCACTCTTGATGAGCCTCCAGCTGAACTCCATGGACTTCAGGTTTGAGCTCCTCATTCCCACCTAGTTCCCATCAGTGATGGAGAGAGAAGAGGCTAGTTGGAGCCCCGGTCAATCCCTGAATCCCTAGGTGCCCAGGCCCAAAACCCCCTGTCTTCATGTGTCTACAGGGTGGTGAGTTGCTATCAGAGGGCGATCTGAGAAGAGTGGCCAAGCCAGAGGAGCTGCAGTGGGACTTGGGAGGTCACAGGGAGCCCTCTCCTAGTCACTGGGTAGAGACACACCAGGTAAGCTTCCTCTCCCACACCCAGGACACTGGGAGCCAGGAGTGACCCAGCAGAGGACATTTCTAGGAAAAAATGGCAAATGAGACTTGACCAAGCGGCTGGGAAAGAGTGATTTCCCTTCCATTTAGTTCAATAAGTAGTTATGGTTCACAATTCAACACATGTTTATTAGCAAATTTAATAAGTATTTATGAGCAAAAGATTGTGCGTGTACCCTGGGCTGCTGGGAAGATGAGAGGGATATATTAAATAAATTCTTTTTTCCTTCTAGTTTTGAGATATAGTTGACATACAGCACTGAACATGTTTGAGGTGTACAACAAAGTGATTTACATACAATCATGAAGTGATTACCACACTAGTGAATATTCATCATCTTATATAGATACAAAATTAAAGAAATAGGATAATTGTTTTCCTTGTGATGAAAACTCTTAGGATTTACTCTTAACAACTTCCATATTTAACATACAGCAGTGTTAATTATATTGTGTTGTACATCACTTCCCTAGTACACATCACATTTTGTAACTGGAAGTTTTAACTTTTGATTGAGTGAGTGAAAATCGCTCAGTTGTCCAACTCTTTGCAACCCCATGGACTATACAATCCATGGAGTTCTCCAGGCCAGAATGCTGGAATGGGTAGCCTTTCCCTTCTCCAGGTGATCTTCCCAACCCAGGGGTAGAACCCAGGTCTCCCACGTGGCAGGAGGATTCTTTACCAGCTGAGCCACCAGGGAAGCCCAAGAATACTGGAGTGGGTAGCCTATCCCTTCTCCAGGGGATCTTCCTGACCCAGGAATTGAACCAGGGTCTCTTGCCTTGCAGGCAGATTCTTTACCAGCTGAGCTACCAGGGTAGCCCTGATCATCTTTGTCCAATTCCCCCTCCCCCTCATCTACACCCTTTAAAAAAAACAAAAACCGGATCTCTTTTTCTATGAGTTTTTTGTTTATTTGTTTTTGAAGTATAATTGACCAACAACACTATTTTAGTTCCTGGTATACAAGAGTAGATTCAATATTTCCATACATTTCAAAATGATCACCATGATGTCTAATTAACATCTGTCACCATACAAAGGTATTACATAATTATTGACTATATTCCCCACACTGTACATTTCATACCTGTGGCTGATTTACTTTGCAACTGAAAGTTTGTACTTCTTAATCTCCCCCACCTATTTCTTTTCTCTCCCCACCCCCTCCCCTTTGGCAACCACCTGTTTGTTATCTGTATCTATAACTTTGTTTCTGTTTTGTTATGTTTGTTCGTTTGTTTTGTTTTTTAGATTCCACATATAAATGAAATCATTCAGTACTTGTATTTTTCTGTCTGACTTATTTCATTTAGCATAATACCCTCTAGGCCCATCCATGTTGTTACAAATGGCAAGATTTCATCCTTTTTATGGTTGAGTAATATTCGTGTGTGTGTGTGTGTGTGTGTGTGTGTGTGTGTGTACACCACATCTTCTTTAGCCATTCATCTACTGATGGGAATTTAAATTGGTTCTGTATCTTGGCTATTGTAATAATGGCACAATTAACATGCTTCTGCTACTGCTGCTAAGTCGCTTCAGTCGTGTCCGACTCTGTGCGACCCCATAGACAGCAGCCCACCAGGCTCCCCTGTCCCTGGGATTCTCCAGGCAGGAATACTGGAGTGGGTTGCCATTTCCTTCTCCAATGCATGAAAGTGAAAAATGAAAGTGAAGTCGCTCAGTCGTGTCCAACTCTTAGCGACCCCATGGACTGCAGCCCACCAGGCTCCTCCGTCCATGGGATTTTCCAGACAGAAGTACTGGAGTGGGTTGCCATTGCCTTCTCCGACAATTAACACAGAGGTGCATATATATTTTCTAATTGCTGTTTTCACTTTCTTTGTATTAAATACTCAGGAGTGGAATTGCTGGATCATATGAGGATTATCCATACTGTTGTCCATAGTGCCTACACACCAGTTTACATTCCCACCAATACTGCATGAGGGTTCCCTTTTCTGCACATCCTCACCTATACTTATTCTGACAGGTGTGAGGTGGTATCTCATGGTGGTTTTGATTTGCACATTCCTGTTTATGAATAATGTTGAGCATTGTTTTAGGTGCCTGTTGTCCATGAAACATTTTCGGTATGTCTTCTTTGGAAAAATGTTTATTCAGATCCTCTGCCCATTTTTTAATTGGGTTGCTTGCTTTTTTGATATTGAGTTGTATGAGTTCTTCATATATTTTGGATATTAACCCCTTATAGGATATATTGTTTGCAAATATCCTCTCCACTTCAGTAGGGAGTTTTTTCATTTTGTTGATGGTTTCCTTCACTGCACAAAAGTGATGTAGTTTGATGTAATCCCATTTGTTTATTTTTGCTTTTGTTTCCCTTCCCTAAAGAGATGTATCCAAAAAAATAATACTAAAATGTCAAGAAGCATATTGCTTATATTTTCTTCTAGAAGTTTTGTTATTTCAAGATTTACATTCAAGTGTTTAATCAATTTAGAATTTATCTTTGTGCATGGTGTGAAAGAGTAGTCCAGTTTGATGCTTTTGCAGGTAGCTGTCCAGTACTCCCAACACCATTTACAGCAGAGATGGTCTTTTTCCATTGTACATTCTTGCCTCCTTTGTCACAGGTTAATTGGTCATATGTGTGTAGATTCATTTCTGGGTTCTCCATTCTGTTCCATTGATCTGTGTGTCTATTTCTGTGCCAGTATCATACTGTTTTGATTACTGTAACTTTGTAGTTACAGTTTGAAATCAGGGAGCATAATACCTCCAACTTTGGTCTTCTTTCTCAAGATTGTTTTGGCTATCCAGAGTCTTTTGTATTTTCATATAAATTTTAAAATTATTTGTTCTGGTTCTGTGAAAAATGCCATTGATATTTTGATAGGGATTGCCTTGAATCTGTAGATTGCCTTGGGAACTATGGACATTTTAACAATATTAATTCCACCAATCCATGAGCATGGTATATCTTTCAATCTGTTTGTGTCATCTTCAGTTTCTTTCATCAATGTGTTATACCAAGTACAGATCTTTTACCCCCCTGGTTAGGTTTATTCCTAGGCATTTTATTTGTTTTGATATTATTATAAATGGAATTGTTTTCATTTCTCTTTCTGATAGTTCATTGTTAGTGTATAAAAATGCAACCGATTTCTTTTTTTTTCTTTCGATTTCTATATGTTAATTCAGTATCCAGCAATTTTATTGAATTCATTGGTGAGTTACAGTAGTTTTTTGGTGGCTTCTCTAGAATTTTCTATGTATAGTATCATATCATCTTCAAACAGTGACCATTTTACTTCTTCCTTTTCAGTTTGGATGCCTTTTTATTTCTTTTTCCTCTCTGATTGCTGTGTCTAGGACTTCCAAAACTATGTTGAATAAAACTGGTGTGAATGGATGTCCCTGTCTTGTTCCTCATCTTAGAAGAAATGCTTTCAGCTTTTCATCATTGAGTATAATGTTAGTTGTGGGTTTGTCATAATTGGGCTTTATGATGTTGAGGTGTTTCCCTCTTTACCCATTTTATTGAGAGTTTTTTTTTAAATCATAAGTGGATATTGAATTTTGTGAAAAGTTTTTCCACATCTATCAAGATGATCATATGATATTTAGCCTTCATTTTGTTAATGTGGTGTTTCATGTTGATTAATTTGCAGAGTGTTGAACCATCCTTGCATATCTGGAATAAATCCCACTTAATCATGATGCATGGTCCTTTTAATGTATTGTTGGATTTGGTTTACTAATGTTGAGTGTTTTTGCATCTGTGTTCATTAGTGATATTGGCCTGTAATCTTCTCTTTTTGTGATTCTTAACATGACATTAAATAACATATCATTTTTGGTGGAAGATAAGTTAGAAACAACAGGAGAAGCATGCAGAATGTCACTGGGGTTCTAGAAAGAACTGACTCAGAGGGGCTGATTCTGGTTCCATATGACCTGTAACAAGTTACTTACTTTTGGAGATGGTGCCTTCCTATACCTGCTCCCTGCACCAACATTCCAGCCTCAAGATTTTTGCCCACAAAGTACACCAATTAGGACATCTCTGATTTTATGAAATCTGAATGCTGTCTTCAAGAAAAGAGGTCTGAACATGATCTGAGCTGAGTATTAAAGAGGGTCTGTAACATGGTCTCTAAGCTGTGGATCAAAGGGGAAGTGCATCTGAATAGGCAGAGAGGTGGGTTTTATAGTGTGAAGAGGCAGTGCAGATGAGGGAAAGGAGATTCATGTTTACTAAGCTGTAAAATGTGTCAGCCCTGTGCTAACTGCTTATGTAGGGTCATCTATTTAAACCTTTAAATCTGGTACATCTTTACAGTAGAGAACACTGAGGTTCAGGGAATTTTCTGGATCTGCCTAAAGTCATATAGTTAGTAAGCAATAACCTACTTTCTAACTGAATCCAGCATTGCCTCATAAAAGTCTCTAGGGTTGCCCCACCTCCACTCTTGGGCTTAGGCCCCTTATCCTAGACTCTGTCCCTGGACTCCATCCCCGTGTATTTGTTTCAGCAAGTGGCAAGGCTGTGCCACCTGTGCCGAGGTGTGCTGGGCTCTATACGGCAAGCCATTGAGGAACTAGAGAGAGCAGCAGAGCCAGAAGGAGAGGTATGAAATGAGATGGGACAAAAGGGCATGAGGTGGAGGTGGGGATGGGGCTAAGCTGAGCTGAGGACCTTCTGGTGGAACCCTGTCAATTTCTCCCTGCCTGCCAGGAGGTGGTAGGAATGCCTGAGCCCCTGCAGAAGGTACTGGCAGATCCCCGGCTGACGGAGCTGCAGAGGGACGGAGGAGCCATCCTGATGAAGCTGCGCTCCACCCACAGCAGCAAGTACGAGGGATGGGTGCACGGGGGCAGGTGGACATGCATGATGGAGACACAGCAGAGAACTGCCAGTTCACCTTAGCTGCCAGAAAATTCTTATTAAGCATGTTATCTGGACAGGATATCATGCTTCTCCATTTACAACCCTCATAACATCCCCAGGTGCTAGTCATGATTATAAATGGAGATTTGGAGGATCAGAAATGTTTAATGTCTTGGCCAAGGTCAGTCAGTAAATGGAAGAGTCAGGATTCAGATTCAGGCCCATCTGCTGACCTAGAATGCTGTGTCACCCCTCACGTTGGAATGCAAGGATGCGATGGGGTTGGAGGGGAGCTTGACAAGGGCAGTGGTTAATTCTGCCCCTCTTCCTCCCCAGGCTGGAAGGTCCAGGTCCAGCTGCACTGTATCAAGAGGTAGATGAAGCCATTCACCAGCTCGTGCGCCTCTCCAATCTGCACGTGCAGCAGCAGGAGCAGCGGCAACGCTTACACCGACTGCAGCAGGTGAGCCAACACCCCCTCCCCCATGCCTCTTTCCACCTGAGGGCCTGGCCTCCAGCAACGCTTTTCCCACTGATACTTACGATTGATGGTGTTCTCCTAACCTGGCTTGAACAACCCTCCCTCCCTCCTCATCTCCTTGGAAGTTGATCATGGTCAGTGTGAGATTCAGCAAGAGGGAGATGGCATTTCAGCACCAGCAAGAAAGAGAAGCCAGATCTCCCCTTCCCACTGTTGATATTTGATCAAGGATCCTTAGAAATTGTGAGATGCTCAGGTACCCTCGGGGACTGTAGGAAGAGTCTATTGATTCTGAGAGCCTACCTCCTTAGCTCAGAAATAACAAATGTCCATTGACACCAACTCTGTCCACCCCTTAGGCAACATCATCCCCAAACCTGAGGCTGGAAAGGTCCCACCTCCCTCCACCTTAGAAGGAGAGGATGATGGAAGCTGCTAAATGCCTTGGAAACTGAAGTCTCTTTATGAGAAAGATTCGGGGATAAGGCTTGCTTTTTTGAACCTTAACTCTTTTCTCCTGGGGTTAAGAGCTCCAAAGAGATTTGCTGTCCACCCTACCTTGTAGGGTAAAGGGAGCTTTGAAATCTGATTGTTCTTCCATAACTCCTGTGTGTGCTGAGTGATCACCTCATGGAATGCATGTAGCCTCAGGGGAAGGGTCATCTCAGGGTCAATGACAAAGGAGGGTAGGGGCAGGGCTGTCTTTTCTGAGATTTCTGCATATTTAGCTTCCTCCATTGCAGCATCTGGGTTTCCCTGGTGGCTCAGACAGTGAAGAATCTGTCCACAACGCAGGAGACTTGGGTTGGAGACCTGGGTTCGATCCCTGGGTTGGAAAGATCTCCTGGAGGAGGGCCTGGCAACCCACTCCAGTATTCTTGAGTGACTAAGCGCACACACACATTCCAGCATCCAGGTCTGTGAACCAGTGAAGTTTCTCAGTTGTGTCCAGCTTTTTGCGATCCCATGGATTGTAACCTACCAGGCTACTCCATCCATGGAATTTTCCAGGCAAGAGTACTGGAGTGGGTTGCCATTTCCTTCTCCAGGGGGATCTTCCTGACACAGGGATTGAACCCAGGTCTCCCACATTGCAGGCAGATGCTTTACTGCAGGCAGAACCACCAGGGTATCTGGTGGAGCCCTCTTCCAGGCACTCTGCTTCACATAAAACCTAACCCCCTACTTCTACTGTTTGTTTGCTTGCTTATTAGCTGTTTTCCTCCTGTTTAAAAACTGTTAGCACACAGGATTTGGAGTCTAAGGTGCTCAGTTTGAGTTGTGCTCTGCTAAGAGTGAGATGTTGGAGAAGCCTTGAAACATCTCTGACTTCCCACGTCCTCGTCTGCAGAATGGGGGTGACAGTAAGGCCTGCCTCACGAGGGCATTAGGGTGATCAAATGATTTCAGCAGAGGACTGCAGAAGTGTTTATTGTTGGCACAGGTTATTGGGAACATTCTCAGACTTCTTGTCCTCAGGCTGTCTTGCCCCAGCTTCCAGCCTTTCTTCAGAGGAAGGAATTACCATCCCTTTTTGGTCAAACATCCCAGAACCAACATGAGAGTTCCTAGAGCCCCATAATAGGCAACCAGAGCTACACACACACACACACACACACAATCCTGAGTTGTCTCTCCAGGCCCAGTCCCTGGAACTACTGCCCCCCTGTCACTAGGCTCTGTAAATGTGAAATTTCTTCTGGCCCCTTTGCCTCCAGTTCACACTAGTTTTATCTATTTCACCTCCAGGCATAGCCCTGGAACCCAAGCACAGGTCTCTCAGTGCTTCCTAACAGCCCAGCCTCCCCTTCACCTCGTGTTTTACAAAGATCTCTTACTCACTTTCTCGCTTGACCCTTGTGGAAATTATCACCACTCACTGTTATTTCCACTTGACAGCTGAGACAACGTGGTTTCCCCCAACTTCTACAAGTTAGGGCAGTGAGGTGGGAGCTGGACCTCAGCTCTCCTTCACCCTGCCTGCCCCATTCTCCCTCATGGCCCTGCTCTCCCACCCTGTCTGCCCCAGGCACTGCAGTGGCTTTCAGGCCCCGGAGAGGAGCAGCTGGCGAGCTTTGCCGTGCCTGGGGACTCCCTGCCTGCCCTGCAGGAGACAGAGCTACAATTCCGGGCTTTCAGTGCTGAGGTTCAGGTGAGAAGGGGGAGCGGGGAGGAAGGGGAGACTGTTGGACTGAGGGCCAGGCCTCAGAGCAGCCTCCCTTCTCCAGGAACACCTGGCTCAGGCGAGGGAGACCCTGGCCCTGGAAGAGGACGCTGCCTCCCAGAAGCTTCTGGATGTCTTTGAACAGCGCCTGGAGCAGGCGGAGAGTGGCCTCCATCGGGCTCTGCGGCTACAGCGCTTCTTCCAGCAGGTATGTGCCGAGCCTTTTCTTCCAGTGCCCACCGCTACCTTTCTTCTGCCTGGAGAAGCTGACTGGGGAGCTGTTAGAAGCCAGGACTTAGGAGGCCTCCCCTGGGCTTTGACTCTTGGCTCTAACCTGATAAATGACCTGGGATAGGAGACTAAACCTGAGTGTGCCTTGTGGCACCTACCTCACAGGGCTGCGTGAGGCTTATCATAAGCAGTATGTAACAAGCACTCAGTACAGAGCCTGCCACTTGTAAATTCTGTGTCTTGGCCATCTTCATCTAGGCCCCTCTGTCTCCCTACCAGCTCAGAGTAACACATTAGGCAGGGATGCAGGACAGTGAGGGGAGGTGTTCTGAGGGGGGGTGGTGGTACTGGGCCTTGGGAAGCCATCGGTGAAGAAGGACAGGAGCTGCCATGGGGCAGCTCGTGGGAGTGGCCCGAGACCTCACCCTTTCCTGGCCCCACTCCCCATCCCTTTGGCCTTGCAGGCACACGAATGGGTGGACGAAGGTTCTGCGAGGCTGGCAGGAGCGGGACCAGGGCGGGAGGCGGTGCTGGCAGCCTTGGCCCTGCGGCGTGCCCCGGAGCCCAGTGCTGGCACCTTCCAGGAGATGCGGGCCCTGGCCCTGGACCTGGGCAGCCCGGCAGCCCTGCGAGAATGGGGCCGCTGCCGGGCCCGCTGCCAAGAGCTGGAGAGGAGGATTCAGCAACAGCTGGGGGAGGAGGCGAGTCCCCGGGGCCACCGGCGACGACGGGCAGACAGTGCCAGCAGCGGAGGGGCCCCACGGGGCCCCCACAGCCCCTCACCCAGCCTCAGCTCCCTGCTGCTCCCCAGCAGCCCTGGGCCACGGGCAGCCCCATCCCACTGCTCCCTGGCCCCCTGTGGGGAGGACTATGAGGAGGAGGGTGCCGAGCTGGGTCCGGAAGCAGAAGGCAGACCACCAAGGACTGTGCTGATCCGAGGCCTGGAGGTCACCAGTACGGAGGTGGTAGACAGGACGTGCTCACCCCGGGAACACGTGCTGCTGGGCCGGGCTGGGGGACCAGAAGGGCCCTGGGGAGTGGGCACCCCCCGGATGGAGCGCAAGCGGAGCATCAGGTGAGAACCCAAGCAGCAGACCCAGCTGCCCCGCAGGAAAAGAATGTGACATTGTCGGGGTGGTGACTGCCTCCCATGCCACAGCCTCCCGTCTCTCTCTGTGGTACCTGCAGCGCCCAGCAGCGTCTGGTGTCTGAGCTGATTACCTGTGAGCAAGAATATGTGGCTGCCTTGAGTGAGCCGGTGCCACCCCCAGGGCCTGAGCTGACTCCAGAATTGCGGGGCACCTGGGCCGCTGCCCTGAGCGCCCGGGAGAGGCTCCGCAGTTTCCACCGGACACACTTTCTGCGGGAACTTCAGGGCTGCGCCACCCACCCTCTGCGCATCGGGGCCTGCTTCCTTCGCCATGTGAGTCAGCCTCTAAAATGTCTTCCAGGGCTTCTCCCTTCACATGTCTCAGCCCTATCCACGGTCCCTCCTTCTCAGTACGTCTCTCCTCCCTGCTCCCCCCACCGGAATGTGCAGTCCCAGATACTGGGGGGGCCTAGTGCTGTTTGCTGGGCTCCTGGATCTACTCCACCTCTGTGTCCCCAACATCAGGGCTGCCTGGCCTTTGCCCTCTCCACCGGAGCCTGTCATTCCCCAGGCAGACTGAGTGCTCCCCGGGGGCCGGTCCCTCCTTCCGGCTGCACAGGATGTGGAGGAGGAGAGGGAGAGGCTGGTCTGCAGGGCCTCATGGAGATGACTTACTGCTTCCCTACTGGCACAGGGGGACCAATTCAGCCTTTATGCCCAGTACGTGAAGCACCGGCACAAACTGGAGACCGGTCTGACAGCCCTCAGCCCCCCAACCAAGGTAACTTTTTCTCCTACTCTCATGAGAAGGGGAGAAGCCAGGAAGACATCAAATTCAGCCTCAAAATTCAACCTCAAAATCTCTCAGGGAAAAAAAAGCTTTCCTAGACGTGCCGTGGAGCATCAGCTACCAGTAATCTCCCAGAATTGCTGAGGGTGGGGCACACATTGGTCTGGGAGCCAGGTGAAGCTGGGATCATATCCGGTCCACCTGAGGACTTTGGGCAAGGGTCTTGATTCCTCCAGGCCGCTGTTTCTGTATCCAGTAAAAGTGGGCAGTATTCACTACATCTAACTAATGGACTGCTCGGAGGGTCAAAAGACCTCACATCAAAAGATGTGAAAGTGCCTTCAAAAGTTAAAAGCCGGAGAATTCAAGGGATTGTTTGTATTCCTCTTCCATTCTCCTTTAAGATATAGAGGATGTCTGAGTCTCATGCAGGCCTCCTACCTCCTTTCTTTCTGCGGAAAGGTTTTTCACCTTACCTTTGGGCGTATCTGGGCTTGTGGGTGTGTGCTAAATTGCTTCAGTCATGTCCAACTCTGTGACCCTATGGACTGTAGCCTGCCACGCACCTCTGTCCATGGGATTCTCCAGGCAAGAATACTGGAGCGGGTTGCCATGCCCTCCTCCAGGGGATCTTCCTGACCTGGGGATCAAACTTGAGTCTTTTAAGTCTCCTGTATTGGCAGGTGGGTTCTAGTACCACCTGGGAAGACCATCTGGACTTGATCTACCTACCCCTAAAAACCCAGAGTACTGCTCATCTTCTCCAAGGTCTTAGCACCTTCCCTCATTCCTATCTGTTTCCTCCCCATACTAGGGCACCTTGGAGGGGGGCCCTCACCTGCCCCGGGCCTTGCAGCAGCCCCTGGAGCAGCTGGCCAGGTATGGGCGGCTCTTAGAGGAGCTCCTAAGGGAAGCTGGGCCTGAACCAAGTTCTGAGCGCCAGGCCCTTGGGGCTGCTGTGCAGCTGCTCCAGGAACAAGAGATCCGTGGCAGAGACCTGCTGGCTGTAGAAGCGGTGCGTGGCTGTGAGGTAAGGGCATGTTCCAGACACACCAGCTCAGGCTGCCCTGTGACCTCAGAAGCAGTATGGGCTGGTGACCAGGGAACTAGACTCAATGTCAGAGGGCCCCAGGCTGTCATTTCTAACAAACGTGGATAGCTTTGGTCAAGTCACTGAACTTCACTGGTCCTCAATTTCCTCATTACTAATAAAGCTATGTCCTGCCCAACAGCCCATGACCCTGTGTCTGCCTCTGCTTTCCTATTCCTTTCCTAATTCTTATCTACATCTACCCTGCAGTTCATTCTGTATCTCAACACTCAACACATACCTATTCTCCTCTCCTTAGTCTCTTTCCAGCCCTAAGGTTCCAGAACAGCTTGGAAACCTACCTCCACTGGGTTAGACCTCTTTTCCCTTCAGGTCTTCGCTGATTTGATTCTCTTCCTGGGGCAAAATGGTGCTTTGGTTCCCAACATGCAAAGGCTTACCCACTGGAGGCTCTAAACCCTACTGTGTGGTCAATCTTCTGTCTTCAGAGGCGGGGCTGTGCTGCCACGCCAGGTGTGCAGTGCATGGTGACCAGTAGATGGATTCTAGGCCAGGGGCTTTCCTGATTTCCTCACTCTGCCTGAGAACCAGTGCACTAGGCCCCTTGCCCTATAAATCCCATTTTTACGCTCCATAAAATACATATAAAGGGCTCCAGGGCCAATGACTTTTCCTTTTGCTTTCCCCAGATAGATCTGAAGGAGCAGGGCCAACTCCTGCACCGGGACCCTTTCACAGTCATCTGTGGCCGAAAAAAGTGCTTTCGCCATGTCTTTCTCTTTGAGCATCTCCTCCTGTTCAGCAAGCTCAAGGGCCCTGAGGGGGCGTCAGAGACCTTCGTTTATAAGCAGGCCTTTAAGGTACAATGCCTGGGGGCAGGATGGTGGTGGGAAACCACAGGGACAGGACAGGAAATCATGCTCTTCTTGAGAACTCAGGATGTTCTGGAAAACTCAATCCCAACCCAGCTTCAGAATCTGTATCATGTCGAACAGGCTTTGGCCTGTAATCAAACATCAGGTTAGGGTGTTGAGGTGACAGAAGTCCTTGTTATTGGCCTACTGCATCGCGTTCTTATTCACACAGGAGATTCATGAGGCATTCCAAACCAGAAGGGAGGAGGACCTTTCCCATTAAGAACACACATGCTTTCTGAGTTAGGGATGGTCCCTGGGGGATGAAGAGAGGACACTATAAATATAGCTTAACTTATGGAACTGAAGAAACCAAGAGGAGGGAGGCCTTGCTTTAGGAAAACAGCCTTGATATCCAGATAAACATCAATAGCAGCCTAGTCCCAGATCAGGCAATGTAGCATGATTCTAAGAGTTTCTCTGACTTAGTCCTCTTATACTAGTTCCAACAGAGTCCAATATAGAGAAAAAAGCTTGGGTTTGGAATAACACAGCCATGGGCTTGAACTTTCTCTAATAAGCTATGATAAGCCTTTGGACAAGATGCTCTGGGTATTATACAGCCCCCCCTTCTGTAAATCGTGGTTGTTGTGAAGGCTAAATGTAGAGCACTTGGCACAGGGTAGGTGTTGAACAAACATTTACTGAGCATCTCCCAGATGCCAAGCTAAGTGTAGTGCTTTTCCACATGGTACCATCTAGTCAGGACGCACTTCATCTTTACCCACACTCCTCTGCTCTTTCTCAGACTGCCGACATGGGGCTAACGGAAAACATCGGGGACAGTGGGCTCTGCTTTGAGTTGTGGTTTCGGCGGCGGCGCGCACGAGAGGCATACACCCTGCAGGCAGCCTCACCAGAGATCAAACTCAAGTGGACAAGTTCTATTGCCCAGTTGCTGTGGAGACAGGCAGCCCACAACAAGGGTACCGGGCAGAACCAGGAGCGGGTGTGCTTGGGATCAAGATTATGGCAGGAGGTTAGCTGGAGAGAGCCTGGGGAAAAGAGGGTATAAGATGGAGAATGATGTATGAGAAGATTCGACATGAGAGAGACTGCTGAGATAGAAATTAGTCTAAGGTGTACCAAAAGAAAAGAGGAAGCCGCTAAACTTCAGGAAGGTGAGCACAAATGGCTGGGCAAAAGAGAGTCAGAGGGTGTTCTGTGCACGTGCCTTGCCTTCCAGAATTTAATTTCTGTGTTAGCAGACCTAGTTTGTTTGTTTTGAGCAGTCTTTTGCTAGTTTTTGTTTTTCGTTTTTAATTCTCTTTAATTCCCATTCCACTCATCTGAAAAGTGGAAAGTAACATCTACATCTTGGTATGATAGGAAGGATTAAATAAGGTGATATATATGGAAACACTTGATACACTGTAAAGGTATGTAAAAATGGGAATTTTGCTCTTAATACCCAAGATAAAAGAAGAGGTGAGTATTAGAAGAGAAGTTGAGTAGCAGGAATGCCAAATGGGCAGGATGCAACAGGTAGGAGAGAAGAGACAGCTGTCTAAGGGGGAAGTCAAGGACCATCATCATCCATGTCGTAACAGGAGAGTAACAAGAGACGCCAAGAGAATGAGAATGAGGAATGAAGAGTTGGGAAGGAGCAAAGAAGTTGGTAACATGGTCTCTGTTCCCTAGAGCTCCGAGTGCAGCAGATGGTCTCCATGGGCATTGGGAATAAACCCTTCCTGGACATCAAAGCACTTGGGGAGCGGACACTGAGTGCCCTGCTCACTGGAAGAGGTGAGGGCCGGAGTGCAGGGGGGTGGCCCCCAGGAGTCAAAGACCTTGAGAGTGAATGCACAGTGAGGAGGTGTGGTGGAAAGAGAGGAAGGGTCGCAGTGGATATATCTTCTCAGAAACTGTGGGACTGACTGGGAGGCCCTCTAGGAGATGAGGATCATTTCAGGGAGCCAGGAGGGCTTTCCCACACCAGCACCCCACCCCCCACCTCCCCCACTCTCTGCAGCCGCCCGCACCCGGGCCTCGGTGGCCGTGTCATCCTTTGAGCATGCCGGCCCCTCCCTTCCCGGTCTCTCCCCGGGAGCCTGTTCCCTGCCTGCCCGCGTCGAGGAGGAGGCCTGGGATCTGGACGTCAAGCAAATTGCCCTGGGTGAGGCACCTCTCAAGGGGTGGCTCCCAACAGCTGGGTCATCATGGTGATGTTCAGGCTGCTTGCTGCTGAGCAATTCCTTTCTCTAGCCAAGTGGCCCAGTTGCCATGACAACTATGTACAGCTTCCCCATTGCTAAAAGAGCCTTCCATCTGGTTGCTAGGGTAATGCTTACAGCAGCCTGTTGCTAAGAAGCACTTCCTCTGTACCTCTCTCTCTAGCTCTCCTTGGGTTTCTATGGAAACTGCTTCAGCTTCCTGTTGTACCCTCCTGGTTCACCACGGGAATCCTTATAGTTTCCTGTCGCTTCTTCCCTGGTTGCTCTAATGATGCCGCTGACAATTTCCTGCCTCTTGGTAGGGGGGTTCTCTTGCAACTGGATTGCTATGGTGACTTACAGCTTCCTGTTGCTATGGAGCTTTTTCTTCCCTGATGGAGCAGCTTGGTTGCTTAAGGTAATCTAGAGGGGTTCTGTACTCTGCTCTCACCCTAGCTTCCCCTCCAGCCCCAGAAACACTTGACTCTTCTGGAGATGTGTCCCCAGGACCGAGAAACAGCCCCAGCCTGCAAGCCCCACACCCTGGGAGCAGCACTCCCATTCTGTCCAGTGGAGGGATCTTAGGGCTATCCCGGCAGGTAAGTCCTTGCAGTAGTGCTGAGAATGGGGTGGGCTCTTCTGGTCGTTCAACTCATGAGGGGCAGAGGAACCAGTGAGCCTGTGCTCCCGCAAGGCTATTGTCCAGTCTGCGTTTCTCCTCTCCTCCAGGCGTGGCTGAGAGGGATGAAGGTCAGAAGTGAAAAAGAATCTTTAATAAGGAATGTAGTGCAAGAGTGAGAGAAAGGGGAGAATTCTAACAGACTGGTTTGAACTTGGATTCAATCCACAAAATTCAGGAATGATGAGGAGGAAAAAAGGGTGAACTAATTGACAGGCTTGGGAGAGAGGGAGGGTTATATAATCTCTCTATACAAGAGATGATTTCTTATGCTTTAAACTCACTGTGGTTTCTCTTCCTTCAGAGTCATATCCGGGCCCTGAGCGACCCCACCACGCCTCTGTGACTGGGTGAGTTGGTGCCCCCTTTCTACCATATCCTACATCCTTTCCCTTCCCTTCCCCAGATGCCTGGGAGTCAGCTTCTTCCCTCTCCCAACCCATCTTCCCTCTTCTCTCCTGGCTTCCAGAGAAGATCCGGAGCTTGGCTACCGCCCCTCCTCTCAGCGCACTTTGGGCTGGGATGCTGAGGGCACAGAGTGGAGGACTGGAAGAGCACTGAAGTCCTTCCCTCTGCTTCCTGGACAGAGAGGAGGTCAAAGGACTAGTATGTCTCCCTGCTACCACTGTCTCTAGCTCTTCCCAGCCAGGTGCCTTCCTACAAGAACCAGAGTGTCCACACTTGCTTGCCTTTATACCCTGGAGGTGGGGAAATTTTCCTCCGTCCAGTCCTTCCCCATCCGGGGCCAGTGCATACTCCCAGGACACAGCTCCGTGTCAGCCCTGCCTCCATAGCCTGTGTTCTCCCCTCATGCCGCCCCCTGACTCTTCCTGAGAAGACTCATCTCTGCCAATTCCTGGCAACTCCGTTTTTGGGGGTGGGGGGCAGGTGTCATAGGACACGGAGCTATGCAAACCATTACAGAAGAGTGGGGCAGGGAACTGCAAACTTTATATATGTAATTACTGTTATTATAATACTATTGTTATATTAAATATATTTACTCACACTTTGTCTCCGAACAGCTAGAGCAGACCTCAGGGTTGAAGTGATACCACTAACTTGAGCACTTCCGCTCACCGATCGTTAACTAGAACACAGAAAATAAAGCCAAGGCTGCAAGGTACACTGTACCCCCTTACTGACACAAAGCTGGGCCTGGGTGAACGTGCACCCTCCCAGAGGAGAGGCCTCCAGAGGCCTGAAGTTCCTCCTCTCATTCTGCATGCACTTCCTGAGGCTGAGCTGCTCACAGTCAAGCTGGGGTCTTCTAGCACCATCCAGCAGTTTCTCAAGATGACAGTCTCAGGTCACAGTACAGGAGAACAATGGGCTACTTGTTAAAATACTAATTCATGGGCCCCACCCCAGAGCTACTGAAGCCAAAGCCTGAGGGTAAAGCCCAAGCTTCTTACCAAGCTCTTTGGGTGGTAAAAAGTGCCTGAAGAAAGGACTCTTTTCTGGATGCAGTGGCCCAAGGACAGGACATAGGCAGGCAGACACAGTGCCCTGTGTCTCAAGACACCTGTTTATTGGGGACACAACTCTGCGACAGGGATGACAGGAATCGTACCAAAAATAGCGACGTCTACAGGGCCCCTGAAGGGGCTAGAAGGGTGCAGTGCCCCCCACCCCCACCCATTGTACAAAAATAAACTCTCACGCCTATGGACCAGCAAAGACTGGCAGAGCTGCCCCTCAGCAGGAACACTCCTCTCTGCCAGCCCTGGGACCCCGTTCTTTGATCCTCACCCCTGCCACTGCTAAGGCACTGTGACTCTCCCGTGGGCTGGGTGGGTGTCGCCCGCCCACCCTCCTCACGCTCTCTGCCCCTCCACCTCTGGTCCGCCTGGGGCTGGGATATGGGTCCCACGCTGCCCCCTGCTGGCTGCTCTACCCAACTACCTCTACCGCTGCCCCGCTCCGGCGGGGTAAACTAAGCTAACGGCCCCCTAAGAGGGCTCCCTACCTTTCTTGGCCCCCTAGCCCAGCCTCTCCGGATCTCAACAGCCCGGGGCCCTCCTCCCCTTCCTGCGGAGGAGTGGGAGGGGTCTCTCCTGACGGTGCTCGGGCATAGGGCGGGGATGCATCGGCCTGGGGCGGCCTGCGGCCCCGAGCCCTGCGGCTGTGGTGCACTTGTAGGTGCAAGGCCATGAGCTCGGGGGCTCCCGTGGCGAAGGGACAGAAGAGGCATCGGTGGAGGGCACCCCCTGGCCCAGCCTCGCCTCCTGGCCCTGCCCGCAGGGACAGGTCCAGGGGCTCGGCCTCACCGCCTCGCCCGTTGCGCAGGGTCCTCCCGGGGCTGGCGGGCTTCCGACGGGACCCCGGCGCGCCGCCACTCGCGGGAGGCCGGGGGCTCGCTCTGCCCTCTACCCAGGTCGCAGGCTGCGGAGCCGCCTTGGCTCCGGACGACTGGGCCGAACCCCGCTGGGAAGGGGGCGGCGGCTCCGGGGGTGGCCCGGGGCCGGCTCCGCTCTTCTGCTCCCGGTGGTGGCGCTGCAGGTGATACTTGAGCGAGCCGGACTGGGTGCCCGCGTAGTCGCAGTGCGGACACTTGTAGGGGCGCTCGCCTGGAGAGGAGGGGTGCGATAATGCCAGAGTCACGATCACTGCCCGCCCCTGCCCGCATTTCACTCCATGTACAAGCTTTGGGCAAGGAAAAAAAAAACCACTGCCGCACCCACCCTTCTGATTTTAATTAAGAGGTGTTTCTCGGAGCTCTCACCCGCACCCTGCTTCCTGACCTCAAACCTCCCCCCCCCCCTATCCCGTAGGTTGCCCCCCTCACCTGTGTGCACGCGCAGGTGCACTTTGAGGTGGTGCGCTGAGCGGAAGGATTTTCCACAAAAGGGGCAATCCTTGCCGGTGGCCCCCCGGCCCCCTTCAGGCCGGGCCCCTCCAACTAACAGACCATTCTCTTCTGCAATACACGCATTAAAAGAAGTCAGAAGGACCCGTTGCCCTAACTCTATTAGGTCCATGTGCCCCCATACCACCCACAGGACTGCTTCCCCTCCCAGCCCAGGAGGAAACAAAACGTTTGCGGGAACCTGAGAGGTTCGACTTGCTCTGAGTTGGACTGTGCCCTCAAAGGGTAGTAAAGCCTCTAAGGGAGGAAAACCGAGAAATAAGAGGCAGGTCCTTTTTAAAAGGAGCGGGCAGGAGGGCAGTGGTGGCGTCAGAGTGGGCCACAATGTGGAACACCTTAGAGGAGATCCTTACGTACCCTGCGTGGCGGTGGACCTCGCCTGGGCCCCCGCGGCAGGCGCAGAGTGCCCTGGGGCCTCGCCTGGGCGCGGGGGCAGGGAAGCCAGAGGGCCCACCGCCCTGCTCCGGGCCCAGGTCTCTTCCTCTGCCTCCACCACCTCCTCTTCCTCATCTGGCTCCTCGGCGCGGTGCCGGCGAGCCCGGGCTGGGAGAGCAGTGGGCAGTGGGCGGAAGCTTCCAAAGCTGCGGCCAGCCCCAGGCTCAGCGCCCTCACCATTGGGCCGCGCCTCGCCAGCTCGCAGGCTCAGGTAGCCCAGGAGGCTCGGAGGCTCACGGCGCTCAGCGGGGGTGGGCGCTGGGGCCAAGAGGAGCGCAGGGCCCAGAGGCTCATAGGCAAGTAGGCCCAGGTCAGGAGGCTGGGGGGCCCGGGCAGGCCCGGAACCAGGCCCCGGAGCACGCAGTGGGCCCAGCTTGCTGGCGTGCACTTTCATGTGGTTCTTTAGGAACCAGGGCTCCTTGAAGCAGCGGCCACAAACAGGACATGCATGATCGAAGGAGGCCTTGTGCTTGCGCATGTGACCCTTGAGAAACCAGGACTGCGTAAAGCTCTGGCCACACACTTGACAGCGGAACTCCGGAGGCGCTGGGGGCTCCTCGGGAGCAGCAGGAGCGGGGGCGGGGGTTGCCTCACTTTCAGGCTCTGGCTCTGGCTCGGGGACCGATCTAGGTTCAGGCTGGGGTGGAGGTTGAGGCTGGGGCGCAGCCGAGGTGGCCGCCAGGGGGCGCTCGGGAGCTCCGTGGGCCGTCAGGCTGTGGTGCAGCAGCTCCTCCTCCTGGCTGGAGCCGAAACTGCACAGGCCGCACTTCCAGGGCCTGTGCAGAATGTGCAGGTGGCGTTCGCGCTCCGCCGCGGTGCGAAATTTGCCTTTGCAGAAGGGGCAACGGAAGGCGGACGACGAAGAAGCCTGGGGCCGCGGCAGGCCCTCGGTGGCAGGGGTGGCCTGCAGGCCCCCTGAGCTTCGAGGTCTCCCCAGCCGGGCCTCCCGCAGTAGAGCTCGCTCCTCCAACTCCAGCAACAGGCGCGCTGCGGGGCTTCGCGGGCGCTCGGGCTGATGCGTGCGCAGGTGTGAGCGCAGCAGCGCCCGCTGCGCAGCACGGTGGCCACAGTGCGGGCACTGGAAGGCCTGGGCGCCTGGGTGCGCCCGCAGGTGTAAAGCCAGGATAGAGTTGAAGCGGAAGCGCTTCCCGCATACAGGGCAGGGGAAGCGCCGTTCGCCTGCGCGACTCTCAGACCAGCCCACTGCTCCCATCCCTGGAGACCCGGCGCTCACGCCTGGCCCGTTGGAGTAGCGCTGCAGATCCAGTTCGCCGTCGAAAGCCGGGGGCGACGGCGCTAGGTGGCCGACCGGGGCGCGGGGACGTGAGCCCTGTGGAGAAAGATGTGAACAGAGCGAAGGGTGGAGAAGGGAGAGCTGTGGGGGAGACATGGACACGGAGAGCCAGAGGAACCCAAGAGAGGGTGGGTCGGGGCCTGAACCAAGAACACCGGGGGCCCCTCCCACTCACCTCGAGGAAGTTGGGGGATGAATGGGAACTGAGCTTTGGGGACCACGGAAATAATAATGGGAGGCCAGAGAGACAGAAAGAGAGGTAGGGAGGGGAGGAAGTATAGTTGCAGGTACTTGTAGGTTCAGGCCAGAGCCTCACTCACCTCCATGGACTCCCTTCACATTCTTTGGTTCTGAGGAGTGTACGGAAGAGGAGGGGGAAAAGCTGCTAGTGAAGGCAACAGGTGCTGAAGAGCTAAAGCAAGAGAGACAGATTTGGAGCAAAGGATGAGCCTTGATTTTCAGCAGTGGAAAAAGTCACCCCTAACCCGAGTCTCTTCCGGAGAGCCCCAAACTCTTAGCACCCTGGAATCTATCCCTTCTCCTCCCTTACATCCTGAGACAGGAGGAGGCTACTGTCTTCAAAACTTGTACTACTTTATTTGTCCACAAGGCTCCCTGATAACCCAGATTTCTTCCCCCCAAATTTTTCATTTTAAATGCCTTATCCAGAACAACTATCACCACCAACACCACCACGCCCCCCAACCACGTCTCCGCCACCCTGGTGGTGGAAGAGACCATCACAGTATACTCTTCTCTCATTTAGATTGGGCTGTGCAATGGGAAAGGCAAACGGGGTCGGCTTGCCATGCTCCTCAGCTATCCAAGTGGGACCAGTTGCTCTCAGACCCCTAACTGACCAGCCAGCCAAACATTCTTCCAGGCTCCATAGTTCTTCCTTCTGCCTTTACCCTGTCTTTCTGTCTTTCCCCCTCATTCTTCCTCCCTCCGCCTGGATTCCTGATCCATTCATTTCCATTCATTACAGAGACTCATTCATGCATGGGAGAGAAACACCTCCCAGCAGCAGAGTCTGGAGACAGACAGAGGGGGAGGGGCATGAAGGGGGAGAGAGCCAGAGGGAAAGGGAATGAAGAGAGAGTTGGGGGAGGAGTGGAAGTTAAGGGGCGCTGCTGGCCTTGGGAAGGGGTTAAAAACTGCAAATACCAGATAGAATTCATCCCCTCGTTTCAAACCTTGGAGCCTGCAGTTTGATGGGGCATCTCAGCCCCTTTGTCCAGGGCTGTTCCGAGGCAGGCTTTCCTCCTCTCTGCAGGGGAGAGGCTCCCTCACACAAGAGGAGGATTACACTGGCTCTGAGCTCAAGAGGCTGGAGTGAGGGACGGGGGGCGGGGCTGGGCCATCTGCACAGATAGGGGCTCAGCACATGCTCTGAGCTGAAAAGGGTTAAAATTCTCCAGGCTAAAATTCCCTGAGCCTGGGATGTGCAAAGCTCCAGTTCTGAGGAAGGAGAAGAGCATTGAGAGGAAGAGGACTTGGGGGTGGGGGTGGGGGGCGAGGATCTCCTGATTCTAAGCTGCAGAGGAGGTTAGCAGGACTTAGAAGCAACCCCAGAATTAAGATTCATGGAAATAGACCTAGGAGAATGACCAGAAGTCATCTAGTCTATCTTTCTTGCTTCCATATACAACTGTACGTGGTCAAAGCTAGACAAATGTGGACCTTACCTGATTTTTTTTTTTTTTTTTTTTGGCCTGAGACAGAAAGAATGTTTGAGGTATAAAGAACCTCCTTACAATAGGTATTGTGAAACTGAAATAGGTTTCTGAGAAAGAAAAGGATTCAGCATTATTTTGCTTAAGGAATTTTAACAGAAGAGAACTGAGCTAGGGTCAGCCCTGCAAAGAAAAAAGGCTCTGGAGACCCAAGGGTGCTTTAATTTTTGACGTTTAGTAGATGGGACAAGACTCTATGAAGGGTCAGGTACCTGTTACATGTGGAATCTGGGTGATGGGAATTTTATTAACAGGAAATTAATTAACAAAATGTCTTTGTCCAAGGTCACTAAACAACCTCCACCACAACTTTTAAATATCTTTATTTCTGCAGCTCCAATTAAGGCATCCACTCTCATCTTCTGGATCCTCCAAATAAGCCCCTTTCCTGAGACCAAGAGCCTTGTTGAGTTCACTAAGTAATATAATGAAAGATGAATTAGTGTAGGACTGAAGAATACAAGACTATTGTGGGCCCAGTCAGATCATTAATAGCCCTGCAACCTTCAGTAAATCACTTAACTTCCCAGTTTACTCATCTGTAAAATAAGGGGATTAGACTAATTTATACTGATGGTCCCCTCCAGTTCAAAAGTTTTGTGGTTCTGAGTCATAGGACTCTTCTGGACCCCAGAGAGATGTTGAAACAAATGGTCATTCCTTCAGTACCATGGAGAGTGCAGTGGGCTACCAGAGGAGCCTCTTTGGCCACCTCCATACCATAGAGCAATGAAGTGCTAGAGGGGCCACATTTGCCATTTTAGCACCTCACATAAGGCAATGAGAAAAGCCAGAGGATTTTTAAAAATTCTTATCTGGAAACCATGGGGCGGGGGGGGAACCAGTGGTACCAGAGGGATTATTTTGGCCTTTTGGATGTCACTGAAAATAGACAGATGTAACAGAAAATAGATGTAACTAGAAGAATTTTAATTAGCTATAAGGAGTGTTCTGACAGTTACAGTTTGTACATCCTGGAATGAGTTACTGAGGCATCATATTTGGGTCCATCACATTCTGTTGCTCTCCTGGGGATTCCCGGAACATCCTGGTGTACAGCCAATCTGGTATATTCAGAGGAAGCAGATGGTGGGGGAGGAGGGGGAGGAGGCTGGGAATACTGCATGGTCATAGCTGACTAACCTATGGGCACATACTCTGATTCTGAGAAGATTCTAGGGCCCTTAAAAGTGCCTATAGGATAGTAAACAAAATACCTCCTGGGAGGCTGATCTCATTCCAAGGCAAGTAGAGTAGGAATTGGGCAAAGCTTCCTCCCCAAAACAAAACAAAAACACTTTCCACATAGCAGTTTTCCAGGACGGAAATGCAGTGATATACAAGAAGGCTTAAAGTGAAGCTGAATTCCCAGCAGGGAAAGTTTCCCCAGAGGGTAGCCTCAAATCAACAAAACCCACTGAGAGACCCTCCTAGGCTCAGTCAAGATCTCCAGAATCATCTCCTCACCAAAGAGGTCCCAAGAACCTGATCCCACAAGTTTTTCTCAGTAGGAGAAAGCACTGACAGAGCCCCAGAGCCCCAGATTTTATGAAATGACCTGGAACCCAGATCATGCATCCATTGCCCGTGGGCAATAATCAGAGTTTTCTATAGTCAGGCCCTAAACACCAACCACGAGACTTAGCCAGGCAGTAGCACTGACCTACTTCCCACCCTCAGTGGGAACCAAGGGTTATTTTGCCCTTATTTGGGTTCTACAAGGATGTAGGGCCAGGGATAGGGATCCAAAATCTTTCCAAAGCAATAGGCCAATTCCTTTTATGTGCTAGGAGACCTGGTGGGAAAGGGGGTGTGGACCATCAAGGGTTGGTGAGAAGACTCTTAGAAACAACAGGGACAAGTACATAGATGCATCTGCTGTCTGGAGGACCATCAAGATTCTCTCTCAAACTTTGTGTTTCAAAAACTTTTAGGGTCAAAGTGTAATGGGCAATGGTCAGGACTTGAAGTATAGGGCCTGAAGGACAGTGACTAGGTCTCTGTCTCTGGTTGTCTCTAATACTTGATGTTTTCCCCCTCTGAGAATTTTTACGCCTTCCAAGTCCTCTAACATTATGATTAATGCTGTACTAGATGGAGTTGAAAGGGAACTCCTTAGGTGGTCTAGAGTCAAGACCACCTTTAACACATGGACACGCCACTAGTTCACTTTTATGGCCTCCTTTCCATGGTCCTCTGAACTGCACTGCTCAGGTGGCTCCCCCAAAACTGACCTAATAGCACAGCCTGCCCACCTTTTAGATTGAGTTCTTGGTAAAGCCTCCTTCCTTCCATCCTCACTACCCTGAGTGGGGGTTATAGTACGCAAATGGACAGCAAGAGGTGAGAAGGAAGTACACCTGCTCACCTACAGCCACCCCACCCATGGTGAATCTTATCCCAGAGGCATGTCCCAAGTTGACCCCTCTTCTGAAAGTTCCGAAGAACCTGGATCTGGGGGAGCGGCATGCAGCCAGCCCTAAGCCCCCTTAGCTGGAGCTGACCCTAGAAAGGTCAGAGTCTCAGCATCCATATGAACCTCAGTTCTCAGATTAGGGGGTGGGGAGTGGGTAGGAAAGCCTCTGGGAAAATCTCCCTCCCAGAAGTAGGTTGGCAAGTAGGGCAAGACCTTTGATCTTGCACAAGAGGTTCTTCTAGCAGCACCCCTGGCCCCTCCCGGCGAAGATAAACCAGAAGGATGATGGGGGACAGGGTTGGGAGACTGGGAGGCCAAGGCTCAGCTACCCGGGCCCGGAGAACAAAAGCTGAGTTGCAGCCGCCTCCGCCGCTGCCGCCGGCCGAGCTCTTTGTGACACTTTGTTTGGGACGCAGAGAGGGAAGCACCCCCCCATCCTCTCCCCTCCCCCATCCCCCGCTCCCGGAGAGTTTGGGTCCCTTCCCCCTCCTCCTCCATCAGCCCTACCTGGGCCGGGGGGCACTCATCCACTCTGGTTCCCAGTTCGGCCGCCCGGCACCCCCAGGCCCCTCGCGCCCTGCCTTCGGGCCCCTACAAAGACGACCGCCCCCCCCACCCCCGCTGGCCTTTCCCCTTTGGTGTCCGCTTTCCCGACTCCCCCACCTGCCCCCTCTCCTTCGAGGCCCCCCTAGCTCTCAGGCTTCCGTGGCCGCCGCCCCCACCCCGCCCCCCCAGGAGCTCTGGGCGAAGTTTGCTTGGGGCCGAGCCGGCGCCCCTCCCCCGCCCCCGCCCCCGCCCCCTGCACCTGCTCCGAGCCGGGCGCGCGTAGCGGGGGCCCCCCCCTTCGGGAGGGGGGGCGGGGGCCGGGGGCGGGGGCCGGGTAGCGGAGGGGGGGCCGGGAGTGGGGGGAGCGGCTACTCACGAGCCCCGGGCGGGCGGCGGCGGAGCGGGCGGCGGCGGCGGCGGCGGGCGGCGGGCCGGCGGCGCGGGCGTCAGCGTTACGTGGGGCCGGGGGAGATGCGCCGGGCCCCGGCCCCCCCGCCCCCGGCCCGGCCCCCGCCCCCTCCCCGGTCCCCCGCCCCCGGCCCCGGCCCGCATTGTGTGCGGCGGGAGGCGGCCCGGCCATTAGCATGCGGGGGGCGGCGCGGCGGGGCTGGGAGCCGCACGGGAGCGGGAGCGGGAGCGGGGCTCTGGCTCCGGGGACAGGGAGCAGGGGACCCCGGGAGCCGCGACAGGCAGCCGCCAGGGGCGGGGTGCGGGCCGTTTGGAGACTGGGGGCGCTGTCGGAGGAGGGGGGGGAACGGGGGTGGGGCGCACGGATGATTCCAACAGGAGACTGGAAGAGATTTTGAAAGGTCATCTCGTCCTTCCCCCAGCCTCCAAGCAGGACTGCCCCTCCCACCCTAAACCCGGACATACCAGGGAAGGAGCTGGCTCTGCCGCTCTTTCTGCCCCAACATGCACAGACTCGGGAAGTTCTTCCTGGGGTTTTATCTCAAAGCCTCTCCCTTACAATTTCTGTCTCTCTTTTGGGGGAGGAGGAGGGGCGATTATAGAGATAGTTAATGTCGGCCGTGTAAGAAACATTAAAGTTACTCTTCGGTCCTTTCTGTTCTTGATAAACAATTCTTGCTCCTTCCTCTCGAATTCTATTTTTCCATTCCTTAAGTTACTTTAATGGCTCTTCAATATAACAAATATTTACTGAGTGCTTACTGAGTACCAAGCACTACGCTCAGGGCCGTGGGGGATGGACACAGCAGGGGAATGTGGTACTCTCCCTCGAGGAGATTGTAATCTAGACAGGGACTACAAATTTATAAATTGGACACTTAGATTTGATCAATATTTCACTGAATGCCTGATCACATATTTAATAGTATACAATCCTTCCAATAACACTTCTATAATTAGTCTGCATTTACAGGTAAGGAAAATAAGGCTAGTAGTCTCTTTTCACTGGCCTACCAGTTAAGGGAAACTCAGTGCGAGCCTAACATCTCACATTCTGTCAGGCCATCGCCACAAAATAAAATTAATATACGTAAGGATAAAGGAGAGAGTAGACACAACAGTTCTCAGGATCCCTTTAAATGTGATTCTCACTGCCCAGGAAAGAAGAGGGGGCACAGTGCTCCAGTGAGTTGGCACAGCACTGAGCAGGGCAGAAGTGACTCACATAGAAGGCCACTTGCCCCCCCAGGACCCTGCGTCCTAGTTCTGACTCCTGGGGTCTTCTGGCTCAGTCTTCTGTCATCAATTAATAATAGCGACTCACATTTATTGAGTGTGTATGTGCCAGGGGCTGAACTGAATTGGTTCATATGCATTTTCTCTTTTAATACTTAAGGCAACCCCTTGAGATTGGTATTAATTTGCCTTTAATGATAAGAAAATAGAGATTAAGTAACTTGCCCAAGGTCACCTGGATTGCTCTGGGATTTGAACATAGATCTGGTTACCTCCAGAAGTCAGGCTTGCACCAAGGTGGGCTCTTCCTACTTTTGATCTACAGAATATATATTTGGGCCCAGGTGATGCTGCTTCTTTATTGCTGTTCAGTAGCTAAGTCGTGTGCGACTCTTTGCAACCCAAGTGCTGTAATATATGGGCATCAGGTATATCAGTATAAATTAATCAGCATCATTAATGGTTATTATGTACCCACCCTGAGTCAACAACCCTTCCCAGTCATATTACTGTCCCCCTTTTAATCACTCAGTTTCAACAAACTGAGGTTCAAATTGGTAGAATAATGTATCCAAGGCCACACAGCTGGAAAAGTGTCAGAGCTTCCCTGGCTTCAAGGCAACTTCTGTCCCTCAAAAATATTAATTGTTGCAATAGTGTCCTTTCCAAGACTGACCATTTAAGGACCATCTTCTAACATGTCTAACTACAGGTTATCACTGAGTCAAAAACAATCCCTACTATAAATAGAGCTCTCCATCCACTTAGTCAGTGCCCAATCCAGAGTAAATCCTTCAAGAAAGGAATGAGAGAGGAGAAATTGTCCAGAAAGTGAGAGATAAGAAGCCAGGTCTTGGCTGATCTTGGGACAAATCTTCAAGTGGTAATGATGGGACTAATCCAGAGAGTGAGGTGGGATTTCCCTACGGAATGGTAAGTAAGTTAAGGAGGAAGTCCCCTAAAAAAAGGAAAAAAGTTAGGTGGAAATGGGACATTGGAGCCCAGGGTGATAGTATCCATGTGGATAAGGTGAGTGATCAGAAGAGGCACCAAGGATGGGCAGAGACGGGGTCAACAGGAAATGGGAACAGAATGAGATAGGGCAAGGTGTCTTGTAGAGTGAACTGAGGCTGGTGTCTACCCACCGCCACTCCCTGGATCCATAAGCCCTCATAGGGACCTTTGCCCCACCACACCTCAGCCCTGATAGCCTGTCTCTGCCAGGACAAGTTTGTCATCTGCTCTGAGCTACCAGGGGCCCTGCCAGGAGCTCCAGGCCCGATTGGGACCCATCCCTTTGGAACAGCTGCTTCAAGACTAGGTAGGTGTAAGGACCCTAAACCTCAACTTCCTGGATATTGAAAGTGGGCAGAGGGGCAGCTGAAAGAGATGTTGCTGTATGTCCTGTCTTCTGATGGGTGTCATAATGCATTTTTCCCAGGCTAGAAATCACGGAGCTCTAGTGGTCAAGGGAGCCATGGAGGACAGAGCTGGTCAGCAAGAGAGACCTAGCCTTCGTTTGGAAAAGCTACAGCACTGGGCCAGGCACAGGCAGAGTGGGCGCCTCCTGGTGCTGGCGGTGAGGCCAAGCTGCCCCACCCTGACCTTCAGCATGTTAACTTGTACCCCCAATTCAGTTCTACACATGTTTTGTAAGCACCTATCACGTGCCTGAAACTGTGCTAGGCTCTGAGTGGGAGGAGGGTGGAGGAAATATAGAATAAACAAGGCAAGACCCTTAATCTCCAAGTAGATTCTCCATATGGGGAAAACACACAGGTAAGTAACTGAACTACAACATGAGGCAGAAAAAAATTAAATGATATCTCCTTCTCCTTATGACCCTTGGTTGACTACTCTCTGGCACTATGATTCCTCCCAATCGCTGATCTCTGGAAGAGGCAAGGATTGGGAGGAAGGGAGTTCCTGACATTTCCCTTCAACTACACTGCATCTGGCCTCCAGGTGAGCCAGCTATGGCTGGCAGTGGCTGTGGTGCCCTTTGCTGTCTCAGTAGCCTGCCTGAACTCTGCTTGTCACATGACCACAGCACTGCCACTTGGGCCTGGCATACTGGTAAGAACTACCACGTGGGAGGGTAGAAGGAAGGGCCCCTCCCTAACAAGCCAAACCTCACCACTTGCCTTTCTCATCATTCAGGGTCTCCTCACTGGGATTGTTACTCTTGAGCTGCGCAGAGCACCCCGTCTTTGGAAGGTGAGAGGGGAAAAGAATGTAGTACTATTATCCCACCCCCTGAAACACATACACACATGGACATCTCAGTCTAGGAAGTGAATTTCTCACTGTTGACTAATTGTGTCAGCTCTCTGCCCATGACTGGCCTAAAACCCTGAGGGGGTAAAATAAGAAAGTTTAAAGGGCTGATGGTCTTGTTTGGAGGCGGAGGAATAGGAGCTGAGTTTTGTTTTCAGCTAGGCTACAGGTGGGGCTTGAGGTTCCAATGAGTCCCCTAGGCTGGCAGGACTCAACTGGCTCACTGGCAGGTGCGCGCCATGATGATATTCAACACCTTTAATCTGATCTCGGGCTTCATCGCATTGGTGGTCGAGGTGATGAAGACAGCCTTGATGTCTGCCCCAACTGTCCCCTCTGAGGTACAAGTAAATAAAGGAGAATGTGGGAGGATGTGGAGGCAAGAGGAGGGGAAAGGACAAGGGCAGATAGGTGCAGGGTCCCCTGCAGCATACCCTCAGCCCCATCTACCTACAGCTAGCCGGCTTGCTGGTGCTGGAGCTCAGCGCTGAGGCCTTCACCCTAGGGGGAGTGCTGGTCTCAGCATATTCCCTGTTCCTGCTGAGCCAGAGGAAGCCAAGATGCTGCAGAAGCCAGAGTCTGCGCTACCAGGAGCTACAGGAGGTATTGAGGGTGGGGAGGAAGCAGAGAGCTAGAAACTTTTTTCACTGGCTATTCTGGTTAGTGGTACTTAAGGGAAAACAATGGGGCAGGGCAGGAGAGGTTGTTAAACTGAAACTTACTCGTTTTCTGGCTTTGGACATGTCTCTCCTAGTGATGGCTAGGAGACTCAGACGGTAAAGCAGTGCAGGAGACCCCGGTTTGATCCCTGGGTTGGGAAGAGCCCCTGGAGAAGGAAATGGCAACCTATTCCAGTACTCTTGCCTGGAAAATTCCATGGACTGAGGAGCCTGGTAGGCTACAGTCCATGGGGTCTGCAAAGAGTCGGACACAACTGCGACTTCACTTTCCCTTTCTCCTAGTGATGGGCAACAGGAACCTGAGTATCTAAATGGTCGGGGCTAGAAATGTGGGAGAGCATTAGGAATGTGACTAAATATTGGAAGGACTGTGCGAACATGAGGGAAAAAATGGGAGAGGAGGAAACTGCGTCTCTCTGGGATTCCTCCTTTCTCACCCTTGATGTTTGCTCACCTCACAACTGTCTGGTTTTCAGGGCCTCTCAGAGTTGGAGGAAGTTCCTGAGTTGGAGACTGGTCCCACAGTGGCTAGCACAGCAAAGAGAACAAATGAGTGAGCTGGCAAGTGGAAGCAGACATGTGCTGCTCTCCTACCCGACGGGAACATTCTCCAGACTCTCCTGCACAGCATCCCCCTGAACTCAAACTAGATGGAGTCCCCTGAGACATACATGAAGTCTGGTGGAGTGCCTTCAATTCTCCCTCTGACTAGGCCCCTTGCTTTACCCTTCCTGCTGGGGAAAGCAATACCTAGAGTGAATCTGCCATCACCTCACAGCCCTGAGAATCTGACTGCCTCCAAGATAAGATATCCTTAAATTAACTTTCAGCTAGATCCATTTCCTCCCTTCCATTCTTACCCACTGCCTCCCCAGCTTCACATCTGCCTCATCTCACTGTTTCCAAGATTTCCACCTTTCACAATCCCATTCACTCCAAACCCGGGTTCCCGTACACGCCCACTCTCTGAAATCAATTCACCACTGGTGCTTCCGTTCTCGCACTTCGATCTGGTGCCTTTCTGCTCGAGCGGAAACTACAAATCCCAGGATGCCTCGCCGCCCTGTGGCCTGCTGGGAAATAAAGAGCCTTCCCTTCTGTGGTGGGGGCGCTGTGCATCTGCTGAGTGACGCGAGGCGCTGGAAATCTGGGCCTAGAAGAGCGTTTCCTCGGACGCGACCACTGGCCCCGCGTGCAGGGAGGAGCTGGGCGGGCAGTTCTACGCGGGGGCGCCACCACCCCAACCTCGGTAACTGAGAACTGACTGGGGTTCTATATTCCTACATCTGGTAGCTTCGGAGACCGGCTGGGGTTGAGGGCTGCCCCTCGGCAGAGCTGGGGTTTCCCAGATGCTGTTGCCGTGCCCCCTCCCACAGTGCCCAGGTCCAAAGTCCTGAGACTTGGAGCGCGCGCGAGAAAGGGGTTGGAGATGATGAGTCAGAAGCCCAGGGCGCTTCTCATCCCCCTCCCCCGGGGCCTAGGCGCCTGAGGAGGACGGACTGGCTGGGCAGACGGTGTGCACAGGGCAGGAAGAGGGAGGGACACGGCGACCCAACCTAAGATTTTCCCGCCTCTTGTGAGCTAGCCGGTGTAACCATCCCGCGTTGCAGCCACCCTTTCTCTCCAAGGCGGGAGCGGGACTGCGCAGGCTCAGCCTCTCGGCAGTGCTGCCGACCTTTGATCCCAGCTGCGGCGCGCTTGCAGAAGCTCTGGTTGTGCTCAACCCCCACCGTTTATGACCTTTGCAAGTGTGCAAAAGTGGCAAGTTCAGGTGGGCTTGAGAAAAGCCCAGGAAAACGAGGGCACCCAGTAGCACCAAGGCGACAGCTTGCTAGCCGCTAGAGAAACTAGAACTGACCAGAGCTGCAATACTAAGAAAACTCACCCCAAATTCACATAGTGCCGGGATGGGTGTGCGCCTCACACTCATTTTTGTTCCCACTTGAGAAGGCTGCTTCTCCAGGCTTAACCAAGCCCAGGCACCAGTGAGGAAAGAGCGCAGCCTGGCTGCATTGCCCTTACATTGCAGTGGCGCCAGCTGTTTGTGACACCTTGGGAGTGGTAATAGTTGCCCTATGACAAGATTGTGTGAGTATTAGTGGGTGGGGACAGTTCTGGGATTAGGCTCTGGAATGAGAAAACAAAATCTCCCCCGCCCCGTCTAAATACCTGAATAATGAAGAGCTCATCTGTGAAGCACTCAATAATTTTCCTCAAAATCAGAAGGTGGTGGTAGCTGAAGAAGCTAGGAATAAAAGTCAACAATTCATTCTTAACTGTCTTCCACATAGGAGCAACAAGTTTTAGTCATATGATCAGATATCTAAGAATTGCATTTTAGTTCTTGGAAAAGTTCAGTTACCATGCAGATGAACCTTGTATCAGGTTAGGCTAGGTTATGCTGTGGTAACAATGCCAAAATCTCAATGGCCTAAAACCACAAAGGTTTACTCTCTGGCAGGGTGCTCTGCTCCTTGTAAATTATTCAGGTACCCAAGTCCATGGACCACCACCATTTGGAGATCCTACCACGTCAGTTCAATTCAGTTCAGTCGCTCAATCGTGTCGGACTCTTTGCGACCCTATGAATCACAGCCCGCCAGGCCTCCCTGTCCATCACCAACTCCCGGAGTTTACCCAAACTCATGTCCATCGAGTCAGTGATGCCATCCAGCCATCTCATCCTCTGTCGTCCCCTTCTCTTCCTGCCCCCAATCGCTCCCAGCATCAGGGTCTTTTCCAATGAGTCAACTCTTCTCATGAGGCCTAAGTACTGGAGTTTCAGCTTTAGTATCAGTCCTTCCAATGAACACCCAGGACTGATCTCTTTTAGGATGGACTGGTTGGATCTCCTTGCAGTCCAAGGGACTCTCAAGAGTCTCCAACACCGCAGTTCAGAAGCATCAATTCTTCGGTCTGCAGCTTTCTTCACAGTTCAACTCTCACATTAATACATGACCACTGGAAAAAACCATAGCCTTGACTAGATGGACCTTTGATGGCAAAGTAATGTCTCTGCTTTTGAATATACTGTCTAAGTTGGTCATAACTTTCCTTCCAAAGAGTAAGCGTCTTTTAGTTTCATGGCTGCAGTCACCATCTGCAGTGATTTTGGAGCCCAAAAAAATAAAGTCTGACACTGTTTCTACTGTTTCCCCATCTATTTCCCATGAAGTGATGGGACCGGATGCCATGATCTTCGTTTTCTGAATGTTGAGCTTTCAGCCAACTTTTTCACTCTCCTCTTTTACTTTCATCAAGAGGCTTTTTAGTTCCTCTTAACTTCTTGCCATAAGGGTGGTGTCATCTGCATATCTGAGGTTATTGATATTTCTCCCAGCAATCTTGATTCCAGCTTGTGCTTCTTCCAGCCCAGCATTTCTCATGATGTACTCTGCATAGAAGTTAAATAAGCAGGGTGACAATATACAGCCTTGACGTACTCCTTTTCCTATTTGGAACCAGTCTGTTGTTCTATGACCAGTTCTAACTGTTGCTTCCTGACCTGCACACAGGTTTCTCAAGAGGCAGGTCAGGTGGTCTGGTATTCCCATCTCTTTCAGAATTTTCCACAGTTTATTGTGATCCACACAGTCAAAGGCTTTGGCATAGTCAATAAAGCAGAAATAGATGTTTCTCTGGAACTCTCTTGCTTTTTCGATGATCCAGCGGATGTTGGCAATTTGATCTCTGGTTCCTGTGCCTTTTCTAAAACCAGCTTGAACATCTGGAAGTTCATGGTTCACGTGTTGCTGAAGCCTGGCTTGGAGAATTTTGAGCATTACTTTACTAGCGTGTAAGATGAGTGCAGTTGTGCAGTAGTTTGAGCATTCTTTGGCATTGCCTTTCTTTGGGATTGGAATGAAAACTGACCTTTTCTAGTCCTGTGGCCACTGCTGAGTTTTCCAAATTTGCTGGCATATTGAGTGCAGCACTATCACAGCATCATCCTTCAGGATTTGAAATAGCTCCACTGGAATTCCATCACCTCCACTAGCTTTGTTCATAGTGATGCTTTCTAAGGCCCACTTGACTTCACATTCCAGGATGTCTGGCTCTAGGTGAGTGATCACACCATCATGATTACCTGGGTCATGAAGATCTTTTTGTACAGTTCTTCTGTGTATTCTTGCCACCTCTTCTTAATATCTTCTGCTTCTGTTAGGTCCATACCATTTCTGTCCTTTATCGAGCCCATCTTTGCATGAAATGTTCCCTTGGTAGCTCTAATTTTCTTGAAGAGATCTCTAGTCTTTCCCATTCTGTTGTTTCCCTCTATTTCTTTGCATTGATCACTGAGGAAGGCTTTCTTATCTCTCCCTGCTATTCTTTGGAACTCTGCATTCAGATGCTTATATCTTTCCTTTTCTCCTTTGCTTTTCCCTTCTCTTCTTTTCACAGCTATTTGTAAGGTCTCCTCAGACAGCCATTTTGCTTTTTTGCATTTCTTTTCCATGGGGATGGTCTTGATCCCTGTCTCCTGTACATTGTCACGAACCTCTGTCCATAGTTCATCAGGCACTCTATCAGATCTAGTCCCTTAAATCTATTTCTCACTTCCACTGTATAATAATAAAGGATTTGATTTAGGTCATACCTGAATGGTCTAGTGGTTTTCCCCACTTTCTTCAATTTAAGTCTGAATTTGGCAATAAGGAATTCATGATCTGAGCCACAGTCAGCTCCTGGTCTTGTTTTTGCTGACTGAATAGAGCTTCTCCATCTTTGATTTATTGATTATATATAATCAATAAATCAATCTGATTTCCGTGTTGACCATCTGGTGATGTCCATGTGTAGAGTCTTCTCTTGTGTTGTTGGAAGAGGGTGTTTGTTATGACCAGTGCATTCTCTTGGCAAAACTCTCTTAGCCTTTGCCCTGCTTCATTCTGTATTCCAAAGCCAAATTTGCCTGTTACTCCAGGTTTTGCATTCCAGTTCCCTATAGTGAAAAGGACATCTTTTTTGGGTGTTAGTTCTAAAAGGTCTTGTAGGTCTTCATAGAACCGTTCAACTTCAGCTTCTTCTGTGTTACTGGTTGAGGCATAGGGTTGGATTACCGTGATATTGAATGGTTTGCCTTGGAAATGAACAGAGATCATTCTGTCATTTTTGAGATTGCATCCAAGTACTGCATTTAAGACTCTTTTGTTGACCATGATGGCTACTCCATTTCTTCTATGGGATTCCTGCCCACAGTAGTAGATATAATAGTCATCTGAGTTAAATTCACCCATTCCAGTCCATTTTAGTTCACTGATTCCTAGAATGTCGACGTTCACTCTTGCCATCTCCTGTTTGACCACTTCCAATTTGCCTTGATTCATGGACCTAACATTCCAGGTTCCTATGCAATATTGCTCTATACAGCATCAGACCTTGCTTCTATCACCAGTCACATCCACAACTGGGTATTGTTTTTGCTTTGGCTCCATCCCTTCATTCTTTCTGGAGTTATTTCTCCACTGATCTCCAGTAGCATATTGGGCACTTACCGACTTGGGGAGTTCCTCTTTCAGTATCCTATCATTTTGCCTTTTCATACTGTTCATGGGGTTCTCAAGGCAAGAATACTGAAGTGGTTTGCCATTCCCTTCTCCAGTGGACCAGATTCTTTCAGACTCTCCACCATGACCCATCCATCTTGGGTGGCCCCACAGGGCATGGCTTAGTTTCACTGAATTAGACAAGGCTGTGGTCTGTGTGATCAGATTGACTAGTTTTCTGTGATTATGGTTTCAGTGTGTCTGCCCTCTGATGCCCTCTCGCAACACCTACCATCTTACTTAGGTTTCTCTTACCTTGGACGTTGGGTATCGCTTCACAGCTGCTCCAGCAAAGGGCAGCTACTGCTCCTTACCTTGGACGAGGTCGCCCCTCCTGACCTTGAACATGGAGTAGCTTCTCTCAGCCTTCCTGCACCTGTGCAGCTGCTGCTCCTTGGACGTGTGGTTGCTCCTCTCAGCCGCCACCCCTGACCTCGGACGTGGGGTAGCTCCTCTCGGCCACTCCTGTGCCATCACAGCCTGGCGCTCTCTACCATGTCACCATGAGACTAATACCCCCTCCCCCGATCTCCAGCCCCTTCCCAAGTTGTGAAGTAAACATGAAGAATTGTTCAGGTTCTTAAATGCTTCTGCCTCAAAGGGATACATATTGCTTTCACACACACTTCATTGAGGAAAACAAGTCATACAGCCACACCCAACTTCAGGATGGTTAGAAGGGCAATATTCATATGCCTGAAAGTGGAGTAGACATAGTTCACTGAAAGAAGAGGAGGTAATCATTTGCAAGGATTCTTGAACAACTAAACAGTGGGAATTCATCCATTCCAACAGTTATACCTGTATCTACTTCTCTGGTTTTGATACATGAACCACTAAAATGAAGTTCTTTTTTTTTCTTTGTCCATGTCACATTCCTCGCAGGATCTTAGTTCCCTGACCAGGGATGGAACCCATGCCCCCTACAGTTGGAGACATGAAGGGGACACACCAGGCCTCCCTGTCCATCACCAACTCCCAGAGTTCACTCAGACTCATGTCCATCGAATCAGTGATGCCATCCAGCCATCTCATCCTCTGTTGTCCCCTTCTCCTCTTGCCCCAATCCCTCCAGCATCAGAGTCTTTTCCAATGAGTCAACTCTTTGCATGAGGTGGCCAAAGTACTGGAGTTTCAGCTTTAGCATCATTCCTTCCAAAGAAATCCCAGGGCTGATCTCCTTTAGAATGGACTGGTTGGTTCTCCTTGCAGTCCAAGGGACTCTCAAGCGTCTTCTCCAACACCACAGTTCAAAAGCATCAATTCTTCGGCGCTCAGCCTTCTTCACAGTCTAACTCTCACATCCATACATGACCACTGGAAAAACCATAGCCTTGACTAGACGAACCTATCTGAGGTTATTAATATTTCTTCTGGCAATGCTGAAGTTCTTAATAGAAACTTAATAGTTCCCCCCTGCCAAGAATAATAAGATTGGGAGTCAGAAAATCTAGACTCTGGTTTTGATGTGGAAGTTTGGGCAAATCAGACCTGAAATGCATTTTGCTTAAATGGAGATTATAATATTTACTCTCGCTACCTTACTGGAGGAGTAATGCTCAAGATTCTCCAAGCCAGGCTTCAGCAACACGTGAACCATGAACTTCCAGATGTTCAAGCTGGTTTTAGAAAAGGCACAGGAACCAGAGATCAAATTGCCAACATCTGCTGGATCATCGAAAAAGCAAGAGAGTTCCAGAGAAACATCTATTTCTGCTTTATTGACTATGCCAAAGCCTTTGACTGTGTGGATCACAATAAACTGTGGAAAATTCTGAAAGAGATGGGAATACCAGACCACCTGACCTGCCTCTTGAGAAACCTGTGTGCAGGTCAGGAAGCAACAGTTAGAACTGGTCATGGAACAACAGACTGGTTCCAAATAGGAAAAGGAGTACGTCAAGGCTGTATATTGTCACCCTGCTTATTTAACTTCTATGCAGAGTACATCATGAGAAATGCTGGGCTGGAAGAAGCACAAGCTGGAATCAAGATTGCTGGGAGAAATATCAATAACCTCAGATATGCAGATGACACCACCCTTATGGCAAGAAGTTAAGAGGAACTAAAAAGTCTCTTGATGAAAGTAAAAGAGGAGAGTGAAAAAGTTGGCTGAAAGCTCAACATTCAGAAAATGAAGATCATGGCATCTGGTCCCATCACTTCATGGGAAATAGATGGGGAAAACAGTAGAAACAGTGTCAGACTTTATCTTTTTGGGCTCCAAAATCACTGCAGATGGTGACTGCAGCCATGAAGTTAAAAGGTGCTTACTCCTTGGAAGGAAAGTTATGACCAACCTAGATAGCATATTCAAAAGCAGAGACATTACTTTGCTAACAAAGGTCCATCTAGTCAAGGCTTTGGTTTTTCCAGTAGTCATGTATGGATGTGAGAGTTGGACTGTGAAGAAAGCTGAGTGCCAAAGAATTGATGCTTTTGAACTGTGGTGTTGGAGAAGACTCTTGAGAGTCCCTTGGACTGCAAGGACATCCAACCAGTCCATTCTGAAGGAGACCAGTCCTGGGATTTCTTTGGAAAGAATGATGCTAAAGCTGAAACTCCAGTACTTTGGCCACCTTATGCGAAGAGTTGACTCATTGGAAAAGACTCTGGTGCTGGGAGGGATTAGGGGCAGGAGGAGAAGGGGACGACAGAGGATGAGATGGATGGATGGCATCACGGAGTCAATGGACGTGAGTCTGAGTGAACGGGAGTTGGTGATGGACAGGGAGGCCTGGTGTGCTGCAATTCATGGGGTCTCAAAGAGTCGGACACGACTGAGCAACTGAACTGAACTGACTGAAGACTCAAATAAATCACACATGAGAAAAAAAAAACAAAAACTTTAAAACTATAAAGCACTTCAGAGATTGAAAATAAATTGCCTTTAGAGATGAGAAATGGTGTAAATGAGTAAAGCAGATTAGGCATGAGTTAATAGGGAGTGATGGGAACTATGGCAAACTAGAGAGCCCACATTCTGTTTAAAGACTAACCCTACTCAGCTCTACCCAATATTGGCATGTGGGACTGTGGGCTTAGTATCACCATTGTTCCAATTTTTCTATAATAGTCAGAAATTCTGACTTTTAAAATGTAAAATCTTCTGATTTTAAAATGTTAACAACTGATTTTCTTAAAACTGAGTACCAGATTTGGTCCATAGTCCTTCAGTTATTATCTCTCCTTTATATACACATATGGTAGAAATTTAGAGTTTAGATGTACAATATGGTTCTTGTAGGCCATCAAAGCCTTTTATAAAATTCAAGAGTCCTGTAGAGATTTAACATTAGGTTCTCAAAACCATTTTTTAAGAATCATATCCCTCTCATATTGGTTTTCAGGGAGGGGTATTTTGCCCCACAGGGATTACTTGGCAATTTTTGGTAGTGACAGCTTCCGGTGGGGGTGGGGTGGGGAAGAGTATATAACCAAAAGAGTATTAAGAGGATAAATTGGAAGATCAGAGATTTAGTCCCAGTGCTACTGTTGCCCCTTTCCTGTGCATTGTCCTCTGCAAGCTGCAAGTAAAGACTATGAGACTTGTCCTGTGGTCCTCATTATCCCCCCACCCTTCTCGGCATACTGCCTACTGCCAGAGTTCCTAGCTGCTCCATGAAAGCATTCTGCTTTGCTCAGTGCTTCCCAGCAACCATTGTATCTGTCCCTTCATCAGTTTGGCAGCCGCTATAGAAGTCACTCATGTTTTACTTGAATTGCTGCCCATTGGAACTTCACAAAAAGAAGTGACTGGGACAAGGTTCCTGCTGACGTCAGTTTTAAAGGCCTTGACCCCATCCCCTGCTTTAAGCATTTAAGAAATATGTAGCTTCATACGCGGCTGAATTCTGAGGTGGTTGGGAAATTCTCCGTGTTGATGAATTTTACCCTGATTTTTTTGAAATTCAGTCATTTATTCTGACCTCAAATACATGATTGTAGACAACAGACATTTCCCAAATGAAGTATCAGCTTTTGCAGATGGTTCAGGTTTTGTGTCCTGGGCTTTGTCCTCTGCTGCCATCTTGTGGCCTCTTTGCTGCCAGGGTCGAGGTCTCACAAAGGGCCTTGCCTCCAGGTAATGGCGTGTGTCAGTGGCTTATGGCTTAGTTGGAGAAGGACTCTCTGCTCACTGTGGGGTATGCGCCAAATCCCTCCCCTGCTATGAGTCCACCTGGGCCATGACGCACGCCAAGCGCATAGCAAGTAGGCTGGAGGCACAGGGCCCTTCTGGGTCATTCCCAGCCCTTGGGCCTCCATGTGTTATGCAATCCTGGACTCAAGCCAGAAAATCAGTAAACTCAACTACCCAGGAGTAATCGGAGCTGACCTCGCTTGCTTGGCCCAGTGAATGCCCTGCAGCCTCTCTCTACTCACCGTCAGGGCTGAGTTATTCTTTATCTTGGTGAGAAGAGATGATTACCTCATCAGGATTTTGTTTTACTGTCTCGGCCCATTTTGGTTTGCTCTGTGTACACACCGTTGCTTCTTGGCTTGTCCAGCCAGTGCTGCTACAAGTTCGATGTTTAATTGCTGGATTGAGCAGGACAGTGGCAGTGTGTGTCACTGTTAAGCAGCGTTTCCTATAAGGATGACAGGATCTGAGCACTGTAGTGATCAGAGGTCCATGCCCAGGGCACAAGGAATCAGGGAGACTGCCCTTGTAGCTGGGCTGTTGGTGACTGAGCAGCAAGTGACTCGTTCTGGAGGAAAGGCAGGAAAACTAGTTGGTGCTATTTTTCTTTCATTATAATAATGTATTTAAAACCTTCCAAGAGTTAAAGTATTAATAAATGTATAGAACTGTCCCCTAGCTGTTTGCCCTTCCTGTATATTTTACACATGTTTGGCTTTTTATAGAGAGCCCAGACTCTACCAGGCCCTCCTTATCCCTAACTGCAGAATTGGAGGAGGAGACAATGGAGGAGGGGGAGGAAAAACAGTTGCCTGTAGTTCGTTTTAATATGCTTTCCCATGTGTAAAAATTTAGGGGAGTCTGGTGCTCTGTGATGACCTGGAGGAATAGGATGGGGGAAGGTGAGGAAGGCTGGGGAGGGAAGGGCTATATCTATAATTGCAGCTGATTTGCATTGCTGTATGGCAGAAACTAACACAACACTGTAAAAAAATTTTTTTAATTAAATTTAAAAATAGAAAAAAAAGACAAAAATTCAGGGAAACGGCCTCCTTGTATAATTTCCTAGGCTATTAAACTGGTATGTGTTGCTTTATAACTCAGATGCTGTTTACTTAATAGGAGTTGTCTTCTGTTCCTTTTGTTTTTCCTTCTTTGCTTATATTTTTTCAGCTTTATTTTAATTATATTTTGTGGTTCATGTTATTCCTTTTTATTTTTATAAATTTTTTTAAAAACTTATTTATTTTTGGCTGCTCTGGGTCTTCATTGGTGCACATGGACTTTCTCTAGTGTGGCTAGCAGAGGCTACTCTTTAGTTATGTTGTGCAGGCTTCTCATTGCCATGGCTTCTCTTGTTGCAGAGCATGGGCTCTAAGGTATGCAGGCTTCAGTCATTGTGGTGCATGGGCTTAGTTGCCCCGTGGGATGTGGGATCTTCTCGGACCAGAGATTGAACAGTGTCCCCAGGATTGGCAGGGAGATTCTTAAGCACTGGACCATCTGGTAAGTCCTATATGTTATTCTTGATTCTACTTATGATCTGAATATCTGGTTTATTTTTCTTATCAGAAACTTTTCCTGTGTTCAATCCAGAGTGAGTGAGTTGTTTTTGTTGACTCTTATCTATTTTTCCCTGCCTTTTAAAGTTTCTTGTTTATAAAGTATTTTTCTACAAGTCCAAGCTCCTCAGATAGAGGAGCTTTGCTTCTTTATAATTCTATGTTCACTTTATGTATGAGGAAACTACTCTGTATCCACTCTTGTGCTTTAGATAAAATGAGAGGACTCAACGTCATGGCATAAGAGGAACAGGACTGATATCTTTGTAAATCTCACAGATAATTATGAGGAAGAGAAACTATTGTTAGTGAGCCCAAGATGTGAAGCTGGGTCCAATGGTGTCATATTATAGAGAGGCTGGTTTTCAACCAAAAAAGAGAAATGGAACACCTTTCTAAAAATGAGCTGCTTTGAAGTTAATCTCTCAACCTCTGGGTAATGTTTAAGGTGTTTTGTGCAATGCACTTCTGTACAGTTAAGTTGTTGAAGTGAGTTTTCAAGTATCAACCAAACGGTTGGAATGTTGTTGTTCAGTTTCTGAGTTATGTCCAACTCTTTGAGACCCCATGGACTGTAACACACGAGGCTTCTCTGTCCTTCACCATCTCCGGGAGCTTGCTCAAACTAATGTCCATTAAGTCAGTGATGCCATCCAACCTTCTCATCCTCTGTCATCCCCTTCTCCTCCTGCCTTCAATCTTTCCCAGCATCAGGGTCTTTTCTAATGAGTCTGCTCTTTGCATCAGATAGCCAAAGTACTGGAGCTTCAGCTTCAGCATGAATCCTTCCAATGAATATTCAAGACTGATTTCCTTTAGAATTGACTGGTTGGATTTCCTTGCTGTCCAAGGGACTGTCAACAGGCTTCTCCAACACCACAACATCGGACTTTATTTTCACCATCAGACACATCCACAACTGGGCATTGTTTCTGCTTTGGCTCAGTCTCTTCATTCCTTCTGGAGCTATTTCTCTGCTCTTCTCCAGTAGCATATTGGGCACTTAACAACCTGGGGAATTCATCTTTCAGTGTCATATCTTTTTGCATTTTTGTACTGTTCATGGGGTTCTCAAGGCAAGAATGCTGAAGTGGTTTGCCATTCTCTTCTCCAGTAATGGTTGGAATAGATGACCTTTAATTTATTCTCCAACATTAAGATTTGGTTTCTCAGCAGTGCAGGTTTTGTTCTTTGACTGCTCTGGGTCTTCGTTGCTGCACATGGGCTTTCTCTGCTTGAAGAGAGTAGGGGCTACTCTGTAGTTCTGGTGCATGGGCTTCTCATTGAGATGGCTTCTCTTGTTGTGAAACACAGGCTCTAGGGTGCTCAGGCTTCAGTAGTTGCAGCTTGCAAGCTCCATAGCACAGTCTCAATAGTTGTGGCTCACAGGCTTAGTTGCCCCATGGCATGTGGGATCTTCCTGGACCAAGGATTGAATAATGTTCCTTACATTGCAAGACAGATTCTTAATCACTGGACTAGCAGGGAAACCCCAGTGATGGTTTTTTAAATGGACCCACCCATAAGCTGGTGTCTTAGGCAGTAAAGAATCTGCCTGCAATGTAGGAGACGCAGGTTCAATCCCTGGGTTGGGAAGATCCCCTGGAAAAGGGAAAGGCTACCCACTCCAGTATTCTGGCCTGGAGAATTCCCTGGACTTTGTAGACCATGGTGGGGTCTCAAAGAGTCGGACACAACTGAGTGACTTTCACTTGCAAGGATGGTGATGATGACAGCAGTGCCTCAGTGATGGGCAAGGTGGGAGTCGGGACTGTTTTTTGCACACATTAGTGAAAAGTCAGAACAATCAAAACTCCAGTGAGAAGTTAAAGCCATGTCATGTCAAAATAGCTAAGTCAAAACATCTCACTTTGGCACATATGTTTCTTACTTTTATGCCTTATTCAAGCAGTGGTAAGTCCTAGCCCCAAATTGCTAACTGGTACTGATTCTTCAAGACTCAGTTTAGTCTTCACCTACTTTGGGAAGCTTCCCTGACTTCTCTCCTCACTACCAGGTGCTTTTACAGTGCTCTACACATAATTCTATACTTATTATGAACGGGATCAGAAGACTTCACCCCAAAATGTGTCACATTGGCATGGAGATTGTCTTGATTAGAAGGCAAATAAGCAACACACTCAGAAAGAGCTCTTTGCCCTCCCTCTAATAAAAGTGGAATATAAATTTCCCTTTGTAAAGGTCATCCCCCTCCTATCTCTCATAGTGGGAGGAAGAAGAGCAACCATTACACGGCAGACAGAGTCAGCACCATCATGAATGTACACAAACAACCTTACTAAAATCACCATTATCTTTTATCAGTTTTCCCCGTATATTTAGTTTCCTGAAATCTATCACTCCTAGAGGCCTAAAATGCTTCTCCTTTGTCTTGTCACTTCTCCACAGTTTATCACCCTTTGTTAAAATAGTATATAATCCCCTGTGTCTAAGCACCTCTTTGATCCATCATTTCTTTTCTATGAAGAGCCTCTGTATATATAAAAATTGAAATATTAACAAGTGAAGTGTATATGCCTTTTTTCCTGTTAATTTGACTTTTATCAATTTAATTTGCAAGCTCCAGCTACTAAACCAAGAAGGTAGAGAAGTTTTTTCTTCCCCCAAAAATTAAATTATCATTTATGTGCCCACCTTTGAAGCAGGAACTGTTTTATTCATCTTTATAAGCCCAGAACCTAGCTAAGGGAATGGCATACAGGAGACATTCAATACACGTTGACTGACTGAATGAATAAATAAATACACTAAGTCTGAAGGAACTTCAACATAGAAACTCCTATGCAACATTCTGACAGTCATTCAGTCTCTGCTAAAACATTAACAGTAACGGTCACTAGAGAAAATCACTCAATCATGGCAGCTGGTTCCGCAACAAATTCCTGATCTCAAACTGCAGCTATATCCTAAAAGCAACTCCGTATATTAATACTACTATTGGCAGTTCTCAGTTTCCACAGCTGCTACTTCAAGTTTTTTGTCTTGTTTTGTTTTCAATAGTTATTCTAAAGTGCATCTATAAGAATAAACAAATGATAATGAAAGAACGAGAAGGCAGGAAAGAAGAAAAAGAAAGAAGAGAGAAAGGGTTTCTAACAAGAGTAATAAGGTGAGACTTGGTCTATCAGCTATTAATGTATAAGATGAAAAATTAAAACACTATGGTATTGACATCAGAATAGATAGATAGATGAATGGAATAGAATAGAGTCAAAAGAAGAGCTCAAGTATATATAAGATGTAATAAATTTTAGTAGTACTATTTCTTATCAGTTAATCATGAACTAAAATCCATTTATTATATTGGAATAACTGCATAACTGTACCAAGTTATACTTCTATCATATACCATACACCAAAATAAATTCTAGACATAAATGGAAAAAATCAAAATCATAAAAATATGAGAAGAAATATAGATAATTATTTATATAACCCAGGTCAAATGAGAGCTTTTAGATATAACATTAATAACAGAAACTGCAAATAAAGCTAGTGGAGGTGATGAACAAAGCTAGTGTAGGTGATGGCATTCCAGCAAAGCTATTTCAAATCCTAAAAGATGATGCTGTTATAGTGCTGCACTAAATATGCCAGCAAATTTGGAAAATGCATCAGTGGCCACAGGATTGGAAAAGGTCAGTTTTCATTCCAATCCTAAAGAAGGGCAGTGCCAAAGAATGTTCAAACTACCACACAAGTGCATTCATTTCACATGCTAGCAAAGTAGTGCTCAAAATCCTTCAAACTAGGCTTCAACAGTATGTGAACTGAGAACTTCCAGATGTACAACTTGCATACAGAAAAGGCAGAGGAACCTGAAATCAAATTGCCAACATCCTTTGGATCATAGAAAATACTAGAGAATTCCAGAAGAACATCTATTTCCACTTCATTGACTACATGCTAAAGCCTTTGACTGTGTGGATCACAACAAACTGTGGAAAATTCTTAAAGAGATGGGAATACCAGACCACCTTACCTGCCTTCTGAAAAACCTGTATGCAGGTCAAGAAGCAACAGTTAGAACTGGACATGGAAAAATGGACTGGTTAAAAATTGGAAAATGAGTATATCAAGGCTGTATATTGTCACCCTGCTTATTTAACTTATATGCAGAGTACATCATGCAAAATGCTGGGCTGGATGAAGCACAGCTGGAATCAAAATTGTGAGGAGAAATATCCATAGCCTCAGATATGCAGATGATACCACCCTTATGGCAGAAGAGGAACTAAAGAGCTTCTTGATGAAGGTGAAAGAGAAGAGTGAAAAAGCTGGCTTAAAACTCAACATTTAAAAAACTAAGATCATGGTATCTGGTCCCATCACTTCATGGCAAATAGATGGGGAAACAATGGAAACAGTAAGAGACTTTATTTTGGGGGGCTCCAAAATCACTGCAGATGGTAACTGCAGCCATGAAATTAAAAGACGCTTGCTCCTTGGAAGAAAAGCAATGACAAACCTGGACAGTTTAAAAAGCAGGGATTATTAAAAAGCAGGGATATTACTTTGCCTACAAAGGTCTGTATAATCAAAGCTGTGGTTTTTCCAGTGGTCATGTACAGATATGAGAGCTGGACAATAAAACAGGCTGAGTGCGGAAGAATTGATGCCTTCAGATTGTGTTGTTGGAGAAGACTCTTGAGAGTCTCTTGAACAGCAAGGAAATCAAACCAGTCAATCCTAAAGGAAATTAACCTTGAATATTCACTGGAAGGACTGATGCTGAACCTGAAGCTCCAATACTTTGGCCACCTGATGCAAAGAGCTGACTCATTGGAAAAGACCCTGATACTGGGCAACATTGAAGGCAGGAGGAGAAGGGGACAGCAGAGGATAAGATGGTTGGATGGCATCACCAATTCAATGCCCATGAGTTTGCGCCAACTCCCGGAGATGGTGAAGGACAGGGAAGCCTGGCATGTTGCTGCCCATGGGGTCATAAAGAGTTGGACACTACTGAGTGACTGAACAACAAAGTAGAAACTGAAAGGAAAAAGATTGATTTTACATTAAAAATTTTAAGCTTTCTATCAAAAAAATTGCAATAAGTAAAGGTAAAGTTCAAATGTAAAGTTAAAAGATGACAGAATAACATAAAACTAAAAGATGGTTAGTATCAGTACTGAATCTTTTCTTTTTTAATATTTATTTTTCTTTATTATTTGGTTGCTCTGGGTCTTAGTTGTGACATGTGGGATCTAGATCCCTCACCAGGGTTCAAACCCCGGCCCCCTGCATTGTGAGTGTGGAGTCTTAGCCACTGGGCCATCAGGGAAGTCCCTGAATCTTTTCTTACAGAGAAATTGATAGACAAAAGAGCCAATTTACCAAACAAAGAAATACAGTAAAGAAACTTAAATGGCCAATAAATTCAGTTTATTTATTTATCTATTTTTTGGCTGCACTGCTCAGCATGTGAGATCTTAGTTCCCCAACCTGTGCCCCCCTGCAATGGAAGCGAAGAATCTTAACCACTGGACTGCCAGCTGCTGCTGCTGCTAAGTCACTTCAGTCGTGTCCGACTCTGTGTGACCCCATAGACTGCAGCCTACCAGGCTCCTCTGTCCATGGGATTTTCCAGGCAAGAGTACTGGAGTGGGTTGCCATTGCCAGGGAAGTCCCTAAATAGATGCAATTTAAAACAATAAGATGCTATTTTGTGTCAATCATATTGTTACTTTTAAATGCATAAAACCCATCATTGATGAGTGTGTAAGGAAATAGGCATGCTCTTATTTCTCTGATAGGACTGTAAATTGGTAAACTGTAATGGAAAGCAACTTAACATCTTGTACATACAGATTAAAAATTGCCTACCCTTGGGAATTCTCTGGTGGTCCAGTGGTTAGGGCTCTGCACTTTTACTGCAGGAAGCACAGGTTTGATCCCTGGTCAAGAAGCTAAAATCCTGCATGCTGCATGGCTTGGCCAAAAAAAAAAAAAAAATTGGCTACCCTTAACCCGGCAATTCCGTATCTAGGAATTTTTTACAGAAATACTTTTGGACATATGTAAGGAGTTACCTACTGAAATGTTCAGTACATCATTAATTTTTAAAGTGCAAGCAGTTTTAAATATCTAACAATTCGGTGTGTGTGTTAGTTGCTCAGTTGTGTGTAATTCTTTGCAACCCCAGGGACTGTAGCCCGCCAGGCTCCTTGATCCCTGGGATTTCCCAGGTAAGAACGCTGGAGTGGGTTGCCATTTCCTTCTCCAGGGGATCTTCCCAACCCAGGGATTGAACCCAGGTCTTCAACATTGTAAGCAGACTCTTTACCATCTGAGCCACCAGAGAAACAATACGGTTGTTGATTTTTATTTTATTATTATTATTTTAAAATTTTACTCCACACCCATGCCCCCTGCAGTGGAAGCACAGAGTCCTAACCATCAGACTGCCAGGGAAGTCCTCGTTGATTTTTAAAGTATAATAAACCTAGAGATTGAAATGTCATACTATATTACACTGGTATAAAAAGAGTAAAAGAGGCCCATGGTATATTCCTAAGTAAAAAAATTTTTTCATCATTACATCCAATTAAAAAATGGCAAAAGACTTGAATAAAAAAGTCTTTTGCCATTTTTCTCCAAAAAATTTGCAAATGGCCAATAATCACATGAAAATTATGTCAAGCATCATTAGTCATTAGGGAAATACAATTCAAAACCAAAATGAGAGCTATAAGAACAACAACAACAAACGGAAAATAACAAGTGTTGGCACAGATGTGGAGGAATTGGATCTCTCATGTATTGCTGGTAGGAGCATAAATGCTGCTTTGGAAAATAGGTTGGCATTTCCTCAATAGGTGGGCATTTCCTCAATAGGTGAGACATAGAATTACTATACGAGCCAGCAAATCTTATCTTATGCATTTACTAAACAGGTATTCAAACAAAGATTTAGATATAAATATTCATAGAGAAAGGATGGAAACAACTCAAATGACCATCAACTGATAAATGAATACATAAGATGTGGTATATCCATATAATGGAACACTTATTCCACTATGCTACAACATTGATGAACTCTGCAAATACTGTACTAAATGCAAGAAGCCAGACACAAAAGGCCACATATTGTGTGATTCCATTTATCTGAAATATCTAGACTAGGCAAATCCACGGAAACAAAAGGCATATTAATGGTTGCCATGGGCTAGGAAGAAAGAATGGGGCAAGACTGCAAAATGGCTCTGGGGTTTCCTTTTGTGATGCTGAAAGTGTTCTGGAACTAGATAGTGGTAATGATTGCAGAACACTATGAATGTATTAAATGCCACTGAATTGTATACTTTAAAATAGTTAAAATAGTGAAATGTATGTTATGTGAATTTTACCACAATAAAAAAGCACATTACAAAACAGTAGGTATAGTTGGTTTTGTTTTTCTGAAGTATATGCATAGGAAAAAATGTGTAGAAGGATAGGGACTCCTCTGGTGGTCCAGTGGTTAAGAATTGCCTTCCAGTGCAGGGGATGCAGGTCTGATCCCTAAACAGTTTCTGATCAGTCTCTTTCAGTCTTGCCTAACTCTGTGACTCCATGGAGCCTGCCAGGCTCCTCTGTCCTTCACTATCTCCCTGAGATTGCTCAAACTTATGTCCATTGAGTCGGTGATGCCATCCAACCATCTCATCCTTTGTTACCCCCTTCCCCTCCTGCCCTCAATCTTTCCCAGCATCAAGGTCTTTTCGAATGAGTCAGCTCTTCACATTAGATGGCCAAAGTATTGGAGCTTCAGCTTCAGCATCAGTCCTCTCAAGGAATGTTCAGGGTTGATTTCCCTTAGGATTGGCTGGTTTGATCTCGTTGTAGTTCAAGGGACTCTCAAGAGTCTTCTCCAGCCCTACGGTTCAAAAACATCAATTCTTCAGCACTCAGCCTTCCTTATTATCTGGCTCTCATATCCATACATGACTACTGGAAAAACTGTAGCTTATACACACACACACATAATCTGGGTTTTAAATATTATTTTAAAATTTTCCTGGAGGATACATGAGCATCGTGTAGTGTGAGAAGCTCCCTTTGTCTCACACCTTCAATTTACAACTAGTGAAACATCCCTGACTCAAGAAAAGCTCCCTACCCAACACACCAGGATGCTAGAGAGATCCATACATCTGTACATGTGAAGGTGGGTGTGGATTGGAACACAGAGGAGGTGGAAGGTGGGGAAACAGCCTAGGCAGTGCCCAGGATCCCAGCCCCTTGGTCACAGTAGCTGAGCCCAGCAAACAGCGGAGCAGGAGGAGAGGCAGCAGACACAACTTCAACATCTCTGCTGCACAGGAAACAGGTCAGCGGCACTGGCGGGGCCGAGACAGTCCCTCCAGCTGTGGTGACGCCTACAGCTCACCGTGCTCCCCTGCCCTTGCCTACTGCAGCAGTTACTGCAAGCCAGACAACCCCAGGCATGGTGGAGGTGTCCCTGACCCTGGCTCCCCCAGCTCTTCCCCTCCTCTCTCATCATGGTGGCAATGCTTGCAACCCAGACAACTTCGGACAAAACAAAGGTTCCCGCCGCCCCAGTGCCCCTGGTGGTGACACCAGCAACACCAGTGTTACTAGCAGCAGCAAGGCACTAGGAACCCCAGAGGCATAGGCAGCTATGATAAGGGCAGCAGTGACACCTTTGGCAAAAGTAATGGAAGATGGAAAGTGCTAATTCTCAAATCTGGGCAGCAGCTCTGGTAAGAGAAACCAAAAACTTGTGCTATAGCACCACCTACCGATAAGCAAAAGAAAGGCCTTCTAGTGACCGGTCTGTTAAATTGTTAAAAGTAAACAAAACTACTTAAATAAGAAAAGTGTTCACTATTTCCAATGCGCTGGCAGAGGATCGGTTCATCAAGCATCATAAAAAAACATAACACAGTATCAAAAAAAGATAATGACAAGTCCATAGAACTGAAACAAAATTACAGAAGACTTCTAATCCAACTGTTAAAGAATTCAAAAATAGCTGTCATGAAGAAATTAAATGAGCTACAAGAAAATACAGAAAACAGCTCAATGAGCTCAGGAATAGAATCAATGAACAGAAGGAGTATTTTACCGAAGAGAATGAAACTCTAAAAAAGAACCAAGTAGAAATTGTGGAGATGAAGGGCTCAATAAATGAGATGAAGAATGCATTAGAAAGCACTGAAAACAGAGGCCATATAGAAGAGATAATTCAGACTCAAAGATGGAAATCTAGAAATGATTCATGTAGAAGAGGAGATAATAAAACTAAGTTTTGTTTTATTTTCAATGAAGAAACTATGAGAACTATCTACATTAGGAAAGGCAACATAAAGATAATGGATATCCCAGAAGAAAGGAGGAAGAGGGAGCAATTTAAAGAAATAATAAGTATTATTTAAAGAAATAATAACTGAGAATTTTCCAAACCTGGGGAAGGAAATGGATGTATACATTCATGAAGCTAGTACAACATCTAATTATATCAGTGCAGAAAGACATTTTCCAAGACATATTAAAACTGTCAAAAGTCAGTGATAAAGAAAGAATTTAAAAGACATCGAGGGAAAAAACAGTAACCTACAAAGGTACCACAATAGGCTATCAGCATATTTCTCAGTAAAACCTCTACAGGCAGGAAGACAGCAAAATGACATACTCAAAATACTGAAAGATAGAAACTTTCAGCCAACAATACTCTATCCAGCAAAGTTATTATTCAGATATGAAGGAGGAATAAAGGCTTTCCCAGACCAACAAAAGCTGAGAGAGTTCATCACCACTAGATCTATTTACAAGAAATGTTGAAGGGAGCTTTTAAACCTGAAACAAAAAGGCAAAAGTACACAAAACTTTGAGTAAGGTGATGAATAGACAGAATCAGAAAAATGAGAACTCTGTATCAGAATACTGTTAAACAATATAGTATAAAGTTTAAAGGGAGAAAAGTATTTAAAATAACTATAGCTTCTTCAATTTGGTAATGAACTCATGATATAAAGAAGGATAATTTGTGACAATAAGAACATGGAAGGGAAGAATAAAAGGACAAACCTATATAGACACATGAAGACAAGATGCTATTAGCAGAAAAAGAAACTATAGTCCTAAAAAGGACTATTTTATCTTTGAGATATTTTATACAAACCTCATGGTAACCACACACACACACACACACACAAAATTGGAGCAGAAACATGAAACATGAACAAGAGGAAACATAAAAACATCATAGAAAACCACCACACCAAAATAACAGACAGAAACACAAGGGAAAAGAAACAATGGAGATAAAGAGGAACTAGAAAACAGAAGATTAAATGGCAGGACTAAGTCCTTCTCTATCAATACTCACCTTAAATGCAAATGGATTGAATTCACTAAGTAAAGGATACAGAGTGGCTGGATGGATTAAAAAACAAGACCCAACTATATGCTGCCTTTGGGAGACTTAGCTCTAAAGACCAACATAGGCTCAAAGTGAAGGGATGGAAGATGATACCCCAATCAAATGGCAGCCAAAATAAAGCAGGTACAACCACTACTCATATCAGATAAAACAGACTTTAAGAAAATAAAGTAACAAGAGACAAAGATGTACCTAATGACAAAGGGGACAATCCTTCAAGAAGATATAACATTCATTGATATAGATGGAACTAATATATACAAATCAATTATTAATAGACCTATAAAGAGAAATTGACAGCAGCACAATAATAGTTGGGAACTTTAACATCCCACTACATCAATGGATAGATTATCCAGACAGAAATTCAATGAGAAAAATATCAGACTTAAATCAGGTGAACTTAATAGATTTATGCAGAAGACCCCGTTCAAAAGCAATAGAATACGCATTCTTCTCAAGTGAACATAGACTATTTTCAAGGATATAGACTAGATGCTGGGACATGATACAGCTTTCAGTAAATTTAAGAAGCCTGAAATCACATCAAACATTTTTTCCATACATAACAATGTGAAACTAGAAATAAGTTATGAGAAAAAAGCTGGGAAAAATACGTGGAAACTGAACAACATGTTACTGAGAAACGATTGAGTCAATGAAGAAATAAAAGGAGAAATATAAAAAACACCTGAATACAAAAATAATGACATACCAAAATCGATGGGATGCAGCAAAAGCAGTACTAGAAGGAAAATTTATGGCAACATAAGCCTACCTCAAGAAACAAGAAAAATCTCAAATAAACAACTTAACCTTATATTTAAAGGAACTAGAAAAGAACAAATGAAGCCCCAAAAAGGAAATAATAAAAATCAGAGTGGAATTAAATTAAATAGAGACTAAAAAGATATCAGAAAAGATCAATGAAGCTAAGAGTTGGTTCTTCGAAAAGATAAAAAAAATAAAGACAAAATCAGAAATGAAAGAAGAGGAATTATAAGAGAAACAACAGAAATACAAAGGATTATAAGAGAATGCTATGAACAGCTATACAACAACAAATTGGACAACCTAAAAAATAGGTAAATTCTTTGAGTATAGAACCATACAACAAAGACTGAATCATCAAGAAATAGAAAATCTGAATAGACTGATCTCTAGTAATGAGATTGAAACAGTAATAAAAACCTCCCAAAAAACAAAAGTCCAAGACAAGATGGCTTCTCTGGTGAATTCTACCAAACATTCAAAGGATATTTAATACCAATCCTCAAGCTATTCCAAAAAAATTGAAGAGGAGGCAATGCTTCCTAACTCGTTTTACAAAATGATTATGCCGATACCAAAACCAGACAAGAGCACCACACAAAAAAGGAAATTACAGGTCAATATCACTGATGAATATAGATGCAAAAATCCTCAACAAAATATTAGCTAACCAAGTACAATAGTACATTTAAGTTATTGCACACCATGATCATGCTTCCCTGGTGGATCAGCTGGTAAAAAAATCCTCCTGCAATGCAGGAGGCCTTGGTTCAATCCCTGGGTCAGGAAGATCCCTTGGAGAAGGGGTAGGCTACCCACTCCAGTCTTCTTGGGCTTACCTGGTGGCTCAGATGGTAAAGAACCTGTCCGCAATGTGGGAGACCTGGCTTTGTTCCCTGGGTTGGGACAATCCCCTGGAGGAGGGCATGGCAACCCACTCCAGTATTCTTGCCTGGAGAATCCCCATGGACAGCGGAGCCTGACCGACTGCAGTCCATGGGGTCACAAAGAGTTGGACATGACAGCAAGTAAGCACAGCACAGCACACCATGATCAAGTGAGATATATTCCAGGTATGCAAGGATGGTTCAACATCTGCAAGTCAATCAGCATGATACACCACATTAGAAATGAAGGATAAAAATCATATGATTATTTCAGTAGAGTAGAAAAAGCATTTAACAAGATCCAGCATCTACTTATCTGGGTCATGAAGATCTTTTTTGTACAGTTCTTCTGTGTATTCTTGCCACTTCTTAATATCTTCTGCTTCTGTTAGGTCCATACCATTTCTGTCCTTTATTGGGCTCATCTTTGCATGAAATGTTCCCTTGGTATCTCACATTTTCTTGAAGAGATTGCTAATCTTTCCCATTCTATTGTTTTCCTCTATTTCTTTGCATTGATCATTGAGGCAGGCTTTCTTCTCTCTCCTTGCTATTCTTTGGAACTCTGAATTCAAGTGAGTATATCTTTCCTTTTCTCCTTTGCCTTTTACTTCTCTTCATTTCTCAACTATTTATAACTCGTCAGACAACCATTTTGCCTTTTGCATTTCTTTTTATTGAGGATGATCTTGATTACTGCCTCCTGTACAATGCCATGAACCTCTATTCATAGTTCTTCAGGCACTTTGTCTATCAGATCTAATCCCTTGAATCTATTTGTCACTTCCACTGTTTAATTGTAAGGGATTTGATTTAGGTCATACCTGAATGGTCTAGTGGTTTTCCCTACTTTCTTCAATTTAAGTCTGAAACTGGCAATAAGGAATTCATGATCTGAGCCACAATCAGCTCCCAGTCTTGTTTTTGCTGACTATATAGAGCTTCTCCATCTTTGGCTGCCAAGAATATAATCAATCTGATTTCAGTATTGACCATCTGGTGATGTCCATGTGTAGAGTTTTCTCTTGTGTTGTTGGAAGAGGGTGTTTGCTATGATCAGCATGTTCTCTTGGCAAAACTCTGTTAGCCTTTGACTTGCTTTGTTTTGTACTCCAAGGCCAAATTTGCCTGTTACGCCAGGTAGCTCTTGACTTCCTACTTTTGCATTCCAGTCCCCTATAATGAAGAAGACATCTTTTTTGGGTGTTAGTTCCAGAAGGTCTTGTATGTCTTCATAGAACTGTTCAACTTCAGCTTCTTCAGCATTACTGGTTGGGGCATGGACTTGGATTACTGTGATATTGAATGCTTTGCCTTGGAAACGAACAGAGATCGTTTTGGCATTTTTAAGATTTCATCCAAGTACTGCATTTTGGACTTCTTTGTTGACCATGATGGCTACTCCATTTCTTCTTAGGGATTCTTGCCCACAGTAGTAGATATAATGGTCATCTGAGTTAAATTAATCCATCCCAGTCCATTTTAGTTCACTGATTCCCAAAATGTCACTCACCTAAGTGGGCCTTAGGAATCATCACTATGAACAAAGCTAGTGGAGGTGATGGTATTCTATTTCAAATCTTAAAAGATGATGCTGTGAAAGTGCTGCACTCAATAGCCAGCAAATCTGGAAAACTCAGCAGTGGCCACAGGACCGGAAAAGGTCAGTTTGCATTTCAATCCCAAAGAAAGGCAATGCCAAAGAATCTTCAAACTACCACACAATTGCACTCATCTCACACGCTAGCAAAATAATTCTCAAAATTCTCCAAGCCAGGCTTAAACAGTACATGAACTGTGAACTCCCATTGTTCAAGTTGGATTTAGAAAAGGCAGAGGAATCAGAAATCAAATTGACAACATCTTCTGGATCATTGAAAAAGCAAGAGAGTTCCAGAAAAACATCTACTTTTGCTTTATTGACTACACCAAAGCCTTTGACTGTGTGGATCACAACAAACTGTGGAAAATTCTTAAAGAGATGGGAATACCAGACCACCTGACCTGCCTCCTGACAAATCTGTATGCAGGTCAAGAAGCGACAGTTAGGAATGGACATGGAACAACAGACTGGTTCCAAATCAGGAAAGGAGTATGTCAAGGCTGTATATTGTCACCTTGCTTATTTAACTTATGCAGAGTATATCATGCGAAATGCTAGACTGGATGAAGTACAAACCGGAATCAAGATTGCCAGGAGAAATATCAATAACCTCAGATATGCAGATGACACCACCCTTATGGCAGAAAGCGAAGAACTAAAGAGCCTCTTGATGAAAGTGAAAGAGGAGAGTGAAAAAGTTGGCTTAAAGCTCAACATTCAGAAAAAGAAGATCATGGCATCTGGTCCCATCACTTCATGGGAAATAGATGGGGAAACAGTGGGGGGCTCCAAAATCACTGTAAATGGTGACTACAGCCATGAAATTAAAAGACGCTTGCTCCCTGGAAGAAAACCTTTGACCAACCTAGACAGCATATTAAAAAGCAGGGACATTATTTTACCAACAAAGGCCCATCTAGTCAAAGCTATGATTTTTCCAGTAGTCATGTATGGATGTGAGAGATGGACCATAAAGAAAGCTGAGTAGCGAAGAATTGATGCTTTTGAACTGTGATGTTGGAGAAGACTCTTGAGAGTCCCTGCAAGGAGGACTGCAAGGAGATCCAACCAGTCCATCCTAAAGGAAATCATTCCTGAATATTCATTGGAAGGACTGATGCTGAAGCTGAAACTCCAATACTTTGGCCACCTGATGTGAAGAACTGACTCATTGGAAAAGACCCTGATGCTGGAAAAGATTGAAGGCAGGAAGAGAAGGGGACAACAGAGGATGAGATGGTTGGATGGCATTACTGACATGATGGATATGAGTTTGAGTAGGAGGCTCCAGGAGTTGGTGATGGACAGGGAAGCCTAGCACGTTGCAGTCCATGGAGTCGCAAAGAGTCAGACATGACTGAACTGAACTGAATGTCCACTTATGATAAAAACTCTCAATAAAGTGGATATAGAGAGAACAAACCTCAACATGATAAAGGCCATTTATCACAAGCCCACAACTAATATCATACTCAGGGTAAAAAACTGAAAACTATCGGCCTAAGATCAGGAACAAGATAGGGATGCCCACTCACACCATTTTTATTCAATGTAGCATTGGCAGCCCTAGTCAGAGAAGTTATACAAGAAATAGAAATAAAAATTAAAAAAATAGAAATAAAAATAAACTATAAAAAAAGGTTTAGTTTTATCAAGCTATAAAACTGTCACTATTTGCAGATGACAATATCTTATGTATAAAAAACCCTAAAGATTCCACTAACGATTATTATAAACAATAAATGAATACAGAAAAGTTGCAGCATATAAAATCAACATACAAAAATCAGTTCCATTTCTATATACTAACAATAAACTATCAGAAAGAAATTAAGAAAGCAATCATGTTTACAATTGCAATGAGAAGAACAATATACACAGGAATAAATTAAACCAAGGAGGTGAAAACCCTATACACTGAAAACTATTAGGACATTGTTGAAAGAAATTGCAAAAGACACAAAGAAATGGAAAGGTATTTTGTACTTATGAATTGAAGAACTAACATTGTGTAAATATTCATATAACCTAAAGTTATCTACAGATTCAATGTAATTCCTTTCAAAATCCCAATGAAATTTTTCATAGAAATAGAAAAGAAAAATCTAAAATTTATATGGAACCACCAAAAAACTCAAAAAGCCAAGGCAAACTTGAGTAAAAAAAAACAAAGCTCGAGGTATCACACTCCCTGATTCAAAATTATACTACAATGCTAGAGTAATCAAAACAGCATGGTATTGGCAGAAAATCAGACATACAGATCAATGGAATAGAATTAAGAGCCCAGACACAAACCCACATATTTATGGATTATTTCAATTTGTGACAAATTAGTCAAGACCATACAATGGAGAACAGCAAATCTCTTCAATGGTGTTGATAAAACTGTACAGTCACATAAAAAAGAATGAAGCTAGATCACCATCTTACACCATACACAAAATCAACTCAAAATGGATTTAAAAAAAAGAAAAACTTGAAGACCTGAAATCATAAAAGTCCTGGAAGAAAACAGGCAATATGCCCTTTAATATTGCTCTTAGTAATATCTTTTTGCATATGTTTTCTCAGGCAAGGGAAATAACCTTGAAAATAAACAAATGGGTGAGAGTTCCCTGGTAGTCTAGTGGTTAGGACTCTGTGCTTTCATTGTCGAAGATTTGACTTCAGTCTCTGGTCAGGGCATGAAGATCCCACAGACAACATGGCATGACCAAAAAATAAATAGATAAATAAATGGGACTACATCAAACTAAAAGGTTTTGCCCAGCAAAGGAAACCACCAACAAAACAAATGGAAGAAGACATTTGCAAATCATATATACAATTAGGGGTTAACATTCAAAATATATAAAGAACACATACAACTGAACAAAAACAAACAAAAAAAATGCAATTGAAAAATGGGCTGCTGCTAAGTCACTTCAGTCGTGTCCGACTCTGTGTGACCCCATAGACAGCAGCCCACCAGGCTCCCCTATCCCTGGGATTCTCCAGGCAAGAACACTGGAGTGGGTTGCCATTTCCTTCTCCAATGCATGAAAGTGAAAAGTCAAAGTGAAGTCGCTCAGTTGTGTCCGACTCTTCGCGACCCCATGGACTGCAGCCCACCAGGCTCCTCCGTCCATGGGATTTTCCCAGGCAAGAGGACTGGAGTGGGGTGCCATTGCCTTCTCCGGAAATATGGGCAGAGGCTATGAATAGACATTTTCCCAAAGAAGACATGGAGATGGCTAACAGACAAATGAAGATATGTTCAACACCACTAATTATTAGGGAAATACAAATCAAAACAGCAGGAAATTATCACCTCACACTTATTAGAATGCCTATTATCAAAAATACAATAAATAGCAAATGTTGGAGAGGATGTAGAGAAAAGGGAATTCTCATATACTGTTGGTGGGATTGTAAATTTGTGTACCCATAATGGAGATTCCTCAAAAAATTAAGAATAGATCTACTATACAATTCAGGTATTCCACTCCTGAGTATTCAAAGAAGACAAAAACACTAATTTGAAAAGATATACACACCTCTATGTTCATTGCAACATTATTTACAATAACCAAGATATGGAAACCACCTATGATCTTATCAGTGGATGAATGGATCAAGATGTGACACACACACACACATATATAAGTATATATATATATATACACACACAGTATATAATCCATATATATATATATACAGTATATAATCCATATATATATATTCACAGTATATAATCCATATATATATATTCACAGTATAAAATCCATATATATATATTCACAGTATATAATCCATATATATATAGTATATAATCCATATATATATTCACAGTATATAATCCATATATATAGTATATAATACATAAATATATATATATACAGTATATAATCCATATATATATGTACTGTATATATATATATATATATATATACACCACTCAGTCATAAAAAGGTGAAATCTTGCTATTTGTGACAGCCTGGATGGCTCTTGAGGGTATTATGCTAAGTGAAATAAGACAGATGGAGAAAGACAAATATCATATGATTTCACTCATGTGGAATGTAAAATATAAATAAATAAATGAATAACCAAAACACATAGACATGGAAAACAAATTGGTTCTATACAGGAAGGAGGTTGAGAGGGAAGGTGAAATAAGTAAAGGAGATCAACTGTATAGTGATGGATGGAAGCTAGACTTTTGGTGGAAAGCACACTTGTGTTGTGAAGTTGCTCAGTCATGTCCGAGTCTTTGTGACCCCATGGACTGTAGCCCACCAGGCTCCTCCATCCATGGAATTTTCTAGGCAAGAGTACGGGAGTGGGTTGCACACTATTGTGTATTTAAAAGCGAAATTATAATGTTGTACACATGAAACTAATATGTTACAAATCAATGTTGCCTCAATTTAAAAAATAAAATTTAAAAAAGTATGCCATTTCCCAATCAACTGAAAAGAGAAAGTTAAATCAACTTGAAGTGGGAAAAAAAAGTTTTTCTTGTATTGAGCCAAAAACTCTTTTTACTTGTTAAATGAAACCTTTAGTTGGGGAAAAATTGATAGGGTTTTAAAGGTAAATAGCACCAAGGAATCTGGAAACTACTAAAATGATGATGGAACAGAACATTCAGAGAAACAAGTAAACATGTACTTAGAAAGAAAAAAATCTCTTTCATAGCTAACTGAGTCTAAGATGTTACTGTAGGGGAGATCAGATCAGATCAGATCAGTCGCTCAGTCGTGTCCAACTCTTTGCACCCCATGAATCGCAGCACGCCAGGCCTCCCTGTCCATCACCAACTCCCGGAGTTCACTCAGACTCACGTCCATCGAGTCAGTGATGCCATCCAGCCATCTCATCCTCTGTCGTCCCCTTCTCCTCCTGCCCCCAATCCCTCCCAGCATCAGAGTCTTTTCCAATGAATCAACTCTTTGCATGAGGTGGCCAAAATACTGGAGTTTCAGCTTTAGCATCATTCCTTCCAAAGAAATCCCAGGGCTGATCTCCTTCAGAATGGACTGGTTGGGATCTCCTTGCAGTCCAAGGGACTCGAAACAGTCTTCTCCAACACCACAGTTCAAAAGCATCAATTCTTCAGTGCTCAGTCTTCTTCACAGCCCAACTCTCACATCCATACATGACCACAGGAAAAACCATAGCCTTGACTAGATGGACCTTTGTTGGCAAAGTAATGTCTCTGCTTCTCAATATGCTATTTAGGTTGGTCATAACTTTTCTTCCAAGGAGTAAGCGTCTTTTAATTTCATGGCTGCAGTCACCATCTGCAGTGATTTTGGAGCCCAAAAAAATAAAGTCTGACCCTGTTTCCACTGTTTCCCCATCTATTTGCCATGAAGTGATGGGACCGGATGCCATGATCATTTTCTGAATGTTGAGCTTTCAGCCAACTTTTTCACTCTCCTCTTTTACTTTCATCAAGAGGCTTTTGAGTTCCTCTTCACTTTCTGCCATAAGGGTGGCGTCATCTGCATATCTGAGGTTATTGATATTTCTCCTGGCAATCTTGATTCCAGCTTGTGCTTCTTCTAGCCCAGTGTTTCTCATGATGTACTCTGCATAGAAGTTAAATAAGCAGGGTGACAATATACAGCCTTGATGTACTCCTTTTCCTATTTGGAACCAGTCTGTTGTTCCATGTCCAGTTCTAACTGTTGCTTCCTGACCTGCATACAGATTTCTCAAGAGGCAAGACAGGTGCCATCTCTTTCAGAATTTTCCACAGTTTATTGTGATCCACACAGTCAAAGGCTTTGGCATAGTCAATAAAGCAGAAATAGATGTTTTTCTGGAACTCTCTTAAGGCAAGCAAATAAAAGGGAATAAGGATGCAACAGAATCATATTAAGAGGTACAGACTAGAAGTTTCTTTTGGAATTGACTGTAACAAATAGTGCTAGGGAATTAAAAAATAACTCAGGGAAAAAATTAGAAAACTATTTTCCAAATCTGTTATCTCTGACTACAGCTGCCAACTGGGTTGTAAGGACATATGGGCTGTAAATGTGGTTTGTGTTCATGAAAAAACCTTCAGAAGGGACCAGAGAAAATAACAGATATGTGCAGTCATGTAGCATTTATAATAATAATGATGATGATATCTTCATTTCTAATAATAGTTCTTACATGTAACTTTGTCATGCTTACTCTGTGCTTCACCCTATCTTAAGCACTTCTAGTGTCTTAATTCAATTAATCCTTACAATATCCCTAAAAAGCAGGCACTAACATCTTTGTAGTCCTTTTGGGAAGTCCAGGGGGTCAAAACTATTTTCAAAATAATACTAAGATTTTTTTTTCTTTTTTCATTCTCATGTGTTTACAGGTACACAGAGGAAATCTCCAGAGGCTACAGGAAGCATAATGACATCATCACTTTAATGGCTAATAGACAATGGGTTTGTATAGTCTTGTGTTTTCTGGGGTTTTCTTTTTATGAACTTTTATTGGCATATAAATTGCTTTACAATGTTGTGTTAGGTTTCTACTGTGCAGCAAAGTGAATCAGGTATACATATATCCAGTCTTCTAAAGATTCCCTTCCTATTTAGGTCACCACAGAGCACTGAGTAGAGTTCCCTGTGCTATACAGTAGGTTCTCATCTATTTTATACATAGTAGGGTATATATCTGGGATTTTCTAAGGTTAAACTGTTTGGGATCCTAAAACCAAAAAGTTTGAGAACCATTGCCCTAACGTAAACTGTTATCTGGTTTCTGAAGGAATAATCATGACTGATTGCCATAATTTACTCATTCTTTCATTCAATAATTACTGAATTATTATGCCAGGTATACGGATTACATTGGTGGATAAGAGTGGCATGGTACCTTGAGTTTGGTGTGATGGTTCTAAAACATTAGGGTGCACGGGAGTCCCTTGGTAAGTTAACTAAAAGTACAAATTAAAATGCAGATTAATTTTTGAAGGGGTGGGGCTCAGGAATTTTTATATATATCCACTAACTATACATTGGCAAATGCTGGTCTAGTAGTTGTTTAGCATGAAGAGAAAAATTGGAGAAATGAAAGTGATCACCACAGACTTTGAGTCTGCTAAACAGCCATACCATAAACATTGTCAGAAAAACTCTTACATTCTTGACCTGCGTACAGATTTGTCAGGAGGCAGGTCAGGTAGTCTGGTGTTCCCATCTCTTTAAGAATTTTCCACAGTTTGTTGTGATCCACACAGTCAAAGGCTTCGGTGTGGTCAATAAAGCAAAAGTAGATGTTTTTCTGGAACTCTTTTGCTTTTTCAATGATCCAGCAGATGTTGGCAATTTGATCTCTGGTTCCTCTGAGATGAGAGATACTATAACATATTTGTATAGTGGAAGAAATTGATGGTGCAGAAGAGAGAGGGTATAACTGTAGGAGCAAAGCCTGTGAATAAGGAAAAGGGATTGGAATCTAGCACACAGATGAGGGGATTGGCCTTAAATGTTAATGAGAATAGTTCATCCATTGTCACAAGAGAGAAGGCAGACAGGTATAGACCTAGGTGTTTCATAGCTTGGTGAAAAAGTTTTTGGTAGCAAGATGATGGAGTAGAAGGACGTGCGCTCATCTTCTCCTGTAAGAATTCCAAAATTACAACTCGCTGCTGAACAACCATCGACAGGAGAATGTTGCTGCTGCTGCTGTTAAGTCGCTTCAGTCGTGTCCGACTCTGTGCGACCCCACAGATGGCAGCCCACCAGGCTCCCCCGTCCCTGGGATTCTCCAGGCAAGAGTACTGGAGTGGGGTGCCATCACCTTCTCTGAGAAGGAGAATATTGGATCCCACCAAAAAAGATACCCCACATCCAGGGGCAAAGGAGAAGCCCCAGCAAGATGGTAGGAGGGGTGAAATCGCATTTAGAATCAAACCCCACACCTACCAGAGACCCTCGTAGGACTCAAACAAACCTTGTGCACACCAGGATCCAGAGACCCCACAGAGACTGAGTACTGTACAGCAAACCTAGTCATGTCCTGTATACTATATGTGGCCTACTCTTGAGAGCAAACACTATTATCCCCATTTTAGAGATGAACTAGAATTAATTTTATAACTCACTTCATATTTCACTGAGAAAATACAGAAATGCAATTGAAAACTTAACTTTTTCACCAAGCTACTGAACTACCTAGGCCTATACCTGTCTGCCTTCTCTCCTGTGACAATGGATGAACTATTCTCATTAACATTTAAGGCCAATCCCCTCATCTGTGTGCTAGATTCCAATCCCTTTTCCTTACTCACAAGCTTTGCTCCCATAACTATATCCTCTCTCTTCTACACCATCAATTTTTTCCTCTATAAAATATGTTATAGTATCTCCCATCTTTGGAGAAAAACAAAATTTTGTTTCTCTCATGACATTGCCTATTTTCTCTGCTCTCCTGTGTCAATGGCAGTGTAAGTTATGCTTGGTCACATATAACATAAAATCCAAAATCTATGAGACAGGGTCTGTTTTCTTTTATATAAAGGAAGCTCAGAGGTAGAGATTATGGGTTCCTACTGTCCCCAGGGACCCAAACTCCTCTGTCTTCCTGCTTGGCCATCCTTTGCATATAACTTCCATGCTCAAGGTCACCTTCTGACCCAATATACCTACTGTACTCCAGACATCTTATCTATGTTCCAGTTTTCAGCATACCAAAATCTAAAAAAGATATGACTTATGACTAAGCACTTCCTGGAAGGTAAAGCAAGAACAATTTCTAGTGGATTAGTAATATTGCCTCTTTAGCTGGATAGTGAGTGATTGCATTTTATTTTTAATCACTATATAATAAATAGACATGACTAACCAAATAGGAAAAGGAGTACGTCAAGGCTGTATATTGTCACCCTGTTTATTTAACTTATATGCAGAGTACATCATGAGAAACGCTGGACTGGAAGAAACACAAGCTGGAATCAAGATTGCCAGGAGAAATATCAATAACCTCAGATATGCAGATGACACCACCCTTATGGCAGAAAGTGAAGAGGAACTACAAAGCCTCTTGATAAAAGTGAAAGTGGAGAGTGAAAAAGTTGGCTGAAAGCTCAACATTCAGAAAACGAAGATCATGGCATCCGGTCCCATCACTTCATGGGAAATAGATGGGGAAACAGTGGAAACAGTGTCAGACTTTATCTTTTTGGGCTCCAAAATCACTGCAGATGGTGACTGCAGCCATGAAATTAAAAGACGCTTACTCCTTGGAAGGAAAGTTATGGCCAACCTAGATAGCATATTCAAAAGCAGAGACATTACTTTGCCAACAAAGGTTCGTCTAGTCAAGGCTATGGTTTTTTCCTGTGGTCATGTATGGATGTGAGAGTTGGACTGTGAAGAAGACTGAGCACTGAAGAATTGATGCTTTTGAACTGTGGTGTTGGAGAAGACTCTTTCGAGTCCCTTGGACTGCAAGGAGATCCAACCAGTCCATTCTGAAGGAGATCAGCCCTGGGATTTCTTTGGAAGGAATGATGCTAAAGCTGAAACTCCAGTATTTTGGCCACCTCATGCGAAGAGTTGACTTATTGAAAAAGACTCTGATGCTGGGAGGGATTGGGGGCAGGAGGAGAAGGGGACGACAGAGGATGAGATGTCTGGATCGCATCACTGACTCGATGGAAATGAGTCTGAGTGAACTCTGGGAGTTGGTGATGGACAGGGAGGCCTGGCATGCTGCTATTCATGGGGTCGCAAAGAGTCGGACACGACTGAGTGACTGATCTGATCTGATCTGATGTTTAAAATACTCTCTTGTAGATTTTCAGTGTTTAAAACAATCACTTGACAAAAGAAAAACAAAATAAATGAAGAGAAAGAAAGAATTAATAAAGAACAATCTGACATTAATAAAATGGGAAATTGATACATTGTAGAAATAATAAAAATCGCAAAACAGAATGTTTTCAAAGGTTGATAAAAATCCTCTGCCAAGTGTTATTAAGGAAAATAAAACAAATATATGAAGAATGTGTAAGGCAATAAAACCACAGAAACACACAAAAGAAATTAGTAGCTAATACAAATTTATGAAAGAGTTACTAAGGGTCAGACACTGTTTTAGATATTGTATCATTTAAATTTCACACGTGTAAATATTATGTAATTTAATTTTCACGACAGTTTTATACATAAAATAGATTTTACTGTTATCTCTATTTCCCAAATGAGACAAACTTAGCAGAGAGAGGTAAAGAATTTCCCCAAATTTACATTGCTAGTAAGTGACAGAGCTAGATTAGAATTAGGCAGTGTATGTCTTTAATCCTTTCTCAACATTGCCTTTCTTCAAATGTTTATCTCATGGAGGGTTGTTGTCCAGAAGATCCTTACAGACCACTTTATCCTTTTCTTATTTTATGGTAGAGGATCTTTTTTTGGATTGTCCTAAAAAATGGAACAAACTCTTTGGAGAGATTTAGAAGAGTAAGTGGAGATGCTGTTGACCTAAAGAACAAATACAAAATTTATAAGAAAATATTATGTACAACTCACGGCAATAAATTTGAAAATCTAGAAGAAGGAAATAATTTTTGAGCAAAATATAAATGATGAAATTGACTTAATAAGCAGGGAAAAACCTAAAATGAAATTAATAACTGTATAAGAAATTGGAAGTATAATTAAAGGTCTACCTTTTAAAGACACACCAGTCTCAGGTGGTTTTACAGCAGAGCATGTATCATTTTTAAAGAACAAGTATTCCTATCTTTTTTAAATTATTCCACACCACTGGAAAAAAAAAGGGGGGGGGCTTCCCTGCTGACTCAGTGGTAAAGAATTCAACCGCCAATTCAGGACCTGTAGGTTCCATCCTTGGGTGGGGAAGACCCCCTAGAGGAGGACATGGTAATCCACTCTGGCATTCTTGCTGGGAAAATCCCATGGGCAGAGGAGTCTAGCGGGCTACAGTCCATGGAATCGCAAAGAATCAGATACAGCTGAAGCAACTGAGCATGCACAGGGGCCGATAGAAAGGAAAAGGTGGAGCATGAGACACGCAGGGTCTTAGTTTCTCGACCAGGGATCAAACTTGTGCACCCTGCAGTGGACGCATGGAGACTTAACCACTGGGCCACCAGGGAAGTCCAGGAATGTCTATCATGTACTAAATGATTTACCTGTAATATCTAACTGAACACCTAAAACTCACACCAGTTAAAAGATGAGATATCTGAGACTCAGAAAAACTAAGTAACTTGCCTAAGTTCATTCAGTTTAGAAGCAACTAAGTAGTTACTTGTCCAGGAAAAAAGTCAATAAAGAGAATATCATCTGAGCTTCTGAAATTGTTACAGTATTATTCAAATAATTAGACAATTTAAAAAATGTTAAAGTCAAGGAGTCAGTTTTTACAAAGAGGTGATTGTAAATAAGGAAGGATTTCCCCCAAGCAGTGAAGGTCTTCAAGGTATTTAAGGGGAGAACTTCATTGTGAAGAATATAAATGTCAGTTTGTAATAAAAAATATTCACACACATGGAAACATGAAAGAAACATCTGAATAAAGGCATGCCTAAATATTTCCAGTGGGTCCAATTATGCAACTAGCAGACATTCCTTACTTCTTTTTAGTCTCTATGACATGATCCGTTCTTTCTGTGGCAGTAGATGCAGAGGCCCCTGCAGACCAGAGAGTGCCTCCTATGAATAGAGCTGAGCATGGGATAAAGTTCCCTCAGCTTTCTAAAGATATGTGGTGATGAATTAAGAAGATCATTCCATTATTTTTCTTTCCCAAACCTTTCTTAAAGCTTCTTTCACATCCTTGTTTCTCAAAGAGTAGATAAGGGGGTTGAGCAGTGGGATCACCACTGTGTAGATCACAGCAACTGTGCGGTCTTGGGTCAGGGAGTAGCTGGACCTGGGGCGCAGGTACATGAAAAGTGTTGTGCCATAGAAGAGGCACAAAGCAGTGAAGTGGGAAGCACAGGTGGAAAAGGCCTTGAATCTGCCCTGGGCTGAGTTCATTCTCAGGATGGTGATGAGAATTAAGAGGTAGGAGACCAAGATGGTGAGGGTACAGCTCAAAAGGTTGAAACCAGCAAAAATGAAGAGCAAGATTTCACACAGTGAGGTGTCCACACAAGACAGAGACAGGATGGGTGGTCCATCACAGAAGAAGTGAGTGACCACGTGAGTACCACAGAATTTCAGACTAAAAATACAGCTTGTGTGGATCAGAGAATTAAGAAATCCTGCACCATAGGATCCCACAATCAGAGAGGCACAGACCGTAGGAGACATGGCAATTGGGTAGAGCAGGGGGTTACAAACAGCCGCATAGCGGTCATAGGCCATGGCAGCAATGAGATAGCATTCACTGGTGGCAAAACCCGCATAGAAAAACATCTGAACCACACAGCCAAGATAGGTGATCACCTTCCTCTTGGCCAAGAAGTTCACCAGAGTCTGGGGGACAACCGTGGAGGAGTAGCAGAAATCCAAGAAGGAGAGGCTCTTCAGGAGGGAGTACATGGGTGTGTGCAGCGTGGTACTTACATGGATCAGAAGAAACATGATTAGATTCCCCAGCAGTGTGATAGTGTACATGCCCAGGAACACCACGAAGAGCAGCTTCTGGAGCCAGGGGTCACTGGTGAGCCCCAAAAGCTCAAACTCAGTCCCTCGGCTCAGGTTGGCCCCTTCCATATTTCTTCAATGCTCTGTGACGTGGAAAGAGAGGACCACCAGAAAGAAGTGAAACCCCCAGGGGCTCTCGCTGGCTTAATTCTGCCCTAAGGACAGCCTTCTGAAGATTGCTCTCACTGAGGAAGTCTGGCTTTGTCAGTGGAATTCTGTCATAGAGAAGTTCTCCTCAACTTGGCTGATTAGTCACTTAGGAAGTATTACTTGAGCAGCAATGGAACATAGAAAAGAAATACACAATTTGGCCTCTTAGGGATCTTAAAAAATTCTAAATAATTAAACAATTACTTACCAAAAATTTATTGACCATCTTCTATAAACTTAGCTCTATGTTCTTCCTGTCAGGAATTTAAGTATGTCTGACTTCAAGAAGCCTATATTCTAGAGACTATATATATTGTGTTTAAGCACACAAGCTGTGGCATCAGACTGGCAAGGTTCCAGACTGAGACCTCACCATTAGCCAGCTATGTAACCTTGGGAATGTTACTTAACCTTACTTCTGATTTTCAGTTTTCTGTAAAATAGGGATAAAAACACTAATCTCAAAAGTTTATTGTAAAAATTCAATGAGTTAATTCATGTAAAGCACTTGAACAAAGCCTGGCACTTTGAGAGAGAGTGTTAGCTTTGATTATTCTTGTTGGAGAGAGAGATCTAACACAAAACTAAACAACAATAAAAATAAATAAATGAAACAGCGACGAGATTTAGCAAACAACCTACCACCAAACAAAATAGAAGGGAAACGTGTACTAAGTGAGAGTGACTAAACAAGACTTCAGAGGATCTGGAGAATTCTAGAGGAGTGGAAGGTGGTTCGTTGGCTCAGCTATAAAATTGCTTCTCAGAACTTGGCACAAGTCAAGCACTATTGTGGACTCTAAAGGTGATGGGGGTTGGGATGTGGAGAAATAGGCGTGGTATAAGGCTGCAGAGTGTACACTGAGACCTTGCACTCCAGAGCATCAGCCAAGGGGAAAACATCACCCATCCTTCATGAAGGCACCATCATTTCCAGTGAATAGAATCACCTTGTTCTCAAGGGATGTTGGGGCCAGCAGGGGAGGAATAGCCCCTCCCCAGGACTAGGGCTTTGTAAAAATGCCTTTTACATGCAGAGAATGAATAAAGTCATGATGAATAAAGTCATGATATACTCTTGAGAGTTCCTTGGACTGCAAGGAGATCCAACCCGTCCATCCTAAAGGAAATCATCCTGAATATTCATTGGAAGGACTGATGGTGAAGTTGAAACTCCAATACTTTGGCCACCTGCTGCGAAGAACTGATTCATATGAAAAGACCTTGATGCTGGGAAAGATTGAAGGCAGGAGGAGAAGGGGACAACAGAAGATTAGATGGTTGGATGGCATCACCGACTCAATGGACATAAGTTTGAGTAAACTATGGGAGTTGAAGATGGACATGGAGGCCTGGTGTGCTGCAGTCCATGGGGTCACAAAGACACGGGGTCACTCGGACACGACTGGGCAGCTGAACTGAACTGAACTGAACTGTACCACCTGAGCACCACACTCTCTCCTGCTCCACTGGCTGCCTGTTCCTGAATTCCCTTGGGCTCTGGAGTCAGCTAAGTATCCTGTGCTCTTTGGTGAGGATCCTCACTTGTGAAGACGTTGAAACCAGCAGATGCGATAGAGGAGGCTAGAAAGGGAAAAAATTGAGCCCCCTCCTCCTGCCCTGAGGAGTAAATGAATAATGGAGCTGTGAAAGATGTTGGGAAGATTCTAGAGAGGAAAGAGCTGTCATGAACAGGCGAAAGATTCTAGTTTGTCCCATTGGCAAACTTTCCAGAATCAGCAAACTGCCAGAGCAGGGGAAGACTCTGGAATATGGATAACTAAATTTATCCATAAAATTGTTGAGGGACTTCCCTGGTGGTCCAGTGGTTAAGATCCTGTGGTTGAGACTCTGTGTTCCCGATGCAGGGGACTTGGGTTTGATCTCTAGGCAAGGAACTGGATCCCACATACTGTAACTAATAGCTCATAAGCTACAACCAAAGATCCTACATGCCACAACTAAGACTTGGCACAGCCAAATCAATAAATAAAAATTTAAAAAAATTTTAGCTATCAAGTAGATACTGAAGACACTATGGCTATTGATGGAACACTGTGAGTGGTGACTGGAAGAAATCATTGTAATGCCCAAAGAGATAACATCCCCTAATAAAGTTGCAATACAAAACCCAAGAGGGCAAATTTGAACACAGGGTACTGGTAACATCTTTTAGAGCACATGGAGCATAACTGACTTATTTGGTGTCACTGAGATGAAACTTTTCAGCCATTCTGAACCCAACTGTTGCTAGTTTATAATAAACCCTATTATTGCAGGATTGCAGACAGCCCCAGATTTGGGTTGCAAACGGCATTGGCCCTATTGGTGTCAAAAGCCAACCCAGCTTCAAGGCAAATTACAAGGACTTTAAAGAATTAACTGTAAAAATCTCAGGATGAATAACTTACAGGGACTTCAAGAAATTGAGAAATGGTTATTATGAGTGAAGTAGAACTTAAGACCCAAGTTCACACCTTCTTCAATAGGTGGTTTCAATGTGGGTAACAGGTCTGCAAGTACTTCTCTGACTAAAAAAGTAGACAAAAGCTGAGAAGAGTAGGAACGCGGCCAACACGCAGGCTGGGAGGTGGGATGGAAAAGGGTAGGGTAGTGGGTAATGCAATGGGTAGCTGATCAGAGCCTCTGATTTATTACTCGCTTTATGTCTACTCGCTTTCTCTTCTTCTCCCCTTTCCTCTGCGGTCCCTCTTCTCCAGTCTGCACTAAATTCAAAACTATTCAGAGTATAGAGAGTTAGTCAAGCAAGGGATTGTGGACAAACTGACATCTCTGACAGTCTTTCAAAGGACGCTGGAGTGGGGTCTCCATGGCGGTCCAGTGGTTAGGACTCCTTGCTTCTAATTAGGCAACATGGCCAAAATAATAATAAACAAATGGAAGTAGTTCATCTTGGAGGGGAAAAAGGATGCTGGAGTAACCACTATTTCTGTTGGCTGTAGTTTATACCTGTGAATGGAAACTAGGAAGAAAACTTGAGTGGTCTAGTCTAGTCATGCTGGAGTGGAGTGTTTAGGAGTGAGAGCAGGCGCCAGGGGCCTGTAGATGAGGGAGGAATAAGCAAGGGTTTTATTATACCTGTTTCTTTGCCTTCCTCCTTGGGATAACAGAGTGGGAGTACAATGGAGAGCAGGCAGCCAGAGGGAGCAGCAATGACCTCAAACAGTGAGCAACAATGACCTCAAACAATGGTTTTGAAACGTTAAGGCACTCTGCCCAAGGTTCCCTGGAGAAACTTGCTGCATGTACAGATTCTAGGTACCAACTTCAGAACATGTGATCTAGTACATCTAAAGCCAGGCCCCCAAATCTGGTGAATCTGAAACAGGTGGTCACTGACCACACTTTGAGAAACACTAAACCATGGAGTATCTTCCCTTGAGCCACATATAAATATCCTTTTCTGAGTTGCTAGAATTCTCCATGTCCTGGAAAATCAGATCAGCCTGTAGGATAAGGTGGTTGTCCTGGACATTCCCTTCCTTCCAGAAGACATATCAGTAGTTAACAATTCCCAGAAATCTGAGTATTACTTGGTGAGTCAAGCACCAACGAATTTCGTCCTTCAAGTTTGCTTTACAAGTTCATAAGAAAACCATTTAATTCCAACAGAGCATGTAACTTAGGTGGCAGAGCTGTTGCTCTGGAGGTCAGAACACAATCTTTCATTAGAAAAACAGTGATGACAAAGCCAGACTCATTGGGTCCATAGACGGAGTCTGGGGATCAGAGCCTGCTATTGACTTTAACCTCTCACGTGGTGAGGGGAGGGAGGCAGCCCCCACCCTGAGAGGCACTCACAGCTGGTCCTGTACTGGGAAGAGACACCCCAGAGCCATCTTTTCCCATGGGTGGCCCATGAGCTCACAGCTGGGGAGGATGTTGCCTTCATTAATGAGGGCTTAGCAGGCAGGTGAAGAAGTAAGAATAATTGGCCCCATATAGATCCATTAATGTGCGTTTGCAGAGTTACTGAGTTTCTACCCTTGAGAAATCTGGTGACTGGGACACTGGGAATAAAGGGAAAAGATCCATACCAGATCCCTGCCAATACACTGATCAGTAGCCCCAAAGGACCTCGCTATCTCAACCCCAAAATGAACTCTTATGTACTTATTATCTGTATTTCTTCTGTGCTGGAGAAACAAGTTTTTATAGTTTTTTTTTTCCTTTATTCCAGTTTCCCAATGTACACAGTAACCTAGGCTACAGTGGAGGACAACCTCTCTATCCATCAAGATCATAATAAAATTAGAGGTATGTGATTTGCTTAACACATACTTGGGGTTTTCTAGGGATAGTTCTGTTATCAATTTCTAATTTAATAGCATGTCATCAGAGAACATGCTTTGTATGACTTGAATACTTTTGGATTTATTGAGATTTGTTTATGGCCCAGAATATGGTGTATTTTGATGAATGTTCCATGACCACTTGAAAAGAATTATATTCTGCTGTCGATAGGTCAAGTGGTCTTTCAATTACCTCATGTTGCTTAATAGTGTTGTTCAAGTCTACTATAGCCTTTCTAATTTTCTGCCTACTTTTTCTATCAAGAATTGAAAGGGGAGTACATTGAAATCTAACTATAATTGTGAATTTTTTTTTCTTGCAGTTTTTCAGTTTTGCTTTCATGTATTTTGAAGTTTTGTTATGATGTATATAAATATTTAAGATTATTATGTTCTCTTGATAAATTTTCCCACATACATTATAAAACGGCCAGGAGCTGAGAATCACTGGGGCCATCTTGAAGGCTGGCTATCAGAGTCCTCCCTCTGGCCCTCACTGATTCTTGTCCAACTTATACATGAATATATGCTCAAAATATACTCACACCTCCCCAAAATCATTACAGTATCAGCTCTAAGTCCACAGTCACATCATCTAAATCAGGTATAACTGAAGTATGGTCCCTCTGTAAGAGTATCTTGACTACAATTCCTCTCAGTCTTAAGATTGGTGAGCTAAACACAGAAGTTCCATCTGGCTTCTATACACACAAAACATATAGTGGCAGGACAGGTACGGGATAACCTCTGTAGGAAAAAATGGGGGGTGGGGAAAGGTGGGCACACAAGAGTCACTGAGTCACAAAAATTCTAAAATCCCATAAGATACTTGTTGGCAAGTCCTTGATTAGGACTCAAATCGTAAGAATAATTCTCTGTGGCTCTTGGCTCCACTCGGAAATTATAGTTGTCCTCACTAAATTATCCTTCACTTTATATGAAAGCTAGCCTGTGTTTGTAAGCTGAGTAGTTTTCTTAGCTTGCTTCCTGACTGAAGGAGTTTGGGAATTGAAAGGCTTCTCTTCATTTTTTTCTTACAGTTCAGTCTGGTGGTGGTTCTGTCATCGTGACTTTCTTAAAACTTGGGGGTCTTCTGTGACTCTTATTAACAAATCTCTCTTGACACAGCCCTTTGCCTTGAACCTCTGCTGAGATTGTTGAGGGCTTGTGCCCTGAAACTTTTTGGAAGTCCTATATCATTTAACTGAACCATTCTCTGAGACACTACCTTAGATCTTTCTAAAGTCTTAACAAAAGATTTTACCGACCCTCAGTTTCATCTTTGTTATTTATTTGGCCATGAGCCGCTTGAGGGATCTTAGTTTCCTGACCAGAGATTGAACCTGGGCCCTCAGCAGTGAGAACATGCAGTCCTAACCACTGGACAGCCAGGGAATTCCCAGATTGCCAATTTCATTAGGCAATTCATATTTTCTACCATCTACATTACTGAAGGCACCAGTGTTACTTAACTCTCTGCAACTGAATAACAGAGATTTTTTTTCCCTCTCAGTTTCCAATAACATTTTCCTCATAGTTATCTAAGTCCCATGTTTATCTTTATTGGCAGCCTTCTCAAAGACTATCCAGAATTTTGCTAACAGTCTCTTCAAGGCATTTTAGACTTTCACTAATCCTCTCCTCAAAGTTCTTTCAGCTTCCTCCCACCGTACTGTCAAAGATGCTTATAATTTTTTAGGGTTTTGTTAAATCCACATCTCATTTCATTTACCAAAGTCTGTTTTATTATCTATTGCTTTGTAATAAACTGTCCTAAAATTTAGCATCTTAAAAAAACAATAAACACTTAGTATTTCACATGATTTCTATGGGTCAACAATTTGAGAGACCTTGGCTTTCTCATGGAGCTGCAGTTAAGATGTCAACTGGAGCTGTTGTCAGTTGAACCACTGGAGGATCTGCTTACAAGATAATTCACTCACTTGACTGGTGTTGATGCTGTTAGCAGGAGAACTCAGTTCTTCTACACATGGATCTCCCCACAAGACTGTTTGAGTGTCCTCCTGACATGATGACGGCCTCCCTGCAGAGGAGGTGAACAAAGAGAGTGCAAGGAGAAAGCCACAGTGTGTTTTAAGACCTTGGAAGCCTCAGAAAGCACACACACTGTTACTTTCACAGTATTCTGATGGTTACTCAGGTCAGCCCTACTAAGGACTGGTGAGGGCCAAGAGGGCCAGCTATCATATTTGGAAGCTAAGATGGAATTAATTCAGTGTCTTGAAAACTGGGATTTAAAGGGAAAGAATCAAACATTTATTCTGCATTTCCTATGTGAGCTACCGCATCTAAAATATAAAGACAAAGAAAACTCAAAAGTAAAAAAACTGAAAAATGTATATACCATGCACATTTTAACAAAAAGAAATCTAGTTTAACTATGCTAATATAAGTTAAAGTAGACATTAAAGGAAAGAGCTTTAGGAGAGACTAAGGGCATTTCATAATAACAAAAGGGTCAATCCAACAGGAAGATGTAATAATCCTAAAATTAATATGCATTTAATAACACAACCTCAAATATATACAAAGCAAAGGGATAGAACATAGGGTGAAACAGATTACAATCATAGTTGAAGATTTTAACACATCTCTTTTCACTAAACGATGGGACAAGCTGACAGAAAATCACAAAAGATATAAAGGATGTGAATAAACAACTAATGAAATTGATATACATAAAACAGTGCACCCACAAATCACAGAATGCACATTCTTCTAAAGCAATATATGCTTTGGATATTTACCAAAATGGAACATATACCTGGCAATACAGTAACTCTTAACACATTTCAAAGGAATGAAATTATAAAGAGTATGTTCTCTGAATGCAGTGGAATTGAACTATAAATAAAAAAGATAGTTATAAAATCCTGCTTAGAAATTAAATAATAGACTTAAGAAATTAAGCAATAGACTGACTTCTAAATAACCAGAGTTAAAAGAGAAATCACAATGTTAATGAGATACAACAAAGATTTAAAAGATACAAGAATATTATGAATAATCATCCCAATAAATTTGAATTTAAATAAAATAGAAAAAATCCTTAAAGAGCACAACTTATCAAAACAAAGAGGAAATAATCAGAATAGTCCTAAAGCTAATACAAATTTTAATCCATTATTAAAAATTCCCTACAAAGAAAACTCTAGACCAAGATGGCTTTATCAGTAAAATTTCTCAAATATTTAAAGAATAAATAACATCTATATTACACAGAAAATTCCAGGGGGTAGGAAAAGAGGAAATTCTGTTTAATTTATTATAAGAGACCCATATAAGCCTGACAACCAACACCTGGAAACAACACTGTAAGAAAGGAACCCCAGGTCAATTTCTCTCATGAACAGAGAGACAAAAATCCTAAATAAAATATTTGTGTGTGTGTGCTCAGTCATGTCTTTCTGTTTGTGGCCCCATGGACTGCAGCACACCAGGGTCCTTTGTCCATGGAATTTTCCAGGCAAGACATCTGGAGTGGGTTGCCATTTCCTCCTCCAGGGGATCTTCCTGACCCAGAAATCAAACCTGCATCTCTTATGTCTCCTGCATTAGCAAGCAGATTCTTTACCACTAGTGCCACCTGGGAAGCCCTAAATAAAATATTAGCAAAACAAATATAGTCATATATAAAAAGGGTACATATTACATCAAATTGATTTTATCCTAGGGATGCAAAGTTGATTTAACATTCAAAATAGAATCTAAACAAGGGGTACAAATGAACTCATTTACAAAACAGAAGAAGAGTCACAGATGTAGAAAATAAACTTATAGTTATCAGAGTGTAACAGGGGGAAGGGATAAATTGGGAGATTGGTATTGACATATACACACTACTATATATAAAATTGATACTGAGACCTACAGTAAGAACCTACTGTACAGGGACTTGCTGCACAGGGAAATCTACTCAACACTCTGATGGCCTATATGGGAAAATAATCTTTAAAAAGAATAGCTATATGTATATGTAAAACTGATTCACTTTGCTATACACCTGAAACTAATACAACATTGTATATCAACTATACTTCAATAAAAATTTTAAGAAAACATTCAAAATAAAGACTAAAATACATAAGTGTCACAATTAATGGAGAATAAACATTTGCTAAAACTTCATACCCACTCATGATTTTTAAAAATCTTTGCAAACTAGTGATAAAGAATATCCTTAATCTAACAAAACATAAATACAAAAACTTTACAGCAAGCATCATGTTTATTGGTTTTAAACATTTAAAATCTAATAAATAGTAAAAACTTTCTCCCTGAGATCAGGAATGAGACAGGGTTATCCTCTATCACAATTTTGATTCAACAATGAACTGGACAGTTTCTATCAATAGTGTGTAATAGGCAAGAACAATAAATAGGTATTGGAAAAGAAGAAACAAAACTTTTATTATTCACAGACAGCATGATTGAATACATAGAAAGTCCAAAATCAATCTACGAATTTAAAAGTTAATCTAGCAAAAACCTGAATACAAAGTTATAAAAATAAATTATTGGAAAAAGTTATTATAAAATAAAACATCTTAAATGATAGCATTTACCTTGGTATCCAAAATTAATTAAATTCTAATGAAAGTGCAAATAGATGGGGAAACAGTGACAGACTATTTTGGGGGGCTCCAAAATCACTGCAGATGGTGACTGCAGCCATGAAATTAAAAGACGCTTGCTCCTTGGAAGAAAAGTTATAATCAATCTAGACAGCATATTAAAAAGCAGGGACATTATTTTACCAACAAAGGTCCATCTAGTCAAAGCTATGGTTTTTTCAGTAGTCATGTATGGATGTGAGAGTTGGACTATAAAGAAAACTGAGTGGCAAAGAATTGATGCTTTTGAACTGTGGTGTTGGAGAAGACTCTTGAGAGTCCTTAGGACTGCAAGGAGATCCAACCAGTCCATCCTAAAGGAGATCAGTCCTGAATATTCATGGAAGAACTGATGCTGAAGCTGAAACTCCAATACTTTGGCCACCTGATGCAAAGAACTGACTCATTTGAAAAGACCCTGATGCTGGGAAAGATTGAAGGTGGGAGGAGAAGGTGACGACAGAGGATGAGATGGTTGGATGGGGACAACAGTGGATGAGATGGTTGGATGGCATCACCAACTCAATGGACTTGAGTTTGGGTAAACTCCGGGAGTTGGTAATGGACAGGGAAGTAAGTCTAGCATGCTGCAGTCCATGGGGTCGCAAAGAGTCGGACACGACTGAGGGACTGAATTGAACTGAAATAATGAACAGCATGAAAGCTACTAAATAATACTAAAACAACTAAAGAAGACTCAAAATTATAAAAATTCATTCCATTTGATCTATAGATTACATTCAGCCCCATTCAAAATCCCAATAGTTCATCTTTAGAAATTGCAAGCTGATTTTAAAATTATTACAGGTTTTTAAAAAGGCCTTCCTCAAATCCTGTCTTTAGCCAAAGGACTGGTAAAGGGGTGGCCTAGGAGAATAGACAATCTTTTTGCAATATTCACACTACTCCAATCACCAAAGCAAAAAATGCAGTCAGCAATCCTGAATAAGGAACGTAGAATTCCACCTCATTCAGTAGTAGTGAGACACCATTCTCTCTGAGAAGCTGAGTGGAGGGTCTAGACTTCCATTCCTGCCTGACAGTAACAAAGTACCCCCCTGAAGACTCATAATGTCAGTAGAGGCTTAATCAAAAGTCTAAATTTCTACCCTTACCCAGCAGTAATAAAGCATTTCTCCCCATGTCAGCAGAGGCTGAGTGGAGAGCATGAATTTTCACTCACACCCAGTGGAAAAAAGAGGTGTCCTTCCTTACTCCAAACCAGCAAGGTGTCATTGGAGGCCTGCTAAAATACAAGATGTAAATAAGATTTTAAAAATCATAAAATAATACCCAGTCAGTCCAGAGTACAACAACAACAAAAAAAACCACTTGTCATACCAAGAACCAAATGAATACCAAAATAACACCAGATGAACACCAAAATAACGTTGATGTTGGAATTATCTGAAAAACATTTTAAAGCAACTATCATACAAATGCTTCAATGAGGAATTATAAGCTTAAAACAAGTGAAAGAACAGAAAATTTCAGCAAAGAAATAGAAAATACAAATTAGAACAAAATTGTATTTCCATTGGCAATCTAAATTTCCAAGTTAGAACTTAAAAATAAAATAACTGAAATTTAAAACTAGCTGAATGGGCTAAAATAGTACAAATGGAGATGACAGAGGAAAGAATATGTGAATGTGAAGATAGTACAATAGAAACTTCCCTATCTAAACAACAAACAGGGAGAAAAGAGATGGAAAAAACACAAAATAACTCTCAGGTACTTGTGGGACAATAACAAGAGATCTAGCATTTGTATGATCACAGTCCCAGAAGAACAGAAAGAGAATGAGAATTTGTTAATTTAAAAAAAAAAAAAAAAAGGCTACATTTCCCTCAAATTAAGTGACAGGCATAAACCTACAGATTCAAAAAGCCTAGCATATAATTCCTAACAAGATGAACCCAAAGAAAAATCACACCCAGAACATCACAATCGAACTTCTGTAAACCAAGAAAGAAGAAAACATCCTGAAAGCACGTAGAGAGAAAAAATGCATTACCTACAGGGGAATAAGAATCCAAATGTTAGATTTCTCATGAGAAATCATGGAGGCCAGAAAGAAGTGGCACACTTCAAGTGCTGGAAGAATGGTGAAACTTGAATTCTTTATCCAGAGAAAATACCCTTCAAGAAGGAAAGTTAAATAAAGACATTTTCAAATGAAGGAAAACTAAGAACTTTTGTCAACCAACCTAAGCACAAAGCAAGATCTTTGAAAAAGGATCTTGAAAAAAATCTTGGGACATTTGTAAAGAAGAAAAGACAATGAAAAAAGTAAAAATATGACTAAACATAATACACTATCCTCCTCTTGAATTAAAAAACAATTCTGTTTGATGGTTGAAGCAAAAAGTGAAATTGTCTGTCGTGGTTCTCTATGTAAGTAAAAGAAATATTTAAGACAACTGCATGATGAAGGAGCATGGTAAAGGGATCTAAATAAGGTAGTTTTCAAAATTTTGCCCAAAATGGTAAAATAAAAATAGTAGACTGTGATCAGTCTTTTAGGTATAATGTAATATCTAAGCAATATCTAAAACACTACCCTTAGAGGAAAACATAGACAGAACACTTGATGACATAAATCAAAACAGGGTCCTCTATGACTCACCTCCTAGAGTAAGGGAAATAAAAACAAAAATAAACAAGTGGGACCTAATTAAACTTAATTAGGTTTAAGTTTAAGCTCTTTAGGTTTAAGCTCTTAACTTAAGAGCTTTTGCACAGCAAAGGAAACTATAAGCAAGGTGAGAAGACAACCCTCAGAATGGGAGAAAATAGCAAATGAAACAACTGACAAAGGATTAATCTCTAAAATATACAAGCAGCTCATGCAAGTTAATACCCGAAAAACAAACAACCCAGTCACAAAGTGGGAAAAAGACCTAAACAGACATTTCTCCAAAGAAGACATACAGATGGCTAACAAACACATGAAAAGATGCTCAACATTGCTCATTATTAGAGAAATGCAAATCAAAACTACATTGAGATATCACCTCACACCAGTCAGAATAGCCATCATCAAAAAGTCTACAAACAATAAATGCTGGAGAGGGGAGAAAGGGAACCATCTTGCACTGTTGATGGGAATGTAAATTGATACAGCCACTATGGAAGACTGTATGAAGAGTCCTTAAAAAACTAGGAATAAAACCACCATATGACACAGAAATCCCACTCCTAGGCATATATCCTGAGGAAACCAAAATTGAAAAAGATATATGTACCCCAATGTTCAATGTAACACTATTTACAATAGCTAGAACATGGAAGCAACCTAGATGTCCATCGACAGATGAATGGATAAAGAAGTTGTGGTACATATACACAATGGAATATTACTCAGTCATAAAAAGGAATGCATTTGAGTCAGTTCTAATGAGGTGGATGAACCTAGAGCCTATTATACAGAGTGAAGTTAAGTCAGAAAGAGAAAGATAAATATCGTATACTAAAGCCTCTTGATGAAAGTGAAAGAGGAGAGTGAAAAAGTTGGCTTAAAACTCAACATTCAGAAAACTAAGATCATGGCATCTGGTCCCATCACTTTATGGGAAATAGATGGGGAAACAGTGGAAACAGTGTCAGACTTTATTTTTTGGGGCTCCCAAATCACTGCAGATGGTGATTGCAGCCATGAAATTAAAAGACGCTTACTCCTTGGAAGGAAAGTTATGACCAACCTAGATAGCATATTCAAAAGCAGAGACATTACTTTGCCAACAAAAGTCCATCTAGTCAAGGCTATGGTCTTTTCAGTGGTCATGTATGGATGTGAGAGTTGGACTGTGAAGAAAGCTGAGTGCCAAAGAATTGATGCTTTTGAACTGTGGTGTTGGAGAAGACTCTTGAGAGTCTCTTGGACTGCAAGGAGATCCAACCAGTCCATTCTAAAGATTAGTCCTGGGTGTTCTTTGGAAGGAATGATGCTAAAGCTGAAACTCCAGTACTTTGGCCACCTGATGCAAAGAGTTGACTCATTGGAAAAGACTTTGATGCTGGGAGGGATTGGGGGCAGAAGGGGGAGGGATTGTGGGCAGGAGGAGAAGGGGACGACAGAGGATGAGATAGCTGGATGGCATCACCGACTCGATGGACGTGAGTTTGAGTGAACTCTGCGAGTTGGTGATGGACAGTGAGGCCTGGCGTGCTGCAATTCATGGGGTCTCAAAGAGTCGGACACGACTGAGCGACTGAACTGAACTGAACTGAACTGAATGCATATATGTGGAATCTAGAATGGTATCGATTATTTGCAAGGCAGCAATGGAGAAACAGACATAGAGAACAAATTTATGGACACAGGGGAAACCGGAGGAGAGTGAGATGTATGGAGAGAGTAACATGGAAACTTACATTACCATGTGTAAAATAGATAGCCAATGGGAATTTGCTATATGATTCAAGATACTCAAACAGGGGCTCTGTATCAACCTAGAAGGGTGGGGTGGGGAGGGAGATGGGAGGGAGGTTCAAGAGGGAAGGGACATTTGTATACCTATGGCTGATTCAGGTTGATGTTTGACAGAAAACTACAAAATTTTGTAAAGCAATTATCCTTCAACTAAAAAATAAATAAGTTAAAAAAAAAAACACTCTAGAAAATTAAGACTTCCCTTGTAGCTCAGCTGGTAAAGAATCCACCTGCAATGTGGGAGATCGGGTTCGATCCCTGGGTTGGTAAGATCTCCTGGAGAAGGGAAAGGCTACCCACTCCAGTATTCTGGCCTGTAGAATTCCATGGATTGTATAGTCCATGGGGTTGCAAAAAGTCAGACACGGCTGAGTGACTTTCACTTTCATAGAAAATTAACAGAATGAAAACACAGCCCACAGAATGAAAGGAAATATTTGAATATCATGTAACTCATGAGGAACTGATATCCAGAATTCATAAAGGACTTCTTTAACCAACAAAAATGAAACAAATGGATTAAAAAATGGGACCTCCCCGGTGGTCCAGTAGTAAAGAATCCGCCTGCCAATGCAGGGGACATGAATTCAATCCCTGGTCCAGGAAGATCCCACATGTCATGAGGCAACTAAGCTCGTGCACCACAACTACTGAACCCAAGTCAGCTACTGAAGCCTGCACACCTAGAGCCTGTGCCCTGCAACAAGAGAAGCCACTACAGTGAGAAGCCCACTTACCACATCAAAGAGTAGCCCCCACTTGCCACAACTGAAGACCCAGCACAGCCATAAATAATGAATTTGAATAGACATTACTCCAAGGAACATATAAAAGTGGTCAATAAACACAGCCAAATGTTTAACATCATTAATCATTAGGGAAATGCAAATCAAAACCACATTGAGATACCACTTCACATTTATTAGGATGGCTATTATCAAAAAAAGAAAGAAAAAAATTACAAGTATTGGGGAGGATGTGGAGAAATTTGAACATTTGGCATTGCTGGTAGGACTTTAAAATGGTGCAGCCAAGGTAATTCCCCGGCAGCTAAGTGGTTAGAATTCGGTGCTCTCACTGCCAGGGGCCTGGGTTTGATCTCTGGTTGGGGAACTAAGATCCCACAAGCCATGTGGTGTGACCAGAAAATTAATGGTGTGACCACTGTACTTCAAAGTACATCCATAAAAGTGAAAGCAGAAACTTGAATAGATATTTGTACATCATGTTCATAGCAGCAATATTCACAACAGTCAATAGATAAAAGCAAATCAGTGTCCATTAAGTAGATGGATAAACAAAAGTTTATCCATTATACACAGGAATAAATCTACATAAGGAGGCAGGAGACCTGTACACTGAAAACTGTAAAACAGTGATGAAAGAAAATAAAGATGACACAAACAGATGGAAAGATAGACCATGTTCTTGGATTGGAAGGATCAATACTTTTTAAATGACCATATTACCAGGAATTCTCTGATGATCCAGAGGCTGGGACTCCATGCTTCCACTGCATGGGGCACAAGTCGATCCTTGGCCAGGGAACTAAATAAAGTTGTGTGGCACAGCCAAAAAAAAAAAAAAGACTATACTACCCAAGGAAATCTACAGACAAAATTCAATGCTCATTCATGAAAAAATACTCTCAGTGAGTTAGGAATAGACGGAAGTTATCTTAACCAGATAAAGAGTATGTGTGGAAAATCTACAGCTAACATCATACTTACGGTAAAAGAGTGTGTATTTCCCTCCCCAAACTGGGAACAAAGCAAGGATGTCTGGTCTTACCACCCTTATACATCATAGCACTAGAAATCCTAGCCAGTACAAGAATGAAAGAAAACAAAAATCATACGTACTGGAAAGGAAGAAAATTCATATTTGCAGATGGAATAGCTATCTTGGAGATGAATCTATAAAATTCTCAATGCACTGAGAAAATTCATTTCCCAATGAAGCTATTAAAAACCCGAAACTGCTAAATAAGAGTTCAATAAGGTTACAAGATGATGTAAGATCCAGATAACACTATAGACCCCTGACGAAAAGAAAAGACCTAGACAAAGGGAAAGCCACACCATGTTCAAGGATTAAAGGACTCAACATTGATTAAAGCCATCAATTCTCCTAAATTGATCTATAGATTTAGTATATTTCCTATCATAATCCAATTAAGATTTTTAACATACAAGCGTATTCTAAAATGCATATGGAAATGCAAAGGAAATAACTAAAACAAGTTTGAAAACATAAAATAGTCAAGTGGAAAGAAACATTCTACCCAATTTTAAGACTTTCTATATAGCTGCAGTGTAAAAAACATGATATGGACAAATGGATTAATACATTGAACAATGGAACAAAAGAGAGAACTTAGAAATAGACCCATACAACTATGCTTAATTCATTTTTGACAAAAGTGCAGGAGCATTTCAGTGGAGGAAGGTATTTTCAACAAATGGTGTTGGAATAATTGAATAGCCATAGTTTAAAAAAAAAAAAAAAGAACATCCTTCAGTCTAAATCTCCCATCTTATACAAAAAATAACTTTAAATGAATCATAGATTTAACATAAAAGCTAAAACTCTAAAATTTTTAAGAGAAAAACATAGGAGAAAATTGGCAGGGCTCAAGTCCTGGTAAAGAATTCTTAGAAATGACACTGAAAGCATGATCATAAAAGAAAAAGAACTGATTACTGGACTTCACCAAAATTTAAAACTTTTTGTCCACGAAGTCTGTGTTCAGATGAAAAGCCAAGCTACAGAGTGGGGGAAAACATTTGCAAGCCATCTAAACAAAGGACATGTAGCTAGAAAATATAAAGAACTCTCAAAACTTAGCAGTTTAAAAAGTCAATAAGATTGGTAAAAACATCAACAGCTATTTTGCCAAAGAGGGATGTATGGATAACAGATAAGCTCATGAGAAGATGGTCAACACCATTAGCTACTAGGGAAATACAAACAAGCAAACAAAAACAGAAAACCACTACAAACCTATTAGAAAAGTGAAAATAAAATTAAGTGACAATCCCAAATCCTGGCAAGAATATGGAGAAACTGGATGTCTCACACATTGTCCATGGGAATGTAAAATAATACAGCATTTCTGGTAAATAGTTTGGCAGTTTTTAATAAAAATAAACATGTACATATTACCATACTACTCACTAATCACCATAAAATGTCCAGAAAAACTGATACACAGTTATTCATAGCAGCTCTATTTGTAATAGCTCCAAACTGGAAACATCCCAGATGTCGTTAGCCAGATGAACAATTAACAAACTTGAATACCCACAGCAATAAAAAGGAATAAACTATTGATACATGTAACAACTTGGATGAAATTCAAGGGCATCTTGCTGTTGGGGTGGGAAGGAGCCATACTCAAAACTACATACTGTCTGATGCCATTTATATAACTTCTTGAAATTTTAAAATTATGGTGATGAACAGGTTAGTGGTTTCCACAGGTTAGGGATGGTAGTGGGAGGATGGGGGAGCACACAATGAAGTGATAAATAGTACAAGTGTTCCTTTGTGGTAATGGGACAGCTGTTTATAATACTAATTGGGGTGGTAGTTACATGAATTTATGCATGTGACAAAACTGTGCAGAAACACACACATATACAGGGAAGAACTGGTAAAATCTGAGTAAGGTCTGGAGTTTAACGGTAATATGCCAGTATTGGCTTCTTATTTTTGACAAATGTGCTATGGTAGTGTTAAGATGTTAACATTAAGAGAAATTTGGGATGAGGGATACACAAAGTTCTCTGTACATCTTTGCAACTTTCCTGTAAATCAAACATTAAAGTCTTATTTTTTATAAAAGAAAAATTTAATGTGATACCACTAGGCATCTTTAAGATGAGAGAGAATATAGCAGGTAGGCAAGGGTGTGAATACTCTTTATCCCAGTAACTTCATTCTTAGTTTCATAACCAGAAGAAATAGATACATGTGTTCAAGAAGACGTGCTCTAGAATGTTCATAGCAGCTTTATTCATAACATCCAAATCAAAAACAGTACAAATACCTATTCACAGAATAAATTGCAGTATATTTTTACAGCATAATAGTCTATAACAGTATGAACATGCAACAATAGAAATGAATTGCACATGATGTTGAATCAAAAAGCCAGACACAAAAAACTACATATTATATCATTTATTTGCAGTTCAAAATCAGGCAGAAACAATCTATGGTGTCAGGATAGTATGTTCCCCAGATGGTGGTATAGTGATGAGAAGAGGGCATGCATGCATGGGGCTATATAACGCTGGTGATTTTCCAGTTCTTGACTTCTAGCTATTGTGTGTATTCAGTGTGAGAAAAGTTAACAGCTACACACAATTTGTGCACTTTTCTATGTTAATTATGCAATAAAAAGTTTACCAAAAGGAAACACAAAGTGAGATACCACTACATACTCATTAAAAAACCTAAAATTACGAGGACTAACAATATCAAGTGTTGGCAAGGATGTGGAGAATTGAAAATTTCATTTACAGTTAGTAAGAATATATATTAGTGTAATAACTTTGGGGAAAGTGTTTTGCAGTTATCTACTAAAGCTAAATATACACATACCATATGACCCACAAATTCCACCCAATTATATACCCTACAGAAAGAAATGTGTACATATGTGTTCTCCAAAGACAGGTTTAGCAATGTTCATAACAGTACTATCTCAAACTGAAAATAATCCAAATGTCCTTCAGTGCTGCTGGAGCCTATTAAGATTGATTATAGCCCAGAATCGTATAAGTTAATGGGGAACAGGAGCCAGTGTATTCCAGCCTCTCTTCTCCCATTTCTCAATTTTGGAAAGCATTACATGTTGTCTCAATAACACATCTTTATATTGGCTTTCCCTTAACTAACTCTCCCCACTTCATTACTCCATCTCCCAGGACCAATCCGTCAATAAACTATTGCATCCAAGTGTTTTCTTGGGGAAGCCCAAACTTTCACAATACTATTCCATCCATCCATACTTCAAAAACAGACAAAACCTACCTAATGGTGACAGAAGTCAGAACAGTAGTTACCTAGTGGTGTAATGACTGGAGGGGGCATGAAGTTTTCTGGGGTACTGGTATCATTCCATATCCTGATCACAGTGGTGTTTAAACAGGCATGTTCACTTTACAGTCAAGCTATATGCTTAAAATGTATGTATTTTATAGTGTGTGTGTGTGTGTATACACATTAATTTTAAAAATTAAAGAGTGCAGGTGTTGAAGAGTAGGAGAGCTGCTTACTAAGGTGAGAGTGGACTATGTAAGAAAAACTGGAATTTATTGAAAGACAGGTTAATTGCAATGGGTACATCCATCTTTCTGGATAATGCCCTTTCTCTCATCCTTGGCATCAGACAGATTATTAAGGGACTTGTTAGTGGCTAACATTGGGAGAGGATTGTGAAACAGTAGAAGCAAAGGCACTGAAGTTCACCTGTTAGGAAAGCGCCTCCTTGAGACAGGCATAGGCATTACCTTCTTCCAGGCGTGTTGTGAAGTCAGTTCTTCAGCCTTGCTTGGCATTCCTGCTGCCTGTTTCTAAGACTGCCTTACACTAGGCTAACTCTCCTCCATTTCTTCCTTTCTTCATTCATACATCAAACATGTATTTTTGTGTCAGATACTGTGTTAAGCACTTGGGATATATTGGTGGGCATTAATAGATGTGGCTCCTGCTTTCATTGTTTCAACTTATTAATCAAATAATCATACAAATTGTGTAATCAGTGCTACAAAGATTCCTCGTTCTGAGAGCCTACTGGTCTACTTAGGAAAGGTAGGGAGGATTCCTGGAGTGACACCTGAGCTAAATTCTAAGGATGAATAGAAGTTAACTATGGACAAATGAGTAAAAGTGGAGGGAGAAGAGCATGGGGAGTAGGTGGGACAAAGAGAACTTCCATATGGTTGAAAAAGACAAAGACCAGGAGCATATGGTAGAGCAGCTGGACAGATACGCAAGGTTAGACCATTGATGTTTTTATACTGTGGTGTTGGAGAAGACTCTTCAAGAGTCCTTTGGACAGCAAGACGATCAAACCAGTCAATCCTACAGGAAATCAGTCCAGAATATTCAGTGGAAGGACTGATGCTGAAGCTTCAACACGCTGGCCATCTGATGTGAAGAACTGGCTCACTGGAAAAGACCCTAACTCTGGCAAAGACTGAAGATAGAAGGGGATGACAGGTGATGAGATGGTTGGATGGCATCACTGACTCAATAGGAGTTTGAGCAAGCTCCGGGAGTTGATGATGGACAGGGAAGCCTGGCGTGCTGCAGTCCATGGGGTCACATGACTAAGTGACTGAACACTTTGTTAAGCAGTTTTGTCATTATCCTAAGGGCAAGTAAGGCCAGGGGAGTTTTAAGCTGAAAAGTGTCATCATTTTATTTTGAAAACACTACTGATTGGTGTGTAGTTAAGTGGACTAGAAATGGATCAGAGTGGGTATGGTTATCCACGAGGGTACTGAGCAAGCCAGGAGAAGCATGACGGTAGCCTGGGATGGCAGCAGTCAAGATGGTGAGAAAAAAACAACTCAACAGTTGTTTAGAAGGCACATGGGGTTTAACATTAGCTATTAATATATGGTGTATCATCTTTATTTCTAAACAGAGCAAATAATTGTGTTTACATGAGCTAGATGCAAATGTACATGTGTTGTTGACCTTGGTTGATGTTTCACTAGCACATTTCTTACAAAAAAAGGTGTGACCATGTTGCAACTGAATTGTGCCAGGATATTCTGAAAATGATAGGTGTCAATACTGTTTAAGGAGAAGAACTGAAGACTGCCATAAAACTGCCAAAAAAGAGAGCAGGGGGAGAACATGGCTAGGGAACCAATGATGAAAAAACATCCAAAGGGCTTTCCGAGGGAGGCAAAAAGAAAATCAAGTGTACGGAAGACAGGCAGGAGGCTGCCATCTTGGTGGGAAAAGTTGAAAAATGACTCCAGATACACCAAAGCTAAGACAGAGCTTTCCAAGTTCTGTAGAGATTTAGGGAAAACAAACCTTTGAGTCCCTTGTGTGAAGACTGCAGAATCCTGGAAGTGCGGAACTCTGCTGGGGGTGTTAGTATTTCGAAGAAAGGTGTACATACTTACACTCAGGTGGACACAGGACAAGAAAGCACAACTGCAGGGGTGTGCCACCACGTGCCTGATCCCAGGTGGAGGGGGATAGTAGAGCCCTGGGTATGCACCCAGGACTTGCAGGGCCCCACCAGAATGGATCAAGTCTGTATGTCCAGGTTAAGACGGAATGGAAACACTGACAGCAAACACTGAGGTCATCCATCTCCAAGTGTCATGAGAAAACACAGTGAGGATGCTGTCAAAGGCTGCTCCTCTGCCCAAGGCAGGGCTGGAACACCTGTAGCTGGGAGGTCAGTCCAACATGGGGCCCCTGTGAAGGACAGTACAGGCCACCACAGGACTTTCTGCAGTTATGCAGACAACTTCCTGGCAACTAAACCCCGGCAACTTCTGGGACTCTGGGAATGACCTAGTTGCTGCTACCTTACAACTTTTGTGAAGAGTGCGTATAAAATTTTGATGAAAGGTCAGATTTGGCTGGATAAGGAACTAACAAAAAGTAAAACACAGGTTCCAAGCAGGGAGAGAAATTTTGTGGGTGAGGCTGGGCTGGCAGCTGGCTCTAGCCTGCTATTGAGCAGACTACCTGGTACACTACAAGTTCTCTAGTTAGGCTGATTTCTCCCAGAAAGACCAACAGGCTGTTTGAAGTATGACACTGTTAGCTCTGCTTGAAGGAGCAAGTATCCTTCAAGGCAGGGACAGAACAGGCCCCCCAAAACCCAAAAAATGTCCATACATCAAAGTCCAATATAAGACTTCTAAGTTTGGATGAAAACTAGTAAAGCTGCTAATCAAGGACCAAGCTGGAAATCAACAGGTTCACCTTCCTCCTACCCCCAAAATGTCTCATAGTCACACCATCAATTCACTATTGTGGCTTGTCTGGGTCAGTCTGTGTCATCTAACTCCCCCCGCATTGCTAAGTCCTGTTGGGAGAGACTTTTCTTTAGGACACTCCTATAATGGCACTGCCAGGTGCTTCTCATGAATCACACACACAGCCTCAAGGTACAGGCTCAAAGGATGCAGTCATTGTTCTATCCTAACAATTTTCACAAATTATTCAGCTCTTATCCAGGCATTTTTCAACAATGCGCTTTTCCATTGATTAGGTCTATGAACCACTCCAGTACTCGATGGACAGATGGAAAGAAAAATGGTGGATTTTTTTTTCAAGAGAGTGGATTACACAACAGAGTAGGCTTGCGGTTGTACATGTTCTCATGCTAGGGAAATATTCAATTTAGGGTCGAGGGATGTTCTAGGTAATGTTCAGTGTTCTAGGGAAGTCTTCAGTGTTAGCGCCCGGGGCTCAGTAATAAGTATTTTAAACTCCAGACATGGAACATCTTGGAAACAGTCACATTTGTTTATGTAAGTTTGAGTCAGTAATCAATTATCTATTACTTGTTTAAAAACTGCTCAATATTCTCTAATACTACCCAAGAAGGCAGTCATTACATGTGACTACTCAAGTTAAAATGAAATTCCAACTCCTCACATTTTGGGGGTTGGGGCTGCACAGCTTGTGGGACCTTAGTTCTCAAACTAGGGATCGAACCCAGGTCCTTGGCAGTAAAAGCCCAGAATCCTAACCACTGGACCGCCAGGGACTTCCCCACATTAGCCACATTTCAAAGGCTCACTCACAAGGCTACCACATTGGTCAAGGCATGATGAAACATTTCCATCATCTCAGAAAATTTCAGTGCACTGAACAGCAGCTTCTTATTCCCCGTCTTAGGTTACAACTCCTTCCCGTTTACTTGTTTTGTCTTTTTGGCATATTCCTCATTACATTATCCCTTCTCTCTTCCTAACCTGTCTTATAGTTTTAATTCAAGTGGTGAGGAAGAGAGTCCCACTCTAGCTAACAATAGGACTTTTAATTCTTTAACACTCTCTAAACAGGTCCTGCTTTTCATAACTGGGATTCTACAATTTTTTATAATCCTCAAAGTTACTGACACAATCAGCTACAGTTTTGACGCTTTCTCGATTAATTTAATAAAAATTAGAATAACTTGGAACCTTCAAAATCCCTAATTTAATCTCTTCTCTAAACATTTGGAGTTCTGCCATTCCAGTCAGGTAGCCATCTATACCCAGACTTTTCTCTACAGCTTAACTGGCCAAATTTTTACTTTATCCCTAATGTTTCTCCAAACACTAAAAATCCTCCAACATAGTGTCCCTTATTATTCAAACATCACAGTAGAAATACCTGTTCTCTGTGAGTTACAGCACTGATAAAGCAAGTGACGCTCTTTAAAGTTACTTAGTATCCCCACTCTGCATTATTATATATAAGATTTACTCATCACCCTCATTTCTATGTCACACATGCTTACTACTGTTAACTAGTTTCTGCAAGTAATCAGGGTACTACTTTTTCTTTGACCCCTCTGAATTCAACTGAAATGCATTTTCTTGGTCAAGGTGATCTTAACTAGGGTCCCAAAATTCAAACCCCACTTTATACTGGTGCAGCTGAATTTTCCTCATACTAAATAAAAAGGTCAACTGTACAGAACTTTTTAATGTGGCTAAGTCCTTTGTTCTCCCAGGTTATAGTCAGTAATGATGCTTCCTGGTTCTCTCCTGAAAATAAAATTAGTTCACCAGTGATCGGTCCATGGGGTCTGGATACAACTAACTTAGCGACTAAACAATGGTCAGTCAGTGTGGTCACAGGCCAGCCCTGTGTTCTCAGAAAAAGTACATTTTAAAAACTGATCTCTAAATAAAAGTACCCTAAAGCTTCAAGGGTATTAGATTTCATGGTATACTGAGAAAACCCATTATTCTAAATTTTATATCCAAGCAAATGCAACACTGTATTTTATTTGTTTTGAGCTTTCCATAGGTTTTTCAATATTTGGTTTCATAAGGAATGAAAAACAGACACTTTTCATGCCTGGGCTAAGTGGGCCAGTATTTTAAAATACTGATGGCTAACAATCTCAAAACAGCTTTTATTAGCATCTTGGAACTTTGACCTAGAAATCTGACCCTTCTTCTAAGGATCTAGTTTATTTTCTTGTCATCGGTCATGTGCTAAATTCTGAGTTTGTGTAACATATGAGAACATATGAAACAAGGCAGTTAGAAGTATTTTTGACCAAGGTTCTAACAAAACCTACTTATATACAGTGACATGAGCTACAAGGGCAGTCCATAGTCCAGCCTTTCCCTTCTATCCTACTTTGTCACCTGTTAGACAAAGTGATTTATGGAACCTTTATCAATAGGACATGACTTCTGTCCCTACCAAGTTGTATATAAATGCCTCTGAAACAGAAGCAACTTTCTGGGAAATCTAAGGTTTGCGTAAGTTTTAACAGCCCAAACTAACCATGTTTTTGTCCTGTCCTGCTGGAAAAACTGAAGCATGAAACATAAATAAAAAGGGCCTTTCAGGACAAGGAAGCATCACAAACCTGAAAGCGGTTTAATAAGTCCAAGTTGGGTGCTAATTAGTACCATGCCTAAAATTAGCTTGAATGGACTGAATTAATTGAAAGTAAAATAAATGTATGACTCTGTCCTCAGTTTTTAGGAAGGAACAGACTACAGAAGACCAGGAAAATAGCTCTACAATTTTCAGTAAACACTGAGGCACAGACTCAGAATCCATTTGGTAACTGGGGCTATAAATGGCAATTAAAAAACAAAATGGAAGAAAAGACAAGTTTCATTCTCCAGCTGTTTCACTCTTGACATGTTTGAACCTCTTCTACTTAAGGATGAAAGAATTCAGCACTCAACAAAAATATCAAAAAAGGTGCCAACTGGATCACAAAACATTGACAAAAAGGCTTAAGGAAGTTCCCCAACTTTTTCATTAGGCATTAAAAGCCATTTTTGCAAACACATCTCCACTTCAATCCAAGTTACTTGTCTCGTTGATTCAACACCCACCCCAATGAAACCTAAGTTGAAGTGTATGTTGGTATGCATAATAATTACGACTCAAAGATAAATATATCTAGTATATTCTAGGGGTTTTGTGAAGGCTGCTGTGAAACAAAGAATTTGAAGTAAACAATTATAAAATACAAAAATAAAAAAATCAGGGTATTTATTTTTTCTCCAAATTCCTGGTTTAATAAGGTCTTGTTTATTTTGAGAAAAAAGGTCCCAAACATCAGGCTGTTCACAAAAATAACCCACAGTATCAACTTTAGAAAACAAATCTTAAGACTATTACACTAGTTATTTTTCTAGAGGATGCATTTAACATGCCAACTCTCATTCACAAAAATACATTGTTACATTGGTGTTGAACAGCCCCACACAGCACTCTTATGTGGGGTATAACACACATACCTCTAACTCAAAGCTGCTCTCAGGTTCTACTCAACTAATGAGACTGCCTTTGTAGTTAGGGAAGCAACTATTGTATGAATGGGAAAAACTGTACTCCCTGTGTAACAAGAGATTATTTTGGAGACAGTTGATAAAAACCATACATCCTTTTTATTGTTAAGTCATAAAGAGGTATCAAAATTAAAAGCAAAATTACAGGGTAAGACTTAACGTAACTACTAGGAGGGTCAAAGGAAGTGAAAATGGGACTAGGCGCAGGGCAATATGAATTAATGAACATGGGAAGGACAAGGATGGGGAGAACAGTGAGCATGTGCTGAAGATACTAGGGGAGAGGATCTGGTGAAAATTTTGATCTTAGACAAGCGCCTAGGTAAAGAAATAATGGGACAAGATTTCTAAACCCCGCTATGTGCTTAAGAGTCATCCTCGCCATTGGCGCTGTCTCTGTCATCCTCTCCTTCCTCAGCCTCTTTTTCATCATCCTTGATCAACTCCAGCTGTGAGAAACAGACACAAATAGGATGGAGTTAGAGGCACTCCATGGGTCCCTGATCCCCCCTCCACCACCTCTTTCTTTCCTTTCCCGTGGTTTTCACCTGGTCATCCCCCCGATCTTCATTATCATCATCATCCAGTAGGTCCCCCTCCTCAGCAGAGTCATCTGCACCCCCCTCAGACTCCATCTTCACATTAGTCTCATCTTTCTTCAGGGAGCTGCTGCTCTGCTCCTCTTCTGACTTATCATTCTTCATCTCTACTGGGGATGAGAAGGACAAGTCTGTCTAGGGGCAAGTAATGTCCACAGGATGTAGACAATCCCCACTAACAGATCATAGAACTGCAGCACAAATCTAAATCCTCCCACAAAATGCCCTTCCCAATTCAAATTCCACAAGTTTCATATTCAATTGCTTTATACCCCACTATTTCAACATGTACTTGCAACTAGCTTAGGTAACTAACTCTACTGTACACCCAACAAGTAACAGGACCACTTACCTCCTTGTTTGCTCTGTTCCTTTTCAATTTTTTCCAGGCTTTCCAGTAAAGAATCCACTTTTTGTTTTATCTGGGTTAACTCCTTCTTAATGGTCTGAAGGTCATCTCCTTTCACTTAATACAAACAAAAACCTAGATTAAAATCAAATGTACCAGAAGCTACCAGATAACCAAACACATTCCCCCTCTAGACTATACAATAGTAGTCAACATGAGATCCTTGGAGATAAATGGAGCCTATACCAGATTGTTATAGTAATGGGGGGGGCGGTCACTGACCTTTTGATTATTAGATGAAAACTGAATCTAATGACTCTATTCCCTTAGCAGCAGCATTATTACTTTTGTAAGCCTGCTAAAAAAAAACCCTCAATTCTATTTTAAAGCATTTTCTAGTTTTAGCAACATTATTTTATACACTGAATGGGTGTTGCAACTCCTTAAAATCTAATGACTTTTTCAAATTACCAAGGCCTTAAGGACAGAAGGCTGACTAGAGCTGGCCCCTTAATCACTATTTTCTCATCTTCCATTATTTGATTACACAAAGTTATTTGTACAAAGATAAAAGTTTTGAATATTATTAATTGTGTTGATCTCTGAAATTTCAACATACGAGAAATATCAGAACCAGAAAGCTGCAGTAATACTTACACTTTCCAGACTTAGAAGAAGATCCCCGCTGTCCACTCTTAGAATTGAAGCCACTTTTGCCCCTTCGTGAGGTGTTTCCTGATACACGCTGGCGTTTTGAGGGCACTACAGCCCGAGCAATAGGAGGAGGAGGAGGAACACGTGCTGGGTAACTGTACATCCTATTGGATAAAAGGAAAACAATTTCTTCACAACTAAGTCTGGAAGAGTCCAACAACTGTACCCTTATAAAATGATATATTACTGTCAATCGTCTAGCAATTACTTCTTTTTGCTAAGTTAATTTCATTCAAAAGGCCAATTTATTCCTTTTAATACTGCAACTGCACACATACACACAATGGTTGCATTAAGCTCTGGCCATAAAGGTTCCTGTGTACAATGGCATTACTGATAGAACCTTACTTTTTACAATGAATAGCTTTTGCCTTTGATCTTATTCCTTTCATATATGTGCTACAATATTATAAGCAAATAAAGTACTCACAAATGACTAAAATTAACCAACTTTGCAAACAGTGCTATTATTAGCTAAATCCCTGGCATTTTCACCCACAGAAGCATACAAATAATTATCACTAGTTATAGTATTAGATTGAACCATATAAAACTTCCATGATTAACTGCTTTTGGCCTACAGTAACAGGCATTTCCTATGTGTTAGCTGGATGTACATACCACTATCAATTCTAACAACATTTAGCATAAGCTCCACTCAAAGAGAAGGCAATGGCACCCGACTCCAGTACGCCTGCCTGGAAAAACCCATGGATGGAGAAGCCTGGAGGGCACGGTCCATGAGGTCGCTGAGGGTCAGACACGACTGAGCGACTTCACTTTCACTTTTCACTTTCATGCACTGGAGAAGGAAATGGCAACCCACGCCAGTATTCTTGCCTGGAGAATCCCAGGGATGGGGGAGCCTGGTGGGCTGCCGTCTATGGGGTCACACAGAGTTGGACACGACTGAATCGACTTAGCAGCAGCAGCCACTCAAAGCTCCAACAGAGGATATTGTCTATCTTGTTCACCATTCACTAGTGCCTAAATTCATTGCCCAGCACACATTTAGCTCTCAAAAATTACAGATTTTTCAACTGCTGCTTCCACTAAGTAAGTATTCCCATGACTGCTAAAGATATACCAAAGTGATAGCATGGTATTGGTGGTTACATTTGTAAAGAGAAAAAAATACAACAAAAACCTTCCCACAAGTACATTAGTTCCAGAAAGTCTTTTTATTCCATGTTGTTCTTTTAACAAAAGCCTGTAGGGCATAAGTTAAGACGTACCAGTAGGAAAAAAAACTAGTAATTCTAGTTCTGAACCATTTTAGCTATGGACTCCAAGGCCAAGGAACAATCCACCAACTGTTCCCCTGCCTAACTTCAAAGTGTTGAAATTTTAAAACCCTTATATAATGTGATGCGTCTCCCACTTATACACCTCATCAGTGGCTAGTTTTCTCTGAATTTGTAACAGTCTCCAATCCTGGAAGTGAGAACATTGATTCTGCAGTCTCACAGACAATTCTTTCTTCTGCTCAACCTTAAAAATATAAAAATGTTTCTATTCTGTTTAACAAGTCAAGTAGGTATGACAGTAACATTTTCCTAATTTAAGAATATGTGCGTACTACCAAATAAGTGAGGGAATAACTTACTATTAATCCTGAAGATTTTAGTACCGACCACCCTATACCTTTCCTCTTGAAACACAGTAGTTACTGATTTCCCATTCTGCCAAAGAATCAACCCTTGGTAAGGTTGATTATTAAAACAGTCATGCCTTGTTTCAAGTTCCAATAAGGAAGTTTGAATCCTAGGAAATAAGAAAATTTAAGATCCTATGATTCAGAAAGTAGGCTCATGCTTCTGCAGAGGTTTCTTTCTCAGTAGAAGAGTATTAACCGATCTGTTTGTCAGTTTTAATCCATTTATGGGATTACCAAAAGAGCCACTTGGTAACTATTTATTGTAACTACTTTCTTCCATTTTTACATAAAGCTGTTTTGTCTTTTGGCCTCAAATTTTCCAAAGTATAATGATCCAGAAACTATAAAATATCAGTGTTCAGAAACTACCTTGCTTTGTGATACTCTGTACAATTTCTGGGAGTAAAAAAGTGAGTCACCGCACCTTTTAGGCATGAAACAGCTCATGCCTGAGCCCTGCTGGATTTAAGAGATCTAACCTACCTTCCAACCCACTCACTCACAGCATCAGTCTCCAAACCAATGAACTAGCCATTCCAGATTCCCTAGGCTCTAAGGCACTGTAATTTCTTTTTTGAACCATACTACTTCATCTTACCAGGGTATATACCGCTGTAACAAAAATGAAGAAACAATGTATATTTTCGATTTATGTAATAGTATCATGAACACGAAGTCAAATGGTTTAGTTCTCTGAAGAAAAATGATCAACTGGTTATGCTGAAGGGCTTTTAGGGTCACAGAACTTAACTGCTGCTTAAGCAAAAATGGGCTCTCAAAAAACTCACAAACATTCCTCCAAGGAAGTTTAAGTAGACCATGCCTTATAAGATGCCAAAGCTCATCAATGTGAAAACATGAGAAAGAGAAAACAGGAAGAGAAAAACCACACCTACTGAGATAATCATTTTTGGTTATAGAATAGATAACAGGAAGCTTCCTATAATAGCTTCAAGAACCAGGTACAAACTAAGTAACCACTTCCCCCACAAGAAAGTTATACAGTAAATCACAGCAGGTAATGAAAGAGCTGAATTCTCTAATTATAAAGCCCAAGCCATTAAAAAGTCTTCATGAAAGTTAAATTGTTACTAGAGAACAAGCATTGAACACTTAAGAGAACTGTGACTCCATTGAGTTCAGAACCTGGACACTAAGTGTTGGTATAAAATCTAGTCAAAAAGGCAACTAAAATATCATTTTAAATAAATCAATACACTTCTGGACACGCATTAGCCAATAATCTAACAGATAAGACAAACAAAACAGAACAAAACCCCTCTACCCTGATCTCCAAGCTAAAACATGAGCATTACAAGGCCTTTATTAAATGTACAGGCATTCAAAGGCAAGCTTCTTCAATGACTGAATGTAACACAGTGACCTCTGGCCTCAGAAAACCTGATTAGTAATACATCTTAACTACTATCAAAGTAGAAACAACTAGAATAAAGTATTGGCAAAAACCTATATTCTCCAGAATGTTTACTTAATGAACCATAACTGCTTCTGGTCCTAAAAACTGGACAGATTTAGGCCAATCAATTAAGATTTCCACCCCCCTTACAATACTGACTCATCAAATTCAGTTTAAACACACAATCTCATTATAATTTCATTCAAGGGCTAGGAAATATTTTTTCTCCCACTACATTATTCATCTGCAACATAAAAATCTCAAGATGAGTTTCTTCCTGATTATCTTTGATTTTCCTAGAAAAGGGTCAGATTTTATAGGCTACTATATTTTGAGGCTTTTGGATGTCAGACACTCCCTCCAACTGTCTGCTAAAATTCTGTGAATGCTTCAGTTTACAACAATCTACAACTTACACAACTTCAATTTTGAGTTTCCCAATATATCATCCAAAGTAAACCTTCACAACACACCCCTTACCTAACATTATGCTGTACAGATTTTCTACAAAGAAAAGGAGTTTTACAACATTTATCTATCTGGCCTTGTATGGATGAGCAGTAGTACACTAGATGAGCAGAGTTATCAACTACTCATGAATACCAGAATTAAAGGAACTGTTCAGAATCAAAGTCTTCCAGACTTCCCTGGTGGTTAAGAATCTGCCTTCCAATGCAGCGCATGTGGGCTCAAGTCCCTGGTCAGGGAACTAAAAGGCCACAGGCTGCAACTACAGAGCCCACGTGCCACAAGCAAAGATTCCACGTGCTGCAAGTGAAATCTAACAGTTAAAAATAAATAAAATTATTAAAAAATCAAGGCCTTCAGTAATTGGCATCTTTGAATATTATACTCTTTAGAAAACCATCTGAAAAACCTTATTTGAATGATTTACTTAACTGTCTTCTGATCTTTTTAAAGAAAATTACCAAATTGTTCACTAGACTGGATTGACAGCACAATACCCTCAGTAGACTTTATGTCTTAAAAATTGCTTTTTAGTAATTAACACAATGAAATTATCTTAAACTTATTACTGAAGACTATGGTATAAAATTCTTTTAAACACATAATTTAGGAACCAAAAAATTTTAAAATTTACCATAATAAAATTTTAATAGTACATATTTTTTTTTAATCTCAAAGTTTTATTTTATGAATGAGTAGACTGTTGCCTTTAATTACCTAAGGGAAAAGTGCTAAAAATGACTATGAAGTATTAGTCACTCGGTCATGTCCGACTCTTTGCAACTCTTTGCAATATAGACTATATACAGTCTGCCAGGATTCTCTGTCCATGGAATTCTCCAGGCAAGAATACTGGAGTAAGTTGCCATTTCCTACTCCAGGAGATCTTCCCAAGCCAGGGATCAAAGCCAGGTTTCCCACATTCTTTACAGTCTGAGTTACTAGGGAAACTCTCCCCCCATGCCTATGTAACATGTTTAGTTCAGTTTTATATTAAAATAAAGCTATGATGTATCAATATTCACCCTCAAACCCCGTTTTCATGATGTGAAATTTACCCTGTTGACCTTTAAAATAAATCCACTAGTGAAATTATTATAATTTGTGTTTTATTTCTAAATTAAGAAACAATTTCTAACTGTTATTTGTAGGCACCCCTCCACAAATGTTCCCTTGATTAGTCTGGGAGACACCAAACTGGATATGACTATAAACACTTGTTTTGATAACATAAGGCAGAGTGTCAATTACTAATGTAAATTTACACAGTTGCACTTTATGGTCCTTAACTTTCTTTAAACTGCTCTTTTGGTCCATTAAGGATACAGCTTCTCTGTACAACAGTTAAAATTAAAAACAGCCAGTACTGCTCAACTAAATGATTAAGGGACTTAATGATAAACAGGTCTGCTGTGCAGGATTCATTCAATATATAAGGGCACCAAAACATCAAATTTTAACTTTTTTTCAGCTAAAGAAAAAAAAAAAAAAAAAAAAAAAAAACAGAAAAACAAAACAAAACAAAACAAAAACAGAAAAATAAACGTTTATCAGTATCTCTGTACCTTGCGCAAAGAACAGTGATCAAAGCTGTGGAACACTACACACACTGATACTTACAAAGAGCAGGAATCAATAACCTCTGTATTTGTAGAATCAATGAAAGCAATCAATAATTGGCTCTGTAATCTTCTTTTGAAAAGTAGTAGTGATACTAGTATTTAGAGGTACTCTTGCGAAGTCAACGACACATTTCATTAAAATATGAAAAGCCGCTTAAGTTAAGCCACTATATTGAATTTTCTTCATGGATTCACTGGTAATCTATGTTAATCTAAAACTATGTTTCATGGGAGGGCAATTTGAAAATTTACCTACAATAATCTGGGTGATTACTGGATTGCTTTGAGTCCTTTGAAACAGGACTAGATCCAAAACAGTATTAGGAAAAATAACTTTTAAACTGTTTATAAAACTTTCCATCCATGTGATGGAAATCTTTTCAAGTCTGCTCAATTTTCAAAGAATTACACTAATACTCAATTGTCATGATGTACTCAATAAACACTCCCAAATATCACTTTGGATCTTTCCAAAAGATAATGTCTTCAACTGTCAGTGTGGTCCAATTTTAATTTTTTTAAAAAGGCGAAAACTACAAAAGGAGATCAAACCAGTCAATCCTAAAGGAAACCAATCATGAATATTCAAAGGACTGACGCTGAAGTTCCAATACTTTGGCCAGCTGAGGTGAAGAGCCAACTTATTGGAAAAGACACTGATGCTGGAAAAGACTGGGAGCAGGAGAAGAGGGCGAGAGAAGATGAGATAGTTGGATGGCATCATCGACTCAATGCACCTGAGTATGAGCAAACTCTGGGAGATAGTGAAGGACAGGGAAGCCTAGCTTCAGGCCATCCGGTCACAGCAACTGAGCGAATGAACAACATTTATGAAAAATACTGTTTATACACAGTAACTTAGAAACACGTAGGACCACTCATTATTAAATTCTCATGTTGTCAAGCCAGGTCAGAGTATACCTCTCTCACTTACAGTAAAATTTCTTTAAAGGAGTCGTCTGTGAAAACAGGTTTGTGATCACCAGGGGACACAGTGGAGGAAGGAGTTGACTACAAGAAAGCTTCATGGCAAATTTTTGGGAGGTATGGAATTATATCTTGACTGCACTGGTAAATACATGGCTGTGCAGGTAGAAACCGTACATCCAAGAGAGTAAAATTTAAGTTTTGTATGATATGTCTGCTTTCCTGGTAGCTCAGTGGAAAAGAATAAATACGCTTGCCAATAGAGAGGACAATCCCTAGGTCAGGAAGATCCCCTAGAAAAAGAAATAGCAACCCACTTGAGTATTCTTGCCTGGGAAATCCCATGGACAGAGGAGCCTGGCAGGTACATGGCGTCTCAAGAGTTGGACACGACTTAACGACTAAACAACATGATGTCTCCACAATTTGTCTTTCCATTCTCTCTTGAATCGCTTTATAAAGTCTTGTGCCCGCTCCATTATGAAAACCTACCCTTGACCCCAATGAACTCCACACCTGCTACTGGCCTAATTAACATCTCTCAAAGTGGATGTCTAATAAGGAGCTTATTTAACACAGCCAGAACTCAACTGTTATATTCACCCCAAACCTTTGTTCCTTCTATGTTCTTTCCCCATCACTGTTCCTATAAATTCCTAGCCAAAACTTTGGTGACATCAGTGATTTCTCTCAGCCCTCACAAAAGTCTGGAAGAAATGTATGTCTGCACTAGCTTCAAATACAACCACTATTCAGCACTCCCACTGTCACCTCCCTGGTCCTTCCCCAAATGACTGTCTGCATAATTCCATCAGCCCCTTTCACAATAGTCTAGTTAAAATAATAAAAAAAATAAGATCCTTTCTGTTCAACTATCCCCAATGGCCATCCTCCCATTCAGAGTAAAAACTAAAGATACACAGTATCTTAACATGCTCTGTATGTGTTCAACCTGTCCATCTTCTCTGAGGCCATCTATTTTCCACTAGTACCTGTGACCCACAATATTTCATAGTAAGATCTTAACAAATATTGAGAACATAAATTTTTCTAAACTGGCCTATAGGAAAGAATTTATCACAAGTCACATTATCCACAACAAATAACAAACCAATCTATTGTTTAGCTGGAAAGCCAGTAGGATTCAGCTCCCCTTTTTCTAGTTTTATAAAAACTACTGGGAGTTTTGCCCTAAGAAAATTAGTTTATTATTGAAAAAAGTTCAATACTAATTTAACCACAAAATTGAATCCTTTTTCAAACTATTGATAACAATATAAAAATAAGATCTTGTGCCTACAATGTATAAAATTTAAGACTATTATGCCATGCTTCCTGTAAGGACATCAAAATTTTCCATTGACGAGCTCCTGCTAGTATAAATTTTGTACTTTATCAATCTGTTCCTCTTGCTAAACTATTCTATCTCATAGTAATAAGATACTTATCCCTGTAAAATAAAAGTCCTGGAAAAGAAGTTTATCCACCTAAACAAGTCAAATTCTATTTGGTAGACTTCATTTCTTGTTCCTCTGATTATAGTTTAAGAAGATATCAAAGTATGTGTTACATGCTCAGTCGTGTCCAACTCTTTGTGACCCCATGGACTGCAGCCTGCCAGGCTCCTACTTCCATGGGATTTTATAGGCAAGGATACTGGAGTGGGTTGCTATTTCCTTCTCCAGGGGATCTTTCTGACCCAGGGATTGAACCCAGATCTCCTGCATTGCAGGGCAGACTCTCTACATCTGAGCCACCAGGTAAGTCCTTGCATCAAAATATAATCTTATCCTATTTATCAAAAGGATATCCCCCCCCCCTTTGAAAAATAACATTAGTTTCCTGGATATTCTTTCAACATTGCCAGCTGGTTCTAAAACTAGTCTGGGTTCCCTAACTTCTGAAGAGCAGCCCTTGGTCCTTTTCTTTCTTATACTTACGACAAAGTCTGTAGCACTCTAAGATCTGTACTATCAAATCAAGTAGTAACTAGGCACATGTGCTTATTTAAAACAAATTTAAAATTCAGTTCTGCAGTTACATTAGCCACATTTTCCATATGTGGCCGTCTATGACACCAAAAGTGCAGATACAGAATACTGACCTCATCACACAGTTCTACTAGACAGCATTGTTCTAATTTGTTCCTTCCAGACGTCTACTTACTTTCTATATATAATTTCCAAAGAGTCTAGAATTCTATGATATTTAAAAGAAAAAAAAACTAAGAGTGATAAACTTCAAAAATGATAGTATCAGTTACCGTATCCAGAGTCTTATACCAAAAATATATGAAAAAGCTTTTCCCAATATAAAACTGGCCACAGAATCTGTCTGAATACATTTCTCCAAAGAGAAACAACCAATTAGCACATGAAAACTAAACATCAGCTTTTAAGAAAATACAAATAAGAACCACAAAAAGATAATCCTCACAATAGAATAGCTTAAATAACAAAGACACAACATAACAGATGTTGGCAAGGACATGAATAAATTAAAAAACTCATACATGGCTCAGTTCAGTTCAGTTGCTCAGTCGTGTCTGATTCTTTGCAACATCATGGACTGCAGCACTCCAGGCCTCCCTGTCCATCACCAACTCCTGGAATTTACTCAAACTCATGTCCATTGAGTCGGTGATGCCATCCAACCATCTCATCCTCTGTCGTCCCCTTCTCCCACCTTCAATCTTTCCCAGCATCAGGGTCTTTTCAAATGAGTCAGTTCTTCGCATCAGGTGGCCAAAGTATTGGAGTTCCCACTTCAACATCAGTCCTTCCAATGAACATTCAGGACTGATTTCCTTTAAGATGGACTGGTGGGATCTCCTTGCAGTCCAAGGGACTCTCGAGTGTTCTCCAACACTATAGTTCAAAAGCATCAATTCTTCGGCACTCAGCTTGCTTTACAGTCCAACTCTCACATCTATACATGACTACTGGAAAAACCACAGCCTTGACTAGACGCACCTTTGTTGGCAAAGAAATACATGCCATACATGGCTAATGGGAAAGTAAAATGCTACAGCTGCTTTGGAAGACAGTATGGCAGTTTCCCCCAAAGTTAAAGAACTATTCTAAGACTCAGCAATTCTACTCCTAGATACATACCCAAGAGAAATGAAAACATATGCCCAGGCAAGATGTGTATATCAGTGCTCAGAGCAGCATTATTCAAAATATGGAAAACATTTCAAAAATCTACCAACTGATGAATGGATAAACATACTGCAGTAGTAATAAAAGGAATGAAGTACTGACACAGAGCGTAACATGGGTTAACTGTTGGAAAAAAAACATGGAAGAAAGGGGTCACAAAAGACATACCTCATGATTCCACTGACATGAAATGTCCAAAATAAGCAAAGCTACAGACAGAAAGGCAGCCTTCCTGGTGGCTCAGTGGTAAAGAATCCACCTGCCAATGCAGGAGACGAGAATCCCTTGGTCAGGAAGATCCCCTGGAGAAGGAAATGGCAACCGACTCCAGTATTCTTGCCTGGGAAATCCCATGGACAGAGGAGCCTGATGGGTATAGTCCATGGGGTTGTAAAACAGTCACGATTTAGTAACTAAAAGGACAATATAGAAAGTGGTTGCTAGGCCTGGGGATAATAGAATAGGGAATGACTGCTAGTAAGTTGTTTATTTTTAGAGTGATAACATGTTCTAAAATTATATCATGGTCATAGGCACATTCTGAATATATATATTGAACTGTATACTTTAAACTAGGTTTTAAAAGAAAAAATTAACATCAAGGAGCTTGACAAAGCATATCTGAATGGAGAGTCCTAAAACAGCAGAGGTCACCTATGGGTTAGGTAATAATATACCCAGAACACCACTTAATTCAGAGCCACAAAACAGATTCTCTGATATGGATGCAAAAGCTTCCCCTTCAAATAAATATCTCCCACTTTCTCAACAAGAGTCCAGGACACAAATTCAAGTCAAACAGTATCACATTTATGCTCAAAGCGTAATCATACAAATCTACGCATTAATCTAAAATCTGAGAGCTACATGTTTAGTTTCCCATAAGAAACAAACAGAAGGGCTATTAGCAAATTAAAATTCTCACCCTTTGCCTAAAATGAAGATCTTAACTGTCAACTAAAGAAACATTTCTCAGCTTTCCCAAGTAGCCAAGAACTCTCTGGTTCTCTGAATCACATGCCTTTCCAAGCAGATGATCTCACTCAATTCTCCAAAACGTGAATGTTTCACGTACTCTTCTTTTGTACACACGTCCAAAACTTCTCTCTCTCTCAGATCCAGTGATGCTCAGGAATATCAGAAAATTGAAAGAAAAGGAGGGAGCCAAGAAGACAGCTCCTCTAACACCAATAAGGGCGTTGGCACCTCAAATCCATATACTGTATTTTTTGACTAATTTAAAACCTAAAATATTGTTTGCCTAGAACAAAATAGGGAGAAGGCAATGGCACCCCACTCCAGTACTCTTGCCTGGAAAGTCCCATGGACAGAGGGGCCTGGTAGGCTGCAGTCCATGGGGTTGCTAATAGTCGGACACGACTGAGCAACTTCACTTTCACTTTTCGCTTTCACCCATTGGAGAAGGAAATGGCAACCCACTCCAGTGTTCTTGCCTGGAGAATCCCAGGGACGAGGGAGCCTGCTGGGCTGCCGTCTATGGGGTCGCACAGAGTCGGACACGACTGAAGCGACTTAGCAGCAGAACAAAATAAGGGCTCAGGTATTAGTTTAACAATTATGATGGTTGTTACCATCTTTCATTTGTCTTGCATTTCAATGGCGATTCCCCCACTTCAATTTCTTTTCTCTACTTTCTGTAAGCGTATCTTATTGGAAAAGATAGTATCAACAGAATTGCTTATTTCCCCAAATTCTAAGAACTCAAACCTTTCACAGACCTGTCACTTAGCAAAAGATTACACCTTTAATGGCATAATTCTCTTCATAAAAATAAAAGTCTCATCCCAACTTATTATTTTAGCCCCAGAAAGCACCTGCTCTGGTAACTGTGACCCAATACATCATGCCAAGATTAGTTTACCTCAGAAATTTCTCCACATTCCAACATTTACAAATGTAAATGTAAATGTCCTTCCCCCTCCAGTTTCTCTTTTCTAGTTATGGGGTTGTTAATAAGGTATCACTGCTAATAGGACACAACTATTTAATGTGTTCTTTCCAATCACAGCTGGCTGCTTCCCCAAATATGCTAGGAATATTCATAACCCTGTATCCTCACCCTGTCTAAAAACCTCCTGCTTAATATCAAAGGCAGGTACAAATATTGCCCTTTGTGAAACAACCTGGAGCTCTTTAAATTTTAACAAGGGAACTCACACTTCCCCCAAGGGCACACAATTCATCTTTCTATGGGACAATCCAGTATAAAGCAGAACACACAGCAGCCAATTAATTTCACAGCACTTTCTTCACTGTATAACATAGTGCTAATCATAAATGTGCCACATTTGATCTGCTTGTAGACTTGCTTCCCTCCTCCTTTCATGGTATACTAGCAATACTTAATGTACTTTTATGTGCCATAATAACAGCACTCTGAAAAATCTCTAGTGGAACAACTTCACAGTTCAGTCCCTTATGCACTGTTGACACTGGTATCCAAATAACATGTGCAACTTCTGACAAGTTATTTATTATAAAGTCCTCAAAGACCACTGAACTAAATCAGGGTCCTTCTGAACCTGCTTAACAGGTGTTTGCCAAGTCTCAGCTATCATATCACAGCCTATTATCAAATCTAAGTAAGCATGTGATTTTTCTTGTGTTCCAAAGTTCTTTACAGAAGAATGACTGAGAAAGAACTATTCCATTGTCATAACTGAGTGCTATTTCTTTTATTTAAATTGACATAATTCACATACCAAACCAATATAAACCCTTTGAGTACGTACAACTTAATGAGTTTTAACATTCTCACAAACTTCTGCATCATTACAACTCTGTAATTCCAGAGTATTTTCCTGGGTGATTATAAGGGAAAGAAAAGCAGGGCTACTACAAAGAGTCCATCTAAAAGCTTTTCCTAAAAATGGCTATGTTTTTATATTTAAGTAGAGTTCCCTGTGCTACAACAAAAATTAAAGCTTTAATGCCTATTTCCAACAATGTAACCAATTATTTTTATTATAGCACTTCTGGCACAAAGGAACAATCTGCCTTCTAATCGGCATTAATATCAAAAGTGAATGACTAAATATCTATATGGAAAGAGAAATTAAAAGAAATTCATTTAAGCATTTGAAAGAAAAATCACTCAAAGGAACTGCTTCACACAAGAAGTCCACCAACAGCAACTACTCTAGCAACAATTTCCCTAGAAGCAACAAGACTCAACAGGATACAAGTGGAAATGGATCTCTGTCAGCTTACAGGTTGTAAGACTTTCAACATCAAGGTAACTGATGCGGAGATCCTCCTCCACCATGAAGGCTTCCCCAATGGCTCAGGGGGTAAAGAATCTGCCTGCAATGCAGGAGATGCAGGAGACGAGAGATGGGAAGATCCCTTGGAGGAAGAGATGGCAACCCACTCCAGTATTCTTTGCATGGGAAATCCCATGGACAGAGGAGCCTGGCAGGATAGTCTATGGGGTGAAAAGAGTCAGGACTGAGCATGCCCACCAGCCCCTACCATGAGTAGTCACCCTAAATCAGAAAGCTACTTTGGGGCTTGTCTTCCTACCAGAAAAAATGTGTTAACAAATCTTTGAGTAATTATAAACTATGTATGACAGTTTATAGCCCATTTGAAAGAGCTGACAGTGTATCTGAGTAACTAACAAATACCTAAAATGATAGTTTCACACATGTTGGTAATTTATGTTAAATTCACTTAAGAACTACCAACACATATTATATCAGAAATGGCCTTAAGAACAAGTAAAATGACAGGCCTAATTTACATAATTTATGAAAAAGTAATTTGCATTAAGACTATAGAATCCAATCCTCTGTTGCCTCCTCAGAGATAGCATATATTAATATATAAGTGACTCAAATTTTAACGTTTGATCATTCTCCAGTATGAAAAGTATTTACAATCTTTGGAATTTGTGCATCAAAACCCATGAAAACCCAAGCAAAAATAAAAATCACTCTAATTCCCCTAACAAAATATCATTAATCACCTACTCCCTGATATCAAAAATGTATCTCCTCAAGAAACACCTAATGCTTACGTTCCTAAAGTTTCTGACAAAAGTCAGGGTAATGATGATTAAATTGCATAACCTTTAATGAAATACTCGGGTATCCTCTCCGACCTCCCCTATGTCAAAAAAAGAAAAGAAAAGAAGAAAACAACCTGAATCTGAACTAGACTCCAAATCTACCCCACTAGTTCAGAGGAAATACAGAGGACAGGTTAACATGCTAAACAACATTAAATACAACCTGCAAAATCAAGTCTGGAAAACTTGGATGATTAAGGAATCTTCCTATCTTAAGTATAAGTGGTATTGTCATTATGGTTATAAAATGTCATTATGCTTATAAAAGCAGTCTTTAACTTACACTGATATACTACTTTCTTATATAAATTAAAATGTATTTCACTATGCATTAGTTTAGACTTCTGTCACATAAGGAACTGCATGCTAGAGATGTTAGATTTTGTGGAAAGGAATGGTGGGGTGTCCATGATTCCCTTCATTTTGATATGAAGGGAGTCAACAATTTATGCAGAAGCAATAATGTATGTCAGTGTTAATGCTGCAGCATGTGGGATCTTCCCAGACCAGGCACTGAACCTGTGTTTCCTGCATTGGCAGGTACCACCCAACCACCAGGGAAACCCAAGATTAATTCTTGATTAACTGAAGCATAATAGTATTTGAGGGTTATACATAATGCAACCTTTGCCCACATTTCCTTAGCCTTCATAACAACTCTATTAGTAGGCATTATCATTTTAGGGATAAGAAAACTGAAGTGATATATGACTCTGGTCATAATCCTTTCTGCTAAGTGACTAAGCCTTTGGATTCCTCTATCAGCTGCTGCCCTAATGTAACAATAGGCAGTAGAAATGCCAAATGTATGTCTTAAAATATTCATGTGAATTTCATGTTCTTAACCGTGTGACTAAGCAGACTAATTTAACCCCCATTTATATAACAGGACACAGAGCTTTCAGCACATCTCAGAGCCAATTTCCTATCTTCTTTTAAAGAATCTAAAAGTTAATTTATGATGTTACTAAGGATAATAAATATCTTAACCTTGTGAATAAAGTATCTTCAGGATGACTTCTGAGAAAACTTACTACCATTTTCCTAGGTTTTTCCATTCTTAAGTAAACATGCTTGTTTTCCCTACTAGACCCCAGTATATATTTGAATGAGCTCTTTATTAAGCCACTATTTGGTTACTCAGTCATCAGAAATCTTTTTTTATTGGCCACGTTTAGAATGGAAGGTCAAAAACATTACTTTTCACTGTCACTCTATAATATCAAGCAATACAGATTAACAACTAAAGGTATTCTCTTGCTCTGGAAAAACTAGTGAGGCCAACAGTGGTGTTGTTACCAATTTTTAAGACCAAATAGCAGTGGTAAGACATATGAAGGTATTTCTGTAAACATCTCACTGTTTTCATTATTCCTTGCTGTCTCTTTTACTCAATTTCAAAATTCATCACTTAAAACAACCTTTCCCAAACTTACTTAGAATGAGATGATGCATCTATATCACTTTCTCATGATTTTTCAAATATAAATGCTATTCTGGAGGCCTAAGAAACCATTATTCCAACCCCTCTGCCTTTAGAACTGTATCATCATCTTCAATCTACAATACTGCATTGTAAATTCATTACCTATGCTTATTGTATCCTATTCTGCATTGGTTGGTTAGCTTAAAGCAGATTACTGAAATTTTAAGGAATCTTTTTTTAATAGTTTTGCTGTAATCTTCTAGAATGCAAATCTAAGTAGCTAATATGCAAAAAAAATAATAGAGAACATGAGACTGCTAAATTCCATTTATTAGGCAAGTCAGTCCTTACATTTATGTGGCACAAATTAAAACAAAAAACTGACTTGTCAAGAAAAAGTGTTAGTCCAGAAAATATTGGACATTTGCCCTGTCATGTCTCCATATGCCCTGTCAATATATATATAAACTGATTCTATAAAATCAACAACAAAAAAAATCACCCTTATCTAGTCTAACTCTAATGATCTGCAGAAGTTATTTTTCCATTAGGCTTCCTGGTAGTAAAGAATCTGCCTGCAATGCGAAAGACCTGGGTTAGACCCTGGATGAGGAAGATCCCCTGGAGAAGGGAATGGCAACCCATTCCAGTCAGTATTCTTGACTGGAGAATTCCATGGACAGAGGAGCCTGGATGGCTACAGTCCATGGGGCTGCAAAGAGTCAAACACGACTGAACAACACACACACTTTTTTTTCATTATGTTCTGACAGAAAAGAGAGGGCTTTATTTGAAAACATGTTTGTTATTCATTACTACAAAATAGAACATTACCACAAAATAGAAAAATAAATGATTCTCACTAGACAGCCTCTAATTGGAAGAGAAAACATCTTAAACATACCTGTCGTAATAATCTCGTTGAAAGTCATAGTCCAAGTCAAAAGATGAGCTGAAAAACAAATACCAAAGAGGATTAATTTGGAGCTGTTGACAACAGCAGATGGGAAAAAAAAAAAAAAAAACCCACCCTAAACCAACCCAACAAATAGATCAACAAGATTAGCATGGACTAATGCCCAATCATTAAGCAACAGATCACTAAATTCCAACCACTTTAGGCCACTGGACATACAGTGGCCAAACTACAAATTTAGCCATAAGATTGCTAAAATGCCAACACATAAGAGCTAAAATAAGAATATGGAAGAACACAATAGTAAATTAAACATTCTTATGTCATCCTCTTTCCCTTTCTTACTCCCTCCCCAGCTTCTCAGAAGCTAAGTAACTCCTTTTGAAGGAATTTAATTTATACTAGTAGGGCTTCCCTGGTGGCTCAGATAGTAAGCAATCTGCTGGCAATGCAGGAGACCCGGGTTTGATCCCTGGGTCAGGAAGATTCCCTGGAGAAGGCAATGGCAACACACTTCACTATTCTTGTCTGGGAAATCCCATGGACAGAGGAGCCCAACAGGCTACAGTCCATGGGGTTGCAAGAGAGTCAGACACAACTGAGCAACTAACACTTTAAATAACAAACTACTCTTTAATAGTAAAAAATCTCAGGAATTCCAACAACTTTCTGGGAAATGGGGTAAAATGAAGTATATTAACACAAAATTAATAAAGCAGTCCTTTCACATACATAAAACATACTACAATTAACCCTCCCCACATCCAGAAAACAGATAGAGAAGATGCCCACTGATGGACACAATGCAGTTATAAATAATAAAGTTCCGGACCTGAGTAGAGGGGACGGAGAAGGGTGTTCTGGTACTGACCCGTACATCTCCGCTGCAGATCGTTTCACACCTGCTTTTCCTCGGTTCACTTTTGGCTCTGCAGCCAGATTAATATCTGGTGGAGGAAAAAAAAACTTTAATGACAACTCTGTTGGGAGGGAGGTGTCTCAAACTGCACCTTTCTAGAGTGTACAAGGCCATATAATTAACAAAAGTCAAATGATGTATCTTATCTTTCCTTGTTATATAAAATATGCTCAAGATTTTTTTTACAAGGTTAGGACTTAATCCTCCATTTCTTTGTCCTCTGTTCTGTACCAACAAAACAGAAATGCAAAACACATGAAGTACCTTTAGTACCTTTTACCCTAGACTTGAACACCTCAATGAGAAACTGGGGATTTTTATTCTCCTTACAAATAGGATAAGCTGAAAAGTTGCATTAAAAAATAAACACTGTACAGTGAACTGCTTATAAGTAAACAATCTTTATATGCATGCACACACTCCAAGAAAAGGGAAAGAATCGAAAGAAAACAATTCTAGTTTCCATATACAACATAATTTTTAAAACACCTATGCCAAACTGCCCAGTCGCTCACCATGCCACCCACTACCTATCAAAGAATTCATGTTCCCCCAAATATTTTAATAGATGAGACAATTTCTCAAAAAACAATTAAATAAAAGCTAGCCAGCTCTCCAAAACTCAGTTCATCAAGTGACCACTGGAAAAAGACTTTTAAGTACATTGTCTTATCTGCTAAACACCATTACATTTATGAATAATCTTCAGAGTTCTTAGTTCACTAAACTCATTTCTAATTTTTAGTAATTAATGTTTATAACAACCCTACTTTTACAGTTTTGACTCTGGAATTGTAAGATTTTGTAAAACTAAAGGTAGACTTTTTTAAAGCAGTTTAAAAAATGTAGTAACAAGATTAACTACACTGTGTATCCAACTGATTTTACAACCTCATAGAATTATTTCAGGATATTCTAAACTATAGTACAGTTGACACTTGGACAACGTGGGAGTTAGGGCCCTGACCCTCTGTATAGTGGAAAATCTGCATATAAATTTACAGTTGGCCCTCCATTATCTGTGGTTTTGCACTGGGATTCTACCAATGTTCTTGTAGTAATGTTAATACACATTTAAAAAAAAAATCCATGTAGATGTGAATCCATGCAGTTCAAACATGTATTATTCCATCAAGGGAAAACTGTATTAAGTCAATATCCAAAATCGAATAATTTTGATAAAAACAGAGATATGACTGCTTGAGGCTGTGGCACAATGCGCACATAAAAATCTGACGTTTTGTTTTCTTAAAAACCTAAGTGTCCCCTATTCTGCCCACTGAAACTAACAAGATGCAATTAACATTCAATCAACACTCCTGGTATACAGGGAGTGAGTTTCCAAATAACTCCCATTAAAAGGAGCCAACACTCTTTATAAGATACACAGATGACCCAGAATATCCTGTGGTGCAGTAAGCAAGGAAGAAATGTAATATCCCGAGTAAGGTCTCAAGGACACAGGAACCAACTTAAAGGTGATCTATCCACTGGCCAAAGATGAGATATCTCGAGTTTCAAACAACAATTTGCAAAGGACTGAAACATATGTAATGAGATCTCAAGTTTAGAATATAAATTTTCTGAATAGAGCTCGGATCTCATTTCTCAAAAATTTCAACATGCTAGATCAGAGGCGAACCCTACTGGGGAACTAAAATAAGACAACCTTTTATTATGAATCACCTCAATTAATCCTCTCATGTTATCTAAATTCTCTTGATAACCACATAGTAGTATTACCTTCAGTAATAGATAATAAACTGAGGTAGCGCATGCACGCACACACACAATTATTTTAACAAAGAAAAGCTATGTAGGCTGCCCAACACATAGTTGTAAGGCCCTAACATACATCTGATTCTAGAGCACATGACTAAGCTCTGTTGTCTTCACCCAGTCGACTGTGTTCAAAATGACACACATTTTAGGCAGCAAAAGTACCTTATGAAATATTGTTCCTCTCTCTCCTACTTTACTCAAGACTGCCAACTAAGGGTTATCCAGTCTCTACTACACCAAATGCTAAGATTTTATAGGTCTAAAATTCTCTTTAGACCTATAAACCTGATTTTTATTATTAGGCTGATGTCAGACGTAACACGCACAACACCTCTCTGACTAACAGCTTTATGGAGAGGGAGAGAAAGAGAAAGAAAACATGAACAGAACTACTTCCAGATCTGAATTACATAATCAATGAAAAATTAATTCAACACAGATCTTACCTAAAACCTGGCCAGCAATCATTCTGCCATCCTCTCCTGCCACAGCAGCCCGGGCATTTCTCTCATTAACATACTGAACGAAGGCAAAGCCCTTATGAACAGAGCAACCCACGATTTTGCCGTATTTTGAGAAGATTGCCTCCACGTCAGATTTCTTGACCACAAGGGTATTGAGATTCCCAATGAATACACGCGAGTTCATGGAGCGAGGATCCGTCTTGTTGGTAACATTGCTGGCCATTGTCTTTGATGATACGGTGCCTCACAAAGCTGAAAAACTGAGAGGGGAAAAAAATGCATTCAGGTGAAAAGATGCTAAAAACAAAATAATCCTTGGTAAAAACCTGTTCTACTCTTATTTTGAACCATTCTACCTACAGTTATCAGTCAACTTAAACAAAATGGATCTCACAGTATCAAGTTTATTAGTATTCAGAGACTTGAGCCCATGAATATATATCCTTATAGAAATTCAACCTCCTCTTCTGTAATATATTCCTGCTAGACTATCACTTCAAGGGGGGAAAATTCCTCTTCACATAATACACACAATCCTCTTGGAAATTATTAATCCCAAGTGACTTCACTGTTTATTTAAAATTCCTCAAGCAAATCAGAACCTAATCTACCATAAATTTCTGTTTTTCACTGTCCCAGTCATGCTAATCGAACCATCCCTTGCCATCTATCAATAACTCCACCTTTTTGCATGTTGCTTTTATTGAGTCTCACTCATTGCCACATAAAGAACTACAGTTTCTGCCCACAAACTATTCTTTAGCTAGATGAATGTGGACAAGTGACACTCTGCCCTTCAAGTTTAATTAACTTTATTATATGAAGGCAATAAATAGAACCAACTCATTCACTCTGGAAATAACCATTTCCAGGTACTTTGATTGATTTATAGCATCCAACAGATACTTAAATATCAATACCATTTTTACAGAACGTTATGATTCTTTATGTGAAAACAGTACAAAATATAGCTAGGACATTTAATAATGCTGGATGGTGATGATGATAAAACTAGAAGGTAGAACACTGCCTTAATCTAAAAAGAACCAGCAGCAGTAAGGAAGAAAACACAACTTTGCTGAGACCATTTCAAAACAAAAATTATTTTTATATGTTACAGAGGCATAGTCTGTAACTATGTGGAGATTCATGAAATCATTTTAGGTCTTTTAAAGTGCAAGATGTTTTGATATTCTTTTTCTATCAGCTTTTCATCTACTGCACCTTCCCACTCCAACCACCAAAGTTAAACAGGGCTTAAGATGGATCTACCCTAGATTTAGAGTAACATTCTTAAGGTTGTTTCCCATTTAACCTTTTGAAAGGTACTGAATAGCAGTGTCTGCTGCTGCTGCTGCTGCTAAATCGCTTTAGTCGTGTCCGACTCTGTGAGACCCCATAGACTGCAGCCCACCAGGCTCCCCTGTCCCTGGGATTCTCCAGGCAAGAACACTGGAGTGGGCTGCCATTTCCTTCTCCAATGCATGAAAGTGAAAAGTGAAAGTGAAGTCGCTCAGTCGCGTCCGACCCTTTGTGACCCCATGGACTCAGCCTACCAGGCTCCTCCGCCCATGGGATTTTCCAGGCAAGGGTACTGGAGTGGGCTGCCATAACTTTCCAATCCTCAAGAAGATAATGACAAACTAGTTCTTTTGGATTATGTAAAGGTCTTATATACATGTAAAAAAAAAACAGATGGTATAACATTTACACATGACCACTACCATTCTGACCCTTCAAATACCTTGTCTTTTCACATACATACTGAGTCTAAAACTTTAAAGCTCCTAGCTTTCTGAAATTCAGGAAACAGCCTGCCTTTATTGGAGTTTTTAAATTGTATCTTTACAATTTTTTTGACACTAAGCAGCAAAAATTAACCTAACAGTGGCTACTCAGAACCACTAACAGCCTTTCAACTTAAGCAGGAACACCAAAAAGCCTTAGAACTCCAAGAGGAATCAAAACAGAAACCTACTAAGAGGCCTGCTGCTGCTGCTGCTAAGTCGCTTCAGCTGTGTCCGACTCTGTGTGACCCCGTAGACTGCAGCCCACCAGGCTCCCCCGTCCCCGGGATTCTCCAGGCAAGAACACTGGAGTGGGCTGCCATTTCCTTCTCCAATGCATGAAAGTGAAAAGTGAAAGTGAAGTCGCTCAGTCGTGTCCAACTCTTCGTGACCCCATGGACTGCAGCCTACCAGGCTCCTCCATCCATGGGATTTTCTAGGCAAGAATACTAGAGTGGGGTGCCACTGCCTTCTCTAAGAGGCCTAACTGGTTTCAAATAATAATACTTCTGCATGGCTCTTAAGGTTTGCTATTATTTTAAGTGGATACATAAGCCAGTTTTCAGCAAATTTTTTCACAAAAAATACACACACACACACACACACACACACATATACACACAAGTGATAAATACAGGTAAAAGCTCCCTGAGTTTCTTCTTTAGTATTTATTTGTGGCAGGCAGGATCTTGGATCTCTGCCCCAGCATATAGGATCTCTAGTTGTGGTTTGCAAAATCGTAGTTGCAGCATGTGGGGTCCAGTTCCCCGACCAGGGAACAAACTGCAGCCCCTGTACTGGAAGACAGATTCTCAACCACAGGACCACCAAGTAAATCCCTCTCCTTGAGTTTAATAAGAAATTAATTTTAAGTAAAGCAAAAACCTATGAAGAGCATACAGAATACAACTTTGTGTCAATGCATCCCAAACAAAACTCCATAATGTACAGTGGTAAGGGCAAGTCAGAAGCTAACATGCATGTTATATATCACTGTGGGAGAAGCAAAAGTAACTAGGAGCCTAGAAGAGCCAGAAAACTGAAGAACATCAAAATATCCAGGTAGTATGTACTGGAAAGGAAAACAAATGTTAGGAAAAGCAGTTTCAACAGGGAGGGTCTTGCCTGAGTCAACAGTGGGTGAGTACAAGGTACTGCAGTAAAACTGTCCATAGGTGCTAACGCAGCTCAAGTCTCTACAGAATCTCAATACTCAGAAGCCCCGTGTGCGTTCCTTTCTCAATCCCTTTCCTCCTCCTCCTAAAACTACTAACTTCACAGTAAAATCACTTTCTTCCTTTTAAAATAATTCTACTACCTAATGTGTAGCCCTGGGTAGTAATAGTCTTACCCACTGATACAGATTTGATGTCTTTTAATGCTCTTTTTAGATAAGTTCTTAACATTTATCTGTTGAAGAATCTTGAGCATTTGTCCTGCAGTTTTTCAAAATTTCATACCTTCAACAATAATTCCACATATTTCGTATTTTCAGAAATTGGAAGCTGTGACCAAAGGCTTGATCAGACTCACGTGTGACACTTCTGCAAGGTTATACTCAAGTAGTATTATCTTTTTGTAATGTTATTCATACTAAAATTCTACCAGATCTCTCTAGGGATTATGGTAACTCAAGCTTATCCTTAATATTATTATTTAGAAAGAGCTTGAAAATAGTTTTATCAGTTCCTGCAACTTTAGTAACAGTTTGCCTGTGTCCTTTGTTTCTGTCAGTTTCACTGGGTATAAAATCACTGAATCACATTTTCTTTCCTTAAATATACTCCATTTACTTCTGGACTGCCACAGAATCATTCCAAACTATAAACCTTGCTGGCAAAGTTCTATTTTCCCAACCTGAGTAGATGCTACAGGGTTTTTGCTTTATAACAATTCATTAAGCTGGGTTTTTTTGTTTAAAAGACACATAGAAACTAAATAGATATAAATGAGTGTATTTGAGGGTGCCTCATGGGTCATAGAAGTTTACATTTTGGAGTCACCCTTATTGGACAAGTCAATTTCTCCTAACTTTTTAAAGATGCTAAGTAAATAAAAGCACATAGAATAAAAAACACACCATAATCAATTTCATTCCTAAAATTAGTTTCAAAGATTAAAACCAAAGAGAGAAATATTTCTGAAATGACTCACTCTTTGGTTACTCTGTGAACTGTTTAAACTCAGTAGCAGACATCAAGTGGTTTCCAGAAAAGCAGAATCCCATCACAGTATAAACGGAAAAAGATTGAGTATTTCCCTAGAGGTTACAGGGTGGTAGAATTCAAACCTCTACTTAATGGATGCATACACATGTGTGTGCTTGCTATCTTTTCACCCCAGGTTATTTTCACAATTTTTTATCATCAAAGAATTACTAAGATTGGTGAGTAAAAGTCAAAACCAAGAATATTGAGTTTGATTACACCAAAGGATGTATGTGTCCATTTGATTATGTTTTATGTTGAAGCAGTAAAAGCAATGAGTGGCTCTATGAAGGGTAAGAACTGCTCAAGATTCATGGATACAGAAATGTGTTTCTATCACCAATTCTACCACATCAGTCATATCCTACACCAAAACTCATGAAATCTACAACACGTAGATTTGGAATGGAGTTGGAACACAAGCTGACCTGTCAATTTTATTTATTTTCAACTGTTCATCTTCAAGTTTGAGTTACGGTATGCAACTCCCATATGCCTAATATGCTATTTCCTTTCTCTGAAGTAGTTTAAAGACAAAGTGTCACTAGATGGCAGCAATGAGTTGACAAATTTTTTAAATGATAGCCATCTTCTTGAATCCAAAGGCTTCCTATCTCACACTGTCTTTCACAATTTCTTATCAAGAGTTTCTCAGTACCTCTTAGATACTATAAATTTCTCTGCCTACTTAGAGCAACATCACCTGATATAAACTGCTTTCCTTTAACACACTTAAGCTCCTATTTTGCCCCTTTAAGTCCCTTTCACACTACTTTTCTGTTATTCTTCCCCACCCCCATCATATTCTCTGCTTCCTATGTGTCTTCACTGTATTCATCAACTATTTCCCTCTGGCCTGCTCCAGCAGGCAACAATAAACTGCCCATGTCTGTAGAAAGTTGGCCAGTGTACAGCTGGCCCTCCCTATCTGCAGATTCTGCATCTGTAGATCTAAACAATCATGGATCAAAGAATATTATGGGGGGAAATTTGTAAGTTCCAAAACCCCAAACTTGAATTTGCTGCACACCATTTATGTAACATTTACACTATACTTTTTTTTTTTTTTAACTCAGGTATGTTTTATTTTCAGAACATTTTCAACAGTAGAATGTATGAACTGGCACAGAGCAGGTACTGCTTTGTTTATGCAAGCAGCCAGTCAGCCACTGTCTTTAAATGAATTAACTGTAATGTACAATACCCCACTAAGCACTGTATTTGGTGCTTCTTACACATACTGATCTTCCTTTTTTTGGAATATAGTTGCTTTACACTGCTGTGTAGCAAAGTGAATCATCCATAACGTGTACAAAGAGCCCCTTTTCTGGATTTCCTTCCCATTTAGGTCACCACAGAGCACCAAGTAGGGTTTTTTGTGCTACACAGTAAGTTCTCATTAGTTATCTATTTTATACATAGTAGTGTATATATGTTAATCCCAATCTACCAGTTCACATCCCCTTCCCCATAGTATCCATGTTTGTTCTCTATGTCTGTGTCTCTATTTCCTCTTTGAAAATAAGTTCATTTATACTATTTTTCTAGATTCCACATATATGCATTAACATATAAATTTATTTTACACTGTATTTTCTATACAACTATACTACATTAAGGTATTATTAATATGTAATTATAATATTATATTTGGTAGTATAAGTAATCTAGAAACAATTTAAAGTATATGAGAGAATGTGTATAGATTATATGCAAATACACAAATGGTGTATATAAAATACACCATTTTATACAAGGGACTTGAGCATCCCAGAATCTGGTTATCTGCCAGGGTCCTAGAATCAATCTTCCTAGGATACCAAGGGACTGTAATTTGCTCATTCCCAAAGCTAATTATTTATCAAAACACAGACACAGTCCCAAGGTAAAGACTATCATGTAAAGACTATTAACATGAAAAAATAGCACATGGTGGTACTTTCAGGCCACAAGAACACCAAATTGATCATTTTAAGATAAACTATATGGAACTGAATCACTTCATTGTACACCTGAAACTAATACAACACTGTCAATCAACTATACTTCCAGAACCAATTATAAAAATATTAACACTGAAAAACAAAAAGATTAAAAGTAAAAATGGTACCCCACAGCCATCTAAACAAACGGGGACCAGTCTCACTCTACAGGCCAGAAATATCATAACTGTCAAAACAGTAAGACAAAATGGTCCCCCCAAAAGTTATGAGCAACAAAAAAGGGGAATAAAATAATAAACTGTTAATATGAAGAAGTGTTTTAAGAAAAGTATATTGAAAAAGACTCAGACCACAACCTGTTAAATCAGTGACGATTATACCAATATAAGAACTGATTCAGACAACTGTCAATATATGGCAAAAGCACTGGGTGAAAAGACTGTTGAGACTAAAATAGGATTTACATGGATTCCAAGTATGACTGACTGTTAAATATAAAAGGAAAAAAAAAGCACTTCTACTACTATAGAAATGAGTCACCACTTATATAAAGTGATCTAACATATGCTTCCTGATTTGACGAAATAAACGTATGTCACCTAAGCAATATTCTTAGTAAAATATTTGGCTTGAATCAATACAACAGGGAAACAATCAGATTTCAAGTCTGTGGGGACATTATACAACACAACTTGTTAGGACTCCTTAAGAGTAGGAAGATTAAGAAAGCAACACCATGGGAAAGAGATCTTTTCTGTGAAAACAAGAGAAATTTAATGCAGATTGTGTAAGAGATAATATTGAATCAATGTTTGCCTTGTTGCAGTTCCCATCTGAAGTATCACGCCTGGCACTTTAATATCATTCAGGAGGGGAAAAAACACAGATCAAACACGGTACATTTAGACAGCTGTTACCAGAACAAGAACAGGAAGGCTGAGACAAGAATGGCTTATTTTACAAAAGTACACATTATCTGTTCAAGTTTTTTCTTTTTTTTTAAAGAACCTATTACAGCAAATGGAAAAGAAATACATACCACATCACACTCTTGAGCAAGTTCCCCCCAAAACAGTTTTTTCTGTCAGATATGCAGAATGATCATCCAGTGGGGTAGAGGAGGAAACAGGCACTAACACTGCTGTAACTAAGTAAAACTAGTATATGTTTCTGTAAGCTCATTTGAAAATCCTTTGTAAAGCTACGCCAGCAAAAACTAATTTTTTAAAAAGCTCTTTAAAAAAAGAAAAATCTTAATTAAAGCTAAGTGCTAAGCAATAGGGAGGTCAATAAATTTGTACTAATTAGGCAACTGATGACATTAAATAAATTTCAGGTAATCCTATTTTGGAATCTAAAGAGAAACAAAAGATGTTTTGTAAATTCCTGGACAAATTAAAAAAAAAGATTAGCTTTTTAACAAAAACATGTTGTAGAAAGTTGACATACTGGTAAAGATGTTAAAAGAATATAAAACATATATAGAGGTTAGATATATCTATAGCTAATGAGACAGGTAAATGGATCAAAACATTAAAATATTGGTAATAGTTATCTCTGAGTGCTGATGCTGTTAAGTAAATATTTTCTCTCTCTGCATGTTTCCAAGTTTTAATAAGTATTTCATGATAATAGAAGAGGACTGTTCCTGTAAAAGTATAGTGCAACAGACCTCAATGACCAAAAAAAACTAAATCACATAGATCAATGTCCCCAAATTCTTCTGAGGATGATTAATCATCAAACTTCTTGAATTGCCACTTAGGTCAAGGAATTCACAACCTGAAAAAGATACTCAATTCTAAAACTTAACAGGCTCTGAACTACATTCTAGATGCTACCCAGATGCTATCATGTCTGCTATCTTTGGCACTGTCAATATCTGCAGAATTCATTGTTAAGTGCAAGGCTCTGGATTTCATATACTATTTAATCCTCTTCTAATTCTTAGTCCTTGGTTCCAACCTGAAGAAAATTTCAAACTTTGTTGTGTGAAGTATTAACAATCTCTCCCAATTCTCCAGATTTTTTCAACATACTATAAGCGGGCTCACATCTGTCATTTTAAAGTTTAGTAAGATTAACACACTAAAGCTATACTATGTTAGGTCTTTGATTGTGTGAAAGTCAAAGTTGCTCAGTCCTGTCCAACTCTGCGACCCCATGGACTGTAGCCCATCAGGCTCCTCTGTCCATGAAATTCTCCAGGCCAGTATACTGGAGTGGGTAGCTGTTTCCTTTCCAGGGGATCTTCCCAACCCAGGCCTCCCGCACTGCAGGTGGATTCTTTACCATCTGAGTCACCAGGGAAACCCAAGAATACTGGAGTGGGTGGGTAGCTTATCCCTTCTCTAGGGGATCTTCCCGACCCAGGCATTGAACTGTGGTCTCCTGCATGGCAGGCAGATTCTTTACCAGCTGAGCTACTGTGTGGATCACAACCAACTGGAAAATTCTTAAAGAGATGGGAATACCTGACCTGTCTCCTGAGAAAGCTGTATGTAGGTCAAGAAGCAGCAGTTATAAGTGGGCAGGAACAACAAACTGATTCAAATTGGGAAAGGAGTATGTCAAGGCTGTATGCTATCACCCTGCTTATTTAACTTCCATGCAGAGTACATTATGAGAAATGCTGAACTTCACAAGCTGGAATCAAGATTGCCAGGAGAATTATCATCTTCAGATATGCAGATGATACTACCCTAGTGGCAGAAAGTGAAGAGGAACTAAAGAGTCTCTTGATGAGGGTGAAAGAAGAGAGGGAAAAAGCTGGCTTAAAACTCAATATTCAAAAAGGGAAGATCATGGCATCTGGCCCCATCACTTCAAGGCAAACAGAAGAGGAAAAAAGTGGAAACAGTGACAGATTTTACTTTCTTGGGCTCCAAAATCACTGTGGATGGTAAATGCACCCACAAAATTAAAAAGACGCTCGCACCTTGGAAGAAAGGCTATGACAAACCTAGACAGCATATTAAAAAGCAGACATCACTTTGCCGACAAAAGTCTGTATAATCAAAGCTATGGTTTTTTCAGTAGCCATGTTTGGATGTGACAGCTGGACCATAAAGGCAGCTGAGCACTGAAAAATTGATGCTTTTGAACTGTGGTGTTGGAGAAGACTCTTGAGAGTCCCTTGGAGTGCAAGGAGATCCAACCAGTCCATCCTAAAGGAAATCAACCCTGAATATTCATTGGAAGGACTGACGCTGAAGATCCACTTCTCTGACTACCTGATAAGAAGAGCTGACTCACTGGAAAAGACTGTAATGGTGGAAAGATTAAGGCCAGGAAAACAGGTAACAGAGGATGAGATGGCTGGATGGCATCACCTACTCAATGTACATGAGTTTGAGCAAACTGTGGGAGAGAGTGAAGGACAGGGAAGCCTGGTGTGCTGCGGTCCATGGGGTTGCAAAGAGTCAGACATGACTTAGCGACTGAACAACGAAGATTAACACAATTTTCTTTCAAAAGTTTTTTTTATGCTGTATTTTAGTTTTGAAATGATAATTAATAAGATCAATCTCCACTGAAAAAGCTTTCTGCGAATGTTCTGTATACTGAAAAGCTCTAACCAGGTTTACTTCTAAGACCCAAGTTAATAACTATGAAAGTTTAGACTAGCCTATTTCGAAAAATATTTCAACTGAAAAGGCATATACAAAGATATCTATCCCCACAGTCATGCCATGCCCATCGTGACTGAACTACATTTAAAGGAGTAACTAACTTTGGCATGAGAACTTCCTGAATAGAAAATACAAAAAAAAGAGACATCCCCATACTAAAATATACCCTCATTAAAAAGCAAAAAACTGATGAATGTGTGCAATATGTATTTGTCCACAACAATTTAAGCTAATACTGTATATTAAAAAATAAAGACATTCCAATTTCAAACTTAACCACATAAGTGGTGTGGACTTCCTCTGGAAAGCCAATCCTTTCAAACACCCGATTCTTCCATCATAAAATGAGTATCGTTGAAAGCACTTTTCTCATAGGATAGGTATGAGGTGTAAGTGAAGATACAGAAAACACTGAACATGGTGCCTGGCACACAGCAAGTGTAGCCACTGCAGCTGCTCTTACTACTACATCATTTTCTATTATTGGTACATACCAATAAAAAATGGGACACAGACACAAGGCCACAAAAGGTGATTAAAAATTAAACCCAACACTATACCTACCAAACAAGTAGAAATATTTTAAATTGAAATTTTCACACGTTATTTCTGACAGTATGAACAGGTAACGGTATATTCAGAAGTGGACTATTTTATCAAAGCCTTAAAATTGTACATGTTCTTAAAAAAAAAAAAAAACCTCATGCATGTTCTGTTGACTCAATAATCTTACCTCTGAGAACTTATCTGAAGGAATCAAGGATGTGGACACATTACAGTGAAAAATTGGAAAATAAACACATAATATGAGACTAAATGAATTTCAGTACATCAGTCTAACTGGAAACAAGCAGCAACTTTAAAAAAATAACTAATTGGGAATTCTGTCAGTCTAGCGGTTAAGAATTCATACTTCCACCGGAGGGGGCACAAGCTCATCCCTGGCTGGGGAAATAAGACCCTGCGAGCTGCGTGGCACAGCCAAAAATATATATAATAATAAAAAAAATAACTTGATACCAAGAGATTTTCAAGATGTTAAGCATACACAATACATAAATTATCTAGAAGACAACACACAAAAGTGTTAGACATCTCAGGATGTATTAAGATCATGAGGTTTTAGGATACTCTTTTCTCCAAATTTTTCTTTAATACTGTAACAGTTTCTTAATTTTTTCGTTCTGTAAAGATAGCTTCATGCTACCCTGGAATTAAATGATTATATGGCTTGGTGTAGTCATCAATGCTTTTCTATAAATTTCTTAACAGAAGTTAGAAAAGTTGAGTGCTTCCCCTCTTTAATGAAATTCAGATCTATGTAAAATCAAGGAAATGGGCATCTTTAGGACAACAAAACTTTCACCAGATGTTGCATTCTGTAATTTGGTCTTTCTCATTCTATGTCTGTTGGCAGTCCCAACACACAGAGATATTGGGTATAATTCCCTGTGTACATGTGCTTAGTCGCTTCAGTCACGTCCAACTCATGCGACAGTATGCAATGCAGCCTGCCAGGCTCCTCTGTCCATGGGATTCTCCAGGCAAAAATAATTAAATGTGCTGCTATGCCCTCCTCCAGGCAATCTTCTTGACCCAGAGATCGAACCCCCGTCTCTTACATCTAACCTGCATCGGCAGGCAGGTTCTTCACCAACAATGCCACCTGTATTTACTAAACAGTAAATCCTTGCTTATCTATTTTATGTTTAGTAGTTTCTATCAGTTAATTCCATACTCCTAATGTGTCCTCCTCACCCATCATTAAATGTTAAGTCACCTCTATTCTATGACTGTTACATCACACTTTAGGGGGCAGGAGAAAAAACAGAGCATTAAAAATCCCATCATATTCTTAACTAAAACTTCTATACAGGAAAACTCCCCATCAACAACTGTTTCCTCAGAATATTTTAAACCATTTGAAAAAAAGTTCCTGAATCTATAAGCATTAGGAGTATGTAAGAGAATGCTCTTCACAGCAAAAGAATTAAGAATTACTTCACTAAGGCCAATAAATCTTGACTGTTTTCAGCAAAACATGTGAGAAAAAGCAAACATAGCAATCTAGGTGAAAGAAATTCATTATTCTGTTTTGTTATGTCTCAAAAGCTGGGAAAAGGAAAAAATGGTCATAACTTAAGAGCCACCTTGACCTGCAAAGTTACATTTTTCAAATGTTTCAGCTATCATTTATTGCAAAGAAATAATTACACATTGGTCACATTATATATGATTTGCCTAAGAGCTCAGATAATTCAAAATATACACATTTCAGGATGGCATGTATATCTGATTACTAGCTTAAGTGGCTCAGCCATTTATTCAGATTGCCTGATGGTAATTACTTGATTTTTAATTCTATTTGTAATTAGGAAGTCATTATTCAAAATTTGTACGAGTCATCTTTAATACTGCATTATCTCAAATTTACATAAAATGTGGCTACTTTATGACCCTCAACTATGCTCCCCAAAGAGCAAAAACACTCATCAGAAAATCTATTAAAATTTCCAATTCCCAAGTAATAAAAAGGAGTAAAAGGGTAGGACATGGTATTCTGTAATTCTAAAAAGCTTCCAGATAATGATACGCTATTGCTGTGGATCATAGTCTGAATAGCAAGGGTCAACAATACTTACACATAAGACTTCATTATCTTGTAGAAAGCTTCAATGTTATCGGTGAACTCAAACTGAGCCTTTAGTAACAACAAATAAACTTTTTAAAGTCTCACCAGGAGACACATTAGGAAAAAAATCAAGATTTTTCAGATTTTGCAAAGATAATACTATAATTTTGCTATATAACAGTGAGTGGGATCTGGGCAAGCATCTAGCTACCAGATATAATACATTAACATTTCTGCAATAATACATAAGCATAGTCACTAAATATAACAGACTATAAATAATCTCATGTCAGTTGAAGTCAGGTTTTGTGATCAAACTGATGAAAAACTGTCACGGATTTCTGAATTGAGAACAAAAGATCTGATGGTACAGCAAAATAATTTTTAATAGGGAAACCCAACTTAAAGTTACTACATCATTCTCCATCTCTCAGACCCAAGCAACTAAAGCACAGTCCCAGAATTTAGTAGTAAAATGTGTATGTGTGCTAAGTTGCTTCAGTCGTGTCTGTTTGTGAGCCTATCAACTATAGCCTGCCAGGCTGCTCTGTCCATGGCATTCTCCAGGCAAGAATACTGGAGTGGATTGCCATTTCTTCCTCCAGGGGACCTTCCTAACACAGGGATTGAACCAGAGGTTCTTACGTCTCATGCATCAGCAGGCAGGTTCTTTACCACTAGTGCCACTTGGGAAGCCCAAAATGTATATGGAATACAGCAAATTCCATCTTTTGCTAGCCTGAAAACTCAATTGTATCACACATGAGGATAATCATTACCAAGCTTCTCACTCAAAATTTTACACTTATCTCTGATTAACAGAAGTTTCCAAATTCTAGGAAGGAATAAGCAAAACATAACACGTAAGCAAAAAAACAGTCATCCAAGTTACCATTCCCATAGAAAAAACACAACTAGAGAATGCCTCACTCAGTCCTCAAAGAGTACCACCTTAGGGTCTTCAAATATATTTTATTACCTGTTTTTGTGTGATAAGAGTCCTTATCTTTCAAAGAAACAATGAAATAGCTAGATGAAATAAATCAATTATTTATTTACCTTAAAATAACATGAAGGGAAGGGAATGGATGTAGGTACAGATAAAAACAAGATTACCCCAAATTTGCCAAAGCCGGACAAGTTTGTAGCAATTAACCTGGTGGGAGCCTTTTACTCAGAAAATGTATTAACTCTTTAAACATTTTTACTCTTCAATTAATAGACTTATCAAACATGAAGAACTTTTAAATTTCAGGACCAAACCCTGAAACATAGTGAAAAAGACTCAAGAAATTAACAAAATTAGAAGTCAAATATTAGTTGTCACTTACATTAAGTAAACTGTTTTTACCTTTTTCAGAGAGCAACCTAGTTTGAAGCTTTTAAAACATGCATGCTCTTGAACAGTTATACTTCTAGGGCTTAATTCTAAGCAAATAACTAAGAGTTATTCACAAAATCTTAGCTCTAAGACTGTTCAATTGCTTTTAAAAGGAAAAACCTAAGAACTCAACAATAGAGTACTGGTTAAGCAAAAACACTGCATAAGTATGCAATGTAATGCTATGCAGTTATTATAATCTTTAGGAGAGCTGTATCTAATAACATTTTATATTGATATTACGTTCATGCTGAAAAAAAAAAAAAAAAAGACGACTACTTAAATGTATATGCCATATGTAGGGGGCCTTCCAGGTGGTTCGGTGGTAAATAATCTGCCTGCCAATGCAGGAGACACAGGAGAGGCAGGTTCAATCCCTGGGTCCGGAAGAGCCCGTGGAGGAGGAAATGGCAACCCACTCCAGTATTCTTGCCTGGGAAATCCCACAGACAGGAGTCATATGTAGGACATTACTTTTTCAAAAGCATACATACACCATAAAAAAAAAAAAAAGTGTAAGGACACATCAAAACTTTTATTCTGGATGGGTAAGTATGCCTTTTTGATGGGCCTCCATTGCATTTTCTAAATTTTATATGTGCACACGTTGCTTAATTTGGATTAAGGCTAAAATAAAGATGGGGGTAACTTCTTTTAAAAATCCACATCAATCAAGTCATGTGATTAGTCTTCCTTTTTAATTTCAGTAAAACTAAATCTTAACACAAACCATTAATTCCAACACAGGAAGCCAACAAACTTTAAAGGATAACAATGGAAATTTTTTCCTTGGAAAGAACACTTTACTACCTCAATTTTAGCTGTCAAGTTTTTTAACTTTAAAAAAGATAACTTTTTAAAGTTATCACAAAACTACTAAGGCAAAAACTATAACTCCTTAAATTTAAAAATTCAAGGAGTTATAGCACACTGTGGTTACACAATTTTCAGAATTCAGAATTTAGTAAAGAGGACTAAGGGAAATTTTTCATTTAACATGTATTCAACTATTCCTAAATGTTATTCCAGACAAGTTAGAGAAGCCTAAGACTGGTTCAATGAATTTCCAGGAAGTTGTATTAGTTCTGAAACCAACTCAAAAGCCATAGGTTAATCTAAACAATAAACACGAAGAGTATTTCAGAAAGGTCAAACTGGAATCAGATTAGACAGGAAGAAAAACTCAGATGCCCTTTCATCTACTATGTGTGTGCTCAGTCGTGTCCGACCCTTTGTGACTTCATAGATGAAGCCCACCCGGTTCCTCTGTCCATGGAATTTTCCAGGCAAGAGTACTGGAGTGGATTGTCATTTCCTAATCCAGGGGATCTCCCCAACCCAAGGACGGAACCTGTGTCTCCTGCATTTGCAGGCAGGTTCTTCACCACTGAGTCACCGAGGAAGCCCTTAATCTACTATAAGTGTTAGTCGCTCAGTCATGCCCAACTCTTTGCGACCCCATGGACTGCAGCCCACCAGACTTCTCTGTCCTTGAGATTTTCCAGGCAAGGATACTGGAGTGGGTTGCCATTTCCTTCCCTATGGCTACTGCTTAAAAATGGCTATGTATTCCCAGTGGAGAATAAATCCTTAAAAAATGACAAAGTTCTTCCAAATTTTTATTAAAGTTCCATCACCAGCAATATAGCAGCCTACATCCTCAAATGGGACTCATTCCATCACAGGCAAACCTAATTTAAGGCTGCTTTTACAACTAAAAAAAGTCACTTACTAAACTACCACAGAAGCCAGTTATGCTATTTATATTCAGACATAAAATCAAAGAGCTGAAGTATATCGACAACAAGGAGTTTTAGGTTTAATTAGAAGCAAAATACTGTTGTGTTGCTCAATAATGGTCTTTGACCACACAAAGCAAGTTTCCTTCTAACCCTAAGTCCTTCCCGCTTGTCCAGAAGTAATCCATCAATGGTGTTTTCACGTGCATCTTTCCAGGTATTTCTCTATATCTTACACAGTAGAAAATAATATGTGAGCTGATGAAAAGTGTTAAAGAGCAATTAGAAGGCTAAATGAGAGAAAACAACAGAGGTGATAACTTTTGAGTAAGAACAAAAATGAACTGAGCAATCCAACCTGTCTGGAGAAGAACCACCCCCCCAAAAAAGGCTTCTGAGGTAGGAACATTTAGTATATTCAAATCTCAGTTAAGGAGGCCAGTGTGGCTGAAGCAGAGTAGTATACAATTAACAAGAAGAAGGTGCATAACAGATCATACAGCACATCTTGTAAATCACAATACAATTTTGACTTGAATGCTGAAATAGGCAGCTATTAAGTGAGTTTCAAACCAGAAACTCAGGTAATACATTTTTCAAATATTATTTTAATAGGATCAATCTAGCTACCACACACTGGGGTAGAGGTATAAAAGAAATACAAATCTATTTTAATAATGTGCCAAAGATAAATGATGGCTTGAAATTGGATCAAGTCACAGCAGAATGAGTGGTGAATCCTTGTTATAATTAAAAGGCAGAAATGATAGTGTTTTCTACAATGCCAAAGATGAGGTATGAGAGGAAAAAAAAAAAAAAAGTCAAGGATGGCTAACCAAAGTAAACATGAAAATGCCAGTTTCATTAACTGAAATGGGCAACACTCTGCAGAAGAAACTGGTTTGAGAGAAGAACAGGAGGAGCCCAGTTTTGGACTTTTAAACTGATATATACTTAACACTCACAGGAGCTGTCAGTTGGGTAACTGGATAGAGACAATAAAGAGAAGTCCAGGCTGGTGATACATGTTTGGGCATCACCAGCTTATAGACAGTATAAAAAATCATGTGACTGAATGAAATGACCCAGGGAAGTATGAGTAGAAAAGTAAAGTGGAAGACCTGAACAACAGAGCTAAGTGGGAGAAGGAATAGCCAGAAAGAGAATAAAACCTGGAAGCTAAGTAAAAATATTTTTAAAAAGTGGCAGCTCAACTGGTTAAATCATACCAACAAGACTGGTAAGGACTGAAAAAGGACCACTGGATTTAGTAAATCCCTCTGGGTTACACATTTTTTAAAACCATAAATTATACGATTACTTTTTTTCTCCCAACTGAAACTCACTTTTAAATGTTAATTGTTTATTTCCCTAAAGAATGTTGCTACAACCAGAGAGTCTTGAAAATTATACTACAAACCTGTATCTACCCAAATAATTACCTTGGATACGTCATGCTATTTAAACTGTTGTAAACTGAACAAAATAGTTTAACAATGACTTTCTGCTTAAAACTTGCTAAAAACAGAAGTCCAGAGCAGTTTTTTGTTTTAGGCACTTTAATCAAAGATGTTTTTCCTAGAATACTTCACATGTCAAGTACAGTCAGTCTAGTATGATTAAGACTTGATATCTATAGTTCTAACTGCCTGGGTTGAATCCATGCCTCACTTGACATTTATTAGGTTTGTCTAACTTTGGGCAAATTATGCAAATCTGTGCTTGAATAGTCTCATCTCTGAAATGTGAAAGACAGTAATACTTACATAAGGTTATAATTAAGTTAACACAGGAACTTTAACAGTAATGGACACATGCTAAGTTCCCCATTTACCACTTTCAAGAAACTGAAGTTTTTGTACTTCATTTTTCCTTTCAAATAGGAAAGCTATTATGTCAGGTCTGATTCAACAGGGGTGTTAGAGAAATAATTAACTTCCTAAAGCCTAACTAAATATCCTCTTCAAACTCTTGTTCATTAATACACACAAAGAAATCTTATTTGAAAATGCAGGGCCAGGTGCCCTCAGGCCTAGGATTACTATCTTCTTCAAGAGATGAATAGACAGTGGCCAATTTTAACAGGTCTTCTAACCTAGTCTTTAGTCCTACTTAAACTTAGCTCCTAAGGTCTCTCTGCTGGCAGCACCCTTTCACTGCCATATCCATATCTGGCTCCCTTAACTATCATCTCTTTTCCTTCATGGATCTAGATTGTGAAAGTGCTATTCTCTTCTCTCTCAATGGTCTATAATACTCAAGAGGGCAGGAGACAGTATGTTTTGTTCACCTGTATATGTCCAAGCCTAATGGTGATTTTCAGAATAAGCACTCAAATGTTTAATAAACAACATTTCTAACTTGAAAGCTGGGAATCTTCCCAAATCTGTCACTCTCCATAACACAGCCACCACCAAATCCTAAATTTACTGGTTCCTAATCCCAGTACCATTGCTTTTGGCAGTGATATTTGCCCAGTGAACTGGCCAGTAAAGCCAGTTCATTATTCTTCCCTCTATTCCAGTTTCTTACTTATTTATCACCTACTCCAATCTCATTCTCCTCTACGGCCATTTCCTCATGGCTATTACAATGACATTTCTAAAAATGAAAATCTGATATCATTCCTCAGTGCAGAATCTTTTAATAGTCGTCAGTTTCTGGATAAAGCACAAATTCCTTGGCGCAGTATTAAAATTTTTATAACCTGGCCTTAACTCTCTAAAAGCTTTTCCTGACCTCTTAAGAGTCAATGAGGCGCCCATCTATTGCACAGTTCTATAGGCTCTGTGCCTACCTTTAACCACAGTGACATTATATCATCCATCAGTCTCTCTCACAAGGCTATGAGTCCCTGAAGAACTATTATACCTTTTCGCATTCCGCAAACAAGAAGAACCCATGAAATAATGGATTTGTAAAAGGATATCAATAAAACCTGGACCTAAAAGAAAATTTTCCATTCCTCTTCCAGGTAACTTCACAGCATTTTACTTAATTTTCTCCCATTTTGTTTTCCTTTGAGGCTGCCTTCAGTTTTCACTTTAACTAGATTTTACTTTCAATAGGAGTAAGGGGAGGGGTCAAGCATGTGATTTACTCCAGTACACACAGCTAAGTATACCTTTAAAAGCCACTCTACTACTCCCCTGGCCTTACCCCAGCTCAACATTAAAGCAACTCTCAAGTGAATTATCAAAACGTTTCACCGCTGTTAAACTATTACCGTGTATTAGTCACTCAGTTGCATCTTACTCTCTGTGATTTCTACAGGTTGCTATTATTTTTAACACTTTGACTATCCACATCCTTACTAATCTCTGCATTTTTCTTGTGAATATTCAGTCTCATTAACCTTTGGAACACAGTCAATTCCCTAATATGTAGCTGGGCCACAAGTAATCACTGAAAAAGAGTTCAATCCTTGATCTTTCCTGGTTTGGATACAGAGATTATACAGATTTCCCTGCTTTCTGAGGTTAAAAAATCTATTTATCCTTTTCTTTAAAAAAAAAAAAAACAACCTTCCAGTCAGATAGCATTTCAATATCAAAGCATGTTTCTTATGGGTTGATTCACACTAAATTTTAATGATAAAAAAGCCTAAATAGAATACAATCCAAATTTATTGTCACAATGTAAAGATTACTCTAAATGACAAAAAATGTTTACTAATTTGCAATAATCTAAGAAAAAAAGAATACCTAACATTTTTGTCTTGCTGATCATTAAAACATGTCATTTGCATTCTAAAATATATGTAAACTTCAGCTGCTCTTTGCTTTAGGAAAAACCCTCAGCACCCCAAGTTTGACACTCATAATTCCATTAGTGTACAAAACCCTGAAGGGTCCTTCCTTAGTAAAACATCTTTTGAGATACACACACAAAAGCCTAACCTAAACATTTCCGAAGCTATCACCTGCACCACATCAACTTAAACAGGTGTTACTTCCTAGTCTTTCCAATGAAACCAAGTGGACCTCACACCTCTTACCATCACCCAGGAAGGGTGTGCATCTGTTCCGAAGGCCCCCCTGGCTCCAGGTCATCCTGGCTGCTGCTGCTCCAGGCTGGGCATCCGTGTTGCTGCAGCTTGTGGTTTGTGATGATGGGTAGTGTACAGGAAAAGCAGGATGGGATTTCAAGGGAAACAGGAGGGGGATGGCTTTCTGGGAAAATGCCATCACCATCATAGGTGTTAAGTAATACCACACACATTTTATTGCAGCACAGTTTAAAAATTTAACAAATGAAAGATTAAAAATAAAAAAAAACAAAAATAAAAAAATAAAAAATACAGACGTCCAGAGATTCTCTAAAACAGTTAAGTTAAAGATCAGGAAAAATAAGGTCACAGACTTAACAGCCAGTAAAATTCTTTCGAGCCTGGGGAAGGGGATAAGGGCAAGGGGGGGAGGGTTGGGAGAGAAAAGGTTTATGTGATCAATCCACTTAAAAATGCTAATGCCTTCACTTTCTCTCCCAAGATGTAAAACTCCAAAGTCAATCAGGAGGCCGGAGAAATTCTTAATGAACATTCAGAAAAACTCGATTTTAATCCGGTTAAAAATCATCAGTGTCATTATCATCATCATCATCACCATCATTAAGTATAATAAATAATAGTAACTAGTAACAACAATAAAAAGGAAATCAGCGGAAAGTCAGGAAAAATGTAAAAAAAAAATTGGAATAACTTACTGTAGCTGAAGATCAAAAAAATCTCACTGTAAAAAAACAAAAATAAAAATAGCCCAGATTAGAAAAACGGGAGGTGCAAAAATGTCAAGTCAGTAAAGTTCATTTCTTTTCTCTTTCCAAAAGCAGTTTCCACAAAAACCGCCAAGGGTAAAGTTCTCAGTAGCAGACAAGCAAAGCCCTTTCCACATCATCAATCAATCTTAAAAATACACGAGGAAGTAGAGAGGTCAGTTTATGAGAGGCTAAAAGGCTCCTCCTCCTCTAACCCAATTGCTGCAGAAAAAATAGAAATAGAAATTTAAAAATTACATCTTAAATCCAAGTCCCGTTTTTGGAAACAATTGAAAAAAAAAACCACCTGTAAATTTGCCGTAGTGCACACCAAGTTGCATCATTATGTTTAAAATGTCTTTATAAAATCAATTTTGGAATGGGAATGTGTGTGTTCTGGAAGGGTGGGGAAGGGAGGTTAAAAATCAAAGCTGAGCTCCAGTGAGTAGGGATGGGGTTCGCCTTGCTGCCCTGTGAAAGGAGAAGGGACAGATTGAGTCAGAGTTCCTCAGAAATGTTGTGCCCTAAACCCCCAAGACAGAAATATCTGTCCATTTCATGTAACATTCTGGTAAAACATAACATCCCACTGGATGGGGAAAGCCTCTATAGAATTATCATCTCTACCAGTGACTGGCTTCACAATTCTTCAATGTCAGTAGGTGACTATTTTAATTACATATGCACCTGTATTCCCTTAAGGGTCTCAGAAAAATATTCACATTCAAACACTCTTGATAATCAGTTTGGCCAAAGAAAATTTAGAAAAACCAGGTAAACAGAGATGAAGTGAACAAATGTCAAACAGCAGAAAGCAGATTTGTGTTTTAAATTTTAGGCCCAGGTAGTTTTCCTACCATACAAATTGAAGGAGAAGTATCTATTCTGAAGATACATACTAGAGATGACATCTAGTCTCAAAACCAATGAGTGGTCAATCTATAAGACCTGACAGAACCTGTCAGGGAAACAGTTTAAATAAAGAGCACGTTAATCCACTCAGTAACAGAATGAAAAGTCAGATGAAGGAAAAAAGATTATTATGGCTACTGACTATACAATGTTAAAAAAACAGGCAAAAAGTACGTGTTTGTTTCTTTGTGGTCCCACTGTTTACAAATAATACATATTGCTAATTCCAAGATAGGAATTCTAAGAATCTGATACATACCACCACAACAGACTGGCTAAGATTTGCAATTAGATTGTAGGTCTTTGAGCAAACAAGAATGACTGTATTTGCATTTTAATATTCAGCCATGAGATTTTATCCTCCTTTCCAAATGTCAGTGAACTAAAAATTTAAGCTGAGCTTTTAAAAAGTGTTCCTTAAGTCAATTACAAATTAATGACTACTGCAATAGAAAAGGTACTATTAACTCTATTTTTGAGAAGTAGTAGACCAAATAAGCTACTTTTACACTTAGACTGTGTTAAATTTTAACTGATGTGTTAAATGTTACAAATGTAAACTATTAAAAAAAGTTACAGAAAATGTACAATTATTTGAATGTACATTCAAATATACATTTTGAATGTGTAAGTGTAAGGGATGTTCAGTTATGGTGAGACATTGTTTTCTTCTTTGGAATCAAAGCCTGAACTTGGTACTCAGTAATGTCAGGATGTTAAATAACTGGTTCATCTACAAACAAATCCTCAGCAAACATGTTATAAGCTTAAAAAGTAATGTGAAAACATTTACATCTTTCAAATTCAAGAACTTAAGATGTCTCCCAAGATACTATGCTTAATTGATGAGTTACCCCCTCATAAAAATGATTAACCAAATTTAACACCTAATTGTAACTTTTGCAATTAATAGTACACCTGTAGTTTATACTTTGTCAAACCTCTAGGAGATTTGCATCCCTTCTTCTAAAGGGGTATTCTCAAAGTGAGGGCTGCCAACCAAGATAGCGTGGCACATATTAGAAATGCACATTAACAGGGTCTACCTCAGACTGACTTTATTAGAAAGTGGTGATGGAGAGCCCAGCAATCTGTTTTAACCAGCCCTCTTGCTGGTCCTAATGTCTGCTCATGTTTAAGAACCATTGTGTAGAGTTTAATAAGGAATCTCTATCCCCTAATTAGGATCGAAACATAGTAACTCGAAGATTATAGCCTACCACACTAAATGCTATACCACAAAGCCCTACAGAAATCCCTTTTCCCTTTATAAACCTTAGATTTCCAATGTCTAAGAGAAGACATGCAGCTATGCTACATCTTAAAGTTCTGGTTTTCACCATAGTCAACTATCTAGTAAATCTATTATGTACAAAATTTTAAGCCTCCCTGATCCCAATGAGAATGAATGACTATATATTAAGTATGAGCAAATAATGCTCCTCAAAGACAACTAATAAAATGACGTGAAGACTGAAATACTGTTAAGACAGTTAACAGTAATTACTAATATACAAAAACTGTTGTCAACAATAAAACTATCTCTGTACACTGTTTAGCCTTCTGGCAACAAATGACTTGAATTACAGAAAATAGAAATTAAGAGGTAAGAAGTCTAAGACCCCTTATAAATATAAAACTGAATTTCAGAAAGTTTAACTGATATGCCTAACAGGTAGGTAATAAGCAGCAGGAAGGGGAAAATCCAGTTCTCTTAACTCCTAGACCAAGGTTCTTTCAACTGTACACTTCCTGACATTTCACACATCCACCAGTTAATATAAATTAATCTTTAAGATTAGAATAACTAGCTATTTTGGAGCTTATTCCTTGCTTGTTTCTACAGCAATTCCATCCAAAACAAGGTCACACACTATGCAAAACCCTCTAGAGACCTAATCAGGAATAAGGTGTGTTTATATTCTCTACCAAAGAAAACAGCAGGAGGCATGAGCATGGGAAACAGAGTCCTCCAACTTAAGCCATCCTTCTTAAATCCCTCTTCTCCAGCCAACATGAAAATGTTACTAATGCCTGTCTATTTGAAATCAAATCTACAATTATTTCAGATATTAATTTTGTGGCCAAATCATTCCGGATTAGTGATATTAAACTGTTACTTTGGTACATGCTGATCCTAAGGAACCCATTTCTAACACCTCAAGGCAAGAAAAGTGCCCTTCAAATAATTTTATTGCCATTTAAGAATTTTACCATTCTTAAATACTGATTTCATACATTTCTATTTGCCAACAATATTAGGTGTATGATTTCCTAAATTAACCAATCATTGCCCTTTTAAAAGTCCATGTGACAATCTAAATGCTTAAGCTTTTATTTTTAAGGCAAAGCTTTTGATTCCTATTACAAAATCTATATGCTAAGCGATCGATACATAGCTACCTAGAGTAACAGTTTTTTAGCTTCTGTTCCTAAGGGACAAATTTACCCAGTATGGGCTTAAACTATACTTAACATTACTTTTTGTGAATGTTTAACACATTATGAAAAACAAAATCACCTAAATCTTACAAAAAGATAAAAAAAAAAAGCGGTTTCTTGGATAAGTGAATGTGATACTTTGAAACTTACGTAATCTTTACAAACTGAGCAAAAATTGTTTAGTAATTTTCAGGGCTTAGCAAATAGTAACCACCATAATACCTGCTTAACAAAAAGCGTATAGTTATGCATTTTTGCCAACTTTGGGATGGTCTGGAAAATTAATGCCAGAATATCCCGAAAATCAAACTTACAAAATCTTAGGACGTTATATTAATAGACACAATACTCATAATCTTTTCCCCAAGAGCAGTTTGGGGATTTCCAGTTACCGCTAGTCCTTGCTGTAATTACTTTTAATATCTACTATTCCAACGGGAAGGTAAAGCCACTTGATTTAACCTAGAGACCAAATTCCTTACTAGTTCGGCTGCTTAATATGACCCAGGCATCAACACTCATGCCTCGGTTTCTGTCTATGAAAGATAGTAATACCTACCTCAAGCAAGTTCCACTAACTTATATATTTCAAGTGATTTGTAACCTGCAGATAAAAATCCAGCTTTAATTATTACTGTTAATATGTACATCAGATTACAATTTTTTTTAATAAAATTGAAAATATTTCGAGGTCCATCATTTGTTCAGAGAGGCGTAAACTAAAAAGTAATCAGTAAAATATTAAACCTATTGTTTTCATATTTATACCCTGCGGTACGCTCCAGAATTTGGAGGCTTGCGGTACAAAAAATTTCTGCTTGATAACCCTTCCCCATCCCCCACTTAATTTTCAATTTAACAGGAAGCATCGGCACTACATTAACTTGAACTACATTCATGAGCATCTTTGATCATCCCTTTCACAATCTCAGAGTCCTCATGGTCACAGAAAATTAAAGGACAGCCGTTAACACAGGAGAGAGAAAAAGAAAAACAGCATTTTACCTGCCGATTGTGGCCTAGAGGACACTGGGTTAAAAATCTACGCAAAGGCTGAGGCCTAGAAAACTCTTGCGTAAAATCTAATCCCCCAAACCAGAGAATAAATGGGGGCCTGCTTACTCTACCGAGGGGAGGGTTCCCTCGTCCTCTCTCCCACTCCACCTCGCGCTCCCCAAAGAACCCAGCGCTTCCCCTGCTTCCGCTCCCTCCACTTACCAGGAGGGGGAAGGGAGAAGAGATTCGATTCTGAATCTCCTACCCCTGGGTTCTACGCAGAGAAGCCGATTGCTGCTCGAGGTCGGCAACGCGGTCGCAATTGCTCAGTCTTCGCCTCTTCACAAAATGGCCCCCGAGTCTCCTCTGCCGCCGAGGCGAAGGTCTAGGCCCGCCCCACTCCTGAGAATCCTCCTATTGGCTGCGAGTTTTCTCGCTCCCGCTTCTCATTAGACAGTTCTACCGCTCTTCACAATTCTATCCAATCACAATCAGTAGTGGGTTAGACTAATCTAGAGAATTTCCACATGCGTGGGAAAAACTAGTTTGTAACTGGTTATATTTCCTGTCATTTATCTTCTGCGTCATGCTTATTGGCCACTGTACCCTGACGAAGCTCTGGGTGGAAACTTGCCTTTGTAAGGCTCACCGCTTCACATCCGGGTATCCGATATGTCTGATTGGCGGTCTCAGTATCCCATCTGCTCTTCAGAGCGCCTAGAAGCAGGCTCACCCGGATCTCGGAATTCCCGCGGCGCAGGGGGCGGGTAAAGATTGCCGGGTCTTGTTTGGTAGTCTTCCGAAAGGTCTGCCCTAGCTCCCGGCCTAGGTAAAAGGAAAAGCTGTAGCCCGCGGTGTGGACAAAAAAAATTGTTTTTTCTTTGACTGGGGAGGGAGCACTAAAAGCTAGAATACAAACCAGCCCTGCAGTTTTTCCAACCCCTGACTCCTTTCTGAACATTTCTCAGCTTGTCAAGCCCTTCAAACAACCCATATCTTTCGCAAAACAACTGACTTACTCAACTCTCCACTGCAAAAGGTAAATAAAGTATAAAATACTGGCCTGGGATACTACAGCATTCGTCCTCTGGCCCCAGGTCATCTCACTTTCTAATACCCTATATGCCAACCAAATTGGTTCAACTGGCTAGCTCTCCCCCGCCCGAACCCACAATCGGGTCCCTTAATTCTCCGCATCCTGAAACGATCCCGTCTCCCACCTACTGCCGTCGTCTGCACTGCAGTCCCTCTGGTTATATTATAGCAGCCGAGCACGCAATGCAATAAGGGCCAGCTGTGCTAGGAATAGGAATAAAGGATATTTCTCTGTGTAGTTGGGGAAAGCAAGATTGCAGAACATTTATCTAGAGAATGTGATACTCTATACATTTTAAGGAATATATGCATTTGTGAATACAGTTTTATGCATTAGTTTCGAATTAATTCTTAATTTCAGAGAGATTCACAAGGAAACTGTCTACCTGTCAAATGGCAAAAATCAAGACAATTTAGTAACGAGTTTAATGTCCTTTACTCAAATGAAAACCATTCATGGTTGGAAGAGTACGGTGACTCACAAACAGTGGCGCACTACCCCAGGGAGTTTGGGCCAGAAGGAGCTTAATACAGCATTAAAAGCAGCGAGGCAATCGGGTTTGATCGCCTGCGGTTGTGTATCTGACCTTATTTAGAAAGATTAAGGAACAAGGAAATAAGTTTACAGCCTAAAAAGTATGGTGTTTGAGAAGATTGACTGGGTGTACTGCGTTTCTGGTCAAGGTGACCTTTTACAGGAACTTGAAGTTTCAGTTTGCTAACGTGACACCCCCAGCAGGAGCGACTCCATCTTGGGCCTAAAAACTTATTTGGATGTATCTCTGGGGAGTGAACCTTTTACATTTTTCAATGGTATGCCTTTCTTTACAATTTGAACTTTTTGCCATATGCATGCATTGTTTTAAGCAAATCTAAAAAGCAAAAACAAAAAGCATGTAAGAAAAAAACTAAAATGTTAATAGTGGTTCCCCCCTGGTGGGAGAACTTGTGCTTTTTTTTTCCCCCCCTTAAACTTGCCTGTGCTTTTCTATATTTTCCAAATTGTTAAGTTTGAACAAGTAATCAGAGAGGAAACATCTCCAAGTGCTTAAAGCCTCAGCTCAGTTGCCACATTGCAATTTTATTTAAAATGACCTCATTGTACTGTTGTTAGTTTTACATTCGCCTCTTCTCCGCTTGTGGATAGTATGTCTTTTGATTACAGAGTTTAATTCTTATTGCTCTCTGTATTCACTTTGCCTACTACATGTCCTAGGACCTTAAACAGAGAGTGTCTGAAATTTGTGTTAAATTAATCATTAGCTTTTATTTATCAGGAGAAATTGTTATTTTCCCTAGACAAACAGGTAGACCATCCTTTTTTCTGTTAAATATTTTATACAGTTCTTACTCAGAGGAACCCAGATAGTATGAGGCTCGATTGACATGTTATTTGTGTTTCTTAAGTAAACAAAAATAAATACTAGCATGTTTTATTAATCATGGTTCTCATAGAATAAAAATATTTATAAAGTGTTAATATTTAAATTCATTTTACCAGAAATCAATTTTACTGTATGATCTTTGACATGACCTACTTAATAACTGGGGCTTCCCAGGTGGCTCAGTGGTAAAGAATCCACTTGCTAATATGGGAGATGCAGTTTGATCTCTGAGTTGGGAAGATCCCCTGGAGGAAGAAATGGTAACCCACTGCATTATTCTTGCTTGGAAATTTTCATGGACAGAGAAGCCTGGCAGACAACAGTCCATGGGGTTGCAAAGAGTTGGACAAGACTAAGCATACATGCACACACTTATTAACTATCACTGTATTTGGTGCAAGGGAGTACTTAAGAGAGAGCATTTATGTTTCTACTGATTTCTCCCCTTTGCTAGATGGGGTGGATATGGAGGAACCAAGAATTAACGTCCAATCCCTCCATCAAGTTGAATTTACTAAGGGTGAGAAAACAAGTGCAAAAATAGCATAATACAAGGCAGAATGCAAAGCACCATGTTGATCATAATCATTCACAACTATCTAGTTTTAAGACTCTTACAGAGTGGCAGGTGAAATGGAGAGTAGGAAGTTTCCTTTATCTCTTCTACTTAAACACCCTTAAACTTCTTAAGTTGGCTGCTTTTATTAAGTGACTCTGTATACATTGTAGAAAGCCATTAGCCAGACTTCAGTAATGGAGGGGAAGTAGGAGAAGAGATAAGGAAATAGAAATAGTAACTTCTTCAGTTCAGTCGCTCTGTCATGTCTGACTCTTTGCAACCCCGTGGACTGCAGCACTGCCAGGCTTCCCTGTCCATCACCAGCTTTCATAGCTTACTCAAACTCATGTCCATCATGTTAGTGATGCCATCCAACCATCTCATCCTCTGTCATCCCCTTCTCCTCCCACCTTCAATCTTTCCCAGCATCATGGTCTTTTCCAATGAGTCAGTGCTTTGCATCAGGTGGCCAAAGTATTGGAATTTCAGCTTCAGCATCAGTCCTTCCAATGAATATTCAGGACTGATTTCCTTTAGGATGGACTGATTTGATCTTGCAGTCCAAGGGATGCTGAAGAGCAAAAATAGCATAATACAAGGCAGAATGCAAAGCACCCTGTTGATCATAATCATTCACAACTATCTGGTTTCACCCAGAGTGGTGGGTGAAATGCCTTACCTTGGGCTAAAGAGAAAAATCAAAACTATACTTCTGTCTTTGATTCAAGAAGTAATTTCTGTTTTAAGAAGGCTTTATGTAGCTTAGTGGTATTACCAAAATAATGTGTCCCCTGCAACCTTTCTTCCTCCCAGTTCTAAGCCACCTGTCAAGAGGAAGAAGAAAGGAAAAGCTGCAACGGCTTTGAAATGCCTGATTTGCTTTTTACCTAATTTATTGGCTGAATATTTTCCTCAATATTTGTCATCCTACATACCCTCAGTGTACCTAGTTATCTACCTTATTCTAGTCAACAAGTCAAATAGGACTTTACTAATACAATTCTCATTGCCTCTCTTCCTCTATCCTTTATTATCCAAGAGTGATATCAAAAGCATCTTCCAGGGCTTCCCTGGAGGCTCAGTCAGTAAAGAATCCGCCCACAGTGCAGGAGACCTGGGTCCAATCCCTGGGTCAAGAAGATACCCTGGAGGAGGAAATGGCAACCCAGTCCAGTATTCTTGCCTAGGGAATCCCATGGACAGTGGAGCCTGGCAGGCTACAGTCCAAGAGGCTGTAAAAGTCTGACACAACTTAACAACTGAACAACAGCATCTAGTGTCATACAAAGAAAATTGAGGGCTAATGCCCTAAAAAGAAAGAAAAAAAAAAAAAGCATCTTCCACTGGAGAGTAAGGAGGTGGTCTCTGATGGATCCAGACAAAGCACTTAATTAAAATTTCACAGTCTTTCCAATACCCAACACTGCTGCTGCTGCTAAGTCGCTTCAGTCGTGTCCGACTGTGTGACCCCATAGATGGCAGCCCACCAGGCTCTGCCGTCCCTGGGATTCTCCAGGAAAGAACACTGAGTGGGTTGCCATTTCCTTCTTCAATGCATGAAAGTGAAAAGTGAAAGTGAAGTCGCTCAGTTGTGTCTGACTCTTCGCGACCCCATGGATTGCAGCCTACCAGGCTCCTCCATCCATGGGATTTTCCAGGCAAGAGTACTGGAGTGGGTTGCCATTGCCTTCTCCAAATACCCAACACTACTTTATGCTTTTTTACACTGATTGAGAGACCTTTCTGACTGTTGACAATCTATCTTCTACAGGCAACCATGCTGCTGTTGCTGCTGCTGCTGCTGCGTCACTTCAGTCGTGTCCAACTCTGTGTGACCCCATAGATGGCAGCCCACCAGGCTCCGCTGTCCCTGGGATTCTCCAGGCAAGAATACTGGAGTGGGTTGCCATTTCCTTCTCCAACGCATGAAAGTGAAAAATGAAAGGGAAGTTGTTCAGTCGTGTCCGACTCTTAGCGACCTCATGAATTGCAGCCTACCAGGCTCCTCTGTCCATGGGATTTTCCAGGCAAGAGTACTAGAGTGGGGTGCCATTGCCTTCTCCAACAGGAAACCATATTCTACCAGAAAAACGATATTAAAGATACTACATAGCACTTTCAAGACCCTTAAACTTTGAATGCATCCTGTTTTACTATATTGAGTCTGTCCCCCAAGCTGATCCTGCAAACTTATCTCATGATAATCATTTGAAAGCATTTACTTTTATTGTGACTCCCATACTAAAATCCTATAAGAGTGCTCTGTTTCAGTCCTACGTTTTCGTTGTTTCATTCACAGGTCTTTCCTGACTGGCCCGTCATTACCTATCAGTTATCCCTTCCACAAGGCCCTACATCTGGCAGCCCCTGCTGTTCTCCAACAGGGTATGCTGCTGCTGCTGCTGCTAAGTCGCTTCAGTCGTGTCCGACTCTGTGTGACCCCATAGATGGCAGCCCACCAGGCTCGGCCGTCCATGGGATTCTCCAGGCAAGAACACTGGAGTGGGTTGCCATTTCCTCCTCCAGTGCATGAAAGTGAAAAGTGAAAGTGAAGTTGCTCAGTTGTGTCTGACTCTTCGCGACCCCATGGACTGCAGCCTACCAGGCTCCTCCATCCATGGGATTTTCCAGGCAAGAGTACTGGAGTGGGGTGCCATTGCCAACAGGGTATAGATTCTCCAAAAAAGATGTTACACACTGCTAATAATATTATTGGTTTATTGGTCACTTTGATTGGATTATATATCCTTCTCAAGATTTCTAGTGTTTTAGGGTTTTTTTCTATTTTTATTTTAAAGCTTTCTAAATGGAAATATCTATTGTTTTTTTCTAATAATTCATGATTATTATAAAAAATTAAAATACAGAAAGAGTGAAAACATCTATGTGCTCTGTCCTCCAAAAACATTCATTCTTAACTATTTGGAATAGATTTTTACAGATTTTTAAAAGATGTATATATGGATTTATTTTTAACCTGAATATCTTTTAATCAGAGAACTTTTTAATCTTTTTCTTAATAACTAAACCTTGAGCTCAGAAATTTAAAAATAAGCAAAAAAAATCTTTATCCATAAAGCTTGAAAAAATTAGAAATATTAAAGCAACTCAGAATCATGACATCTAGTGGTTTTGAGGTCAAGTAGTATCTGATTTTAAGTATTATTGGTCACCATTATGTTAATAATAGGGGAAAAAACATAACTTTTCTATAACTGCGTGTGAAGTACTTTTCATGTGGCAATTTTGTTATCCCCAGTTTAAAGGTGAGGTAACTAAAGCACAGAGAAATTAAATCATTTGCCTAAAGTGGCACAGCTAGTTTTTGATGGAGCTAAGATTCTGACTCTAGGAAGTCTGATTCTAGAGTGCATATAACCATTACATAGTTATTAATAATGTAAGATTTGCCACAGTGGAAATTTTACTTATTTATTGAACAAGTGTTTATGAACAAATACATGCTATGTAATAAGCAATTGTGCTAAGAACTGTAACTGGAGAAGGAAATGGCAACCTACTCCAGTACTTTTGCCTGGAAAATCCCATGGAAGGAGGAGCCTGGTAGGCTGCAGTCCATGGGGTCACTAGAGTCGGACACGACTGAGCAACTTCACTTTCACTTTTCACTTTCATGCATTGGAGAAGGAAATGGCAACCCACTCCAGTGTTCTTGCCTGGAGAATCCCAGGGACGGGGGAGCCTGCTGGGCTGCCGTCTATGGGATTGCACAGAGTCGGACACGACTGAAGCGACTTAGCAACCATAACAGGTCACAAGGACATAGAAGTAAACAAAATAGATGTAGTTCCTGATGCTCGGAACAGAGTCAAGTATTAAATGAATAAATAGGCAATTGCTTATAATAAATTGCTACTAAATATAAGTACATGATGCTGTGGAATCTATATAATATAGGCCCCAGTCCTTTCAAGGAAATGTTGTGAAAATAAATGACTTAAGAAGCCTTCTTATTTCCTCAGTTTCTTTTTTGCCTTTCCTACTAAATGTTTTTCTCCATTTTTTCCCTTTGTCTTCTTTGCTTCTCTTCTAATTTTCATCCCACCAATGACCTAAATCTGGTTTCTTGCAGGTTAAGCCTTCTCTAACACTCTTGCCATCTGTTCTCCTTCTGGCTCTGCAGCACAAGATTTTATCCTCTGGTAGTTTTTCATTAAGCTAATCTTTGCACAGCTTACAAAGTACTTTACAGTTGACAAATCTCACATTTAACAATTAGTGCTTATTTTACCTATGATGGCAGAAATTGACCTTTTGAGAAAACATCTAAAGGTTATAAAAATACTATGTGAACTGGCCCAAATCCTTTCAAGTCTGAAATTTTATTTCACATAGTAATTGTTTCATATGGTTGACCATTATAAAAGTTACTCAGGAACTCTTTAAACATAATTTTGGAGAACTTTCTTCGTGTCTGAGGAACATTACCATAGACTGATTCTTTTTTTAAATTTATTTTATTGATGTATAGTTGATTTGTAATGTGTTGATTTCTGCTGTACATCAAAGTGATTCAGTAATACATATATTTATACTCTTTTTCATATTCTTTTCCATTATGGTTTATGACAGGATATTGAATAAAGTTCCTGTGTTATACAGTAGGTCCTTGTTTATCCATTCTGTGTATGATATGTTTGCATTTGCTGGTCCCAAACTCCCAGTTCATCCCTCCCTGATCCCTTCCACTTTGGCAACCACCAGTGTGTTCTCCATATCTATGAATCTGTTTCTGTTTCATAGATAAGTTCATCTGTGCCATATTTTAGATTCCACATATAAGTGATATCATATGATATTTGTCTTTCTGTTTCTGACTTACTTCACTTAGTATGATAATTTCTAGATCCATCCATGTTGCTGCAACTGACATTATTTCATTCTTTTTTGTGACTGAGTAATATTCCACTGTATATAGGTGCCACATCTTTATCCACTCTCTGTCAGTGGACATTTATGTTGTTTCCATGTCTTGGCTGTTTTAAATAGTACTGCTATGAACATAGGGGTGCATGTTTCTTTTTGAATTATGGTTTGTCCAGATATATGCCCAGGAGTGGTGTTGCTGGATCATATGGCAACTCTTACTACAGAAAGATTCTTACCTTTTATCACTACCTATTCCACATCTCCACTCCCAGAACACTGCCTTCTTGTCATCCCAGTTTATATTCAGATACCTAAATCCTAGGGCTTCCCTCATAACTCAGTCGGTCAACAATTTGCCTGCAATGCAGGAGACCTGGGTTCAATTCCTGGGTTGGGAAGATCCCCTGGAGAAGTAAACAGCAACCCACTCCAGTATTCTTGCCTGGAGAATCCCATGGACAGAGGAGCCTGGCAGGATACAGTCCATGGGGTCGCAGGAGTTGGACACGACTTAGTGACTAAACCACCACCACCACCTAAATCCTAGAATATACTCCTTGCTCACTTTCTCATTGTTTAAAGAACCCTGACTACTATTTCCTTCTGGGGAGTGATAAAAACAGAATAGTAGGGGTCAAAAAATGATATATTTGGGGAATTTGAAGAGATGCTGAATTAGGGGTAATATATCACAAAGAAAGGTGGCATGCATTTGAATTGGTACATTTGAGCAATAAAGGAAAGGGGTATGAATTCATACCCCTTACTTTTCCCTTTACCTGAGTATTGAAATGAAAAAGAAAGCCTTGTTAACTTTGTGTAAGGTTTCTAATATCTAAATCAAATATCAGTTTTCAATTTTAAATTTAAAATATATAAAATTGGGGAATGAAAATGTCCTGAAACTGACATTTATGGTGATGGTTGCATTAGTCAGTGAAGTTACTTTAAAAAAATCACTGTTTTACACCTGAAACGGGTATGTGTACAAGGAAAAAAGAATATAACACTAAAAACTCAGTCCTTTAGTCACACTAACTACATTTCAAATGCCTCATAACCACATGTGGCTAGTAGCTACCATTTTGAACACCATAGGTTTAATAGTATATAAAACTTTTTCATGTTGTTGCAAATGACATTATTTAATTCTTTTCTCATTTTCAGTCTGTTTCAAAATACTTAAAACAGACATATAACAACCAAAATAGAAAACATGCAAAAAATCTAATATCCTTAATGCATCAGGGACTTATAAAAGAAACATATAATAAATTTTTTAAAAGTTCAAGGCAACTAGCATGAAATGTATTTTAAAAGGATAGTGAATTAGTATTTTTGACTATGAAATAGGTTTTTTTTAAAAAGATACTCCTACTGTTAAGATGAAAAGAAACGGATACTACTGACAGAAGTATAAACTAGTTTAGCTTTTCTGAAAGTTGGTTGGACAATTTGGAAATATGGACTGAGGAGCCTGGTGGGTTACAGTCCAGGGTTTGAAAAGAGTCAGACATGACTGAGCAGTTAACACTTTCACATTCATCCAAGGCCTTAAAAATAGGCATTCAATTTGACCCAGCAATTCTACTTTTAGTAATTCATCTTATAAAAATAAATATGGATGGAAGCAAGGATTTGTCTATGAGGATTTTTAATGCAATATGGTTATAGTGGCAAAAAAACAAAAAAACAATCTAAATGCCCATCAATGGAGAATTGATTAAATTGATTACTATACATTTATAGACTAGAATATTGAACAGTCATTTCTAATTATACAATAGAGTATTTAATAATATTTTTAAATGTTCATTGTACATTATAGTTATTAAAAAATGAAAACTTTAAAAAATAAATGACTCATAGAAACAACAAAGTAGAATGGTGGTTGCCAAGGGCTGGAGGGAGGGGAAAATGGGGAGTTGTTTAATGGGCATAGAGTTTAGTTTTGTAAGATGAAAATGTTCTGGAGATTGATTATATAACAATGTGAATATACTGTTAAAAACAAGACAACAGGCCCAAAATGGAGTTGCTTATCCTAAGCCCCATGTCACCAAACCAAAACTTGACTTACAGTTTTGCCTCTTCCAAAAATGGAATCTTAAACTAGCCAATTGGGAATTGCCTAATTCATACCCCTTAGGTAACCTGCCTGATAGACCCATCTCCTAAAGGATGCAATAACTAAGCACTATTCTGTCCCATATAACTTCCTTGTTCCCATTGCCTTCTGCCTATAAAAGTCTCATTTTGTACAGCTTCTTGGAGCTCCTTTTGGTCTGCTAGATAGAATTCTGCCTAATTTGTAATTGTTGAAGAAAACCAATAAGATGTTTAAAATTTACTCAAGTTGAATTTTGTGTTTTAACAATACTTAACACTATTGAACTATACTCTTAAAAATTATTAAGATAATAAATTTTGTTTTGAGTATTTTACTAAATTTTTAAGAATAAATTTAAAAAGAAAATAAATGATTCTATTTTTATTTTAATTATTGTCTATGCCTTTATACATGCATAAATCAAAATGATCAGATCAGATCAGTTGCTCAGTCGTGTCTGACTCTTTGCGACCCCATGAATCACAGCACGCCAGGCCTCCCTGTCCATCACCAACTCCCAGTTGTTATCTCTGGGTGTTATGACTACCAATATATTTAATTTTCTTCTTTTTATTTTTCTGTTTGTGTCTACCATGAACATGTGTTAACATTTTGTAATCAGAATAGTATTATTATATCTCCAACTTCTTGATGACTTAAGTTTCTTTAACAATGAACAAAGCCTTATAGTCTACATTTAGAAGTATATTAAGCTTGGGGCCTCCCTGGTGGCACAGTGAATAAGGATCTGCCTGCCATTGCAGAGGACACAGTTTCGATCTCTGATCCAGGAAGATTCCACACGCCGTGGAGCAACTAAGCCTGTGTACCACAACTACTGAGCCCGAACTCGAGAGCCTGTGCTCCACAACAAGTGGCTGCAATGAAACGCCCTCGCAGCACAACAAAGAGGAGCCCCCACTTGCCACAACTAGAGAAAGCCCGTGCGACGAAGACCCAGTGCAGCCAAAAATAAAGAAATAATTAAAATGATTGTTTAAAAAAAGCATATTAAGCCTAGTGAAAAAAATATCATATAATATAGATTCATTCTAAAATGTAGTGAGGATGTCAGGGGAAAAACAAGAGGTAACTTGTTGTCTGAAAGGAGTAGGAGGAAACGTTTAAAAAATCAGAGATTCAGAAAAAAGAGAGCAAAATCACCAAACACAAACTTGGCCTACTTCAAAATTTTGCCCAGAACTAATTCTGGTTAGATAAGCCAAAAAAGGAGAGAAGACCCATGATCCCTGAGAAATTGCTTGGGCAAGAAGTAATCTTGGGTGCAGAAAAAGCCAGTTTTTATAATTCTGACATTTAGACTTGGGGAAAATATTAAATTAGATTTTCTTGTTTTCACTGGGACACTTACTGTGTTCTGAGTAATCTTTATAAATCCTAATTGTCTCTCTTAGTTTATTCATAGGACATAGGGAAGTCACACAGTGTCCATTAAACATATGCTCACCCTCCTGGGAATCTCTTTTCAATGTATATACTGAGTGTGCATAAGAAAGAGAATTTTGGGACTTTCCTGGTGGTCCAGTGGTTAAGACTCCAAGCTCCTAATGCAGGCAGTCCAGGTTCAATCCCTGGTCAGGGAACTAGATCCCACCTACCACAACAAAACAGTCTGCATGCTGCAGTGAAGATCAGAGATCTCGCATGCAGCAACTAAGACCCTGTGCATCCAAATAAAATAAATAAATATTTTTTATAAAAGAGACTTTCATATAACAGTTGAAACTAGATTTCACTTAATATATAGTATGAATGCAGTGACCAGCATGCAGAATTTTAAAGAACATCTGATTTTCAAATATCAAGTTCTATTGTTGCATAATTACATCCCAGTATTGGTTTGAAAACTATGGTCACAATGATGAAATATATACATTCTTTTATTTCAGAGGGTCCTGGCACACATGGACTGAGTAGGCACATTGATCCCACCAATGTAGCAGAGTTTGTTACCTTCAAAGAGATCTCAGGTCTCCAGAAAATCTCCCACTGTTGTTGCCCTTCAGGGAGTGATTCAAAGATCCTTCTCCTGACACCAACACACTTCTGTTAATCTCAGATCAAATAAATACTTTTTCAGCTTTAGCTTTAGTTGAGAAGTTGGTATGTTAAACAATGTTTTAACTGCTCTTTCTCCAGCCACAGCAGAAACAGAAAAAATGCAGGACCTTCAAGCTCTGATCTGCAAAGAGTTAACATCTTAAGAGCTAAACAGAACTGTATTAACTCCTCTCTTAACAAGCCAGGAAGACAAGAGGATTCTGCAAAACTGGAGGACACCAAAACAGTTACAGAAAAGAAGAAGAGAGAGCTCTCTAGAGGAAGCAAGAACTGTAAGTTGTATTGAATACATGTTTATAGTCTTCCATTTCTTTCCCTGGGGTTTTTGAGAGGAGTGAAAAAGGTTTATTCATTTTGTCTTGCGCCGGTGTCCCACGCATCCAGACACAATGCCACTAGGCTTCCCTTGTGCTTCAGCTGGTAAAGAATCTGCCTGCAGCGCGGGTCAGGAAGGTCCCCTGGAGAAGAATCTGCCTGCATCGCGGGTCAGGAAGGTCCCCTGGATGGCTACCCACTCCAGTATTCTTACCTGGAGAATTCTGTATTGTGCCAGTCTCCTAGGCATCCAGACGCAATATCACTGCTGCTGCTGCTAAGTCACTTCAGTCGTGTCCGACTCTGTGCGACCCCATAGACAGCAGCCCACTAGGCTCCTCTGTCCCTGGGATTCTCCAGGCAAGAATACTGGAGTGGGTTGCCATTTCCTTCTCCAATGCATGAAAGTGAAAAGTGAAAATGAAGTCACTCAGTCGTCCCTGACTCTTAGCGACACCAAGGACTGCAGCCTACCAGGCTCCTCCGTCCATGGGATTTTCCAGGCAAGAGTACTGGAGTGGGGTGCCATTGATTTCTCCGGCAATATCACTAGGTCATCTTTAATCCTGTCACCTTCTTCACTCCATCCCACATCCAACTAGTTGGCAAATATTTAGATTCTCCTTCCTCAGTGTCTTTGTAATCTATCCCAGTCTTCCATCTCCCTGCCGCCATCCTTCCTAGTTCAAGGTCACTTTCCTGAACCACAACAATATCCTAATGCTCCTCTCTGCCAGTCTTTTTAGCGCACTTATTCCAGATGAATCTTCCTAAAGCCTTTCCACAATCCTAACTCTATTTCTCTTGTGCTCAAAATGTGTAATTCTCACCCATTCTCTGCAGAATGAATATAACTCCTCTAGTTTATATGCAAGGTCTTCCAACATATGCTTCCTTTCACTTGAATTCTCACAACTCTGTTTCTCAAAGTTGTCTGCCTACCTGCTTCTGTCGAAGACCACCCTGCTCTTTGCCCATCTCTGACTCTATTCAAACTGTCCTCTGTCTCTATAAACCATTCTATATCTCCACCTGCAAAAATCCCTCCAGACCCCAACAATCTTCCCTCTGTAAAGCTTTATCTGATCCTGCAAGTAAATGTGAATTTCAGTCTTCCTCTATACTCTCATTTTGCTTTGCTCTTCACAGATTGACTTTTTCTTTTTTTTTTCAGATTGACTTTTTACATTTCACCTTACAGCTAAGGATGTGCTTTTCTCATTTCTCCTCTCCTCATTAATTATTCACTTCCTCAGAGCAAGGACTTTATTTTTCTTTCTTTTCTGTGGGAAACTACATTATTTTTTATTATTATAATTGACACTGTATAGCATAATGATTTGAATAATATATATTGTGAAATGATTACCACATTTTAGTAAATACCCATCATCTTATATAGACACAAAATTAAATAAATATAAATTACATTTTTCCTTGTGATGAGAACTCTTAAATTTACTGTCTTAACAACTTTAATTTATAACGTACAGCAGTGTTAATTATATTTATCAAGTATAATACATCCCTGGCACTTACTTATTTTAGACATGAAACTGGAAGTTTGTACCTTTTGACTACATCCAATTCCCGTTCTGCTCACCCCCACCTCTGGTAACCACAAATCTGAGGGCTGTATTTTTTTCTCCATGTAGCAACTGCACCGAATGGGCATTCAGTAACATTTGCCAAATTAAAGTGAAAGTGAAAGTGAAGTTGCTCAGTCGTGTCCGACTCTTTGTGACCCCAGAGACTGTATGTAGCCTATCAGGCTCCTCTGTCCATGGGATTTTCCAGGCAAGAGTGCTGGAGTGGATTGCCATTTCCTTCTCCAGAGGATCTTCCCGACCCAGGAACTGAACCCGGGTCTCCCGGGTTCCTGTCATCTTTTCAGAGAATTCACACAACGGACACTGAAATTACAGAGCCTATACTTATTTCCAAAGCTTCTCTTTGTCTCTGCTCCAGGTTTCTTTTTCAATGCTTACATCTCCGTTTTGTCCTCTTTAGTAAGATCAGCTCCTCCTGAGTTCCCTCACTCACTGTTAAATTATTTTCTCTAAGATCCTTTCACAATTTGTCCCTTTCTTCCCCCAGGTTTTCAGTTCGAAGGAGCCCAACTTTAGTGCCCCCTTTCAGGGACTTGTCTGTTTATCAGACCTGTTCTTATGCAATGGGAAGACCTGAATCCCCAATCTATATTAAATTTAAAATAGTTAAAACACTACTTCTATATTTTAACACATAGGTCCACTTAATCCATGAATTTTTAGAGGATGGAAGTATTTTTACAACATCATTCCCTATGCTCTACTGAAATGCTGCTGACAATCCTTTGTGCAGATTTCTCACCTGATTTTTACAGTTTTCTTCTTTTTTCTCTCTTCTGCTCATGTAAGTGATACCATTATGGCTCTCACTTCACTGTGTTCTTAGAGATGAGAGAGAATTAATGCAAAACTTTGTAAAATTATTACAAGCAACTCTAAAAAGGAAAACAATTTCTATCACAACCCAATATAATAGTGATACATGAGTTGAAAAATTATGATGTATCTGCAGATACCAGGCACTCTGTTAGGAACAAAAGTGAAAGTGAAGTCGCTCAGTCGTGTCTCACTCTTCGCGACCCCATGGACTACAGCCCACCAGGCCCTCCGTCCATGGATTTTCCAGGCAAGAGTACTGGAGTGGGGTGCCATTGCCTTCTCTGTTAACAGCCACTAGGCATATTATATTTACTTGGAGCTGGTATACTTGGTGACAGCCTTAGTGCCCTCGGACATGGCGTGCTCGGTAGCTCCCCAGGTAGCAGCAAGCGCACGGCGGTCTGGATCTCCCTGGATGTGATAGTCGAGCGCTTGTTGTAATGAGCTAGGAGCGATGCCTCCCCAGCGATGCACTCGAAAATGTCATTGATGAAGGAGTTCATGATTCCCATGGCCTTGGACGAGATGCCGGTGTCCGGATGGACTTGCTTCAGCACCTTGTACACGTACATGGAGTAGCTCTCCTTGCGGCTGTGCTTGCGCTTCTTGCCGTCCTTCTTCTGGGCCTTGGTCACAGCTTTTTTAGAGCCCTTTTTAGGGGCAGGAGCAGACTTAACCGGTTCAGGTATGTCTATAATGACAACACCCAGCAACATAGGAACAAAGATATCCTCCAAAGAGCTGATAGGCTAGTAAAGAGACATGTGATGTTCAAATACCATAGACAACTAACTTATACTAACCAACATATAAGAACATTACATATATATATCATAGTGAACTCCGGGAGTTGGTGATGGACAGGGAGGCCTGGCGTGCTGCGATTCATGGGGTCACGAAGAGTCGGACACGACTGAGCGACTGACCTGATCTGATCTGATCTGATAAATCATTAACTTATACCGATAAATACAACTAGAATTATCAATTGGCCAGAAACTAGTTCAGCAAAAACAACAAAAACAGCTAGCATTTAGCTAATATGGAGCCTATACTAAGTGCCAAGCATTATGCACACTTTTTATAAGCATTATTTCATTTGACCCTAATCATAATCACATGAGATGAGTACTTCATCCCTATTTTATAGGTAAGGAGAATAAACAGAGTGGTTAAGTAATTTGTCCATGGTCACACAGCAAAAGAAAGATGTGAATTGTGTCTTTCTTATTCCTAGGCTTTAGACCACAGTCACTGTTTACAGTTCATTTTCTTCAGCTTTAATCAGGGGTGAGTATAAAATCAGATTAAGCAGAGTTGGCTGTATAATTTAGATTTTTATGTCATCACAGTGGTTTTATTCAGCAATCACTATGAACGAGTTATTCTTTGCCCTCACTCACCTACCCTTGCCCCCGGGACACTACAATTCTGAATATCACTGCCACAAATTTATTTTTGTCTTTCATTCCATTAAATGCAAAACAAGTGATAAAGTCTTCTTCTTTATATCTACTCTCCACTCTTTTTCTCCTGAGCCTTTAGATCTGGTCACTTCATTGGATTTGGATGTCCCTTCACAGTCTCTCCTGAGTTTTCTTTTCTGGCCTTCTGATAGCCTCCATTTCATTCTTAGTGCTTCTTTGACCACTTTCAGTGGTGCTTTTCAGTGGCTCCACAGTACTATACAGCTTTGGTGGTGTATTTTAGAGTGGTCATAAACCAGAACACTCTTCTCTGGGTCCAAATAGTATTAAAGAACCACAGAATCTCTTCCTCTACTGCTGCTGCTGCTGCTGCTAAGTCGCTTCAGTCGTGTCCGACTCTGTGCGACCCCATAGGTGGCAGCCCACCAGGCTCCCCCGTCCCTGGCATTCTCTAGGCAAGAACACTGGAGTGGGTTGCCATTGCCTTCTCCACTTCCTCTACTACAGCTTCATTTTTGTAAATGGCTTCAGGTAAGAGGACAGGTCTCTGATGTAGTCAACCCTCCTTTCCTTTTATCTTACTTTTCTACAATAGACTGGTTGAGAAGATGGGGTAATATAGCAGACATAAAAACAGCTTTCAGTGTGAGGATTGACTTTAAAACAAAATGGTTTCCTTGGTTGCTTCCATTTTGTCCTTATCCTAGGACTATTGTCTAACGTGAAACTTTTGGGTGATTGTCAGCTTCCTTAATATAGAAATCTGTATAGATCCATTTAGAATTATGTCATTTGAAAGATATTCTCCACTTATTGTGGTTTAAAAAATGAAACATCACAGAACAGAATATGAATGATTCAATTCAAGTTAAATTGTCTGGAAAATAAATCAACAAAATGTTAATGTTTTCTCCCAGTAATAGAATTTCTCCATCATGCTTTCTACCTTCTTTGTATTTCTCTGCTTGTTCAAAATTAGCTTATGAACAAACTTCTTCAGTTGACAAGTCAAGCTGCTGCTACTGCTGCTGCTAAGTCACTTTAGTCGTGTCTGGCAGCCCACCAGGCTCCCCTGTCCCTGGGATTCTCCAGGCAAGAATGCTGGAATGGGTTGCCATTTCCTTCTCCAATGCATGAAAGTGAAAAATGAAAGTGAAGTTGCTCAGTCGTGTCCAACTCTTCGTGACACCATGGGCTGCAGCCTATCAGGCTCCTCTGTCCATGGGATTTTCCAGGCAAGAGTACTGGAGTGGGGTGCCATCGCCTTCTCTGGAAAAGTCAAGCTAGTTTCAGCAAAAAGGGGAATTTGTTTTAAGGACATAATACTCTTAGGCAGAACCTAAGGGCAGGAACAGAGACAGGCGCTGGGGAAGACTAAAATCAGGGACAGGAAACTTTCAGTACCTTTTAACTCGACCACTCAGTGTTGGTCTCTCTCTTGACTTGTTTATTCATTCACCTATTCACTTACTCAATATATATTTATTAGGTGCCTATTACATTCTAAGGACTTCCCAGGTGCTGCTAGTGGTAAAGAACTCACTGCCAATGCAGAAGACAAAAGAGACGCAGGTTCAGTCCCTGGGTCAACAAGAGGGCATGGCAACCCACTCCAGTATTCTTGCCTAGACAGAGGAGCCTAGTTTCTAGGAGTTGTTCAAGTAAGAGGTTTTCCCTTAAACCAATTTTCTGCTTTCAAAGCCCTTATGTTTTAGTAAGAGGAGGCAATAAATAAGTGTAAATAAATGAGGTAGTTTCTGGGTATGGTAAGTGTTACTAGTGAAATAAACAGGGCAACACAATAGAGGAAGTAATCACTTTAGTTGCAAAGTCAGAGAAAGTCCTCTTGGCAGATGAGAAGATGCTGAGAGACTGAAGGATAAAAAGGATCTAGCCATGTGAAGAGAAAGGGATAGATCATTCCAGCCAAGTACAAATGTTCTGAGGCAAATACTATATGTATATATAGTATTTAAAGCCAGGAGATTGGATATTACAATTCAGAAAAAGAGGTTTGAAGTGACTCTGCAGATGTAATTTACATAGTTATTTAGGCTACAAATTAGAATATAGCCATCCCAGAAATCCCAAGTTTACCTAATAGTTCTAGTCATCCACAGAGGCTAAATTTAAGTCTCTTAGTCCCATTTCCAGAATTTGATTGGCCCAGCTTAGGTCAGTTGTCTATCCCTGGTCTAATGAGCAATGACTGTAGGAACTGGATCATAGACTATAAACCGATTACTGATGTGTCGGTCCCTATCACCAATACATCCCTATAATGGAGTAGCGAGGGGTTCACAGGCTCATTTCCTAGAGAAAGGGGATGGTCATTGGCTTCCAGGCTGAGCAGACACTTTCAAAATAATCCAAAATGATATGGATCAATTCTATAATTGGAAAAATTTATTTCATTCTTAATAAATAACATCATTATTACCGAATGCTTGGTTTTATCCTTTAGTGTAGAGTGATTCACTTCACTACAGAAAAGACTATGCCATGTCTTATACCATCATGAAAGTGTTGAGAAATTTCTGCTACGGCTTAAGTCTAGCCTGCAGAAGACATCCCCAAATTGCAAGTAATTGACTGAAGGTTTCCTTTATTTTGGAGAAGGAAATGGCAACCCACTCCAGTACCCTTGCCTGGAGAATCCCATGGAGGGAGGAGCCTGGTAGCCTACAGGCCATGTGGTCGCAAAGAGTCGGACATGACTGAGTGACTTCACTTTTCACTTTCCTTTATTTTAGTGTCCTGTGGTATCTCTCACAGCTTGGGAGATGATATGACATCTTATCTTCTGGAGGACCATACAGCAAAGGACCTGATAGAGACATAGACTCGATATCTCTGATGATACCAGCCTCGAAAGGTAAACTCGGTGTCTGAGGATGGATGCCTTTTGGAATGAAAACAACCCTCAGTCTGTTATTGTGGGGCTTCTTGCTAGTCTTCACAGTGACTGCTTTGCTCTCAGCCCTTTTCTTCAGTCTTCTTAACGTTTTCCTCATGTGTTCTTATGATAAAAAATTTTATTGTGTGGGTTTATGAGCACCACAAACACAAGCCAAGAACAAATGAGCGAGTCTCATTCATCTATGCATGTGATCAGCCCTTCAGTCTCACTAAGCAGAGGTAGGCAATTTAAAAGAAAAGAGAGCACAGCCCCACTACCACTTCTTCCCCACTCACCTGAAGATATTTTTGTAACTTGGTTCACACACTCCCACTCCTCAGTCCTATTCATAGCTACTGTTAATTCTCTTTTCACCTGATTTCACTTCTGTAAGTTTTATTTCAAAGATCGGGCATTTTATGCACTGCTCATGGGTGTATAAATGGTGTGATCATTTTGGAATGAAAGCTTGGCATTAGCTAGTAAAACTGAATGTGCAGCTGTACTTCTGGGTGTAAAATGGCAGAGGTTTTTGCGTAGACAAGAGACATAGACCAGAATATTTATAGCAGCGTTGTTCAAAAGAGTAAAAAATGTAACAACATAAATGTCCATTGATCAGAAAAATGAATATTCATTGATATATAGTCCTACACTGAAATAATAAATTTGCTTTCTCTATAATAAATAAATAATTTTAATTTTCCTTACAAAATTGTAAAGAAATGCAAGGCAGTTATTAATACAACATTCAAGATAGTGGTCACTCCTGGAGGAAGAAGGGAATAGTATGGATGAAGAACTTACAGAGGGCACTAGTAATCTTTTGTTTCTTAACCTGGTATGTATTCTATGTGCACTTTATTATTATTATTTAAACTGTCTATATGTGTTTTATTTCACAATTTATATGTGTGAGATAGATATAACACATATAATAATATATGTTTACTAAATGCTGTATATTATACATAATAGTTTTATTGGGATATAAGTTACATATATAAAGTTCACTCTTTTAAAATGTACAGTTCCTTACTTTTTACTACATTCACAGTTTTGCATTCATCTCTACTACCTAATTTTAGAACATATAATTACCCTCTCCCCAAAGAAAACCCTTATAGCAGACATGCCCCATGTCTCCACTCCCTGCTCCTGATAATCACTAATCTGCTTTAAGTCTCTATGGTTTGCCTATTCTCGACATTTGCTATAAATGTTATCGTACAATATATGATTTTTTCTGTCTAGCTTCTTTCACTTAGCAAAATGTTTTCAAAGTTCATTCAAATTGTAACATTTATCAATGCTTCATTCCTTTTTATAACTTTTATCACATTTTGTTTATACATTCATCAGTTGATGGACATTTGAGTTGTTTCCACTTTTTGGCTTTTATAAATAATGCTGGTATGAACATTCATGTACAGGTTTTATATAAACATATATTTTCATTTCTCTTAGGTATATACCCAAGAGTGGGATTGCTGGGTCATATGGTAACTCTTTGTTATTTCAAGGAACTGCCAGATTATTTCTGACAGCAGTTGCACATTTTTACATCCCTACTAACAATGTATGAGAGTTCCAATTTCCTCATATCATCATATATAATACTACATGGTCCAAGATCACAACAGTTTGCTTCCATATTTTCTTCTAAGAATTTTGCAGTTTTAGCTCTTACACTTAGGTCTGTGATCCATTTTTAAGTTAATGTTTAATATGTGGTATGTGGTAAGGATGCAACTTCATTCTTTGTGTGTGTACGTAGATTACCTTGGGTAGTCTGGTCACTTTAATAATATTAATTCTTTCACTTCGTGAACACAGTATATGTTTCTGTTTGTGTTGTCTTCAGTTTCTTGCATCAGTGTCTTATACTTTTCCAAGTACTGTCTTTTACCTCCTTAGACATGTTTATTCCTAGATAGTTCATTCTTCTGATACAATGGTAAATAGGATTGTTTTCTTAATTTCTCTTTCTGATAGTTTATGGTTATTGTATAGAAATTCAATAAAGATCTGTATATTAATTTCATATCCTACAACTTTACTGAATTCATTGATGAGCTATAGTAGTTTTCCAGTGTTTTTAGGATTTTCTATGTAGAGTGTTAAGTCATCTGCAAACTAACAATTTTACTTCTTTCCCAATTTGGGTTCCCTTTTTTTCTTTTTCTTCTCTGATTGCCATGGCTAGAACTTCCAAAACTATGTTGAATGAAAGTGGCAAGAGTGGACATCTTTGTTTTGTTCCTGATCTTAGAGAAAATGTTCTCAGCTTTTTACTGTTGAGTATGATGTTAGCTGTAGGTTTGTCATATATGACCATTATATGCAGGACCCTTGGGTTGGAAATCCTAATGTGGGTCTCAGACCTCTTACTCCTTTGTGAGAACCTCTACAGTGCATTTATCCTCCAGTTTGTGGGTTCTCCACCTAGAGGTATGAGACTTGACAGTACCTTGCCCCTACCTTGCTGTTCCTGCTTTATCTCTTTGGTTGTAGGAGATCTTTTGCTGTTCTGCAGATAGTTGTGATTTTGGTGTGACCGTAATAGGAGGTGAGCTCAGGCCCTTTCTACTCGGCCATCTTGGCCAATCTCTGGGAGATATCTTTAAATGTCATCATTTTGAAGAAGAATTGAGACTTCAGAACTGGAACACAAATTCAGCAAAATTTAAAAGTGTGGTAGACTTGATGTTGACTCCCTGAGGACTGGATTAGTACATACTTCCTGCTTAGCTTTCCATTGGTCCTGAGGATGAAAATATGCAGAACTTCCAAACCATCAGGTTCAGAAGCAGGTGCCTGTAGGTTTGAAGAGAGGAGAAACATCATAATATTTCAGTGATAAATCAGCTATGTTCCTGATGTCCTTTAATGGTGCATAGTTGGAGATTTTGTGCCTCTTAAAGCTTTAATTGTTGCATGGATAAAGCACATGAAACATAAACTGGCTGAGATGGTTGTCAAAGTTGGAAAAGACTTAGAACTACTGACAGAACACCCCTGTGCAGGAAATAATTACCTAGAGAATTCAGTCAGTTTGGAGACCATCCATACAACCAAAAATCTAAAAGAACTCAGTATGTCTTCAACACAGTAAAGGGAGTATGGAAGAAGGTGCCAAAGTAAAGGTTTTACACTTTTGATTTTCTTAGGAAAAGAAACTTTCCTAGATGTCATTATAAACGGTGTCTAGTTTCCCTTCTGTTCTTTATATCTAAATAGCTAAAAGTAAATAAAATAAACTGTTTGCTATAAATGCAAATTTTCATAAAAGTTTCTGGTCATGCTACAGATTTTCCTCCTAGTGATCATACTTTCTTGTTAAGCGTCCCTGACAATCAGCTGCATCATTTTTAACTTCATTGGTTTGGAAGTTGTATTTTTTTTTTCATTCCAAGCAATTTTGAATTTATCTTAGAAACTTTGCTTTGGAAGAAAAAAAAGTTTGATCACATACAAATAAAACCACATTAATGGAATATTTTTATAGCATATATTTTAAAATTAATTTTTAAAAAGTTAATTTTAGGCACTTCCCTGGCAGTCCAGTGCTAAAGACTTCGCCTTCCAATGCAGGGGGTGCAGGTTTAATCCCTGGTCGAGGAGCTGTTTGCACATGACTCACAACTGAAAAACTGAAACAAAAACCAGAAATAATTTCAATAAAGACTTAAAAAAAATGGTCCACATAAAAAAAATGCAACCTATTAAAAATTAATTTTAATATTTTTTCTGATATGACCAATTCCAAAAGAAAATAGTAAAAGTATTTATGGTACAGTTAGGCTGTACAACTAAAAATGTTGACATTATAATGTCAACCACTTCCCTGCTGGTACAGTGGATAAGAATCCGCCTACCAGTGCAGGGGACACAGGTTCGATCCCTAACACAGGTCCTGGAAGATTCCACATGCAACTAAGCCCATGTACTACAACCACTGAAGCCCTCGCACCCGCCTGACACTGAGACTACTGGGCCTGTGTACTGCAACTACTGAAGCCAGCGTGCCTAGAGCCTGTGCTCAACAACAAGAGAAGCCATGGCAGTGAGAAGTCCGTGTACCGCAGTGAAGAGTAGCTCACCACAACTACAGAAAGCCTGCACACAGCAATGAAGACCCAGTGCAACCAAAAATAAATACATACATAAATTCATTATAAAATTTAAAAGAAAAAGTAAAAGAATAGGACACAGTATAATATAAAAAAAATATTATTGGCTTGTACACTACCAGAGCTGGTGGGGTCAGAAGTCTCTGCCATTGCAGACAGGTATGAATCAGTGGGTCACTCAGGTGGCAGAAACCAGTGTGATTCAACAGTGCTGTGGATAAAGACATAGCCCACGTAGTTGAGAGACTTGTTTCATTCAAGGGTATTGAGGACAGTGGGAACTGATTTGTCACTGAGAAGAAAGATGCAAATATGGGAAGATACAAGACCAGAATAAACCAAGTGATTCTGGATTTTATATGAAGGTATCAGAGTGCCCTCATGGTTTCTAGCATGTAGAAATAGACATAGGTATGTATGTGTGACTGTGCACATATGTGTGTATATATGCATATACTTCCTGACTCTGTCAGCTGAGAGGACACAGCCATAAGAACACAAAATACCCAAATCTTGGTTTTTAATACCCAAATCTGGTAACAGGTACAAGAGGTTCAGGTAGGGAAAGCACAAGGTGAGCCTAGAATATCTTATTGTGCCAGAAAATAAGAAAGTTCTCAAAAAATCATGGAGATATTTTTAAAGGACATCAGAATCAGCTGGAAGGGCTCACACTTGCCAAATCTGGAAAAATTTGAGCATTAAAAGGAATGAAATTCATGGATTATAACCCATTGAATAAAACAAATCCGTAAGATCACATAGATATAAATAAACATGAATTAATAAACACACCGAAGGAACATCTTTTATAGTAGAATGCAACTAACAAATGTAGAAGGAATAATGGAATTAAAAACTCACCATTTGGTGACCGCGATAGTGGTAAGTCAGGCAGGAATCATTAAACAATGCTAAAGCTAGTCGGTGAAAACTTTATAATGTCATATAACATTATGTCCTAATATATGGTGTCAAATTATTTCCCCAGAAAATAATTATTAATTAATGGGTTTTAAGAAGACTTCTCAATTAACTTTATGGTGACTCAGTGGTAAAGAATCCCCGCGTCAGTGCAGGAAACACAGGTTTGATCCCTGGGTTAGAAGATGCAACCCACCCCGGTATTATGTGCCTACTGATACGATGCACTGAGAAGAGGATAGCTTCAGTTCTGTGGGGTTTCTGTCCCAAATGAATAATCTGAACCCACTGCGAAGAAACATCAGTCAAACCCTGACTGAGGGGCAGTCTACAAAGGAAACGGCCTTTACTCTGTGCTCTTAAAATGTCAAAGTCATGAAAGACAAGGAAAGACTAAAGAACTGTTCTAGAATGAAGGAGACTAAAGAGACATGGCAATCAAGTGAAACAAGTGATCCTAAATTTTTGAAATTTGAATGGTCTATGGGTTAGATGGTAAAATAATATTAGGGCTAATTTCCTGATTTTGATGGATATACTGTATCCATCGAATATACCATGGTTCTTTAGAAGAAAATGGACATCATGTCTGTAATTTACTTTTAAGTGATTCCAAAAAGTAATATGTAGAAAATACATGTGATATTAAATATTATGTAATATATATATGTAGAAAGAGAGAAAGAATAGGATAAGACAAATGAAGTAAAATTAACAATTACAAGCTTAAATTTTAAGCTCTGTGTTTTTCTTCAAGATCAGAACTGATTCTAAACTAGTGAATTAACACACTCTATATTATAGTGTACTGCAGTTTCCTCTGCTTAGATCAAGCAGAGGCTCTATTCCAAGGAAGCAGATTTGGGGACAGTTTCTCCATACTGCAAAAACAAATGGTAACTCCTGGTACTCAAGAAAGGTTTCTATCCTTTTCCTTATGGGGCTCTGAAGACAGTTATGGGTACAATCCTTGTCTAAGTCCAAATTATCTAATTATTATGAGAAGGAAAAATAAAAGAGTGGATTAAAAATAAAAATTAAGTAGACTAAAAGCTCTACTTGCTACTTTTAGAAAGAGAATATACTTTCCAGATAGGAGGTTGAATCACATGCTGGAATGAAATGTAATGATTTTCCATATACAAGAGTGACGTAGAATGATTAAGTGGTCCATTAGTGTACATTTCATATACTTCATGAATTTCCTCTTAATCACATGACTCGAAATAGATTCAAGCCCTCTGGACAAGACGCAGCCAGAGATATGATGAGTTAAAGACATTACATATAAGAATAATCTCTATTTACCCTCTTCCTGGACTTTAGGTAAGAATACAAAAACTCAACCACCCTTGAGCAGGATGACTCGGGATGAATTGGAGGACAGTTTGTTTCATCTTCGTGAAGAGCACATGTTGGTGAAAGAGCTTTTTTGGAAGCAACAAGATGAGATCAAAAGGTACCCAGAGTTCTTCTTACGTCTTTAAAAGCTGTGTCTACATCAGACCTTCACTGCAATAAACAAAAAAGAATGCATCTTCCTGAGATGTCTACACCAGAAAACAGTTCAAATGGCAAAGATGGTTAACGCCAAAAATTATTTTTGAAGCAATATTGCTTTATTTTGTTTTCTTGCCAAATGCATCAATAGTCTGTGGCCATTACTCCATAAAGCATCATCAGAGCTATTCCAACCAGAGAGCAAGAGACTGGGCAGGCTTCTGCCCTGGTCACAAAAGAGAGAATGGAGACAGGGAAATGGACAAAATCTCAAAGGACTAAAGACTACAGGGGCAAGTAAGAAAAGGGGTTTTTATTTATAAAGCAAAACTCAAAATTGCATTGATCATTTCCGATATGCAGACATGTAATATGTGCTTTATATATGTTAACTCATTTAATATAATGAAAGAAGCATTATCAAGAAGGAAAGGGAGCACAAAGAGGTTATATAACTTGCCTAAGGTCATAGCTAATGAATGGCAGAGCTGAAAGCTCTTAACTCCAAAATATACCCTACTTAGTGATTTTAGGGTACTGGCTTTCAAAAGTGTATCTTTTGGGTACAGACCTGGAAAGAAATCTGAGATGGAGGGTGGGTAGATAACTAGATGGGGAGAATAAAAGAGTTCTGAAAGTCTGGGGTTAATCTCTAGGACACATTTTAAAGATATTGGTGTCAATGCTTCCCAGCCAAAGACCATTAGGAACACACCTATAGTTGGGCAAGTTTGTTTTTTTACTGTTGTAGCTAGAAAAAGTGCACACCATGGGCATCTCGGTAAGACTGTGTTAGAAAGAGTCTATCATAGGATTCGGGCTTCAGCTGGGTAATTTTGGGGAGGCTCCAAGGTAACAGAAATTTGCTCTAGACTTGGTACTGTCAGAAAGCAGGGACAATTTTGTGTTTTGATATCTCAGTAAATCTTATCTACAGGGAGGCTAGACTAGAGTGAGGCTAAAGCTGTAACTGGGAAAGCAGCAGCAGTCACTCATGTTAGCCAGGAGAGAGTATGTTTGGTATTTTGTGGATGAGACAGTGACCTTGTTTTTGTCTGAGCTGAGACAGAAGTATGCAGCAGACTTCTTTGGTATCACTCTGTCATGGTCTCAGAGTGGCCTTGTGTGATGTTGGTGTTCTGTGAGATTACATCCAAAACCACAATAACAGGGCCTAGCTGTGAATGTGGCTGTGAATGTCAGGCCACCTTCAAACAACACTGAGGACTAGCTATGTCACACCAATTTCCCAAAGTCAGCAACAGCTTTTTGCATTCTCATTGGTAACCCCCAAGAGTGGTTCTGAGTTTCATTTAGAATTTACGAGATTGCAGGTTTCTGCTGTATGTCATCACACTTCAGAGTTGGGGATTCTTTTATATTGTGGAGAACTTGAGAATCCAGTGAAGTCAGATGGTTACATGGGCCAAAGGATCTTGTTTCTTGGTTGATAACCAAAAAGTACTTGAAGTTATAGATAGCAAGTGACTAAACTGGATACTATCCCCTCTGACTCTGGGCAAGTTACCTAGCTATTTAATGCCTTGATTTCTTTATTTGGACATAATGATGCATAGTAATAATAATTGCTGACTCCTCCAGGACTTCCCTGGTGACTCAATGGTAAAGAATCTGCTGGCCAATGCAGAAGATGTGGGTTTGATCCCTGGATCAGGAAGATCCCCTGGAGAAGGAAATGGCAACCCATTCCAGTATTCTTGCCCCATGGACAGAGGAGCCTGGTGGGCCAAAGAATGGGACACAACTTAGCAACTAAACAACAACTAAACAACCTACTGTGCTTACAGTGCACCATCACTAAGCCCTTTATATATATTAACATATTTAATCCTCATAAGAATACAATGCATGCGTGTGTGCTAAGTTGCTTCGGTCATGTCCTACTCTTTGCAACCCTATGGACTGTAGCCCGCCAGGCTCCTCTGTCCATGGGATTCTCCAGGCAAGAATACTGGGGTGGGTTGCCATGCCCTTTTCCAAACAATTCAATGAGGCAGGTACCTGTATTTATAGACGAGGAAACTGAACCCAAATGGTTAATGACATGCCCCAGGCAACGTAGTCTATGTCAGAACTGGCAGGCCGGTGGGACCAAAGAATCTGATGGTAACATTTAAAAGTATGATTTCAGGTCAAGATAATAAATAGTGATTGACTATCCATTGTAGGTAATGCTCAGTGTACCCAGGGGGACTAATACAGGAATAATTTTTAGAGTGAGCATATATAGAGGAATGTGTGAACAGTTGGGACTGGAGAAGTAAATATTAAAATTTCTACTTATATTTAATTATCTCCTGTTAACTTAGTATTTTTGTTTATGGTTTATAATGACCATGATGTATTAATACAGAAGACTCTCTATATAATTTAAAAATAATACACAATTATATATAGAGTCTTCTATATTAATACATCATGGTCATTGGGGGCAGAAAATTAATTTTTTATCCGAGATCAATTCAGATTACTTGCCACCAAATAAACTGTAGAGATAATCGCTGTCGTAGAAGAAGGCAGGATCGACCAGCTCTCCTTTTGCCCACAGGATGAGAACAGCCTTGCTCCGGTTAACCGCCTCAGGCCGGGGCCTGCGGGCCGAGGCGGCGGCGGTGGAGCCAGAGCTCCGGGAGCCCCCTAAACGGCGGCGGAACGCAGAGTGGCCGCAGCGCCCCCTCAAGCACCAGCGTGCCCCGCTGCCCGGGCTCCAGCTGCAGTTCCAGCGCGTCGGCCCCCCTGCTCCCCGCCGCACCCAGCCTCGCGTCCACGCGGGACACAGACAGCTCCACACCGCCGGGGCACCGGAGGCAGAGAAACCCAAGAGAGGTGAGGCTCGGGGCCAAATCCCCGACAGAGTCAAAACGCTGGAAGGATTGATTTGCCAGCCACATTTTCCTCCTACTGCTGTATTCCGCCCACCACCCCCATTTTGCTCTTTTGTTCTCGTTCCTCTCTATTCTCCAAAATCTTTTTTTTTCCCCCCTTGAGTAGGATGTCAGATTCAAAATTCTCACTTCACCATGAGGTTCTATTGAGAGGAGAATCAGACAATGGAAAAGGGAAAGTTGCTGGTCAAGTTTTGTAGGGATCAGAAAACAGATAACTTTGATGACCTGCTCAGGTGTGAGTGGCAGTAATCTTAAGACCTGCCCCTCTCCTGGGACTCTGGGACTCTGGGCAGTGATTTATGCCTCTAAAATTGGGGTTCTTCATCTTTTGGGGGGAAAGAGACTCCTTTGAAACCATGAGCAAAGGCTAGGCCTCCTCCCAAGAAAACTGCTCATACACATAGACAAACTTTGCATACAACTGCATGGGTTCAGAGATTTCCAAAGCCCATTCCTGAAGTCCAGGCTACTAATTGAGTAGCTGCAGTTTCGGAGAAGGCAATGGCACCCCACTCTAGTACTCTTGCCTGGAAAATCCCATGGATGGAGGAGCCTGGTAGGCTGCAGTCCATGGGGTCGCTAAGAGTCGGATATGACTGAGCGATTTCACTTTCACTTTTCACTTTCATGCATCGGAGAAGGAAATGGCAACCCACTCCAGTGTTCTTCCCTGGAGAATCCCAGGGACGGGGGATCCTGGTGGGCTGCCGTCTATGGGGTCGCACAGAGTTGGACACGACTGAAGTGACTTAGCGGCAGCAGCAGCAGTTTCTCCTCTTCCTGTATCCCAAGTGGCTAAGTATCTCTGACTGCTATGGAACCCAGCGTTCAATTAAATACAGTGCTGTGTGCCTCCTTCACCTGGCTTACTCATCCCTTTTTTAGGTTAATGGAAATAAGGTGTCTGGGCCCTGGGGACTCAGTGTTAGGTTTTGTTCAGCACAGTTCTATATTTTCAAGGTCCCTTCTTGAGCCAACAAAATCTTTGTGTAAACAGCTAAATGGAGAAAAACTAAAAAAATTTGTTTGAAGTTCAGCTCAGTTTAACTTCAGCACTATAGAATACCAATTATATACTAGGCACTAGAAACAAAGATACGTAAGAGTAGACACACAGTCCCTGCTCTTTCTTCTTCCCATTTATTCTTACTTACCCAAGAACCTATAGTCCTGCTAACTTATTAAATCAGTAGTACAAGAGTAAAAACTGAGAACCCCTCCTCTGGATCATTGGTCATATAAGGACTTCCCCCAGGTCTCAAGTCTCCCTACCTTCAGGACTTGGGGTTCCATTTCTAGCCAGAGTTCTGGAGAAATCTCTTGCCAGAGGCTGCATCTTCTGTCTATAAACTTTCAGAGTCAAGGGACAGGCTGAGCTACACAGCCCCTCCCACATTCAAGGAACATGTGACAAATGAAAACGCCAGAGGTGAAGTAGCCAGTGAACCCAGCGAACTGTGAGTTCTCTTCTTTTATCCTGTGCTGTTACTCTTTCACCTTTAATTGGAAAAACTTCATTTGGGGAACAAGTGAACCCTGCCACTTTTGAGTCATTCCAGAAAGTCATCCTTAGGTCAAATTCCAACTTCATTGCTTAAAAATGGAAAATAAGCACTTCTCTATCTTCCAAGGAAAGGAAAATAAAGGCCCTTTCCTTAATTGAAGATATTCCTTCTCCCTATACTTACCCCCTTAGGTCATAATTAACTTATATTTTTGTTTGACCCTGGAAACCTACACTTTGTAAGATTATCCTCCACACATGCCAAGATTACTAACTCCCCTAATTAAAAAAAATATATATGTGAGAACCTAGTTCTAAACCCCTATAACAGGGGTTTCTATTTATTCTTTTTGTGTTTAATGTTTCTAATTCTAACAGGAAAATCTCTTTTAGCAAAGTCATATAATTATCACTAAGCTCATTAGTCTATGCATGCCTAACAGTGGCCACCTTATGACCAGCGATACTATGCAAGTGGAAGAACCACCCAAGTCTCCTGAGAAAATGTGGTCCAAAGATGAAAATTTTGAACAGAGAAGCTCTTTGGAGAGTACTCAGAAGGCCACAGAGCTTCGGTAAGAGTGTGGAATTCCATGTCCCAAATGAACTGAAAAAGATTCTGCTTGGCACCTTTCACCCATCTCAGAGGAATAGAGAATGTTTGGGATTAAATTCACGCTGAGAAGTAGACCTTGGAGGCACAAGTGCATTACGGAATCGATTAACTTGAAAGGAATATTTGTGTATAATGAAAGTTTTGTTGCTTCACTTTATAGAAGGAAAAATATTTCATCCTTATCACCAGATGGGAGTTCTCAGCCCCCATTCTGCTTCAGCCCCTGGAAAGCTTAAAAAAACAGACTTAATTTTTTTAGAGTAGTTTAGGTTCACAACAGAGTTGAGCATAAAGTAGAGAGGTTTCCCATATACCTCCCTGTCTCACCTTCCCCGCCCTCCCCCCCACACAAACCTCCCTCATTGTCAACATCCCACAGCAGAGGGATACATTTGTCACAATGGATCAATCTACAGGGACACATCACAAAAATCACCCAAAGTCCATAACTTATCTTATGGTTACTCTTGGTGTTGTGCATTCTCTGGGTTTGGACAATTATTTAATCCCGTGTCCACTGTTATAGTATCGTACAGAGTAGTTTCACTGCCCTAAAAATCCTTTGTGCTCTGCCTGCTCATCCCTTCCTTCCCCCTTCCCCCTGGCACCACTGCTCTTTTTACTGTCCTCATAGCTTTGCCTTTCCCAGAACTTCATCTAGTTGGAATCATACAGTATGTTGTTTTTTTAGATTGGCTTCTTTCACTTAGCAATGTGCAGTTAAGTTTCCTCCTTTTCATGGCTTGAGAGTTCATTTCTTTTTAGCACTGAATCACATTTCATTGTCTGGATGTATCACAGTTTATTTAGCCACTCACCTATTGAAGAACATCTTGGTAGCTTCCAAATTTTGACAGTTATGAGTGAAACTGTTGTGAAATCCACATCCATGTTTCTGTATGGACATAAGTTTTAAACCTGAAGGCTTTTTAAAGCCACAGATGCCTGTGTCCCACCCCAGACACTCCCTTTCAATTAATTGAGGGAGGAGTTGAGACAGTGTTAAGATTAAAGATTGCACCAGATGATTCTAATAACCAGCTAGGACTGGAAATCGCTGACACAGAGTGTAGTGAACCCAAATCCTCCCCTAGTGCCTTTCAAATAATATAGAAAACATGGTCTCTTAGGTTCAGAAATAATGATCTTCCTTTGTGTCCCTGTCCGTACCCACAGAAAGTGAGGGGAAAGGTCCTTAACACTCTCCATTCACAGATGGTATTTTAGTACTGTCTTCTTTCTCCAGAGCTTCCATTAAAGAGAATATACAGCTGATTCGACTTAAGAAGCTCTTACATGAAAGGAATACCTCTTTGGCAGTGACAAAGGCACAATTAACAGAAGTTCAGGCCGTGAGTTGCCATCTTCAGCTGTGCTTTTTTGGGGGGGTGAAATCAATTAGTTAAGAAAATTGTGTTATTTTCTCCATTTTACACATGGGAGACCAGAAAGGAAAGAAGCTGAGTTGCTTGTCAAAAGTCACAAATCTACAGGTGATGTTCAAATCCAAGCCTTACAACTCAAGCCCTGCCCACGAAGGTGGAATTAAGTGGGGGCAACTTGCGTCAGATTAAGTTCCAAGCCAGAGACCACAACCAGAGTTTAACTAAACTTGGAAAGCCAAGAGCAGTCATAGGGGAGAGGAAGGAAACCAGGTTACTGAGCACTTTCTATGTGATGGACTCTGTCCTAGGTACTTAGAGTCATTTAAGCCAGACAACAACCATCAAGGTAAGTTTAACAGGTAACATTCAACAGGTGGGGGAACTGAGCCACAAAGAAGTTAAATAACTTGCTCAAGTTATAAAAATAGTAAGAAGAAGAGCAGAATTTGGGTCCAGGTTTATCTGGAATCAAGGCTCACACTCTTCTCACTACCATGCAATAGAACCTTATATCTGAATGGTAGAAATAGGGCATCAAGAGTCTAATAATAATAATAAATTGGCACCATTATTTTACTGAATAAACATTTATTGACTACCAGGAACTGTGCAAAGCACTGGATACAAAGGTTAAAAAGATAATACAGCTCCTGCCTTCATTGCCAGGCAGGGTATGAGAGGAAAACAAAAGGGTCATTGGATCCACTGGAGGATGGGCTGCAGGATCTGAAGAGGATTCATAAGGGATTCTACTCCTGAGCTGAACACTGACAGTTTAGCACGTGTTAATGAGTGTGCAAGAGAAAGAGAAGGGCTTTCCAGAGGTAGAGTGGTGTAGGCCAAGGCACAGAGGTGAGAAACATCAGGGAGCAGGTCATGGAGCTCTTAGCAGGAATTTAGACTTTATCCTATAGACAGTGGAGAGCTGCAGAAAGGTTTTAATCAAGTTGATCATCAGTTTTTTCCCCCAAAGAGATCACTTTGCCTTTTTTTTACATGTCCAAAATATTTTGAAATACATTTTAATAAAGAAATAATACTTTCAAAAAACTATTATAAAGTACTGCTGCTAAGTCACTTCAGTCGTGTCCGACTCTGTGCGACCCCATAGATGGCAGCCCACTAGGCTCCTCTGTCCCTGGGATTCTCCAGGCAAGAACACTGGAGTGAGTTGCCATTTCCTTCTCCAATGCATGAAAGTGAAAAGTGAAAGTGAAGTCGCTCAGTCGTGCCTGACTCTTAGCGACCCCATGGATTGCAGCCTACCAGGCTCCTCCGTCCATGGGATTTTCCAGGCAAGAGTACTGGAGTGGAGTGCCATTGCCTTCTCTGATTATAAAGCACTAATAATAATTAATTCTGAGTAGTGGGATTATAGATGACTGTTATGATAGTACTTATACTTTTCTGAAATTTTGAACTTCTCAAAAATGACAAAACTACTAGGAAAGATGACCTGGCAGCTGCGTGAATGATAGGTTGGCTGGTGTAAGACTGAAGGCAAAGAAATCAGCAAAAAAGATGAGTGCAGTGATCCAGGGGATTCAGGATGTGGGTCCCAACCAAGGCAGTGAAAGAGGCTCACAGAGAAAGGACTGTGTTAGAGGTCCAGAACTAGAAGAATAGATTTTATCACCAAAGTAGAGTGGTGAGGGAAAAGGAGAAATAAGAGATAACTCCTGCATCTCTAGCTTGGGTGATTAAATGATGGTGGTGCCATTCAGTGAAATTAGCTACAGTTGGTTCTGCCCTTGGTATGTCTGTTTTAATGAGGACTAAAGGCATCTTTGGGGCTTCCCTGATGGCTCAGCAGTAAAGAATCTGCCTGTAATGCAGGAGGCCCAGGTTTGATTCCTGGGTCAGGAAGATTCCCTGGAGGAGGGCATGGCAACCCACTATAGTACTCTTGCCTAGAGAATCCCATAGACAGAGAAGCCTGGCAGGCTGCAGTCCTTAGGGTCTCAGAGTTGGACACAACTGAAGCAACGTAGCACAAAGGTATCTTTACAAGGTCAACCTCCAAAACTATTTTGTAAGAACTGTGCATATGCATGTATTCTTTTGAGTTGAATAATTTTGATAACACTGAAAGGATGGGAAATCTTGGAAGATATTTTAAAATCATATGGGTAAATAGCTATATTTGTGGAATTATATATTTAAAAAATCCATCCATTCCTCCATTGCATTGAAGGAAAAAAGGGAGAAAGCCATTCTAAATTGAATATCCTTACTCATATTAGTAGTAAAGATGACCTAAAGTGGTGAATAATTTTTTTAAATGTAGATTTTACAGTTTGTTTTTTAAAGCAGTTTTCATTTTTAGTCATATTTTATTATACATACACTAAGATAAGTTTTCATCCTCTTAATCTCTATCAGTGACATGAGGTCAGTAGTACAGACTCTGGAGTCAGGCTGAGGTATAGCTCTCCCTCAGTCTCTTGAAAGCTGTGTGATTCTGGGCAAGTGACTTAGCTCTCTGAACTTTGAGTTTCTCATTTTTAAAGTTGAGATAATAGTACCTCTCAGATTTGCTGTAAATATTAAATGACATAATATATGTGAAAGAATTACGATGATCATAATATAAGAGATAAGGAAACAGACAGTAACATGTAACACATAGTAATTACTCAGCCAATAATAGTAGCTGTTGCTGTGAGTTTGGTTATTGTTGTTATTTCCGTTTCCAAAACTGTAAAGTGACCTTTCTGAAGCATGATGAGTAAAGAGATAGCACCTAGTTTGAAAATAAAAATACTTTTTCCTTGGAAAATCCACCAAGTGCAATGCAAATTTGCATAACTGACCCTTGTAAAGAAACGCCATAATCTATTATATTCACAGACTGCCTGGCAAGCTAGATCAGGGAAAGGGAGCAGCAGTTAGTAAACAGGCACACAGATTGACTTGATTTATGGGAAATGTTCATAACATCTTTTAAAATAAATATTTAAACATTTGTATTACAGAGATAAACATCAAAATAAATATCAACTTGGTATATCAATAGAATAACATCTATTTCTTTCTTTCAGGCATATGAAACTCTGCTCCATAAGGTACTTAATAAAGATTCCTTAAATCTCTATTTCTTGATAGTCAGAGGAATGAAACCCAAATGAATCTTCAAGTAATGTAACACCAGAATTTAGCCAACTAAATCAAACATGTAATTTTTATTAAGACAAATGATACTATCACTATTATTAGAAAATACAGATTGCATTGTTTTCATAAAAATTAAAATATAAAGTCTGAGTTAAGAAATATTTGAAACAGAATTTTTGAGCCTATTGCTACAGAGAATTTTTCCCAGGAGTAGTCCTCTAGCATGCCTGAGGTGGTGAGATATGGCAAAATTGTTGCAAACCTTCTCTGGTGTTATTAAATATTTGTACCTCTGTGAGTGGGGTACAGGTGAAGCTAGGTAAATGTCCATGATTAAGAGTCACTAAGGTTGAGTTCCTTGCATGATCAGCCACAGCTGTTCCTTTCAGAAGGCTCCGTCAGAAAAATGCATTTAACTTCTAGAGTTAACATGTCACTTTGCTAGGTGCACAAAGGAAACATGTCATCATAAAAAGCATTTAAGTGTCTCAGAAGATAAAGGCAATTGAGAAAGTACTTAGAAGTAGGGTTGAGTTTGAACTTCAGGAAAATCAAGGCTCCAGTGATGAATTAGTTTCCCAGAGTGGAAAATCCTCACCAACAGGGAAATGATACTTTCTGAGAAATGCTAGGGTGAGAAACAAGGTTATTTTACAGTGCAAAGGACCATGCTTTAAATCAAAGCCCTTCTTTGAGACATCCATTAGGGAATGCTGATGCTGGGGTTGTTGGTTTCTTGAGACCCTTCCTGCTGAGTGTTATAAACATTCCCAGAGCAACTTTCCTTTTGCCCCAGAATCAGGGAATCCTGGGTGCAGCCCACGATGCCCTCCTCAGCCAGGTGAATGAGCTCAGGGCAGAGCTCAAGGAGGAGAGCAAGAAGGCTGTGAGCTTGAAGAGCCAAATGGAAGATGTGTCCATCCTGCAGATAACCCTCAAGGAGGTAAATAACAAGAATTGAAAGATAGCATTAATTGTATGTTACATCCCAATTTCAAAGATGTTAAAAAGTGTATCTGAGCAAAAATATGGGTATTTTTCTTTTTTTCAAATGAGAAAAATGAGGTTCTAAGTGATTAAATAATTTGCTCAAGATTACAGTATTGTAATGGTGTAAAACTAGAAAAAAAACTGGGATTTATATTTACATCTGGCTTTCCTGGTGGCTTAGTGGTAAAGAATCCACCTGCCAATGCAGGAGACACAGATTTGATCCCTGGGTTGGAAAGATCCTCTGGAGAAGGAAATGGCAACCCACTCCTGTTTTTCTGCCTCGGAAATCTTATGGACAGAGGAGCCTGGCAGGCTACAGTCCATGGAGTTACAAAAGAGACGAGCATGACTTCACAACTAAACAACTATTCTCCAAAGTCTTTTTTCTGTTATAACGTTCTGCTGTTTCCCTAACAGTAGATACCCAGACATCATGAAAATTTAATTCGATAGTATGCCTCCCTCCTCATTCCCGGCCACAAGCAAATATCTCTTTTTTTATCAGGGTTCTTATACTGCCCTTCCCCAAGAGCTCGCAATACAATGTTTGTTTTAGAAGCCCCGTATGCACAGGTTTCCAATGAATCAGAAGACTCTACTGCCTTTCCTCTTTAAGAAAGGATTAAAAATATACCCCTGATGTGCCTGCTTCCTCGCTCACAATGTCTGCCTGTATTTACGTGGCTCCCTAATCCCCAGAACCACTGTTGAGATGGATAATACTGTTTTGTAAATCCCTGGCTAACTGTCAAGTCATGATGCAGGCTCAGGTTCTGTATAAAATGCAAAAGAAATGTTTTTATTAACAATAAAAAAAATTTAATTCAGGGAATCCTCATTAATTCTAATAATTTCTATCCCACCTTAAATTGCTTCAGGTCTTTCTAGTTGAATGGATCTTCACAGACATGGAGATGAACATTGAAAATCTCCCACACAAGTCCCCACCCCACAACAGAAAAGGGAGAACTTGTGCAAGGCAATGGATTTTAAAATTTTATCTCAAGCATTCTATTATCATTCTTAGTTTCAGGAGAGAGTTGAAGATTTGGAAAAAGAACGAAAATTGCTGAATGACAATTATGACAAACTCTTAGAAAGGTAAGTACCAAGTTTAGATCTCAGAACATTGTTTGTTATAAAAGACAGTTATAGGAAAGAGCAATCTGAATTTAAACAATAAAAATAATTCCTAGTCTTGATAAGGACACAGGGAAACTGGTACTCAACACAGTGAGAACATAAATTGACAGACTCTTTTAGGAAGAGAATTTGACCTTATCTATCAAAATGTTAAAGGTACATCTCTTTTGTGCCAGATAACCCATTTTTTGGAAACAAAAACTAAAGAAATCCTCTTGTGCATGTGCAAAGATACCTCGGTAGTAAGAATGTTAAATATTCCTGCATTGTTATTTTAATCTGTAAAAGTAAAAAAAAAAAATGGAAACAGTCAAAATTTCCTCTGAGAGGGATTGACTACATAAATCATGTTGTACCCCCACACTGAAATAATATAAAGTTATTAGACCTATATGCCTAAGATATACTGTTAAAAGAAAATACAAATTGCAAAATAATGTGTTGTGACTTAAATTATGTCATGTGTGTGGATCCACGAACTTTTAATGAGATGAAAGGACTGAAATAGGGCTTTTCTTCTAAATATCTCTGTATCATTTTAATTTTTCACAACAAATATATATTCTTGTATTTTGAAATTAAAAATACTGTAAGTTTTAAAAAGTTAAACATTCCTTCTGACTAACTTAAGGACAGCAGGGTATAAATTGGAGAGGTTGCACGGGAGCATCCTGGGAAGAACTGACACTCTTCAATTCAGTGAAATAAGATAGTGTCAGCCTTATCCACTTTGAAGACTCCCTGTGATGAACATTACTGTTGGCCTCTTCCCTTCATTATTCATAACATTTTCTTCTCAGATCATCATGTAATATATGGGCAGAAAGTGCCAAGAAATCTCAGTACTAGCTTAAACAAGTTGTTTTTAGACCACATTTATTAAAATGATAAATAGGAAAAAGACATAAGTAGAAATAATTGCTTGATTACCAGTGTCAACTTCACTTGTGTAAATAATCAGAAACTGTGTGTTTTACACTGAAGATGAGTCTGCCCTGTCATCTAGATAAAGTGGTGTTCAGGATGCAGTCACTGAGAGTTTAGTTCCTGCCCTACAGTAGTAATTTACAATCTAATTCAAAGGTGAGCGTTCTCTAAACTAGCCACTGGTGAAGGTAGACAGAGGAGTAAGGGAAAAAGGAAATATTCTGTTCCTTATTTCTAATCTAACAGGCCTGAGAATGTCTTGGTACACAGTTCCCTGCCTAAAGCAAGCCATCATGCTGGAGAAGTTCCCTGGGAAATAGATAAGACTTGGGTTGTTTGCTCAGGGGGGTTATTTGAGACTTAAACAGAAGTGATACTAAGCAACTCAGTAGGACCCAAAAGTTCCAAGGCAGTTGGTAAATGACAGTTACAGAGAAAGCAGGAGCAGAAAAAAACATGTAGGGAAATGAATGATGAACTAGGTCCAGGAGATGCTGAAACTGTGTAATAAAGACGTCCTATCACCCAACTTTGAGTGTCCATCTGACAACTCTCCTCTCCCTCCTTACTTGCTGCCTGTTTTCAGCATGATGGATAGCAGCAATCAGCCTCAGTGGAGCCATGAGCTTGGAGAACAGCTACAGCAGAAGGTCTCTCAGTTGCAGAATCAACTGGATGTTGAGATGAAGGAGAAGAGAGACATCTTACTTCAGCTCTCACAAGAGAAAGGTAGGTCTCTCTCAAATGAGGCATCCTCTACATCTAGTAGGGGAGAAAGGAGCTTGGCCCAGCATTTCTCCAACCCCATCTCTTGATCTTATTTGTGTGTGGGGCGGGTTACTGGATAATTAGACTAAGAACATTGGCAGTCAGATCAGATTCACAATCAAGGAAGCATGGCACCTACCTCACACGTATACTTTTCCCTACATGATGACTCTCCACGTGAGAGAACGCCACTTCTTAATTTGTAATGTTTTAAACTATTTATTGAAAGTATTGAAAATGAATTTTTCTGCCTTCTCATCAGTCATTTTAGGATGGTTAGAAAGTATTTCATTTTCTTTTTTAGCATCTGATACCTGAAATTGAGAAGCAGATTATTGATCTTCATTACCACTGGCATTTCCCCCCCGTCTTAATTCTTGGATCACAGTAGTTACTCTGAATATTTTTAAGTTCTGTCAAAGAGACCTTTGTCTCCTCTCTTTTTGCTGGCCTGGACCTTGATATTTAGTCTTATCAAATTTATATTTCATCATATTCTGGTATATTCACATGACAGAGTGGAGGAAAAGAAATATGACATCAAGAAAAATAGAGGCAAGAACCATAAAAGAATAAAGCTTAGGAGTACGTGCTAAGAATCCTTGTAGTATGTACAAGTGAGGTCTTGTGGGTAATCTAATGTAACCTCCTCTCTAATCCCTGATAGTGAAATGATCAGTTTAAATGGTGATCACCTTCCTTCCCTGAAACACACATAGAAATGTCCAAATGCCCAGAGTGGGTGTGGAGGTGGGTGTCACAGGGGGCCAATAGCGTAGAAGTCAGACCGAGTTGGGGAAGCATTGAGGAGATACTGTCAAAAATTTTGGACTACCTAGTCAGTCAAGTGGCTCTGATTTTTGCTGTGGTGGTGTTAGTACTCCATTCCGTACTATAGCTCTGCTGATGTTTTTTGTTGTGTTTGGAGTCCAAGTGTCAACTCAGGGTCCATAAGCTAGAATCCCTTTGTAGAAATCAGAGAAAATTACTTCTTTAAGGGCAAGTTTATAAAATGAATTAAACATTAGTGGGAAAGTGTAATTCACACTTGGGCCAACTTTAGCGTGGTTGTTGGTAACACAGAGTTTCAGCTTTCTGTATTTTTTTCCCCTCAGCTCAAAACAAAGATCTGGAGCTTGAGGTCACCAGCTTGCTTCAGAAGCATAAACAGGAAGTAGAGGATCTCCAAAATATAAGCACATTTTCCCAATCTCCTGACAGGCAATCTGCACCAGCCACTCACCCAGCTCTATTTCAAGAGACCATTCAGATACAGGTAAGAACATCTTTAATCAAGCAAGTCTCCTCTACAGAGGGATCCCTGGCAAATATCTGCTGAAAAGATGAAGGGACTAGAAAACTCACTGAATAACATTTTGTCCTGATTGAGGACACTGTTTGGAAGGGTATGAGAAGGTTGAGAGTAGAGACAGCCTCATGAACTGCACAGATTTTTCCCACACTGTACAGCTCATAAGCTTTAGAATCTTTTCTAGATGAGGACTTGCAATGATCTGCTGAAGAGCAAACATCCATTGGAGGTTGTATAACTTACTCACTGCTTCTGTTGAACATGAGTAACTAACGTAGAGAGCCTTGTGAAGTAACACAGGTTCTCTTCTACATTTTGAAATAGATTCTGCTGCTGGTACTTTATGATTACCAGCAGCTACTTTAGACAATAGTTATTACTATACTACCATGTTTATACTCTGTTTTACCAATGCTTTTTCCTCTGTAGCCCTGTGAACCAAAAAACCAGGAAGAAAAAAAACTGTCCCAGATGTTAAGTGAGTTGCAAGTATCACATGCAGAGACCACATTGGAACTAGAAAAGACCAGAGACATGCTTATTCTGCAGCGCAAAATCAACGTGTGTTATCAGGTGCAAGGAAAGATGGTACAGGAAGGGGATAGATAAATGGGCACACAGGAACCACATACAAAACTGGGAATGAAGCAAGACCCAAGTTTCCAGGGCTGTTGCAAGGTGATATGCTGTACTGTGCAAACACAAATAAACACAAATGTGCTGTCTTTTGCACTTGAGGGCTCACACATGCCCATGGCACCTTGGCAATAGAATCAAAGGGGCCAGCTAATGAAAATGGCAAGTGGGAAGCTTCTGGGTTCAAATTTCGCCAGTCCCAGGAAAAATACTACCCCGTGGCACTAACAGCACAATTGGTCCTGGAGGGGTCTGTAAGGAACCCAAGCCTTTTTCTAGTGATGAATCTGCCCTGCTAAGGAGGTAGTGGAGTCTCCTTTCCTTTGCCCACCAAGTACCACCTTTTTATCTGGGCCCTTTGGTTCTGGGCCACTGAGATAGCAAAGTTCAGACATTATTTTGTTTCAGGAGGAACTGGAAGCAATGATGACAAAAGCTGATAATGAAAATAAAGATCACGAAGCAAAACTGGAGAGGTTGAATCAACTCCTAGACCTCAAGAACAAGCGTATCAATCAGCTGGAAGGTATTTTAAGAAGCCATGGCCTTCCAATATCTGGCAAGTCTTAGTAGTTTGTTCATTTCACCTTAGGATCTGTCACACAGCTAAATGCCTCTGCTGCCCTCTGCACCTGTCCAGAGGGCCCCTCTGTGTCTCGGTATATGACTTAGCCCTCCTGTTCTTTATCCTGTCATCTTTGTTATTTTAATACATGGCCAGCAGCTTCTTTTCCTGCATCATATCAGGGTATTTTCTCTGATTTCTCTGGAGATTTTCGACAGGGCCCAGACATTGCAGAATCTACTCTGAAAATCAGAGTGTATCACTGTTGGTCCTAAGGTGAGTGAGGGCTTTCTCTCGAGATTGTTTCTTGAAGCCAGGCCTAGATCACAGTGTTTGTGAGATAGTAGAGCTTCACCATTCCTCTTTCATCATCTCTTTCTATGATTTCTCTCTGAAAGTTCTTGAATTCTTTGTTGCAGTTTGTGGATGTCTACAAAGCAGTGTAGGTGGCTGGAAACTTATGCAAATTTTATAATGTGATACTTTCTATGTTTAGTTCAGTTTACTGGGGACCAGGATCTGGTCTCCAGCCTTACATGGTGAGAAAATTGGCTTTGTTATTACACTCAGTGGTGAGATACCCGACTCATATTAACCAAATGCACTGAAGACTGAGATTTATACCAGAATGTTAATTTGTTATTCTAGGATAGTGGCTCTTTCACTGCTGCCTTGAGAATATGCTCAGGGAATATGCAACTTTTTTCTGGGAAAGCAGTAAGGATACTGAGTGAGCATGAAACTAGAGTAAAGGGAGGGGGGTCATTCTGCATGACTTATGCATACCAGGGTAAGTCTGTTAAAAGGTCCCTGCCAAGTAACAAAGGAAATCCTTTGTATTGAAATTCTCCTGTCTTTCAGATTCAGGACCTTTCTCCCAGGATAGTGCAATGTAGTACCCTTACCTACTTCTGAAGATTCATTTGCCTTAACTTATAGTTCCTTCATTACTGATAAGGCTAAAGAGTTTTTCATTTGTTTACCAGTTATTTGTATTACTTCTTTTGAGACTTGCCTGTCCCTGCCCTTAACCCTTTTCTTAATAGTGTATTATTAATTTTTAGAAGCTCTTTATATGCTAGAATTATTAACTCTGTATCATGTAATGCAAATTTTTAATGTTGTCTTTAGTTATGTTAATCTTATCAATTAAGAAACTGCTCACCAGTGCCTGTATTCTACTTCTTCTGGGCAGGAAGACATTCTGATGTACCCAAAATATCTTTCTTCTACTACTTTAACTCTTAAAATAGGACCTTTATCATCAACACACTGTGACAACTCAGATACTCCAATTTGAAGCAGACTATATATCATCTCAGGTTGGTTGGATATGGGAGGTAACGCACAGATTTAGTGGACTGTCTCACATATCTTTATTTTATATCCCATTGCCAATATTTTAAACCTCTTTCCAGTAAGTGCCCTTCCTGATTTTTACTCTATTACGCTTTGATTTAAAGTGAATTTTTTGGCCTTCTTACAATGAAATAAAATTCTTAACAGAATGAAGAGTCTTGTGATTGATCTGACTGGAAAAGAGGAATCATATCTTAATGGAGCCCAGTGTAATGTAATAGACACTGACTGTAACTTGCTATTCTCTCCAGGGCCAATATCCCAAACTTTTGGAAATATCTGCATTTTGTGTTTCTTGTGCTTCTGTAATGAAATTATCAATTAATTCATAGGATCCTGCTGTAAGCCAAAACAATGTCATCTATGGATGAAATTGTGCCTCCAGTGTTAGCAGTGTAACCTCCTGAGGTTAGCATTTACTTTCCAATTTAGTTAAAATAGGCGTTGGATTATTTGGCCATCAGAATCCAAAGCACCAGGGTGTCATTCTGTTGCTTTTCTTTTAAAATCACATGGTTTCCTGAAATAGTCACAATCTGGACTTCCACCATGGTTTTTATTCTCTTTCTACCTTCCTTTACCTTAAGGAAGAAACTTCCTACCCTTTAATGGATAGGCAGTTTTCTTTCCCCTCTAGAACAGCTTAAAGACGTGGCTTATGGCACCCAACAGTTGCCATTATGTCTGAAACCACTGCCAGTCCATGAAGATGAGGATAAAGTGGACATTTCTCCATGGCATCAGAGTGAGAACCTTTTTGAACTGCACATCCATCAGGCCTTTCTGACCTCTGCTGCCCTGGCTCAGGCTGGAGACACTCAACCTACCACTTTCTGCACCTATTCCTTCTATGACTTTGAAACCCACTGTACCCCACTAGTTGTGGGGCCACAACCTCTCTATGACTTCACCTCCCAGTATGTGGTGGAGACAGACTCCCTCTTCTTGCACTACCTTCAAGGGGCTTCAGCCCAGCTTGATCTACACCAGGCAATAGCCAGTGAGCACCACACCCTTGCAGCTGGATGGATTTGCTTTGACAGGGTTCTGGAGACTGTAGAGAGAGTCCACGGCTCTGCCACACTTACTGGTAAGTGCTGTCAACCTCCCGCAGTTCCCAGGATTAATGTGGTATTTCCACAGTGCTGGTGGTTTCCCATTTTCCTCTCCCTTTATTCTTGATCCTTGCTGTCTGTATCCTCTATGCCTCTCATACTTTCTGCTACCCAGGAACTGGTGGAGAAGTCTTTGGGGTGCTAGAGTACTGGATGAGGCTGCGCTTCCCCATAAGATCCAGTCTACAAGCATACAATAAGCGAAGGAAAGCCCAGGCATACTTGGCAGCCAATGTGCTTGGAGCCTGGGAGGCCCAGAAGGATGAGGTGAGAAAAAGGATGAACCCATGCATCTCAGAGGACACTCAGTCAAACAGCTCTTGAGAACAGCTCAGTCTTCCACTCTCGATAAGTACTTGTGGAATGTGAAGGAAAGAAAAACTGTCACACCACAACTAGTCTAGATCCTTCCCTTGGTCAAGCTTGAGTTTGAAGTGAAATCATGCCCTTGGAGCTAGCTACATCTCCTTTCTATAAACAACATGGCTTCTCTGTTCCACTGTCTAAGATGAGGCCTGAGAGCCAGCATCTCCCCGAGAGAGTTATCTGCCAGAGCCAGTTTGAATGCAGGTGAAGGTCATTGGCTAGGCATCTCTGTTTCCCAGTCAGGATTCAGCAGTTCTTTAGGTCATAGCTTTTCCTCATCAAAGGTTCTGGGCTTCACCTGCAATGAGTCTCTCAGCCTGCGCTTTTCCTTAATCCAAGACCAACATCTTTTCAGTCCAGATCGGGGACCTGGAAGAATCAGAATGAGCTGCGGGTGGAAATCATCCGATGCTGTGGCCTCCGGAGCCGATCACTGGGAGCCCAACCCAGCCCTTATGTCATGTATCGCTTCTTTACCTTTTCTGACCATGACACCACCATCATTCCGGCCAGTAGCAATCCCTACTTCAGAGACCTGGCTCGATTCCCAGTGCTTGTGACTTCTGACCTGGATCAGTATCTGAGGCGGGAGGCCCTCTCTGTGTACGTTTTTGATGACGAAGACTCAGAGCCTGGCTCGTACCTTGGCCGAGTCCAGGTGCCCTTGCTTCCTCTTGCACAAAACAAATCCATTCAAGGTAGGAGTTCAAGGTTATTACATCTTTATGCTCTCTGCCCAGTGTTGTCTCCCTGTCCTAATTCTACTTTTCTTGCTTGGAATAGTCTCTCTTAAAATTCGCTGAGAAGATTTGAGAATAACTGTAAAGAGCAGCAGAGTAGAAGACTTAGAGCCTTGCTAATCGTATGGAAACACTGGCTTCTGCTGCTGCTCTTCAGCAACAGAAGGAAATCCCTGAGTGGGTAGACCCACCACTCTGTGTCTGAACCAACATTTTCCATCTCTGTAGTGCTTTCTAGTATTCGTTTTTACTTAAGGTCTATTATTTCTTGGCACATGGCTAGATATCAGATTTTAAGTTGTGTCTGTAACATTTCATCATAATTCTCTTGCTTCTTTTAAACATTAAATCCAAATGAGTCTTCCATGCCACACCATGACAAATTTCTTGGATTCTCCCCCAGCCCCAGTATGAAGCTGAACTTCATGCTACCTTATCCTACATTCATACCCAGGGTTGTACAGATTGTACAAGAAAGGTCAACTCTCTGATTGCAGTCTGTGCTCTTATTAGGAAGTGTGGATGGTTACAGCCAGTATTGACCATATTAAAAAAGCTTTGTTCCAGAAAGTATGTGAGGCCTCCCTTCTCCCAATATCACGAGTGCTTAAAAAAAAAATAAGAAAAGAAGCTGACTCTTCTGCTCACAATTCATTCTTTGCCAAAGAGAGGCAATGTGAGCCATCTGTTAAATTAATCAGTGTTACAAAGCAGAAGTCTGACATTCAGAAAAAAGCCATTTTGCTTAAGTCTTCTTGGTTTTTGTTATTTCAGAAATAGGGGCCACGGGTGAAGATAATGGTTTTCTTAGTATGCCTAAGGTGTAGAAACTGTTAATAGTATAAGGTGCTCTTGTTTACTGACTGGGTGACTGACGACAAGCAAGCTATATCTCTCCATGCATCTTTGATTATCCCTTCCTGAACCTGAAGATACCAATCTTCCCCAATAAATATTTTGAGCAGCAGAAGTAAATATTCTGAGTGATTATGGATATTCACTGATATTTTATTTTGCTTCTGAGTGTATTGTCATCATGGTTATTTGATTGATGTTAATTGCAAACAAAACGTGAAATTTAAACTGGGGAAGTCATAGATAAGGTTGTGATAAACGCTCCCGTGCCTACTTTCATGTGATCAGATTTTATTAATATCTGTGTGTCTCTCAGGTGATTTTAACCTCACTGACCCTGTGGGGGAACCCAGTGGATCTGTTCAGGTGCAACTGGATTGGGAGTCTTGCTACCTACCCCCAGAGAGCTTCCCAAAGCCAGAAGCTCAGAGTGAGGAGGACACCAGGGATGGTTTAGAGACGTCAGTAGAAGAGGAAGAAGCTTCCTTTCCTCCCCAGGTAGCAGATCTCCCCCAATCCTGTGGGGAAGATTTGATTTGAGGAAGACAGTATTACAACTGGGGTAAAAGAAATTCCTGTGAATGCCATGCGTGCATGCTAAGTCAGTTGTATCTGACTTTGCAACCCCTGGACTGTAGCCCTCCAGGCTCCTCTGACCATGGGATTCTCCAGGCAAGCATACTGAAGTGGGTTGCTGTGCCCTCCTCCAGGGAATCTTCCTAACCCAGGGACTGAATCAGTGGTTCTTATGGCTCCTGCATTGGCAGGCAGGTTCTTTACCACTAGCACCACCTGAGAAGCCCGTGAATGTCATGTTCTGCAAATTTAATCTGAAGCATTCATAATGCCATAAGGCTATGGATAGAACAAAATGCTGGGTTTTATTGTAGGGAGGGAAGAGATGGCATATCTCTGCTCCATGGCAAGAGATAAATGAAGTCTAATGCTGGCTCACAAATCTCTTTCTTGATTATCATGGCTGTTAAACTCATCTTGTAAATCTGTCTCTGATCCTTCTATTTAGGACCAGATGGCATCTATTGATATTCCCACCGAAGCCGCCCAGTATCAAGCTAAAAGAAAACCTCAGGTGGGAGAAAGAAAGGAAAGGGAACACCAGGTTGCAGGCTACTCAAGAAGAAAACATGGCAGAAAAACAGGCCTCCAGGGAAAGAACAGAATGGAGTATCTTAGTCATAACCTCTTAAATGGAAATACACTACAGGTAAGGCCTTAGAAACCCCAAAGAATGAAAGTATGGGTCGTAGTGTCCCCAAGTATATTATTCTCAGAGGTAGAAGCAGAAGCAGGCACACAAGATAAGTGATAACCACGGCTTTTTGTGATGAGCCTGTATTTCCACAAACATAAGTAGTTTAATAAACCTCTGGAGTGTTCAGTTCTTTTCAATGTAATTTAATTTAACAGATTATACACTCTGTAATTTATGCTTAGAGATATAGTACCACAGTCCCAACTGGGTCACTTCAACTGTAATCAAAATAAATTAAAAAGCAAGTATTTATTGAACACCTATGTGTTTGATACTACCTCTTCTTCATAGGAAACTGAATTAAAGTTACTATGTGGTCTGAAATATATACACACATACATATATGAGGTTATAAATATATATTCTATGACTGAGTATATATATTTATATTGTATTATATAATTATAATTATGCAATATTAAACATATTAAATTAGTATAATTATACAGTATACTTATTTACAATTATAATTGTATCTGAAGCAGGTGAAATACATTGAATGGAAATTCTCAGGGCTTAAGATCGCCACAGATCATGTTTTAAAAAATCAGCAAAAGGAAGAGGAAATGACATCATCCTATTCAGCACAGATACTAAAGGAAACCCCACATCCTGTGAATGGTATTGTCTTTTTAAAATATTATTTTCCTTTGTAATCATTGGATTATTTTATAAAGCTGGTTATTTACTTTCTTCTTTCATCTTCATTGCTAAACTTTTCATGATCAATTGTATTGGAGACTCTAGGCTCAGTTTTATGTTATACGTGTGCTGGTTAGGCCAACCAAGCTGTCATTCTCTAAGAAAGTAGCTGTCTGTGTATTTAAAGCTAGCTAGCCAGCTTAACATGAGAAACGCTGGGCTGGAAGAAGCACATGCTGGAATCAAGATTGCCGGGAGACATATCAATAACCTCAGATATGCAGATGACACCACCCTTATGGCAGAAAGTGAAGAGGAACTAAAAAGCCTCTTGATGAAAGTGAAAGAGGACAGTGAAAAAGTTGGCCTAAAGCTCAACATTCAGAAAACTAAGATCATGGCATCTGGTCCCATCACTTCATGGGAAATAGATGGGGAAACAGTGGAAACAGTGTCAGACTTTATTTTTGGGGGCTCCAAAATCACTGCAGATGGTGACTACAGCCATGAAATTAAAAGACGCTTACTCCTTGGAAGGAAAGTTATGACCAACCTAGACAGCATATTCAAAAGCAGAGACATTACTTTGCCATCAAAGGTGCATCTAGTCAAGGCTATGGTTTTTCCTGTGGTCACGTATAGATGTAAGAGTTGGACTGTGAAGAAAGCTGAGCACCAAAGAATTGATACTTTTGAACTGTGGTGTTGAAGAAGACTCTTGAGAGTCCCTTGGACTGCAAGGAGATCCAACCAGTCCATTCTAAAGGAGATCAGTCCTGGGTGTTCTTTGGAAGGACTGATGCTAAAGCTGAAACTCCAGTACTTTGGCTACCTCATGCGAAGAGTTGACTCATTGGAAAAGACCCTGATGCTGGGAGGGATTGGGGGCAGGAGGAGAAGAGGACGACAGAGGATGAGATGTCTAGATGGCATCACTGACTCGATGGACATGAGTTTGAGTGAATTCCGGGAGTTGGTGATGGACAGGGAGGCCTGGTGTGCTGCAGTTCATGGGGATGCAAAGAGTCGGACATGACTGAGCCACTGAACTGAACTGAGTCACTAAGTAATCCATGAGAAAGTATTTTGAGTCCATATAAATATTCTTCATCAGATTTCACCTAATAATTTTGGTATTCATTTATGTGGATTTTTTTGCCTGAATCAAATGACAAGATGTTTGCAAAATATATTGCAAATTTGAAAATGAATCAATAGAAATGATAGAACTGCTAAATACAGAAATTTATGAGGAAAAGAGATGGGTTGAAAGCAGATTAGACAGAACTAAAATGAGAATTGGTGAAAATATCCAGAATAAAACGAGAGACTACAAGATGGAAAATACTACAGAGGAGAAGAGAGAGAAAATGAGGTCTAAGCTGCACTTGGGTTTCCCTGGGAGCTCAGTGGTGAAGAACTCACCTACAAAAGAGGAGACGTGGATTAAATCCCTGGGTGGGGAAGATCCCCTGGAGGAGGGCATGGCAACCCTCTCCAGTATTCTCGCCTGGTGAATCCCTGAAAGAAGAGCCTGGCAGGCTAAATCCATAGGGTTACAAAGAGTCAGACATGACTGAAGTGACTGAGCATGCGTGCATGCAAGCTATACTTAAATGGAAAAGAGAAAGAAGGGGGGAACAAAGGCAATAAAGTGGTGATGACTTGGAGTTTTCCAGAATTCATAAAAGGTATTAATATTCAATGAAATGAAACTCAAGCAGGATAAGTAAAAATCAAAATCTAGACATATCAGAGTAAGATTGTGGAAAATAAAATCAAAGAGTAAATACCAAAAGTATCCATTTAAAAGAAAAACAGCCATGGGTGCACTGTTGGTAAGAAGGACAATGACATCAAGAATGACAACCATAGTCCCACTTCTTATATTTCTCATAACATTTGCCTTTATATTTAGGTGCTCCTATTTGTATTTAGGTGCATAAAATGAAAGTGAGGTCTCTCAGTTATGGCTGACTCTTTTCAACCCTATGGACTGTAGCCTACCAGGCTCCTCTGTCCATGGGATTTTCCAGGCAAGAGTACTGGAGTGAGTTGCCATTCCTTCTCCAGGGGATCTTCCCGACCCAGGGATTGAACCTGGGTCTACCGCATAGCAGAAAGACACTTCACCACCTGAGCCACATAGCATTACAATTGTTATATCTTCTTGGATTGATCACTTAATCATTATGTAGTTAATCTTTGTCTCTTGTAACACTCCTTATTTTAAAATTTATTTTGTCTGATGTGAGTATTGCTGCTCCAGCTTCCTTTTGTTTGTTTGTTTTAATATTTATTCATTTGGCTGCAGTGGATCTCAGTTGTAGCATGCCGGATCTTTAGTTGCAGCACTCGAACTCTTAGTTTCAACATGTAGGATCTAGGTCCCCGACTAGACTGAACTCAGGCCTCTTCATTGGGAGCACAGAGTCTTAACCACTGGACCACCAGGGAAGTCCCAACTCCAGCTTTCGATTGATTTCCATTTCCATGGAATACCTTTTTCCATTCTGATGGAAAGATATTGGAATGGAAAGACACACTCCATTCCAATCTGTATGTGTGTCTCTAGATCTGAAGTGGGTCTCTTGTAGGCAGCATATATATGGGTCTTATTTTTGTATACATTCAGTCTTTTGGTTGGAGCCTTTAATCTATTTACTCTTTAAGTAATTGATTTGTAGTTATTGCTATTTTGTTCATTATTTGGGGGTTTTATAGCCTTTTTTTTCTTTTTTTTTTGTTCTCTTCTTCTGTGATTGAATTAATATATTTACTGTTATGTTTGGATTTCTTTTTCTTTCTTGTGCTTCTATCTATTATAGATTTTTGATTTGTGGTTACAATGAGATTTTTGTATAGTAATTTGTGTGTGTGATTGTTTTAAGTTGCTCATCTCTTAATTTCAAATATATTTGTTCTCTCCTCCTCTTACAATTACTGTTTTTGATATCATATTTTATGTCTAATTGTTTTATATATCCCTTAACTGCTTTGTTGTTCAGTTGCTAAGTTGTGTCTGACTCTCTGCAACCCATGGATTGCAGCACACCAAGCTTCCCTGTCCTTCACTATCTCCTGGAGTTTGCTCAAACTCATGTCCATTGAGTTGGTGATGCCATCCAACCATCTCATCCTCTGTCACCCTCTTCTCCTCCTGCTCTCAATCTTTCCCAGCATCAGGGTCTTTTCCAATGAATCTTGATTTCCTTTAGGATTGGCTGGTTTGATCTCCTTGCTATGCAAGGGGCTCTCAGGAATCTTCTCCAGCACCACAGTTCGAAAGCACCAATTCTTCGGTGCTCAGCCTTCTTTATGGTCCAACTCTCACATCCATACATGACTACTGGAAAAATCATAGCTTTGATTAGACAGACCTTTGTTAGCAAAGTGATGTCTCTGCTTTTTAATATGCTGTCTAGGTTTGTCATAGGTTTTCTTCCAAGGAGCAAGTGTCTTTTAATTTCATGGCTGCAGTCATCATCTGCAATGATTTTGGAACCCAAGAAAATAAAATCTGCCATTCTTTCTTTCTTTTTTTTTTTTTTTTTTGCCATCTATTTGCCATGAAGTGATAGGGCTGGATGTCATGATCTTCATTTTTTAAATGTTGAATTTTAAGCCAGCTTTTTCATTCTCCTCTTTTACCTTCATCAAGAGAGTGTTTAGTTCCTCTTTACTTTCTGCCATTAGGGTGGTATCATCTGTATATCTGAGGTTGTTGATATTTGTTGTGGCAATTTTGATTCCAGCTTGCGATTCACCCAGCCTGGCATTGCGCATGATGTACTCTGAATATAAGTTAAATAAGCAGGGTGACAATATCAGTCTTGACGTATTCCTTTCCCAATTGTGTGTATATATGATTTTACTACTTCTGTCTTTTAACCTTCCTACTGGTTTTGTGTATGGATGATTTCCTAACTTTACTGTGTATGTTTTCCTTTTACTGATGGATGAGTTTTTCTTTTCATGATTTTCATGTTTCTAGTTGTGGTCTTTTCTTTTTCACTTAAATAAATTTCTTTAATCTTTCCTGTAAAGCTGGTTTGGTGGCACTGAACTCTTTTAGCTTTTGCTTATCTATAAAGCTTTTGATCTTTCCATCAAATCTGAATGAGAGCCTTGCTGGATAAAACATTCATAGTTATATGTTTTTCTCATTTGTCACTTTAAATATATCATGTCACTCTCTTCTGGCCTGTAGAGTTTCTGTTGAAAAGTCAACTGATAGCCTTATGGAACTTTTTTTGTATGTTATTTGTTGCTTTTCCCTTGCTGTTTTTATATTCTCTCTTTATCTTAAATTTTTCTCATTTTAATTACTCTCTATCTTGGTGTGTTTCTCTTTGGGTTCATCCTATGTAGAACTCTGTGTTTCCTGGTGCTGGGTGACTATTTGCTTTTCCAAGCTAGGGAAATTGGCAGCTCTTGTTATTTCAGATATGTTCTCTGCCCCTTTGTCAGGCTCTTCTTCTGAAAGTGAAAGTGAAAGTCCCTCAGTGGTGTCTGACTCTTTGCAATCCCATGGACTATACAGTCCATGGAATTCTCCAGGCCAGAATACTGGAGTGGTTAGCCTTTCCCTTCTCCAGGGGATCGTCCCAACCCAGGGATCAAACCAAGGTCTCCCACTCTTCTTCTGGGGCCCTTGTAAGGCAAATATTAGTGTGCTTGGTGTTGTCCCAGAGGTCTCTATAAATGTCCTTATTTCTTTTCAATGTTTTTTCTTGCTTCTGTTCAGTATCAGTGATTTCCACTACTGTAGCTCACTGATCCATTCCTAGGTATCGTTTAGTCTACTGTTTATCCTTCTAGTATATTTTTCATTTCAGTCATTGTAGTCTTCATCTCTGAGGGATGGTTCTTTACATAAATTCTCAGTCTACATTCATCCTCCTCCCAGGTTCTTTGATCATCTTTACAAGCACTACCTAGAATTTCTTTTCGTGTAGATTGCTGTTGCCCACTTCACTAACTACTTCTTCTGGGGTTTTATCTTGTTCCTTTGTCTGAAACATGTTCCGCTGTTGCCTCATTTTGCCCATGTTGCTATGTCTTGTAAGTTGGCTATTCCCTATTTCCCAACCTTGGAGAAATGGCCTTTTGCAGTAGACACTGTATGCATCCCAGCAGCACACTCCCCTCTTGTCACTCAAGTTACATGCTCTAGGGGTTCCCCCTATGAGGGCTGCATGAGTCCTTCTGTTGTGGTGGGCTGGCTATGTGGGCAGTCTGGTGAGCTTGTTTGGCTCCTGGTCCACCTGCTTGCCCGGCCCTGCCTTTTGTGGAGGCTGCTGGTACCAGTTGGCAAGACCGAGTCACAGGGCGGCTGATTGTGGAACCCCAGAGGTCTTCAGGGCTACTGCTTGGCATAATCAGGGTCCATAAGACTCCAGGGCTATAGCTTACTCATTGGTGGGTGAAGTCAGACTCTGGGGTTCGTGCTGGCCTACGGGCAGGCAGAGCTAGATCCTGGAGTCTTGTTGCAAGGCTTGGGTGTCCCAGAGCTGGTGTTAGATCACTGGTGGAGTGGGCCAGTTTCTGACGCAGTTGTGTGTGGGGTCCCGGGTGTCCCAAAGCTCGTGGGCATGGCTGAGGCCCAGTCAATCCCATCTCCCGGTTGGGCCTACTGGGTGATGGTGGTTTGCTTGTGTATGATGTCTGCCCCCTGCTGAGTAAGGCTGGTCCAGAGGCTAGAGCAGGCTCTCCAGAGGGGTGGGCCATGTCCAGAGTTGACTGTGGGCTCATGGAGTCCTGAGTCAGCCTGTCTGCTAATGGGTGGGGCTGTCTCCCCACCCAGTTAGTTGCTTGGCCTGAGGCACCCCAGCACTGGCACCCACAGGCCACTGGGCCAGCGTAGGGCTTGGTCCTGAGGCTCCTAAGTAGAGGGAGGATTCCACAGTGGTGCTTGCCAGCAGCGGTGTCTAGGTGGTAGAAGGAGCTCCCCAAAATGGTTGCTGTCAGTGTCCATGTCCCAGGGTAAGCTGCACTTGCCTACTGTCTCTCTAGGAGATTCCTCGAGATCAGGAGGTGGGATTCCTATCAAGCTCCTCTCAATTTATTGCTTCCTCCATGAGTCCTCCAGCATATGAGATTTTGTGTGCACACTTTAAAATGAAGTCTCTATTTCCCAGTCCCCTGGGATTCCTGAAAGTAAATTTGTCTGGCCTTCAAAGTCAGATGCTCTGGGGGGTGAATTTTTCCAGTGCAGGTCCCCCAGGCTGAGGAACCCAATGTGTGGCTCAGATCTCCCTCTCCTCTGGGAGAACCTCTGCCGTTGTAATTATTCCCCAGTTTGTGGGTCGCCCACCAGAGGGTATGGGACTTGAGTGTATCACAAGTCCAACCCCTACCCATCTTGTTGTGGTTCCTTCTTTATAGCTTTAATTGAATTTTCTTTCTAGAAGGTTCTGGTTTTTTCCCTGATAGTTGTTCTGCCATAAGTTGTGATTTTGGTGTGTTTGTGAGAGGAGATGAGCTCAGGGTCTTTCTGTTTCACCATCTTGGTTGATCTCCCACAGTGCTTTTTTTCAAAGATTCACATAGAAACTTCAGTACAGTAATCCCTATGTAATTCAGCCCCAGATTCAAGTGTTTTAGGCTTGATTTTTATTAGAGAAGCTTTAAGAAATGATTGCAAACATCCCTGGTTATACTGCAGCTCTGTAGCCCCAGGATCTAGGGTTTACACTGGGGGTAATTCAAGCCCTCACACACAGAAGGTTCATCCTGTCATCCATGAGGACTTTCTTACCAAGAGCAATGTGTCGGCCTCTGATTGATGATCAAAGCAGAAGAGAGATCCTTTCGATAGGTTTTTTTAAGGTAAAAATTTTCCAATGTCAGCCTCTGGAGGAAGCATTTCAGGTGTCTCAAAGTTACATACAGCAACTTGACACTTTTATCCAGAAGCTCATTTTCTGTGAGGTTCAAAAATGCCAGTGAGTGCTTGGTTTCAAAGGGAGGAGGAGAGACGAACTCATTGATGAATGGTGTCAGAACAAGATACCAGCATGAGACAGTACAGATTACATTTTGGGTGTCTCAAGGCCTCACACAATGCGGAAAGAACATCATTTTGGTCGTTTTCTTTGAAGGCCAGATGTGTTGCCTTCTTATGCATTGCTACTTATAGCCACCAAAAGTGAGGCAGAAGTTTCAATAAGCATCAGCTGAGGAAATAACTTTGAGAATCACTTTCTGCACATGACAGGTAGAAGAGCCTAATTTCTCATAAAGAATCCTTACCAGTGAAGTACTAAGAAATCTCTGATGTCCAGAAATACTAGATTCTTGTTTGAGCCAAACATGGAACAAAGATCCATCCAGACAGGAAGCAATTATTGATCATTCTTGGACTCTTAATATCTGGTTTTGATACATTTTCATTTCCCAGAAATATCCCCTTTTGTAACTATAGCAAACCTTTCTGAAAGGTGCTTGAGGCAGAACAATTTAAGTTCACGGTACCCATTTTATTTTTCAAATATTGGGATATCTCCATATCATAGACCATTGCAGCCTTCACAAGCTGCTCTTCCTGAGATTTGTAAAGATAGTGCAAAACCACCTTTATGTTCATCATTGAGGAAAAGGGTTTATTCTTTTCAGACTATGTTTTGTATTTCAGTAAGTCCCATTTGACCTCTAATTGACATTTGGCAGTCAAAAATTCTCTCTGACCTCCTGACTCTCTTTTCATTAGAGAGGCTGAATAAGTATGTTGCTTGGGTCAGTAGGGAGTTCTTTAGTCTTTTTTCCTCAAAAAGTAGCTTCTGCACATCCTCAGTGTCCTACCTGAGTCTATCCCTGTCTTCCTCCTTCTCACTCTCCAAAATGTTGGATATAATGACAAGAAACTGCCAGCTACTGAGGTGGATGACGAAGTAGCAGCCCTCACAGTCTGTGCCCCTCTGAAGGGTATCCCCATCCAGGAAAGGACAAAGATCAGACTCTTTTGACCAAGACCTCCTGAGGGCTTCTCCTGCAAATACAGATGTGTGCATCCACATGACCCCAGCACTAGGAGAAACAGAGCCTTCATTAGAGCTTGGAGAGTTGCCAGGCACCTGCAGGAACTGGTTGCACATAAAACACAAGAACAGCAATGTGGTAGTTTGGCAAGCCAGGGCTGGCTCTTTCCTCTTCCTCATCTCAGTTTCAGACTAGTGCAGACAATCCAGCACTCCTGTTTAACATTGTAGTGGAGGTTTTAATTATTGCAATAAGAAAAAAAATACTGCAAAAAGCAAGAAAAAAAGTCGTACAGATGGGAAAGGAAGAAGTAGTGTTACCTTTATTTGCAATCAACATGATCCTCTATTTAGAAAATCATAAGAAACCAAAAAAAATTTTTGAACAACTGAAGCTAGGAGCAAGTGAACAAGGTTGCAATATGTAAATCAATATTTCAAAATTAATTGTATTTCCATATTTTATAAATGAACAATCTTAAATGAAGGAAACAGTTACATTCACACTATCATCTAAACTTTAAAGAGGTTTAGAAATAAGTTTAATGAAAGAAAGGTAAGTCCTATATACTGAAATCTACAAAAGTTTTTAAGAGAAGGAAAATTCAAATAAATGAAATGTACCATGTTTATGGATTGGACCACTCAAAATTATAAAATTTATGCAGTACTACCCAAATTTTATATAGAAAAGCAAAGAATCTACCCGAAACAATTTAGTAAAAGAAAAAAATTGAAATTTTTGTACTATTTTATTTCAAAGCTTACTATGAAGCTGCAGCAATTCAGACAGTGTTACACTGTCAATGTTAGCACAAAGATAGATTTATATATCAGTGGAACAGAATTGCTAATCCAGAAATAGATCCTTACATTTATTGAAAATTGATTTTCCACAAAGGTTTCAACGTCATTCAGTAGGGAAATCTAATCTTTCCAATAAATGGCTCTGGGACAATCTTATCCACATACAGAAAAAAAGAGAGAACTTAGACAAGACTCCGTAAAACTTCTGTGGTTAATCGCTCAGTCGCGTCTGACTCTGCAACCCCATGGACTGCAGTCTGCCAGGCTTCTCTGTCCATGGGGATTCTCCAGGTGAGAATACTGGAGTGGGTGGCCATGGCCTCCTCCAGGGGATCTTCCCAACCCAGGGATCAAACCCAGGTCTCCCACATTGCAGATCACAGACAAAACATTCTCTGACCTGAATTGTACCAATGTTTTCTTAGGTCAGTCTCCCAAAGCAATAGAATCAAAAACAAAAATAAACAAATGGGGCCTAATCAAACTTTACAAGTTTGTGCACAACAAAGGAAACCATAAACAAAATGAAAAGAAAACTAGAGAGAGAAAATATTTGCAAACAATGTGACCGACAAGGGCTTAATTTCCAAAGATACAAACAGCTTCTACAACTCAACAACAAGAAAAAATAAAACACCCAATAAAAAAATGGGCAGAAGACCTAAATAGACATTGCCCCAAAGAAGACATACAGATGGCCAATAGACACATGGAAAGATACTCAACATCACTAATTATCAGAGAAATGCAAATCAAAACTACAATGAGGTACCACTTTGCACAGGTCAGAATGGCCATTATTAAGAAGTGTACCAATAATAAATGTTGGAGGGTGTGTGGAGATACTCTTACAGTGCTGATAGGAATGTAAATTGGTATAGCCATTATGGAACACAGTATGGAGCTGCCTCAAAAAACTAAAAATAGAGCTACCATTTGATCCTGCAATCCCACTCCTCAGCATATATCTGGAAAAATCATACTTTGAAAAGATATGTGCACCCCAGTGTTCACTGAAGCAGTATTTACAGTAGCCAAGACATGGAAGCAATCTAAATATCCAATGATAGATACACAGATTAAAAAGATGAGGTAATGGAATATTGCTCAGCCATAAAAAGAATGAAATAATGGCATTAGCAACAACATGGATGGATTTAGAGATTATCCTACTAAGTGAAGTAATTCAAACACAGAAAGACATAGAATATGATATCACTTATATGTGGAATCTAAAAAATTATACAAATAAAGTTATTTAACTTATTTATTTACAAAACAGAAATAGACTCACAGATCTAGAAAACAGATTTATGGTTACCAAAGGGGAAAGGTGGAGGGGAGGGATAAATTAGAAGTTTGGGATTAACATGTATACACTACTGTATATAAAATAGATAATCAACAAGGACCTATTGTATAGCATAGGAAACTCTACTCAATACTCTGTAATAACCTCTATGGGAAAAGAATCTGAAAAAGAATAAATATATGTATGTGTACAACTAAATCATTTTGCTGTATACCTGAAACTAACACAGCATTGTAAGTCAACTATAATCTAATATAAAATGAAAATTTTAAAATAAGTAAATAAAAATGCCTACCTTAAAAAAAGTTTTAGGAGTATCAAGATCACATTGTAAGAAAGAGCATGTGGGATGAGAGATACTGTTTGATGCCAGTCTTTGTAAAATACAATCTGCTGCATCCTGATTATGTTGTTTTTCCTTGCTTAGTAATTTTCTTCAGTCCCTGAAAGGACAAATTTTCTCTCTACCTACTATCTACCTTCCTTCCTTTTCTATTTTTCAGAAGTGAACCTTGTGTGTTTGGTAATCTTCTGAAGAAGTGAAACTTTAAAAAAGAGGGTTTGATTCTTAGTAACTACAGCCAAAATCTAGGTACTCAGAATTAGTACCTAGACAGTAAATTGAAGATGTAGGTACTAAGTCTTTTCTGGGATAGACAGCATGCTCCAAAACGGCTCTGTAACTCTATGTCTCTTCGCTGACAGATAAAGAATTCTGTGAACAAGCTTCTGAAGGCAGTGAAGCGCAAACGACAGACAGCGATGAGATAGTAACACCTGTATCTCAGAAGTGTCCTAAGGCAGTAAGTACACGGGGGTAACCACTGTGCATGAGCCAAGATTGTAGGTAATGCCAGTGTGCTTAATGGCCGTGTGTGCGAAGTTCAAATCCCGTTGTAATGAACCAGATGGGAAACTCAAATTATTTAGTTAAATTTGCATTGTGATTGAATGGAGGTTTGTTGATACAGGCAGATGAAAGGATCATTTTCTTGATTTGGCACTAATATAAATGAGGACTGACTTCAACACTTGTCTCTCCTCTTTGGATCCCTTACCTACTTCCTTCATTGTAAATTGTGATTTACCCAGCCTGTGACACCCCTTTCTTTAAATCTACCTTAAGAGAGCAGGTTTACTTTGGGAGGTGGAGGCTGGAAGAAAGGAAAGGATTCTTTCTGGGAGGGCTCAGAGAGATCATTCAGTTTTTGAAGGTTTTTATTCAACCTTTAAAACCTGTAATTACAATTATATATTAAGCATTTTGGCCTCAAATCTCTTTTGAAACTAATTGAGGCTGTGCGCGCACACACACACACACACACGAATAAATATTCACAGGTATATTCACAGTCATTTTATTGGAATATTGTGAAGTTATAGATTAGACAGAAGACAATCACTCTAGCTGCTAGAATGTTCCCTTGTACATTTGTAGGCAGTCAATAAGTATTTGTTGAGTGAGTGACTGAATGAAAGATTAAAATCTAATTGAGAATTATGAACCTCATTAGAAACAATAAAGGAGAGCATAGGGCTATCTAGAATCAAGTGGTAGATTATGTGATATAACTCTAAGGTTTGTGAGAATTCCAAACAGGAAAATTACTGTTGCTTTTGTAGAGATCAGAAAACTCTTCCTTGAAAGTCAGCAATCGTACTGAGGTTTTATAGAAAAATGAAGGATATTGGAGTGGGGAGAAACAATTTGAGTGCAGTAGACTCAGGCTGTTAATATGGCAAATACTGCTGCTGCTAAGTCGCTTCAGTCGTGTCCGACTCTGTGCGACCCCAGAGACTGCAGCCCACCAGGCTCCCCCGTCCCTGGGGTTCTCCAGGCAAGAACACTGAAGTAGGTTGCCATTTCCTTCTCCAATGCATAAAAGTGAAAAGTGAAAGTGAAGTGGCTCAGTCGTGTCCGACTCCTAGCGACCCCATGGACTGCAGCCCACCAGGCTACTCCGTCCATGGGATTTAAGTTTATTTTCTGAACTTTTATCTGTCATATCTTTTTTAGACACTGTGTAACTAGTATCTTGAGTAATGTTTGTAAAACAAATCAGAGCCATAGAATTAGAACTAGACCATAACACCTTAGCTATCATAAGGTGAAGAAGACCAGGTGATATGTCCAGCATTGTAGCAGTAGTTAATGAAAGAGGTGGAACTTGAGTCGTTTTCTAAACTGTGTACCTCTCAGATCAACCCAAAAAGCAGTCAGCTAATCAGCAAATTTGGAACCACAAGTCAGAGAGATGACATTAAAAATATTACCCTAGGACTTCCCTTGTGGTCCAGTGGTTAGGAACCCACCTGCCAGGGCAGGGGAGATGGGTTCGATCCCTGGTCCGGGAAGATTCCACATGCTGCAGAGCAGCTAAGCCCATGTACCACAACTATTGAAGTCCATGCACCTAGAGCCTGTGCTCCTCAACAGGAGAAACCTCTGCGATGAGAAGCTGCTCACCGCAACGAAGAGTAGCCCATGCTCTTCACAACTAGAGAAAACCCACACACAGCAATGAAGACCCAGTGCAGTCAAAAATAAAAATGAATAATTAAAATAAAAATTACTCTAAATTAAATACTCTTAAATGAGGTCTGTTAGAAAACCTTTATATACATAAAAATGTTACTTGATAAACTAAACATGAAATCTGATCATATTTAGTAAGAATTAGTGTTATTATCAAGTTAAACTTAAAACACAGACACATGTATATTTGATACCAGAAAAGCTTTATCCAAAGTCTAGGTTTGGTAGTTCCCTGGTGGCCTCATGGTTAGGATTCCATGCTTTTACTGCCATGGCTTGGGTTCAATCCCTGGTGGGGAAACTGAGATTCCACAAGCTACATGGTGCAGCCAAAAGAAAAAAAAGTCCAGGCTCTTGTTCAACTCATCCATAAGAATTTGGATGGGTAACACAAAACACAAAGGGGAAAAAAAAAACCCCACACAACTACACCAAGGGTGAGGATTAAAGAGAACAAAGGGGCAGGGGAAAATTTCTTAGTGGCCCAGTGGTTAGGATTAGCATTTTCACTGTTGTGGCCCAGATTCAATCTCTGATCAGGGAACTAAGACCTCACAAGCTGTGCAGCATGGCCTGAATAAATAAATACAATTTGTTTAAAATAAAAAATAAGCAGTTTATTGAGGCAGAAGTGAAAGTTACACACTCAGAGTGCAGGCCTCCTCACAAGTGAGGGACATGCCACAAGGTTTTTTGATCCCCCTTTTATCCTATTTTTAGCCCTTTGAATGGATGGGAGTATTTATGATTAGGTGTGGAATATTCATTGAGGGGAGGGTTGAAGTATGGCCTGGATTGCCCCAGGTTGCATCACCTCTGGGTCTCATGCATTTATTTCCTGAAGACATTATACAAGTGCTCTAAGAACTGTTCTCCCTTACTAGTCAAGCACCACAGGGGAAGGTCAAACAGGGTTATCAGCAGTCTGAACATTTTTACTGTGCATGTGCCATGGTTTTTGTGGTCAGAGTTTCTTGTTCAGATGCTAGAAGTTTCTGTTTTAGATGCCATTTCTTCATGTTCATATCTCATTAAGTGCAAAATAAAGAGGTATATAGGCTGTCTTTGGGCCCAGGCTTGTCTTTCCTGCCTCATACTCAATCCTGTTTGTATTTCAAAATAGCTGGGCATGAAAGATGGAAGAGGTTGAAGGTCCAGAGACAGTAGTTGGGCTCTATCCCTCTTCTGCCTGGAGTCAGCCACAGCAATGGAGGAGGCAAGAGAATGTAATGTTTAGGAACATGGAAATGTGGTTCAGACAAAAGTGGTTTAGATCCAGGCTCGGCTATTAGTATCTATACCATTTGGGGGGAGTTATTTAACCTCTGTTAGGGTCTATTTCCTCGTCTGTAAAGTGGTAATATTTTTTAAATTGAAGTGTCAGACTTTATTTTTCTGGGCTCCAAAATCACTACAGATGGTGACTGCAGCCATGAAATTAAAAGACGCTTACTCCTTGGAAGGAAAGTTATGACCAACCTAGATAACATATTCAAAAGCAGAGACATTACTTTGCCAACAAAGGTTTGTCTAGTCAAGGCTATGGTTTTTTCCTGTGGTCATGTATGGATGTGCGAGTTGGACTGTGAAGAAGGCTGAGCGCCGAAGAATTGATGCTTTTGAACTGTGGTGTTGGAGAAGACTCTTGAGAGTCCCTTGGACTGCAAGGAGATCCAACCAGTCCATTCTGAAGGAGATCAGCCCTGGGATTTCTTTGGAAGGAATGATGCTAAAGCTGAAACTCCAGTCCTTTGGCCACCTCATGTGAAGAGTTGACTCATTGGAAAAGACTCTGATGCTGGGAGGGATTGGGGGCAGGAGGAGAAGGGGACGACAGAGGATGAGATGGCTGGATGGCATCACTGACTCGATGGACGTGAGTCTGAGTGAAGTCCAGGAGTTGGTGATGGACAGGGAGGCCTGGCGTGCTGCGATTCATGGGGTCGCAAAGAGTCGGACACGACTGAGCGATTGATCTGATCTGATAGTTTATTTACAATGCTCCAGGTGTACAGCAGTGAGATTCAGTTATATATATTCTTTCTTAGATTCTTTTCTATTATAGGTTATTACAAGATATTGAATATAGTTCCCTGTCCTATACAGTAGGTCCTTGTTCTTTATTTTATATATAGTGTATAGTAGCTTATATCTGCTTACCACGTACTCCTAATTTATCCCTTCCTCCTTTCCCCTTTGGTAAGCCTAGATTTGTTTTCTATGTCCAAGTCTATTTCTGTTTTGTAAATAAGTTCATTTGTATCATATTTTAGATTCCACATATAAGTAATATCATATGACATTTGTCTTTCACTTCACTTAGTATGATAATCTCTAGGTCCACCCACGTTGTTGTAAATCACATTATTTCCTTCTTTTTATGGCTGAGTAATATTCCATATTATATAAATGTATGTAGTATGCTGTGCTAAGTTGCTTCAGCTCATGCCCAACTCTTGGCGACCCCATGGACTGTAGCCTGCCAGGCTCCTCTATCCATGGGGTGGTCCAGGCAAGAATACTCGAGTGGGTTGCCATGCCCTCCTCCAGGAGATCTTCCAGACTCAGGGATTGAACCTGCATCTCTTGGATCTCCTGCATTGGCAAGTGAGTTCTTTACCAGTAGCTCTACCTGGGAAGCCCAGTGTGTGTATACACACACACACACACACACACACACACACACACACACACACACTCAGCATCTTTATTCATCTGTTGATGGACATTTTGATTGCTTCCATGTGTCTTGGCTATTGTAAATAGTGCTGCTATGCATATTGAGGTTGTAGAGTGGTGATATATATGCCCACTTTATAGCCATGTGGAAAGATTTAAATAAGGTAATGTGTGACAAGGGTTTAATATAGTGCTTGGGACAAATTAAGCACTAAATGATAGTGATGATGATGGTGGCAACAGTCTGTCTCCTCTCTGAAATACTTTAGTTCCCCAGTGCAAGCTTCTATGGTGTGGTAGTGGTCCCTACAAGGAAGGACAAAGCCCTAAGGGGACGAGATCCAGACAGAGGGCTGTCATTTCCCTTCTAACTGCCAGGTCAGTTGTATAGGTTACAACTTTAAGAACTTTGGCAAATGTCTTTCCCTTGTACTAATTTAAAAAAAAAAGCAAAGCAGTCATAGTACATTTGGGTCTTTAACTGCCTCTCTTAAAGTCCAGAATTAGAAGAGTTCTTTATCATGGGATGTGAGTAGGACTGCTCCAGAGGAGGCTCTATTAATCAACACAAGGTTCCTAAAGGCCTTCTGTGCTTCCAAGAATCCCCAGGAAGGGATCTCAATCCAAACCTCATGGTTTCCTCCATATGAAGTTCTGTTCCTGATCTCAGGAGTCAGTCTCCTACTAAGTGGACCATATAACTAATCCTCTTATTAACCTCTCCTAATGAGAAGGGAACAATTATTTCCACTTGCTCTATGGCCTCAGATTACTGTCTCTTAGCCATAGTGTATATAGTGTATTTCAAGAACCAATAAAATAGAGGTTTATTCTATTTTCTTATACTCTTAAGTTCAGGAATTGAAGATTTCTTGACTAATTATGTGTATTAATTAGTTTTAGGAACTCTGCCCTTCTCTCTCCTCAAAATTAGCTAGCACACCTGAATAAGCCAAAGGGAGCTATCTGTCTGTCACTAATGCTGAATAACTAACTGCTTTTAGGGGTTCTGCTAGCAAGTTCAAATGAGTTAACATATATTTCAGTTATTAATATGGCTAATACTACTAGTTACATATATAATATTACTAATTATATAAATGACATCAAACTATAGATCAACTGTACATATTATTCTTTTACAATGCTTTTGATCTTGAAATAATTATAGATTTGTAAACAGTTGCAAAAAAAAAAAAATGTATGGAGAGGTACCATGTACTCTTCATCCAGTTTCCCTCATTTTTCAAAACAGTTTTGGTCTATATTATTCTGAAATATGCATTTTCCTTTTTTGAAAAAGTTTTTCTTTTTTAAAAAATAGCTCAGTTGGTAAAAAATCTGCTTGCAATGCAGGAGACCCAGGTTTGATTACTGGGTCGGGAAGATCCCCTGGAGGAGGACATGGCAACCCACTCCAGTATTCTTGCCTGGAGAATCCCATGGACAGAGGAGCCTAGAAGGCTACAGTTCATGGGGTCGCAAGGGTCAGATATGGCTTAGTGACTAAATCACATCACCACAAGGTATAGCTGTATAATAGTGTATAAGTTTCAGGTGTACAACAGATGGCAACCCACTCCAGTGTTCTTGCCTGGAGAATCCCAGGGACGGGGGAGCCTGGTGGCTGCCGTCTGTGGGATCACACAGAGTTGGACACGTCTGAAGTGACTTAGCAGCAGCAGCAGTATTCATTCATAATTATTATAAAATATTGGCTATATTCCTTGGCTTGTACAATATATCCTTGCAGCTCATTTATTTTATACATAATAGTTTTATGGCTTAATCCCCTACTCCTATCTTGCCCCTCCCTGCTTTTCCCTCCCCACTGGTAACCACTAGTTTGTTCTCTGTATCTGTGTGTCTCTTTCTTTTTCATATATTCACTAGTTTGTTTTAACTTTTTTTTATTTTTTTAATTGAAGTATAGTTGATTTACAATGTTGTGTTATTTTCTGTATAGCAAAATTACTCAGTTATACATATATTCAGTTCCGTTCAGTTCAGTCACTCAGTCGTGTCTGACTCTTTGCGATCCCATGGACTGCAGCACGCCAGGCCTCCCTGTCCATCACCAGCTCCCAGAGCTTACTCAGGCTCATGTCCGTCGAGTCAGTGATGCCATCCAACCATCTCATCCTCTGTCGTCCCTTTCTCCTCCCACCTTCAGTCATTCTCAGCATCAGGGTCTTTTCAAATGAATCAGTTCTTCACATCAGGTGGCTTTAGGATATTAAATATAGTTCTCTGTGCTATAGCTTAGGACCTTTTTGTTTATCCTTTCTGTATGGAACAGCTTACATCTGCTAACCCCAATCTCTTACTTCATGGCTCCCCCAACCCTCTCCCCCTTGGCAACCATGAGTCTGTTCTCTATGTCTGAGTCTGCTTCTGTTTCCTAGATAGATTCACTTGTGTCAGGTTTTAGATTCCACATATAAGTGATATCATATGGTATTTGTCTTTCTCTTTCTGACTTACTTCACTTAGTATGATAGTCTCTAGTTGCAACCATATAATCCTCACAGGACCCGTGTGAGTCCTTCAACAAGTAATCATGGAGTTACCTGTCGTCTTATTTGCCAGGCTCTGTGGCTACAATATAATAAATAAGGTAGACTTAGTCCTTTCCTTTTTGAATCTTAACGTTCTACTGAATGAAAACAGATATAAATCTCTGAACAAACAGATACTTGCTGATTCTAAAGACTACAGAGAAAGCACATTGGGTGATATAATAATAATGGGAAGAGTTGAGTTAAATGAGGTAGTAAGGAAAGAATTCTCTGAGGAGAGGACATTTCAGCTGAAATCTGAAGAATGAGAAGGGAATCCTTGGGGGGTAATTACTTCAGGTAGAGAAAATGGCAAATGTAAATGCCCTGAGGTAGCAAATAGTTTGATTCATCTTAGGCAGAGGTCTCCACCCTTTTTGGTAGCAGAAACTTGGTTTCGTGGAAAACAATTTTTCCACAGACTGGGGTGGGGGTGGGGGTGGCGTGGGGATGATTCAAGCACATTACATTTATTGTACACTTTAATTCTATTGTTATTACATCAGCTCCACCTCACATCACCAGGCTCTAGATCCAGGAGGTTGGGGACCCTTGATCTAAGGTACTGGAAAGCAAGGGAATGTTATGTCAGTTTCATCTCAGTAAAGGTGGGTGGGGTGGGGGGAGGTTCCACTGTAAAATCTCATAGCCAGCCTTTACAAATGAGCCTTGAGAGGAACAAATGTGTGGTGGCTGCACCTAGCTTTTGCAGAGTTTGCCGTGCGCAGACCTTGTTCTGTCTCTGTACAGCCAGGTATCTACAATAAAAGAAGGAGAGAGGGAGGGAATAATGCTGCAGTGACACCTTTGTTCCTGTGTACTACTCTGTTCTTGGTAAATGTCTTTGTGGAATAGATTCCTAGAAGTGGAACTGCTGATTTCAAAAGGAATCTGCTCTTGAAATGTTGATGGATTCTACCACATTATCATCCCCCAAATGATACTAATTTGCACTCTCAGCCTGTAATGGCTTTTTTTTTTTCTCATAGTTTTATGAAAACTTCCCCCCCAACATCCTCAATCTAATGGAATGAGAACAACTATGAGGGAAAGAGTCAAAAGTAATTTTTTAAAATTTAGATCTAGTTGACATGGAGAGATAACAAAACAAATTAGTGGTATGTTAGATGTTAGGTCTAAAGGGGTTAGCAAAACAGAGTTACGGTTCTAGAACCTGTGGAGCTTATCGTCTATGAAGTGCTGTCCAACAGAATTATAATGTGAGCCACCAATGTAATATAAAGTTTTCTAGTGTCCACATTAAAAGTATAAAAAGAAACAAGTGAAATTAATTTTAATAGTGTATTTTATTTAATCTAATAAGGCAATGGCACCCCACTCCAGTACTCTTGCCTGGAAAATCCCATGGATGGAGGAGCCTGCTAGGCTGCAGTTCATGGGGTCGCTAAGAGTCGGACACGACTGAGCAACTTCACTTTCACTTTTCATTTTCATGCGTTGGAGAAGGAAATGGCAACCCACTCCAGTGTTCTTGCCTGGAGAATCCCAGGGGCGGGAGAGCCTGGTGGACTGACGTCTGTGGGGTCACACAGAGTCAGACACGACTGAAGTGACTTAGCAGTAGCAGTAGCAGCTAAAGAATCATCGTTTCCACATGAAATCAATATATAAAAATTATTGAGATATCTTATATTCCTTTTTAATGCAAAGTCTTCAAAACTGTGCATGAATTTTACACTTATAGCACATCTCAATTCAGATTAGCACGTTTCGAGTGCTGAGTAGCCACATGTGGCTAATGGCTATCATGTCATTACTGTGGTGCAGTGTTTTCCAACTGTGAGTTGACATTCTGTGGTGGAAAATGAAACAAGGGATCCAGCCGGCACTGAAACAAATAAACCAAAAACTGAGATAGACTAGAATACAAAATAATAGTTTGTATTACATGTAGTAAGAGAGGATGTTGGCCAGGGCAGCAAGTCTGAAGCAGAGCTCAAAGGACTGGAGTGCAGGGTGGTCTGCTCTGTGTCTTGTACTTGGCAGGGTGTCGATGGGAGCCCAGGGAGCGCTGGGCAGCCCTTTGCTTTAGTGGCTAAAAGAGCCACTCAGTTGGCAGTTCTCTTAGGATCTAACTGCGGGAAAGAGCTGGATAGGTTTTTGTCAAGAAAGTTTAAGAAAACAATCTGTGTTCTCAGAAAGTTTCTTGATTCTTTCTGTCTGTGGTGATGGCTGAGAAAAGCTGGTCTGGAGAAATGATTTTCTGGACTGAGAGATAGAGGACCTGGATTCTCTTTACCAATTTCCCATGATTAGCAGTGCCAATTCAGCCAAGTGGTCTCCTGGTGCCAGCTTTAGGTGCCTGTAAATTGATTCTCAAGGAGTAGTATGTTAGGTAGAGTGTGCCTGTGATTATAGAGAGTGATGTGTTCATTACATGGAGTATAAACACTGGCACCACTAACTTACCGGAAATGAATATTTTCCTTGTCAGGATTCAGAGAAGATGTGCATTGAAATCGTCTCCCTGGCCTTCTACCCAGAGGCTGAAGTGATGTGTGATGAGAACGTGGAACAGGTGTACGTGGAATACAGGTTCTACGATCTGCCCTTGTCAGAGACGGAGACTCCAGTATCCCTGAGGAAACCCAGAGCAGGAGAAGAGATCTACTTCCACTTCGGCAAGGGTGAGGTGTCCCTCATGATCAGCAGGAGGGGAAGCTGACAGTTGTTTAGCCTGAGGGCTTCTGATGGGGTGGATCTAACCGTTTTCTTTTATTTATCAAAGTAATATATGCATATGGTTTTAAAATATCAAATAGGCCTAAACAGATTTTTGATTAAAATAAAGCAGTCCTTGGAGTATTACTCAGCCATTAAAAAGAATACATTTGAATCAGTTCTAATGAGGTGGATGAAACTGGAGCCTATTATACAGAGTGAAGTAAGCCAGAAAGAAAAACACCAATACAGTATACTAACGCATATATATGGAATTTAGAAAGATGGTAACAATAACCATGTGTACGAGACAGCAAAAGAGACACTGATGTATAGAACAGTCTTATGGACTCTGTGGGAGAGGGAGAGGGTGGGAAGATTTGGGAGAATGGCATTGAAACATGTAAAATATCATGTATGAAACAAGTTGCCAGTCCAGGTTCGATGCACGATACTGGATGCTTGGGGCTCGTGCACTGGGATGACCCAGAGGGATGGAATGGGGAGGGAGGAGGGAGGAGGGTTCAGGATGGGGAACACAGGTATACCTGTGGCGGATTAATTTGATATGCGGCAAAACTAATACAATTATGTAAAGTTTAAAAATAAAATAAAATAAAAAAAAATAAAAGCCACGTGCTGTTACAGAAAAAAAAATAAATTAATTAAAAAAAATAAAAATAAAATAAAGCAGTCCTTTGCTCCACTCATTCTCTACAAATCACTCCCCCTCACCCCTCTCTGACCCCTTCTTCAGTCCACCACTCCACTTTTCACTTTTTCTGCTATTTCTTCTTTCTTCTGTTATTTAACCCCATGTTTCTGAGGAAATCATTCTTTTGCAGTTTCCCGATTCAGTAATTTTAGACCTTATCTGCTGACTTCCTATCTTGTCACATAAAATTTGTCTCTCTTACATCACATCCACGTTCTCTTTCTCCCGTACAGTTGGATCATAATTTTATTCAATTTTTAAGTAATTGTAATTGTTTCTGTTGTGACTATGTAAATATTCTTATAGAGCCAAGTTGTACACCATGATATAATTTCTTTCTTGTATTATTGTGGTCTCAATTTTTCATTTTCTTTTTTTTTTGTTGTTATACCTGTTGTGATTCTTTCTACATCCTCCAGCAGATTTTTAAATTTTCAAATAAACAACCTATCATATAATTTATCTTTTTTTTTTTCTGAAGATATCTCTTTATCTTCTTGTTCTTCTCCTCTATTATCCCACTGCTGCCCCATTTGGAGAGTTTAATTCTCTTTTATTACTGCATTTCTTATCTCCTGGGTCCTATGTCACCCTCTGTCTGATTTATTATATTCTAATGGATCATGTTTTTGAGTAGCTTTTAAAGAAAGAGTACATTGAAAATAAATATTTTGAGACAGTCTTGCATGAAATCTCTATTCATGCAAATAAATCTATTCTCAAATAAATCCATATATTTATTTGATTGATGATTAGACCAAGTATAAAAATCTATGTTGAAAACATTTTTCATTCATAATTTCAAAGCTGTTGGTCCATGATCTTCTAGGTCCAGACTTGGAGTCTAGCTCTTATGTGAAAACGACCTCCTTCCTCCCCAGAAGACTTTAATATTTTCTCTTTAGTGTTCTTAAATTTCAGAATCATGTGCATGTATGTTCTTTAATTGTTCTGGCCATTCAGTGGGCTCTTTAAATCTGGAAGCTCATGGCTTTTAGTTCTAGGAAACTTGTTTTCCTTTCTCTGATAACTTTGTCCCCCTACATTTTCTTATTTTCTTAGTAGAATTTTGGATCTTCCAAATTGATCCTCTAATTTTATCACTTTCCTCCTTTAACTCTATCTCTGCTTTTTTCTTTATTTCTCTTTTTCTTTTTGGACAGGGGTAGGAGATACTTCCTTAATTTTATCTTCCAGTCATTGACTAGGTTTTTTTTTTTTTAATTTCTAATAGCTGCTTCTCATTCTTTATTATTCAACCCCTTATCCCACCCCTGACCTTTAAAAAAAAATGTATCCTATCCCTGCATCATAGTTTGGCACGTGACCCGAACTCCCATCTCGCCTTCCCAGCCCCCGTGTGCCCTTCTTTCATCCTTTCATTTGCCTCACGGTCCTTAATAGCAGCTGCAGAAAGGAAGAATACCTCCAAGATTTCACACAGCCCAGTGGGCAGAACTCCATCATGTGGCCAAACCTAGCTAAACTAGAGACTAGAAAACAGGCAAATTTCTTTGAGGCTGCAACAGTCCTGTGTAAAAATGAGGAGGAAGAGGGGAATGCATGTTGAATCAGGCACCTTGAGTTGAACCTACCTCAAAACCCAAATTTCTAGGCAGCCCTAAAAAAAAAAATCAGTCTCCTAGAATGCTTCCAGTTGAGGAGTCGGGGGAGCATATTTATCTTGGCCTTTGGCAGAACAGCTTACAACATAGATTGTAAGGCTTCCTTTCTATCAGTACTCGAAGCATTTTCTTAAAGGGCCACAAAGTAAATATTTTAGGCTTTGTGGGCCAAACAGTCTCTGTCACAACTCTTCAACTCTATCGTTATAGTTGGAAAGCCACCACACAGGAAAGAGATGGCTGTGTCCAATAAAAGTTTATTTATGAAAACAAGTAGCTGGCTCCTGGGCACCCATGCTTGCCAGGTGTCTGGTTTAAATCACTGTTTTGCACATACCATTTATGAAAGTCTTAGTGCCCAAATAGCAACAGTATATGATTCTTTTCTTTTCTCCCACTTACCCTTAATACAGTGATAGATCTGGACCCAGTGGAGCAAAAAGAACGGAGGCAGTTTCTGTTCACCATGCTGGTTGGAGAAGATCCTGAGCAAAGACAGTAAGCATCTGCTTCCTATTTCTAAAGATAGGAGACATCACACAAGAATTCAGGAGTCTAGTTTTGTGCTGATGTGAAGTATTTTAATAACTTCTTTCATATTAATATTCTCCTAATGAGTAATTTATGCTTGTGACTGACTACCTGATAAATTATGTAGTCTCATAGATTAGTTCATTTCTCACCCATGCCAGCCTCTGATAAGCGCTTTTTTTTTGAGGCAGCAATTGGTGTCAACACTCAGTGCCCCCTACAGAAAGGACACACTGCCTTGACGCTCTAGGATAATTTGATTCATTTCTTGCCAACACAATACCATTGTTAGCTTACCAAATTTTATGCATTTATAATAGCAATTTTATATTTTGAGTTAAAAATGATTTCTCTACAGGAATACTTTGAAGTAAAATCTAAGTCTACTCTTAAGTTTTAGGAAAGCCGACTGTCATATTCCTATAATCCGAGGAGCCCTCCTTTTAGAGGTTCCAGATGAAATGCGTTGGATATACATAGACTGAAAATTTTTTCGTTGTCTAGCAGAATTTTGAAAATCAGATTTATATGGACATCTATTTTTTGTTTGTTTTTGTCAGAGTCTGGCAATCTTACCTCCTTTCCTTGTGTGTGAGTAAGAACTAGTATGGGACTGGTGTTCTAATCCATTACTTTTCTAAAAGCTCAATGAAAGTGAAAATGCAAGTCACTCAGTCATGTCCAACCCTTTGTGACCCCATGGGCTGTACAGTCAATGGAATCCTTCAGGCTAGAATACTGGAGTGGGTAGCCTTTCTCTTCTCCAGGGGATCTTCCAAATCCAGGGATCAAACCCAGTTCTCCTGCGTTGCAGGCTGATTCTTTACCAGCTGAGCCACAAGGGAAGTCCAAGAATACTGCAGTGGGTAGCCTATCCTTCTCTGGGGAATCTTCCTGACCCAGGAATCGAACTGGGGTCTCCTGCATTGCAGGTGGATGTTTTACCAACTGAGCCACTGAGGAAGCCCTGAAAAGCCTATAGTGGGTAGCATGTTGCCTTTGTAGTCACACAGACTTGGTTTTGAATCTTGACTCTTCCAGTTACTAGCTCTATGATGTTTGAGATAATACTTAACCTGAAGGCTCCAGAGAGGATGCTGCAGAAATAACGTAGTTTCCCTAAGGCTTTCGGTATTGCATGCAGCAAGTGGTGATGCGAGTTACCTGTTTCCTGGGAAAGCTGAGGTGGAGGAGTCAGCATTATCCCTTTGCATTGTTGAACTTCTCAGTACTGATACAGAAACATAATTACAAATACATATTGCTTTGTGGCCATAAATGCATCACTTTTGGAATTTCTTTTCAGCTTCTCATATTTAACTGTGATTTAAAATGCTTGAATTTTTGGTCCTATTCTTGCTCCTGTAGAACTATGGGCCACCAATATTTGCTTTTTAAAAATGAATAGGAATATAAAATATCCAGAAGAGGCAAATCCAGGGAGACAGAAAGGAGATTAGTGGTCACCAGAACTGAGGGAGAGAATGGGGAGTGACTGGTTAAGGGTGTAGGTTTCATGGTGGTGAACATGATCTGGAATTAGATAGTGGTGATGTTTGTACAACATTATGATTATACTAAAAAAAAAACCACACTGAATTGTACACTTTACAATGGTTAAAATAGTGAATTTGTGTCATGTAAATTTTACCTAAAAATTTTAATAGGTCTCAGTTTCTGGAATTCAGTATCATTCTTTGCTAGACTAATACCATCAGCCTCCTGTATCTGCAGGTTCCACATCCATGGGGTCAACTAACAATGGATGAAAAATATTTGAAAATACAATTCTAGATTCTAGGATGTTCCAAAAAGCAAAATTTAACTTTGCCATGTACTGGCAACTATTTACTTAACACTTAGGTTGTATTTACAACTATTCATAATAACATTTACACTGTATTAGTTATTATAAGTAATCTTGAGATGATTTAAATTATATTCTATATGCAAATCCAACAGCATTTTATATAAAGGACTTGAGCATCTGTGGATTTTAGTATCTGAGGTGGGTTCTATAGTTAATTGCTCACTGCTTGGGAGGAACTGTGATATGTATGATCTTTACCGTATCATCTTCCAAGATTTACAACTCTTACTTTTTTATATTCATTTTGTAATTCTGTATTGTTTCCTTTACTGTGCTCAGGCTTGGTATTAGACTGTTACTTACAAATATAAAAACCTCTTCTAATTTCCATAACCTTGTTTTTTGTGTAACACCTCCACTGCCCATTTCTAATCTTTCAGCAAAGCTGTAAACCATTTTACAAGGAAATATATCTCAATAGTTTTGAGAAAATTTAATCAATTAATTTACCTCAAGTCTTAGTTCCCTCCAAGCCTGTTGTTACTTTGTAAGTCATACCAATTTTAGTCTTTTGCCATTGCATTCTTATAAGATGGAGGAAGAGTGATTCAGGAAATACAATGTATAATTTATGATTACTTTTATCCCTTTTTTAAGTCTATCAGCAGTACTGAGTTAAATGGATATTTTCTCCTTTAGTTTAAAGTTTACAGTAGTAAGTGATCCTATTGAGGACGAAAAGAAAGAATGTCAAGAAGTAGGCTACGCATATCTGGAACTGTGGCCGATGCTGGTATCAGGAAAAGACATCCTAGAGCAAGATCTAGACAGTGAGTCATACTTTTGGTGCTCTCAGTTCTACTTATGTCTAAGGGAATAATCCTAATAATGAATACTTTTGACTTTTAATACATAATTACTACATAGTTGAAGAGACAATTTGGATTGAAACCCCTACTGCTGTTTTTCTAAATCACTCCTCAGTTGTATATCTTCTCCCATATATCTCCTGGCAACTAGCACCTATTATGAATCTCCAGTATTTGAGACAGGGAGATTTTGAAAAGACAGTTTTACTTTCAAGCAAATTTAAACATCAGCCTTTCTGACATCCCTTATCCAATCTGTTCTGAAACTGTCTTATCTACTGTGCATTTCCCCTAACCCATCCAAAATGGTCCTCTTTGACTCTAATAATGTCTTCGTCCCAACATTAAGTGTTCTGAATCTGTCCCTACCTCCACTGTAGAAACTTCAGAACCCTTTTCTCTCCTGAATTACTGCAATAACCTCATAAACTACCTTCCCTGATTTACTCATGCCTCCTTAGAATATATTCCTCAGAGTGGAGTCACTTTTTTGGAACCCAAATAAAACACTGTCATTTCTAATACCATCAATTAAAATCACATTTTTTTACAAGACAAATGGCCTGTTACGATCTAGATCCTGCTTATCAATATAGCTTCATTTCTGCCAAACTTGTTTTCAAACTTGTTTTCCAATCTTGGCACATGCTGTACATGCTTAGAGTATCTTTTACTTTTTGAAGACAAAGGGATTGTCTTCAGAAGGCCTTTTCTGATTCTTCCATTCTGGATGAGGTGCCATGTCTGTGTTCCCAAAGCATCCTGAGTTTTCATCCCAGCACCAGCTATACTATATTGTAATGATTGTTTTCCATCATCTTCCATCAGAATGAGTCCCACTAAAATGGGAGGTAGTAACCTTGTGTAGTATCCCCAGCACCTAATGTGGAAAATAATTTAATATAAAATATTAAGTATTTAAGTGTTTTTCAGTTGAATGATACAGATGTCTGGTGTTTTTTTCCCTTTCCCAACAGTTGTTGGCCCTGAAGATCAGGCTACCCCCATAGGAAAGCTCAAGGTGTCTCTTCAAGCTGCTGCTGCCCTCCAAGCTATTTACAAGGAGATGACTGAAGATTTGTGTTCCTGATGGAACAAGTGCTAGTCCACTCTAAACCCTGAGGGAACCATGGTCAAAAGTCTCTTATAAAGTAACTTGCTCTACTATGAATTTTGTTTACTGTGATATCTTAACCTAATCATGAAAGTTTAGAGGGATAAAAGTTCCTTTTTGTGATACTAGATGGGTAAAGAGAATTATTCTCTATGCCTTAGCACTTTTTTAGGAGAGAAGCAGGCTTGCTTTTAGGAACTGAACTGCAAAAGAATTGTCACAGAAGGTGAATTTATAAAAACAAAACAACAACAACAACAAAAAAAACCACAGTTTATTTATCTTTTAGTTTTTCCAAAATTGAAAATATCAAGTCCTACTGCTAAGGAGAAAATAAACAAACAAATGAACAAAAATCCGAGACCCCTCCCCCCTCTTCTCTTAAAGTCACAGAACACAGAAGGAACTGCAGTGGGACAGGTGGGTGCAGAGAACCAGGAGGGAGAGGATGGCAAGATAAACTCCCCAAATACTTAAAAAGCTGTTCAACAGAAACTGTGATAAATACAGGACAATGCAAGACAAGTAAAAACAAGGAGCAGCAGTGACGAGAGGCTGTGTTGCAGATGTGGCCTCCCTTCCTCTTCTCTTTTCTCATCAGGGTATTCTAGGCCCAAGGCATGACTTGCCCCTTCCAGATCTAAATGTTGACTCCTTTGAGCCTCCTTCTAGATTTCACTAGAAGCAGTACATGAGGCACAGCCATTCTTTCCTCATACATCAGAAAAGAAACAATGGTAATTCTGCTTCCACCATTGTACCATGTGTGAATTTATAAGGAAGATGAAACTGAGCCAGGGAGTATCACTGCTTCTTACGTCTTCCAAGGCAGTAAAAATACCTCAGAATCTGCCTGAGGCAAGAAAGCAGGAAAACTTAGATGGAGATACCAGCCTGATCAGCCTATCTCAAGTTGTATTGCTTACACCATTAGCAAATTCCAAGAACCTTTTCTTGAGTTCTGCAAAGATGTGTCTTAAAGAGACGTGAGGAAGGTCATGGCAGGCGGGTAAGATGGAGGATCGCATCTGCTGGTCAAGAGCCATGGTACAGGCAGCAAAGGTCACCTTGTACCAATGTCTTGGAAATACAGCTTTAAGACATCAAAGAATAAGATGTCAGAAGCCAACAATGTCCTGGCAGAAGGTGACAGGAAGAGAGAGGAATGAAACGGTATTTATTAACAGCGGAAGCCTCTGCCCTTCTTCAAGAACACCTCCTCCCTTGCCATCTGGATGGGGCCATTGGCACGTGTCCTGGTGGGCCTGGAATTCCCCGAGTAGCTTGGTCCACACAAATGGCCCCCTAAACCCATACACAAATGGCAAAACTTCAAAAGGAAAAAAAAAAAAAAAAAAAAGGAAAAAATACAGTTTCTATGTCATGTAAAATTTTCAGGGATTGGCTGTAGGAAGAATGGAGCTGAGGGCCAAAGTTCTGAAGTTACTTCCTCTTTTTCTTGGGAGGCGCAGAGCTGTGTCTGGAACCTCGGTTAGAGCCTCGGCCTGAACTGTGCACAGATGCCTTCCTCTTTCGGCTCATACTTCGACTCTGTTCTTCTTCTTCCTCATAGCGGCTTTCACGGTCGGCTAAACAGAAGAACGAGGCACTAGTTAGCTAGATGTTAGCTTTAGGTATTTAACGCTATTGTACACAGCATGAAATAATGCAGAGAACATACTTTGCAGTCAGACTTAACTTTTAATCTTTTCTCAGTTGCTTATTAGTTGTATGATCTTGGGCAAGTACTTAACCTTTCTGAGCCTTGATTTACTTATAAAATGGAAAACTGTTTTAGGCTTAAAGGTAATCTATGCAAAGGACCTATCACTATGCTTGGGCTATACAGTACAGTAGTATGTAACTTACATTTGGTATTTGGTTTCAGAGTAGTTAAAACTAGTACTACAAAAACATTCTTAACCTGGAAGAGGGCCATAAAGCTAGACTACTATCTGACTTAGATTTGGAAACCAAACAGCCTAATTTTGGAGTCTGACAAGACTATCCTGGCTAAGGACCCACTGAGGGAGCTGAGCAGATGAAAAAATCCTCCAAGTCGGCAGAGTTGTGCCCTGGAGAGTACAGGTGCATTCCAGACCTCATTTGCTCTTCTGGTCAATGACGCTGTAGCTGTGACTCCACATCAGCTTTACACTGTTCTTATGCTACTTTTATCAGGCAAATAATATCTCAAAATACTGAAATTTGTGCCTCAAAAAATAAAACAAAAAAATTTACCTTTTCGGGCTTCTTCCTCCAGTTCATCCCAATCCTTTCCACTCTCTTCTTCACTGCCCAATGATTCCTTGGAATAATCTGGAATAATATTAAGCATGAATTACTAGACTGGAAACGGAATGGAATGATAAAATTATTCCCTTCAAAAGCCTGTAGAAATTGCCTAAGGTTAGGAAGTCATGAACATTTGTCCCTATGAAGACTCACCTGATTCTTCAGCTTCTGATGAATAATCTTCATCACTGTCCTCCTCCTCTTCTTCATAGTCTTCCTCTGAAGGATTAAAAGTCTCATCTTCGATTTCAGACTCGGAATCTCCTTCCTCAGCATCACTCCCCTGGTGAGTTGGAGCATAATACTAAATACTGGGTGTTTTTTTTTTTAACTTACTTCATTAATAACTTAATTAATTCAATCCACTGAGTGCACCAGCATTATTTCTATTTTATATGAAAAATGAAATAAAAAAGACCTAAACCCCTGAGTAACCAAGAGATAAAAAGACTTAATTAAAATTACTAGTAAGATATAATAATTAGATAACTTTTGCAAGACGATTTGAAGTATTTTCTCTGAAAACTAAAAAATTCATTCAAACAGTAGTTTTTGTAATTTCAAAGAAACCTTGTGAGTGGCTACCAATGCCCAATTAATTTATCATTTACCTGTAAAACTAACTTGAAGAAACAATACCAAGTTATGCTCAGAACTTCTCCCATTTGATTGGTCCCTTACGTACTGTTCATATGGCATTCTCCTAACTGCCCAAATGATAATGGGCAACACTATGCATCAGAAAAGAAACCCCACACTCACGCACCTCACCCTCAGGTTCCAGGAAAGACCAGCCACCTTGTTCAAAGAAGCCCTCAGGGTCATCAACAATGGTCTTCATAATTTTAGTCCAATTGAGGGACTGTACTCCTTCTGTGTATTTTAGGTCACAGGAACTAAAGAAAAATAACATCAAAGTAAAAAAAAAATCAATCCTCCATACTCAGCTTTTGGGTGTTTTTTTTTTTTTTTTGGTTTTGGCCATGCCAAAAGAGCAGAGTCTTAACCACTGGACCACCAGGGAAATCCCACCTCTATACTTTGTGAGAACATCCAGTGTCATGTTGGTCATTAGCATCGTGGAAGAGCAGTACCCTTTTCACTGCCAAAGAGCTGATATCTGGTCTCCCAGAGCACTAGCGCTCACGACAGAACCCCATTAAAAAAAAAAATTACTTAACATGCCTTGTGTTAAGAAATGTTCAAATAACATTTATCCACTTCTGTTGAGGTGAACAATCAATATGGGTGGGGGAAAAAAAGAAAAGCAGAACACAGTAATGGTAAGGGCCATAAGAAGAAACCGTTAGCATAAAACCTGAGCATGTGCTTAGTTACTCAGTCGTGTTAGACTCTTTGCAACCCCATGGACTGTAGCCCGCCAGGCTCCCCTGTCTATGAGGATTCTCCAGGCAGGAAAACTGGAGTGGGTTGCCATGCCCTCCTCCAGGGGATTTTCCCAACCCAGGGATCAAACCCAGGTCTCCCACGTAGCAGGCAAATTCTTTACCATCTGCGCCACCAGGGAAGCCATAAAACCAGAGATTCCAGCATAAATCCTTTATGGGCACAGTCATATACACTGACGCTTTTGCTTCTAGCTATGATGGAAGTGACAAGGATTAGATTTACCTTTTCACCCAAACAACCAGAAAACTGAACAAAGTATGGAACAACAGTTTTCAAACACTAGATACTAAGCAGCACTAGACTAAAATCCCAATGGAATGAACAGCAACGGGAATGGTTAAATAAGTAAGACTTTCTCCTCCTCATTTTGTAAATTCAGGAATAGCTGTTTTGAAGCCAAAATAATGACAACTGTGGAATTCATAGCATATTAAAAGCAAAATGTATGGTAATAATAACAGAAAGGATAGAAGAAGAAAAATGGAAGCATAAGAACCTTCTAACAGACATGGTCTATTATCTGAATGCAGACTCTGACAAGTTAGAGGTGTAGCTCATCAGCAAACTAGGAAGATGATTGTAAAGAAGAAAAGCTTATCTTTGACAAAGGAGGCAGAAACATACAATGGAGAAAGGACAATCTCTAACAAGTGGTGCTAGGAAAACTGGTCAACCACCTGTAAAAGAATGAAACTAGAACACTTTCTAACACCATGCACAAAAGTAAACTCAAAATGGATTAAAGATCTAAATGTAAGACCAGAAACTATAAAACTCCTAGAGGAAAACATAAGCAGAACACTCTCTGACATAAATCATAGTAAGATCCTCTATGAACTTCCAGAGTAATGGAAATAAAAGCAAAAATAAACAAATGGGACCTAATTAAAAGCTTTTGCACATGAAGAAAACTATAAGCAAGGTGAAAAGACAGCCTTCAGAATGGGAGAAAATAATAGCAAATGAAACAACCAACAAAGAATTAATCTCCAAAATATACAAGCAGCTCATGCAGCTTAATACCAGAAAAATAAGTGACCCAATCAAAAAATGGACCAAAGAACTAAACAGACATTTCTCCAAAGAAGACATACAGATGGCTAACAAACACATGAAAGACACCCAACATCACTCATTATCAGAGAAATGCAAATCAAAACCACAGTGAGGTACCATCTCATGCTGGTCAGAATAGCTGCCATCAAAAAGCGTACAAACGATAAAGGCTGGAGGGTGTGGAGGAAAGGGAACGCTCTTAGACTGTTGGTGGGAATGCAAACTAGTACAGCCACTATGGAAAACAGTGTGGAGATTCCTTAAAAAACGAAATAGAACTGCCATATGACCCAGCAATCCCACTGCTGGGCATATATACTGAAGAAACCAGAATTGAAAGAGACACGTGTACCCCAATAACTCTTTATCAGCTATTAAAAAGAATGCATCTGAGTCAGTTCTAATGAGGTGAATGAAACTGGAGCCTATTGTACAGAGTGAAGTAAGTCAGAAAGAAAAACACCAATACAGTATATTAACACATATATATGGACTTTAGAAAGATAGTAATGACAACCCTATATGCAAGACAGCAAGAGAGACACAGATTAAAAGGTAGACATTCTCAGAATGGATTAAAAAAAAGCCAAGGCATGAATGCAACCTCAATGTCCACCGACAGAGGAATAGACAAAGAAAATGTGGTACATACATACAATGGAATATCTCAGCCATTAAAAAGAATGAAATAATGCCATTTGCAGCAACATGGATGCAACCAGAGATTGTCATACTGAGTGAAGCAAGTCAGAAAAGGAAATATCATATAACATCCCTTTATATGTGGAATCTAAAAAGACACGATACAGATGAACTTACAAAACAGACTCACAGACTTAACAGAACAAACTTATTATGGCTGCCATAATAAGTTATGGATAGTTAGGGAGTTTGGGATAGACATGTACACATTGCTGTATTTAAAATAGATAACCAACAAGGACCTACCATATAGCACATGGAACTCTGCCCAGTATTATATGGCCACCTATATGGGAGGGGAGTTCTGCAGTTGAATGGATACATGTATATATATATATGGCTGAATCCCTTTGCTGTTCACCTGAAACTACTACAACATTGTAAATTGGCTATACCCTGATACAAAGTAAAAAATTAATAAAGCTACAAGTCTGTAGTAATATCATACTATGTAGATTTCAAAACAAGGACTATTACTAGAAAAAGAAAGGACATTTCATAACGATGGAGAATAAAATTCAATAAAAATTGATAAACCTCTAGACTGACCAACAAAAAGAGCAAACTATTAATATTAGGAACGAAAGGGGTAAAAGTATTGCACAAACACTAGAGTTGACAGCTTCGACAAAATAAACCAGTTTGTTGAAAGATACAAGTTGAATTTATGTAGAATAGTCAAAATAATAATAGCCAACTTTGAAAAGGAACAAAATGGGAGGACTTACACGACCTAATTTCAGGATTCATTATAAAGCTACAGTATTCACTACAGGGTCAGTGTAAGAACACACACAAACCAATGGAGCAGAAAACACGATCCAGAAACAGCCTCTCCTACACGTTCTTTTTTTAAACAAACATGCCAAGTAATTCAATGGGTAAGGAATAATCTTTTCAAAAAATGATAACTAGAATAACTGGCTACATATACACAAAGTACAAACCTTCATCCTTACACCACAGTAAAAAAAAAATTAACTCAAAATGGATCACAGATATAAATATAAGACCTAAACCTATGGACCTCTAGAAAAGTTTTATGACTTTGGGTTAGGCAAAATTTATCACATAAAGCCATAAAAAGCAGAAATTACAAAAGAAAAAGTTGATTAAACATCTTTCATGGAAGATTTACACTTTTGATCTTCAAATGATATTTTAAGAAAATGAAAAGACATAGAAACTACTGGAAGAAAATATATGCAAAATGTGTTTTAGGAGGGACTTTATTTAGCCTAAAAAATTCTTAAAATTCAGTAGTAAAGCAATCTGATTCTTAACATGGGCAAGAAACATGAATATACTTCATCAAAGTATAGAATGACACACAGCATATGAAAAAATGCTCAAAATCAACGGTAATCTTGGAAACGCAAACTGAAAGCACAATGAGAAAGCCGCCCACCACAATGGCCAATAATGAAAAGACTGATAACACCAGTGTTGGTGAGGATGTGGAGCAGCTACAATTCTCACATACTACACGTTTTCCAGCCACTCTGGCAAAGGATTTGGTAGTTTCTTATAAAGCTAAACATATACTTAACCATAAACCATGACACAGCAATCCCACTCTTAGGTCTTTATCCAAGAGAAATGAAAACGTATGTCCATACAAAGACCTGTACATAGTGTTTATAACAGCTATTCCTAAGAGTCCCCAAAGGGAAACAATCCTAATGTCTATTAACTGGTAGATGGATAAATAAAGCAGGGACTCTCCAGACAATGGGGAACTCCTCTGTAATAAAAAGGAGTATGCTAATGATGTGCACAACAACTTGAGTAAATTTCAAAAGCATTATGCCAAGTGAAAGATAAAAAAAGGTATAAAACACTACACACTTGTATAATTGCATTTATGTGCAATTCTAGATGAAGCAAACTGTACAGTGACAGAAACCAGTGGCAAGGTTGAAGGGAGAGGACTGACTCTGAAAGGGTTCGAGGACTTTGGGGGGTAAAGGAAACGTTCCATATCCCCATTATGATGGTAGATACAAGACTATATACATTTGTTACAATTCATCAAATCATATACTTAAATTGATGAATTTTATTACACGTAAATTGTACCTCAATAAAGAGGATTTTAAAAAATCATACAGGGGCTTCCCTGGTGGCTCAGTGGTAAAGAATCTGCCCGCCAATGCAGGAGACACGAGTTCAGTCCCTCATCCAGCAAGATCCCACATGCTGTGGAGCAAGTAAGCCCATGCACTACGACTACTGGGCCTGCACTCTAGAGCATGGAAGCCCAACTGCTGAAGCCCAGGCGGGCTCCGGAGTAAGAGAAGCCACCACGAGAAGGCTGCACACCTCAACTAGAGTAGTCTCCACTCTGTGAAACTAGAGAAAAACCTGTGCAGTAACGAAGACCTAGCACAGCCAAAAAGAGTCACATAAATCTATAAATATTTTTGATACCATGTTACTTACCTGCAAATGTTTTCAAGGAAAACCCTCATGGAAACTATAAAGTTGGATCTTTCTCACAGGCTATTTTTAAGCTCTCTCAACCATTTCTTAAGAGAAGTTTTGTATTTGCAGTGCCTCCCCCTACAGATAATTGGAAGGAGGAAGCAGGGCAGAGCAAACTATACTCATGGCCACACATACCTCACACTTTTCCCACAAAGTGACATCTCCCTCTTTATTGGGGTTCTGGCATATCTAATGAGGAATTCTTTTAGCTGAAGTGTAAGTATGTGAAAGGTAAAAGCTAAAATAAATATATATTGTATCTCATATTTTAGTAAAAGCAGAGAACTAGTAAGAAATTTGATACATCCATTAAGTAGTCAAAAAAGATCTCAGACTCTGATTTTCAGTGGCGCTAGCGGTAAAAAATCCACCTGCCAATGCAGGAGACCTAAGAGACACAGGTTCGATTCCTGGGTTGGGATGATCCCCTGGAGGAGGGCATGGCAACCCACTCCAGTGTTCTTGCCTGGACAATCCTATGAACAGAGGGGCCTGCTGGGCTATAGTCCATAGGGTTGCAGAGTCAGACATGACTGAAGCGACTTAGCATGAACACACAGCCAGTGAAGATAATGCAGGGGCTAAAGCCACCCTTTGGCAGCCAATGACTTAAGCAGAGAGTGGTTGTTCAGTTAATACTAGTTCATTTGAAACTTAGTTGATCAACAACAGTGTTAAGCATATGCAAGGTCACATGCAGCCTCTTCTGTATCATATGAACTTTGAGTACTCTCCATTGAAAGAAGGCAGTCTTAGGCAGAGACTTAGACTCTTGAGCTAGGAGGAGAGCCCAGAGATCTTGCCCTTAATTCAGTTATTCTAACCCAGTGCAGAAACTGAGGAAGAACTAGAAGAGCCTCTTGATGAAAGTGAAAGAGGAGAGTGAAAAAGTTGGCTTAAAACTCAACATTCAGAAAACTAAGATCATGGCATCTGGTCCCATCACTTCATGGCAAATAGATGGAGAAACGGTGGAAACAGTGACAGACTTTGTTTTCTTGGGTGCCAAAATCACTGCAGGTGGTGACTGCAGCCATGAAATTAAAAGATCCTTGCTCCTTGGAAGACAAGCTATGACCAACCTAGACAGCATATTAAAAAGCAGAGATATTACTTTGTCAACAAAGGTCCATCTAGTCAAAGCTATGGTTTTTCCAGCAGTCACTTATGGATGTCGAGAGTTGGACTATAAAGCAAGCTGAGTGCCAAAGAATTGATACTTTTGAACTGTGGTGTTGGAAAAGACTGTTGAGAGTCCTTTGAACTGCAAGGAGATCCAACCAGTCCATCCTAAAGGAAATCAACCCTGAATATTCATTGGAATGACTGATCCAGAAGCTGAAACTCCAATACTTTGGCCACCTGATGCAAAGAACTGACTCACTGGAAGAGACTCTGATGCTGGGAAAGATTGAAGGCAGAAGGGGACAACAGGGGATGAGATGGTTGGATGGCATCACCGACTTGATGGACATGAGTTTGAGCAAGCTCCGGGGGTTGGTGATGGACAAGGAAGCCTGGTGTGCTGCAGTCCACGGGGTCGCAAAGAGTCGGACACGACTGAGCGACTGAACTGAACTGACTGAACCCTGTGCATTTGCTCTCCTCCCCCTGCCTCTGCTCCAAAGCTTGATATGTGCTGAATACATGGGTTGCAAGGAGTTGGACAGGACTGAAGTGACTTCACTCACATGCATGTATGAACTACTGTTGGGTATTCAGGAAAAAGTGGCTCTATGTCTAACAGATCCCAAATTTTCAAGTCCTGGTTGGTAACAACCCAAAGGCAGTTTCATTAAGTATACCAACAGATTTTACATATAACATACCACATTCATATTCTAGAAAACTGTGTTAGTAGGACAGGAGATTGCTGGCAGGTTTACTTACTTTAACCATTCCTTGATGGGGTCAAGAGAGGCAACAGGAATCGCATTGATCATTGTCACTTTCTTGCTGTAGTCCTTGTAGACGATCACCATGTCAAAGTTCTTCAGGTGAAACTGGACTCGCTCAAAGTGAATCAGCTCCACTTCATCCAACGTTACCACAAAAGGTGGCTGTCAGGGAAGAAAGGAACTATTTTCATAAAAATACTTCCCACAAAACACTAGCATTTTCAAATGCTTTCAGGATCTAAAAACTACCACACAAAGGATAACTAAACTGTTTTTTGTTTGTTTTTTGGGGGCAAAGACTAAAAATGATAAAACGTACCAAGAAGCCCGTGTTAAAGGATCTGCAAGATTGAAAGCCTCCCTCAGGGAGAATTCATTTAAGGAAACTATGCAAAGAAACTGTCTCTAAAAACTAAAGAGACTTTTAAAGAATCATTTGTTTAATTTTTATACCCAAGGTAAGTAAATATAAAAAATTAAAATACTAGGATATAATAAGGATTTAGTTTTCAAAACATCTACACTCTTGCTTTCTTTTCTCTAACAATTTTCTTCCTAAAAAGAGGTCAGAAACACTCACCCATTCTGTAGCATTTACCAGCGCACTACTAGTAGGCTGAAGGAGGCAGGTACTCCTATAGGGAGCACCATTAAATCTGAAAGACAGTAAGAGACTCACATAAGATGGGGTTCACTGCAAGAGAAACTGCTGCCGTCCCAGCAGGCTTCTCTCCTTTCCCATTCCAAACAAATCTCCAGCACACTTGCTGGAGACGCACTTCCAGAGAGAGCCTCTCAGTCTTAGCTATTCACCCAGCCCTTGAACATTTCCAAGAGATAATGGATGTCCATAGGAAAAAGAACATGATATGTTAGCTAAGTTATTATTAAAGGAAGAATAACTAATTTTTCTGAAGGCCAAAAAGAAGATGACACATTACCCCAAGTCCCTAAAAGGCACTTCAAATTCCAGTTCCTCCTTGGTTAGAGCCTCTACTTTTTCAATGAAATTTTTAAAGGCTGTTTTCAGTTTGTGCCTCATTTCTCTTTCCATCTGTAGAAGAAATACCAAGTAACTATAGTTATCACTTTCTTATTAATAGTAATCCCTTCAAAAACCATGAAGTGCTTTTGTAGTCCTGAATTCTGTTAACTATGATACTAACATGGATACTTTATTACAGGCTGCTAAAATTAATTGTCGAGTTATGCCTATGAATTAAGTCTAATTCATAGTCAACATACTACACCATCCCAGCAGATACTTGAGAAGTTCTACATAGTTTCTGGAGTGGTTTATAAAATATATAACAATTATTGAGCTCAGATCTGGGCTGAATCCTTGCTCATGCTCAGTCGCTTTAGTCGTGTCCAACTCTATGCTTCTAAGCTCCTCTGTCCATGGGATTCTCCAGGCAGGAATACTGAGTGGGTTGCCATGCCCTTGTCCAGGGGATCTTCCCAACCCAGGAATCGAACTCACATCTCCTGTGTCTCCTGCATTGCAGGAGATTCCTTTACTGCTGAGACACCATGAAAGCCTGAATCCTACCTCCCTACCCTACAAATAAAATACCAAATCTCACCTGCTCAGCATAGAGATCATCTCGGTCATGCATATGCTGATGTTTCCCCAAGTCTGTGGTGATCTCCCCGACTTCTGTGTAGAACTGCACATCTGTATGCCGCTTCTTCCCAAACATGATGGCATTCTAAAGACCGAAAGTAGAAAGAACAAGAAATTTTAAGACTTATTTCGCAAAGAAGTCTACACAGGCAAAATAACAACAAAACATGAAAAAATTAAAATATCTATGCTAGAAATCATAACATTTATGTAAGAATAGTTAAACCACTCCAGGTGTCATCATAAATAATGACATTTGGGAATATAAAAGAGTATAAATTTTTTAAAGTTTTCCTACTTATTAGAATGGACTTTGGAGATTATGTTGATAATTGTCTAAAGCAAAAACTTTCTATTTCAGAAACAGGAATGTGGAACAGACCTATATGTATTGGAGATCATTATGTATCACACCAAGGAACAAACATGATTAGCATCTTTGAGATGTCAGGCACTGGGGGCTTTATAATGATCTTATGTGACAGGTGATATTCTTCATCACTATTTTAAAAGAAACACTGTGATAGTAAGATCTTGCCCAAGAGCTCACAGCTAGCTGATAAAGATATACCTTGAGGTGAAAGTGCAAGACAATAATCATTTCCCCATCACATGGCTGGAATAAAGCATGCTTGATGTTATTGTACAAAATATCCACTTTGTCTCCTCGGACAGACGTGAAGCGAAAACCTAGGTGGGGGGAATGGAGGAAGCAGCTAAGTATCAAGGTACATCATCAGGTTAGCCCAAAAGGTACTGAATCTTTTCTGGTTGATTTGAACAGGGTCAGAGGGAATGCCAACAAGGTACAGAGCTTTCCTTTCCTTCTGGCCACAGAGCATGTCAAAGTAGACTCCTCCCAGCACTTCCTACTATGTTATCTGGTCTGTCATTGCTACAGATGTGCCTCCAAAGACAAAGCCCAGGCACACGAGAGATCATCCATACCATTGACATGGGCCTCCAGTGAGCCTTGCATCCTCTTTTGGGCAATGTTCGGGCGAATGTACAGATCTTTCAGTTTGGGATTACTCCGGTTTAGATTGATCACCAGTGAATCTTGTTTCACAATGCCCTAAGCAGAATGAAAATCAACGTGAATTCCCACAGCTCTTTCTATGCCCCCAAACCTTCATGTGTCCTTTGGCACAAAGGCACTTTGCTGTTGTTCCGGCTCACCTCCTTCTCTTTCTCTTCCGCTTCCCGAGTCTTGTAACGCTTCTGCACTTCTTTTATAATTCGGAAAGCGTTCTGAAGGTTCAAGGCTGGAACTGTCTGTTCTCCAGGTGCCTTCATATTTGAAGCTCGGTATGTACTACAGAAAAGGGGGAGCACTTATGTAATTTCTTTATCATGCCAGGTAACCCACACCCATTACTGTGTGTTACAACTGGCTTAATACCTTTTAGGAGAAAAAGGTACCACTGAATGCTGAAATAATGTCTGGAAAGATGAAAAAATCCTTCCTCTCTCTTAAACAGATGTTATAGCTAATCCACTGAGTGTGGGAGTCATACTTATATTTCAAATTCTGCATAAACTTCCCCAAATGATCCTATTTCACTTCAAGAATAAACAGACTCCAATGCAGCACACATCTGATATTTTATCAACAAATATGTCAAGTGAGAATAAAATATCTTTATGAGGATTTAAATTAGGTTCCAACCTCAAAACAGTACAAGGTTAGTAAGGTGATCCTCCTAATCAAGTACCACTGAGGAAGGTGCCACCATTCACTAGGGTGCAGGAGGACACGCACTCTGGGTTTCTGAGGGTACTGCTCCGACCAGCAGGGATTTGGGGGTGGTTGTTTCCCTGGAACTCACATTTCCTTGACAAAAGTGGCTTCTGGGTTGGGAAAGATGTTGCCCTCATTTCTGCCCAGAGCACTGCCTGGGCAATAAAAGTTGATTCGCAAGTAAGTATAATCTCCTTCCACAGACATACTTATATTCTGTTCAAAGAAATGAAAAGCATTAGCAAAGAAACCAAACAGATTTCTTTCCTAGATGAAGGTAAGTAGCTATAGACATGCTAAAATTAAGTTAGTAGTTACAAACTGACAGCTAAACCTAGCCTGTAATCCTTACTCTAAAACTAATAAGCTACATATTTAGCTTACTTTTTTATATGACCAAATGTGTGTTTCTAAAAGAATCACTGAGTTCCTAAAGTTCTTTTCCAGTGCCATGTTTATGACAACAGGTTACAAAGTTCTTCAAGTTCAAAGAGAAACAAGCAAAGTATGATTATAGACTAGGTCATTTAACTTTCTCCAAAGCGCAAACGGGAAAGGAAGGAAAATGACAGCAGGAGATTAGGGAGTGGGGTGGGGAGTCTGGAACATGGGAAAGGCAGAGTCAGGAGGAGCACAGAATAGCAGAGACATGCAGTCAGGACAGCCATCTATGGTAAGCACAATTATTTTAAGGAATTATTCGAATGAAGCCTGATTCAATGTCAGTACCTTGATTGTGGCAATGTGAAAAGGTGTCGCAATGCCAAACACAGGCATTATTACAGTCTCGTATTTTTTATCAATATAGATCTTCATTTCCCTTATGTGTGGTTCCTTAGGCATCAAAGATGGGTTTTTATAGGACACATTAGATTTACGAGCTCTGGAGTGGGAATAAAAAAATGTTCTTGAGAAATTTCTGCAAATCACATATAACCCTAAGACAATCTCACTACTCCATGCAAACTCTTACTTCTGAATCTGCTGTTCCCCTTTCTGTTCAGTTAATCGCCTCTTTGCTTCCTCATTGAGTTGAGCTGCCAGTTCTTTTTGATGGGCTCTTCGCTTCTCTTCTGCAGTCATCTCATTCTAAAGAAGGGAAAACTGAAGTTATCAGGACCTGTGAACCGTGACAAACAGGAAATTGAAGTAGTTTTCAAACAGTAAACGTACTCGTGTTCTTTCTGTAAGTAAAGCTGCTCTGGAACCTCTTCCCAACAGGTCCTCAGCTTCATCTTTCTCCTCTTCCTCTTCTTCCTCATCCTCATTCTATGGGGGAGGGGGTGGAAATCATCATCAGAAATTCAAGTCTTAATTATTTTAGCCATTATTGCTTACTTTTTCATTGTAGCAAACTTTTCACCACTCATTTTTATCTTCTTCTTACCTTTAGAAAAATCCCTACGTTCTTCACTTTCTTCTTCACAGAAGTGAGAACGGTGGCTGGGCCATCCTGGAATACAAAGAGCAAGTGAGACATCTCTAAGAGCATTTAAATGATATACTTTCACTTTCGAACCCAGTAACTAGCTGGGCCATGCTTTGAATCTTCTGGCACTAAAAAAATCTTTGACAACACATAAAACCAGTTATCTTCCCAAATGCACATCAGGAACTGCAATTTGGGAGGCAACAATGGGATAATGAGTAAGAATACTGGCTTGATTTGAAACCTGGCTCACTCACTTTTGAGCTCTGTGACATCTGGCAAGGTACATATACTTTTTTGTGCCTCAGTTGCTTTATCTACATATTTGGATAAGAGTAACTACTTCATAGAATTATTATAAGGATTCAATGAATTAATGTATAAATGTGTTCATATAAGAACACTGAAATATTTACTACCATTAAGAATCAACGGGGGCTCTGTGACGATATAGAAGGGTGGGATGGGGAAACAGATGGGAGGGAGGGGACCGGATGTACCTATGGCTGATTCTTGTTGATGTTTGACAGAAAACAACAAAGTTCTGTAAAGCAATTATCCTTCTATTTAAAAATAAAGTGGCAAAAAAATAAATAAAATCAGTTCCTGCTAAGTTAAAGAAACCAGTCACAAATAACCCCTAAATACTCAGAAAAGGCAAATCCTTAGAAAAAGAAAAGTCACTGCCTAGGCCTGGGAGGGAAATGAGGAGTGACTGCTAATGGGCACAGGGTTTCTTTCTGAGGTGATAAAAATGTTCTAAAACTAGACTATGGTGACAGTTGCATTAACTGTAAAGATACTAAAAGTCACAATTGTACACTTTAATTGCATGGTATATAAACTGTTAAAGCCATTACAAAAGAAAAAAAAAATCAGCTCTGTTATAGAATCAGTTCCTGATAGTATCATAATCAAGGTTCAAGCCACAATGTGATAGAGTTTGTTTAAACAATCTGTATTCCTGGCTGTACTAGGTCAGGCTTTCATAGGCATCTCTAATTCCTCTTAGCTAGTATTTAACAAATGATAAAAAGAAAAAACACCACATAACATAGATAAGCAATAAACAGTATATAAGGATTTACTATGTAGCACACGGAACTATACTCAGTATCTTCTAATAATTTAAAATGGAAAATAATATGAAAAAATATATATATAAATATAAAAAACTGAATCATTCTGCTATACACCTGAAACTAACATGATATTGTAAATCAACTATTTGTTCTTGTTCAGTCCCTCAGTCATGTCTGACTCTTTGTGACCCCATGGACTGCAGCAGCCAGGTTTCCCTGTCCTTCACCATCTCCTGGAGCTTGCTCAAACTCATAATCATTGAGTTGGTGATACCATCCAACTATCTTGTCCTCTGTTGTCTCCTCCTCCTCCTGCCTTCAATCTTTCTCAGCATCAGGGTCTTTTCCAGTAAGTTGGATCTTTGCATCAGGTGGCCAAAGTATTGCAGCTTCAGCATTAGTCCTTCTAATGAATAGTCAGGATTGATTTCCTTTAGAATAGACTGGTTTGACCTACTTGCAGTCCAAGGGATTCTCAAGAATCTTCAACACCACAGTTTGAAAGCATCAATTCTTCAGCACTCAGCCTTTGTTATGGCCCAACTCTCACATCCATACATGACTACTGGAAAAATCAACTACACTTTCATTTAAAAAAAAGGGAGGGGGAACCATAGGGTTAAAAATGCACTTCAATATTCAATTCATGAAAGAAGCAATATATACCTCATCCACAAGCACTGTGTCTCCAATGAACAGGGCATAGGTTTTCTCTTCTGGTTTTTTCCCTTCCTTGTTAGTCAAATCTGAGAATCCCAAATTGATGCTGAAAACCATCCCTAAACCAGCAAAACAGGAATCAGTGAATGACTGTGCAAGTTTGAAGTGTGATTTTATACAGAATAGAGGGAGATGAAACTAAGGTAAAGTATTTTAAAAGGTATTTTTCTAATGTATGCATGTAAAACTCACCTTTCTTTAGTTTGTACTGATTTTTACTATTAATTACTAAAGAACCTTCACGGAATTCAATGCCCATTCCAAACCTAAAAAAGAAATGAAGGAAACTTCAACAATAGGCTAAAAGGCCTCTAACCTGAGCCAGGTACACGATATCCTATTTTGATTTTCAAGGTAAGGCAGGCAAACAAGCTGAGTAATTTGCCACTACTGATGAGTTGTTAAAGGGTACACTACCAAGAATGTATAACAACTGGAATAAGAGATAACTTCTAGTAGAATGTTGATAAATGGATTTACTAAGTCTCTAAGGCCAAAACTTGGTATAGGTCAATGTATTTCCTTTTGTCCATCACAGAAGTCCAGAAATAAACAATATATCCCAACTAGCTTCATCTAAGGAGCCTGCCTAGAGCTTTTGTTTCTCAAATGTCTTCAGTTCTATAATATGTTAGTAGTATATCTAGGTGTTCAATGATCAAATACACTTGAGAAACACTGGAGAAAAAAAAAAAAGTTAAGAATTTAAATAGCTGGATATCTCAGAGTACTCATTTTGCAAATATGAATTGAGTTGTTCTAAGAGAGGAAATATTGTATATAATGTCTCTTCACATTTGTAATTTAAGCCTGAAACATCTACAACATTGGTCTGAAAACATCTCCATGAACTTACATACCTTCTCTGATAACATCATGTGTCTGGCACACAGTTATGTTGAATAGTCCACAAACATTGGTTGAATCACCATGACTGCCAGTCATGAAAACTGACACAGTGACAATGTATATCACAGCATCTTACCCTAGGTTTTTGGTAATTTTGTTCAGCAGCTCTGGCTTCTGCTTTTTAACCACATCCATGACAGCATTATACACATCACATATCTTCACGCCTAATGACAAGACAGATGGGACATTAAAGTATCTTTCAGGAAAAAACCACAAATCACATTTTTAAAATCAACATTATTTTTACTTGTTACGTCACCTAAAGCAGGGTTTCTCAAAACACACAATAAGGAATACAGTTGCAGGGCTGGCAGGGCTTAGAAATGTGCATTTTAAAAAACAATCCACCCAGTCATTCTTTAATTACACTGAGAATCACTCCACGGGGACTGTGGAACCCTAGCTGGTCTCAGTGAAATAATTTAAGAGTTGATAAATAGCATTACATTAAATTTACTACACATTTTGAAGAACAAGACTACTGAACAGGTGAATTACTGTTGGAAAAATGCTGGACATAATTTTTCAAGGTTTAGGATATGAATATGTATTTCAAGCCAGAGTAGTTCAAATACAGTAGCCTCAGAGAAGTTTTTATTCTCATTGAACAACCTAGGACTATGGATTGCCAGTTGGATTTCTCAAGACTGACCTGAGGTATCAGGAGGGAATGCTGTCTGGAAGCTCTGGGAAACTTTAAGTGGGCTTACAAAGTTGTTTAAAAGCGGCAAACATAAAGTCCCATTTAAATGGGAGTGAGGAGTCTCATGGCAAAAGAGGTGCAAAATGCTCTCCTTTTAAGTAGACAGTAGCTTGCTTGTCTATGGGGTCGCACAGAGTGGACACGACTGAAGTGACTTAGCAGCAGCAGCAGCAGCTTGCTTAGCAGGGTTGCCATTAGTTCTGCTCTCAAACTAAGATTCCTGGTATTCATTCAATATAGGATTAACATTACATAGTCTGTTGGGAGAGATACTACTTCTCAGAACTTTCTAAAGAAAAGTAGTAAGAGCATGGTATTTTATGAAGATCTGAACAAAGAGTCCTAACCAGTCAGAGAGGTTTCTGTAAACATCAATATAAAACCACAGTAACCATTCCTGCATAAACGAAAAGTACATTGAAGAACTAAATGCTAGGATGATTGGAAGTTAGTAAAATCTAATTCTATTTACAGTACAACAGCCTCAGGGATAAACAGTCCCACGAATGCTACATTTTTGTTACATAATTTCTAAACCTTATCTAAGGCACACATTACCATGTCTTAGTTCCTTTAGCAGCTCCTCTTGCAGCTGAAGCAAAAAGTTGTAATTTTCTTGAACCTCCTGAGAAGGATCAACCATCAAAGTGCGAACAAGGTTGGAGCAGTAAGATTTGAAGCGAATACCCATGGCACAGGTAATGGCCCCAAAATGCATATGATTCTTGTCACTAGAGACCAAAGGGAGAAAGCATCTCATTACACAAACTTGTGAAGTCCCTAGCATACCTACCATACACATCTGTAATCACAATTTTGACCTGCTAAATCCCAAAGCTGAAGCAGAAAAAATGACCTAAACTTTTTTTTTTTAAAAACCAAGTCAGTTTATAAAGGCTCTGGAAAGTTGTTCCCAAATACGCAAGTTATACTGAATTTTATGCATTATAATCTAACAGTATGATGGTAAGCCATCACCTTTCCACCAGGCCCGATGAATAGCATTCTTTACAGTATTTTTAAAAATTAGAAGGGGAATAATTATGATATACCTAGCAAGATTTTTATTTTTTAAACATGTTTTGCATTTTTTTCTTGTCATTTTTAATCATCTGGAAAATGCTTACAATCAAATACTCAAGTAAGAAATGAATAACTATGTGAAATAAAATTAAATTATACATAGAATAAGACAAGAAGATAATGCAGGAGGCAGGCTAATGGTTATTTTTTTTCTTCCTATTTTTTTGAATCCCAGAATGAGTCTAAGAAAAAACAGGCCAAAGGCTGAAGTGCTCTGGTTGTTTATATTTTGAAATTCTCATACTCACCTCACCACACTGAACTTGAGGTTATAGTTGCCACCACTCTGAATGATAGGAGGGTAACACATTTCCACAGTAGAAGGGTCTGCCCCAGCTAGGTATTTTTTCTCTTCTATGGCCTTTTCCACAGACTCAGCCAATTTGCTGTGTCTAACTTTCTATAAAAAATACCCAGAAATAAAACAATATTTACTATAGGGTGGCAGAAGGGTGTTGGGTTTTTGGACATGACCATTTGAAGACAACATATGTCCTGATATCATATAGGATGCCAAAGAAGTCTTATGAAGTGGTTTATGCACCAGATAACACACTGGTGTACACGCAAAAGCAAATTTAGAGAAATGTGTGCAATTTGCAGCTATTCAAAGAATTCTCAAGTGACATACTGGGTAAGCTCCAGAAACTACAGTGGACGTTTATAGTTATTCTCAAAGAGAGCTGGCCACCAACTTAACTACCAGAGGAAGCTGAACACAACCTAAAAAACACTGCATGGGACGGACTGACTTCATTAAAAGAGTAAAAAGACACTCCCACCCCCAATTTACCTCATCTGCATCAACTATTTCCATGACTCTTTCCTTGAAGAATTTGTTGAAGACCTCAGAGGTGATGCTAGCTGCTTTCTTCATTAGATTGAGCTCTCCATCCTCCTTTACAGCAATGGTATAGGCCACAACTGCACTGATGTCTATCTGCAGTCAAAGGGATAAACAGTTCCTAACATGCAGACACAGAACTGCTAAAGAAATCTCTCCCCCCCAGTTCAAATATTATCAGTGACTATGTCTGGTTATTTAGCAAACTACTCATCAGCAGTTTGCAGAATATCTAAATATTCTCTTCTTGGATTGAATAAACATCTGAAAGAACTCTTTACCAGGTCATTGGTGTATTCTAAGAGGCAATGAATTAACATATTGTTTAAAGTGTAAATGTAAATGCCTCTCTTGAGATTTCCATAAAGGCTGAAGGAGGTAGAAAGAAAAGAAAACTTTTTTGGACAAGAGATTTTCCTCAATTTCCCTCTGGAGTAGCTGAACTGTCTCCTGAATGCCTCACTCCTAACTGAAAAGTGAACTGGTTTACCACTCAGCCACAGGAACTGAAAATGGAAATGTGAATGAATATACAGCTTTCTCAAAACAAAGTCTCTGCACTATCAGTTGTGAAAGCCCCTCACAATTTTGTCTTCTCAACTCTCAATGTGCTTTTTTCCAGAATATTCTTACTTTGTCAAAGCCCTCTTTGTTGAGGCAGTCATTCCAGCTCTTCATGAACTCTCCTGGAAATTTGTCTTTGCTGAACACTCCAATCTTCTTGCCATTCTTGCTTTCTTTAATGGCTTCAATCATTTTGTCAAAGCTACTCTTGTTACTTTCATTCTGTCAGTGCCACAGGGAGAAAAAGGGGGTTTAGTTTAAGAATTAGACATCTATGTTCTACTAGTACTAGGTAGAGAATATTCTAAACTATGGAAAGAAATAAATTCTATCTCCCCTTTCCTACCTATTTCCTTAGGGAAAACTGTAGTATACCAAAAGGTTACACAAAATTTCTTTGGATATATTTATATGCTTAAGTGAAGTGCCACATAAGCTGAGAAGACTATTCTTTACTTCAGGAAGAGCTAAGAAACTGAAATACAAAGGTGAACAACATTCTGAAAAGAAATCTTTGTCAGGTGGGCAATATAATAAAAAAAGATTACATTTGATAAAAATCGGAAATGAGGTATACGTTTCCTTAAGGATATTTAAAGATTTTTGTTCTAGTTAAGATACTAAGAGACAGCAAAAGAGACACAGAGAGGGAAGGGGGATGATTTGGGAGAATGGCATTAAAACATGTATAATATCATATAAGAAACGAATTGCCAGTCCAGGTTAGATGCAGGATACAGGAAGCTTGGGGCTGGTGCACTGCGATGACCCAGAGGGATGGTATGGGGAGGGGGGTTCAGGATGGGGAACACGTGTACACCCGTGGCGGATGCATGTTGATGTATGGCAAAACCAATACAATATTGTAAAGTAAAAAAAATAATAATAATAAAAAAAAGATACTAAGAGAAGTAGCCTCAAGAATGGATAAAGTTAGTATTCACCGTAATTTCATTACCCATTTGTGTTACTGCAAACTGATAGGATTATTGAACTCTTCTTTCTTTCTAACAAATGACAGTTAGCTAAAATCTTCCCCTTGTATTTTTAAATTCCTGGAAGGCTTTTCTGTTCACCGCTTTTAAACACTCTTTCCTATTAATGACGCATTCTGCTCATTCTGACCTTTTCTCGTACGAGCAGTGTGATGGCAGGCGCTCCGTTAGCGTTCTCGTTGCCCTTCGTGTTGGCAATCTGTTTCAGGAACTCCACTTTTTTCTTGCTGGCCATAAAGATGATTTTGTCATCACAAAATACCATGATAGTATCAGTTAGTTCATAACCAAAGAGCCACGTCTATGGGAAAAGACAACAGTGTGAACAGATACAAAAAAATCAATGTATTTATACATATGAAATAAGGTATCTGGAATTAACTTCAAAATAATCTTGTAGTGTGAGAACTTGGATATAGATTCCAATGAAATGAGATTAGTCAGTACTGTTCACTGAACTTTTTGTGAAAGAACTATTCTACACATCCTCTGTTTATCAGGATAGCCACTGCAGAGTACTTGAGACTGAGGACTGAGGAGCTGAAATTTTAATGTGGCTAGTGGCTACCATACTGAACAGTAGCTGATTCAATGACTCTCAGAGCTAAACACTGCTGTAAACCTCTCACCTGTAAGGCAGTTGATTTGGCATAAACAATTTCTTCATCAACACCCACTGATACAACAATGGCATCAACGTTGGCATACTCATCTTCTCCTTTCTGAAAGGCAGAGTAGAAAATTTGGTCATTTTCTTTTCATACGAGCACAATAGGAATATATCCAAGATACATATAATTTTTTCCTAATGGAAATTCAAAGTTTAAGGTACATGTATACTTGGCAACCTTACAGTCATTACTTATTCTATTTTTTAAATAGCTTTCTGAGACAAAATTCATATACAGTTCACCAACTTTAAGTGTAAAATTCAGTGGTTTTCAGTGTATTCAGTTATACAACCATCACAATCTAATTTTAGAACATTTTTATCTCTCCCCTCCAAAACCCATTAGCAATAATTATCCACCTCCTCTCAGTCCTAGCAACCACTAATCTCATTTGTCCCTAAGGATTTGTCTATTATGGACACGTAACATAAATGGACTCATAAAACATGGCATTTGTGTCTGGCTTCTTTCACGGTTCATATGTTTTAGCATGTATCAATACCACATTCCATTTTATTGCTAAGTAATATTCCATTATGTGGATATACTACATTGTATCCATTCAACTGTTGGACATTTGAGTTGTTTCCATTTTTTGGCTATTATGAATGCTGCTGCTATAAACATTAGTAAGTTTTTGTGTGCACATATTTCTCTTGAGTATATATCTAGGTGAGGAATTGCTAGTTATACAGTAACTCTATATTTAACTTTCTGAGGAAACACAAGACTGTTTTCTAAAGTGCCTGCACTATTTCACAAATTTCTTTCCCAAAGTAACATGTGAGGGTTCCAATTTCTCCATATGCTGACCAACACTTAGATTCATTATAGCCATCCAGTGGGTACGAAGTATCTCACTGCAGTTTTGATTTGTATTTCCACAATGGTCAATGATCTTGACTGAGCTCCCAGTCACATGATTCTGATGATTTGTATACCTATTTGGGGAAGTGTGTGTTCAGATCCTTTTCCCACTCTGGGTTATTGCTTTATTACTAAAGTGTAAAAGTTCTTTTTTACACGTTAAAGTCTCTTATCAGATATGGTTTGCATTTTTTTCTCCTGTTCAATGGATTTTCCTTTCACTTTTGTATAGATGTCCTTTGAAGCACAAAAGTTTTTTATTCTGAAGAAGTCCAAATCCTTTTCTTGTGCTTTTGATGTCACATGTAAGGTGGCTTTGCCTAACCCAAGGACACGAAGATATAACTATATTTTCTTCTATAGAAGTTTTAGCTCTTATATTTACATTTATGCTTCATTTTGAGTAAAGTTTGTGTATGGTGTAAAGAAGGGGCCTAACCTCATTTCCTGCCCCCACACTGTCTTGGCACCACATCAAAAAAGAAATTATGTAAATGTGAAGGTTTATTTCTGGATTCTCAATTTTATTCCACTGAGTTACATGTCTGCCCTTAAACACTAGTACATTGCTTTGATTACTGCAGCTTTGTATTAAGTCCTGAAATTGAGATCTGTGAGTCCTCCAACCATTAGCTACTCCTGAACTGTTCTGTAAGACCAAAGCACTGATAACTGTGAGCTATAAGGTCAAATCTCTGATTTCCCTGTAAAGTCAAGAAAAATATCTACAGGGAATGCCCTGGTGGTACAGTGGTTAGGACTCTGAGCTTCCACTGTAGGGGCCTTGGTTCGATCCCTGGTTGGGAAACCAAGATCCTACAAGACATGTGGCACGGTCAAAACAACAAAAAAATAAAACCTACATACATAATGCTATAAATCAATAATATCTCAATTTTTAAAAAATTTATTTAAGATTCTTCCACATTTTAAGACTTCTGAATGCCAATTTGGATCTAAATAAAATAGCAATTGAGGGTTCTGCTGCATTTCTCTAGCAAAACAAAATATATAACCCAAAGGAGTTACTATATAGTAACCTTATGCATTCCCTCACTGATTTTCACTGAGAAAATGTTGACCTTCAGGTTGGTAAGATTTTATCATTAGTTCCCACTGATGATGCAAAAGCAATGGTAATTAAAACTGCTACTGCCTTAGCATAAGTCAAGGTAGTGGCACCAAGCTACATTCATCACTACTACACACTCAACAGAAAGGGAAAAAAGCCAGTTTCACTTAGAAAATGTCCTTGATGCAGTAAAAATGACGAATATTATAAAATCCTAACCTTTGAGTATATGTCTTTTTAATAGTCTGTGTGAAGAAATGGAAAGCACATCCAAAGCACTTCTGTGTGTACACTGAAGTATGACAGCTGTCTCAAGGAAAAGCACTTGTATCAATTCAATTATTCCAGTAATAAATTAAACTAGTCACAGACTTGGATATCTAGCATACATTTTCTTGAAAATGAATGAAGTGAGTCTATCACTTCAAGGAAAATGAAAGAAATGTGTTGTTAATGATGAAATTTGAGCCTTCAAACAGAAATCAAAATTGGAAAACCTTGTACTAACCATTGTGAACTTGACAACTTCTCTACTTATTCAAGAACTTTTCTGATGATATCAGCAGAATATTAACATACACAATTCTCCAACATCATATAATGAAGCGTGTACATTTACCAGAAGTATACAACTGAGGGAACAATATTTTCCAAATAACCAGCAGATGATGTTACAAAATCGTAACTTGAGTATGAAAAGTTCACTGTTGTGGTTTTAAATTCCACAACTAACTTTCAAGAGATAACCACTTCCAGGGAATTCCCTGGCAGTCCAGTGGTTAGGACTCAGTGCTTTTACTGCCAAGGGCCCAGGTTCAAACCCTGGTTGGAGAATTAAGATCCCACAAGCCGAGAGGCCAAAACAAAAAAAGAGAGAGAGGACAATTAACTACTTCCAGAGTTTTAGTGTAGTAACAAAGAATATCCACAGTTATCTGAAGAGTTTATTAAAATGTCTCTTTTCCAACTTTATGTATGTACGAAGCCAAATTTGTTTATATACTTGATCAAACCTATATAAAGAAAGGTTGTGGGGAGCTGAATAATTTAAGACTGTAAAAGGGTCCTGTTATCAGAGTTGGGGACCACTGTCCTGTGATCCCTGACATGGATTAACACTAACTCTGGCATCAGGTCATCTCTCCTCCCCGCTTTGCCACGTACATTCCAATTCTTCAGTGAACATGGATTCTGTGCCAACAGTATTACTAGTACCTTGATAACCCCCCAAAATTAGCAACAGGTACTCCCCTATATTTATGTGTTTTGGCTACCAATACGTAAATTTTTTCCCTAAACACATCTTCAAAAATACCACTGAAACTAACCAAAAAGTCTCTTTTAGTATTTTTTGATACTTAAAATCTTAGTCAAAATTTTTCCACAAAGAAAAGGGTATCAACATGCACAAAAATTCAAAATACACAGTCATAAATTTTTTAAAAGTTGTTCAGTCACTAAGTTGTGTCTGACTCTACAATCCCATGGACTGCAGCACACCAGGCTCCTCTGTCTTCCACTATCTCCCAGACCTTGCTCAAATTCATGTCCATTGAGTTAGTGATATACAAAGAATATAATTACATATTAATCATTAATAACATAGGAAAACCATAAAAGTTATCTCAATATAACTGAAAATAGGAAGAGAGAAAAAAAGACCTATGTACTCAGCTTTTTTATGAGGATACAGGAAACCAATCCATCAAATTTCAAGGATTTCCATTAATATAAAATGTCTGGTTTTCTACTGTCCATCAAAAATGTCAGAGGATTAATCCTAATCTCTCTTGGAACCCAGCTGCTTTGACCATTTCATAGAATATTTTTGACTGATTCTTTATAAACACCAGGAGAAATACAGAATATCTAAAGATAATAAACTTAAAGTTTTTTCTTAAAATGTGATTCAATAAAAAGGATTACAATAGTCAACAATTTTGACAGCAAAGCCTTGGACACTATTTTGTACTTTCAAATCTTATAAGGCGTATAAATACAGATTAAATCTTAAAATAGTCTTCTGAAACTGTGGGAGATTAATAATCTGTTTGTAAAACTTCCATGATGGGAGTGGGGTAGGAAGGAGGCTCAAGAAGGAGGGGTTATATGTATACTTGTAGCTGATTCATTCGTTGTACAGCTAAAACCAATGCAACACTACAAAGCGATTATCTTCCAATTAAACACAAATTAAAACAAAAATAACATGTTACTCACAGTAACATTTTAATAAATTATATACAATACTAAAATATTTTCAGATTAACTTATGCCTGGAATTTGTTTTAAAATACTGGAGTGGGGGACTTTCCTGGTGGTCCAGTGGGTAAGACTCCATGCTGCCACTGCAAGGAGCATGGGTTTGATTCCTGGTCAGGGGACTAAGATTCTACATGCTGCACAGTGTGGCCAAAAAAATAAATGAATAAACGAACAAACAAATGAATAACAAAAAAATACTGGGAGGGGGTGGCAAAAAAAAAAAATAAAAAGCCACGAGGCTAAGCTGCTGCTGCCCCAGGACCAGTTTGTACAGTCAGTTCCAAGCACTGGCATTCGAGACAGCTGGGGCTCAACTCAACTCTATCGCTTAAACAGTCCGAGATTCCCACCTAACCTCTTCTGCTTGGGAGATCTTTAGGACTCAGACTTGGCCCCTTGTCAAATCTAGACAAACTCCTGTGCTCCGTTTTTGAGATGAACCATTCTACAGCAGTGGCTCCTGGTGTGCAGACTCTCAACATTCACCCAATCCGCCCTGTCACCAAATTCCCCCACTTTCCAGCCTGTCTGGTCCACGTAACAGCCAAGTGGTGCTGAAACAGGTGTTTCAGATGGGAACAGTATCTACCGAGCAGGCACTTTCTGGATGTAATCTGTAAGCTCATGATAAAACTTGAGCTGCAGCAGGCATCGTCATATTCAAAAGCCCCAATCAATACCTAGCACACTCAAAACTCTACACAAACACATAGGCAGTTCTCACACTAATGATGATTTAGCTTTTAAAAAAAGAGGTGCTGAAATTCTAATTAAAATACACATATTAAGATGGATATTTTTCATTAGGATACAATTATTATAACAGTATAAAGATATACTTTTCTACTACCTCTGTCTCTTTCAGTTAAAAGAACAGAGGCAAGGATACTTTCATTAGGGTCCTAAAGATAAAAATGAATTTCTTTGGGAAGTTCCTGATTTTTATCTACAAGGAGACCTAGGATCATTTGACTAACTTTTCTGCCTTTTACATTTAGAGAGACAGTAAGCCTACTGGGTGAGGGCTCACTCTGAAGACAGACTGCCTGGGCTCAAACCCATGACCTCACCCTTTATTGTGACCCAACCTTTCTGTGTTCCAATCTCCTACATCCTCACATCTGTAAGTGCTGCTGTGAGAATTAAACTACCAAATGTATATGAAATGCTTAGAACAGTACCTAGCTCATAGTAACTACTAAGCCTTTGCCATCATTATTATTAAAGACCAAAATGTAGAAGAAACACAGGCAAAACACTCTCACATAAATTATAGCAATATATTTTTTTGGATCTCTCCCCTAAAGCAAAGGAAACAAAAGGAAAAATAAACAAATGAGACCTAATTAAACTAAAAGCTTCTGCACAGCAAACCAGTGACAAAATGAAAAGAAAACCTTTTAAATGGGAGAAAACATTTACAAATGATATGAACTAATATATATATATATATTCAAAATAGATAAACAGTTCACACAACTCAATATCAAAAAAAAAAACAACGACCCAATTAGAAAATGGGCAGAAGACCATTTTTCCAAAATAGACATACACATGGCCGACATGAAGAAGTTTTAACATCATTAATCATTAGAGAATTGCAAATCAAAACCACAATGAGATATTCTCACACCAGCCAGAATGGCTATCACCAAAAAGAACACAAATAACAAATGCTGGCAAGGATGTGGAAAAAAAGGAACCCTTGTATAATCCATTGGTGGGAATGTAAATTTATGCAGCCACTGTACAGTATGGAGGTTCCCCAAAAAACAAAAATTAGAACTATCATATGATTAACAATTCTACTCCTGGGTATATATCTGAAGAAAATGAAAGTATTACTTTGAAAAGATGTATGTACCCCAATGTTCACTGCAGAATTATTTACAACAGCCAAGATATGGAAGCAACCTAAGTGTCTGTCAATAGATGAACAGATAAAGATGTGGGGTGTATATACACACCCCATATACAATGAAATACTATACTCAGTCATTAAAAATGAATGAAATTTTTCCATCTCCAACAACACAGACAGACTTGGAAAGCATTATGTACTAAGGTTAGAGTTTTTTGGAAGATGAGAGAGTGGTAAATGACTAAGTGCCTGATAAGCATTCTTAACCAGAAGATATCGATGTTAAGTGTGTGTATCTCGTAAAGCCCTTATGGGCTCAGGATTCAGGAGGCACCAAGTATTAGAGAAGGGAAAAGGGACATATCATACATGGTAAGTTCAGGGCTAAGAACAGAAGTCTGGTCAGCAAGCTTAAGTTCCTACTTCATGGAAGCCCTGAGAAAACTAATCCTCCCACAAAAACATTTAATGCATTCTCTGAAGAAAGGGGCTCAAAAAGCTCTAGATACTAGGTCCAGCAGAAGGCAATTAATAAATGCTGAGAAATTCAATGAAAGTCTTTTTTTTTTAAAGTCAATGATTTAATTGATTTTAACATAAATTCTGTATTATCAAAACACAAATGGAGGTGGCTTCTGGTATTAAAACAGAGATAATAGCGAAATTCAAAATTATTAGGCTAGAATCTAATAATTATGTAGATATTGAGAATCACAGCAGAAATTAAACATTATTTTAGTTCTGAGACTCCTAGGAGACAAGACCAAAATGGAAATAGTAGGTTAAATTGTTCTCTTAGTTTAATAGAAAGAATGCAATTTTATTAGCAGAAATTTTTCTTGCATTGAATCCTAAGTGGACTTTTTAAATGTAGTTACTTTTAGAAATAAGAAGACAGAGCTTAGTTCAAACACTCTTTGGTAGAAAATAGTCAATTGTCTTTCAATTGACCATTTCTTTCCCTCACCTTAATAAATGCCAAGAGCACATTTCCTGTGTATGCAGGCACAGTTGCTAAGTCCTGTCTGCTTCTTTGAGATCCCTCCAGGCTCCTCTGTTCATGGGATTTTCCAAGCAAGAAAACTGGAGTGGGTTGCCATTTCCTCCTCCAGAAAGTCTGTTTTTTTGAATGACAACTGCCCCAAAGACAAGAATTAGAGAGTTTTTCTTTGGTCACCACCAAATTCACAGAAAATACTTGAGGATACTGCCAGTATCTGAGGGGTTCTCCAGGGAATAAGCTAACCTATTTACTCTACCATAACCTCTCTACTAGTTGAGAGACCCTATTCATGCAGAGCTTCCCACCAGTTTCTTATTACTGTATTCTTAATACAAATGAGTAGCCAAGGCTCAATTTGATTTTTGTGAAGTGTTCAACATGTAAGAGAGAAAGCAAAGAAATCCAGGGGAAACAGACATGGCAGAGGACAGAAGACAAAATTAAAACACCCCCCATACAAGAAATAGATATAGTATAGCCATGAAACAAGAAAAAATAGGGGACAAGGAAGAACTTGGGGAAAAAAATGTGATGAAGTTAAGAAACAGCATCTGGAAGTAGACAATAAAGAGAAAATGAAATGAAAAAGATAACAAATTTAAGCAAAAAGTTCTAAACCCCACTAAATAGGAATTTCTGGGGGGGGCAGGGGAGGAACAGATCACTGAGGAAATGGAGGGGAGAAAATGATCAAAGAATGCAAAATTCCAGCACTGACAGATATGAGTCTTCAGATTAAAATGGCCCCCCACTTCCCAACTCAATGCAAAGGGTTAAAAAAAAAAAGGATTCATACCAAGGCAGTGAAATATCAAAACATGAGGAATAAAGAGATGTTTTACAGAGAACAATAGGCCATATATATTGGAACAGGAAATAGAATCACATCACTCTTCTCAAAAGAAATACTGAATGCTTGAAGGCTGACAAATAGTTGACAAATTCTGAACAGAATTCTCAGTGATTTTCAACCTTGAATTTTATGCTAACTGAACTCTTATTATTAACGAAAAGTAGAGACAAAATAAAACTTTTTAAGACACATAATGGCTCAAGAAACATCTATTCTCTGTATCCTTTCCTAAGAACCTCTTAGAGAAATGCTCTAACAAAACAAAAGAAAAAAAAAATCACAACATGGACTGCTGGATATATGGGACACTGGAAGTTCCAAGGTTCAACAGACTGGAGGGCAACCTGCACAGGCAGAGCAGAATAAGATAAGGTGGAGTGGGTGGTGGTGGTTAAAAAACAAAAACAGAATAAAATATCTGTCGAGCATGAAAATTTTAGAATAAAAGACTGATGAGATTATGACAGATCTACAGGAAAAAATTAAGGCTAAGGACATTTAAAAGAGGAGAAAAACTGAAGTAATCATTAATGCCAGGAAAAATTAAAAAACTTAATAGTAACTTAATTGTACTTTATTACTTCACCCAGCAGTGAAAATAGTTACATGAGTATAACAATGTAAACTGATTTTACTAAAAACTGTGAAAAAAAAAAAAAAATCACAGAGGGATGGATGTAAGTATGATAAAAATATTAATTGTATAAACTAGATGAGGAGGCACATGAGTTCTCACTGGAAATTTCTTTTACCTTTCTGTAGGCTGAAATATTTCATAACTATGTCAAGAAATTTACAGGAAGTATCAGGAGGAAGGGAAATTGAAATGTTATGGTGTAAGTTAAATTTAAATCCTAATTCTACCTAAATAAGAGTTAATATCTAAAACTGATAAACCAAGAAATATTGATAGCAGTATATAGATATTACTTTAAAATATGAAAGGAAGTAAAGAACTGGAAAGTGGGTGCTTCTGTGGCAGGTGACAGTTTCTTATGCTAGGGCTTTTAGAACAATTTGGTATTTTAAAACGTATGTATTACATGACTAAAACGGATTTTTTTTTAATGCAAGGTAAATATCAATAATACAAGCAGTAAGGAATCAGCAAAAACTGTGACAGTGGTATCTGAATGATAAAAGCTGGGAGAATACTGCAGCAGAGGAACAACTATCTTCCTCTGAAACCAAAAGGGTATTTGCATTAAAAGAGAAAACATTTTTTAAGTCTCTAGTTATACCAAGGATACCAATCTAACTCATCACCCAGACTGATACAACTCTGAGAAGAAAAAGGTATGCCATTAATTACACAGGGCCAACAGGTAGACAGTTTCAGAAAAGGCAAGACTTATGATCACACTAAGTACAGCCTCCATAAAAACCTCTTCACACCAAGATGGGGATGAATGAAAGCTCAAAAATCAAATTATCAGCGTTTAATGAGTGCCTACTACATGCCAGGCACTGCACTTGTAATAGTGGCAAAAAAATAAACAAAAATGAGTAAGAAAGAATAAACGAATCTCAACCTGCCCAGGCATTTACTTCTATCTAGCCTTCCTTTTTACTCAAGAAACCAAAGCACCTTTCTCTAGTTCACTCCAGAGATAAGTGAGCAACCGAGATGGGTAGAAGCAAACTGTCATCTTGTTAAAAGTAGTATGAAAACTGCCCATATTTCAAAGAACCTTCCCAAGCCACACAAGTCACTGCCTAGTCTTAGAGGGCAATCCAGAACAAGAAATTGTCCACAACAAAAATCAGCAAAGAGCCAGAAATCACCACTCAAGAGAAATACCGACACTATAGGTTCTTAGTTTTCTCCATAGGCACAAACTTCCTTTTTGAGGCTGGGGCCACTCACCTCCCCAGTCCTGATGGGTAGTGTAGTGCCACATGAATGAATGCAATGGATCAGCATTCCATTGGAAAACAGCTACCATTCTGATTTTTTAAATGGAATTCTTTTGGGTTAAAAGGCAGATGACTGAAGTCAAGGTTCACACACAGCAGCATGTCCCAACAGTTAGGTCTCAAATGAGTTACAGGTGTGCATGGATACAATCTCCCCTCAGTTCTCAAAGTAGCTGGGATCCCAGGATGGTGGGTAACCTCCCCACTTGTACCCCCATGAAGCACTAATCCTATCACTTGGTTAAAAACAATCACAGTCATGAAAAGACTGGGAAGCTCTGAATAAGGACCCGGTAAGTGTAAGAAGACAGGGGAGAAGCTCATGCTCACCACCCAGGGTCACTACCTAGGGGTCTCTACTGCAGAGACAGAAAGGTGCTGAAAACTCTTCCTGCTGTAGCAGTTCTCATTAAAAAAGAAAAAAAAAAAGCCCATTATCTTATCCCTAAAATGACACTATTCACTCAGGTATAAGGTTTAATGTTTGAGAAATTTCTACTCAAAAAAGAAAGTGTGTGATAATCCAATTCTTTTGGGGACATAGTTATGAAAATTGTAATTAAGAGATATATCTTATTTAGAATAGCCTCACAAAGTGTACCTTAAAGTCAACTTGCAGATAAATGAGGTAAGGAAACACATTAGTTCCTTCTCTTATTTAAAAAAAAAAAAAAAAAAAATAGTCTTTTCGTGCTCTACAACTCTATAGATAGTTGTGTGAACAGCACTGGAGTTACAAGAAGCAACCACACCATTCTGTAAGGCTAATGCTTTAAGGGTATTTAAAACCCTTAAAGTGGGTGTGGAGCCTAAACTAGTTTTTTAGTTAATTTTTGTCTTCTTTGAAGATGGGAGTGGACAACACAAGGTTTGGGATTTCTATAGTTAACTACAAGTTATTCTTATTTCAAGGCCAATTTTCTTACTCAAAAAAGGAATAAATGTAGAAAAGCAAATATAGCTTGCACCTGTATATTTCACTATTTTCCTGCTGCACCTAAGAGGATAAGCAACCAGAACTTATTCCGGAAACTACAATCGTTAGTTAAGCAGGTCGGAATGAAAGTTGCTGTAACCTGGAAAAGACAATGCATACAGCAATTCAACAGGTGGGGTCTAAGCAGTTATTAAAACTCACAGTTACAACAAAGTAGGAAGTCTATTCAAATAAGATTTTTCATAATGACATGACATAAATTTTGCTAAGTACATTTTTATATTGGCTTGTAACTTTGTAAGATCAGGATCTTATCATTTAACATGCTCCTTTCAAATGATAGAGGGGCCAAGATAAATTTTAGTATTTGAGAAACAAACAAAAAAATGGGGCCAATAACTTAACTTTCATGGATTTAAAGACTGTCATTGACATTAAGTTTACCAATGGGTCTTTAGGCCTCGAGTATTTCCCTAGTCTCATGCTTTGCATTTATCTACCATGTATGGGAACTCCGGGAGTTGGTGATGGACAGGGAGGCCTGGCGTGCTGCGATTCATGGGGTCGCAAAGAGTCGGACACAACTGAGCGACTGATCTGATCTGATGGGAACTTTGAGCTCTAAATTAATTTTAGCTTCAAGGAATGATCTAGATAGGCTTATTTGATCAACTTCTGAATCACCGGGACTAGAAACAACCACTACAGCAAAGGTGTGTGACTTGGGGGGTCTATGAGCGGAAGAGCAGGCATTTGATTATTACTCATATCATAGTACTTATTAATCTTCAGGAAATATCTGGGCATTGAGAAAAGTATTTCTAATATGGCTCACGTTCAAACTTTAAAACATGACAGTGAGAGAACTTATAAAAACATCTGGTAGAAATTAACCAATAAATTTTTAAAAAATAAATTATGTTCAGCTTTTGTCTAGCATAGTCCTTTTGTGCTTACAAAATGCCTAAAACCCATTTTATTTTCAATCATCTAATGCATTTATGCTCAAAAGATAAAACTTGCACAGGAACCTTTAGTATGAATGGTAGGCAAATGATCAATTTTAATAGCTTAGTTTTTAGTAGATCAGTTTCAAAGGCAATTTACAATGCTGAAGTCAGAACTGATCATTTTTGTCAGGACGCTCTTCAGGTTTTAAAAAGCCCTCTTTAGCTTTATCTTCCCTGAATGACAACAGTTCAGAGGTCCTACTTCAGCTGGATAGCTCAGAAGACACCACAAGATGCAATCAAATGTTTGAACTGATAAATTACTATGACAAAAAAAAAATTTTAATTGTGGACTTTTTCAAGCAATCAAAAATGCCCAATCCTTAGACTAGAAACGGTAACAGCTCTTTTTCTAAACACGTGCCCTGGATCCTCAACCACGGAGAAAACTAATAAGGTTTTAAGCATCACATCGTTTTTCTGCATTACCAAAACCTGCAGGTTTTCAGCGTTAGATTTCTGTGTTACCCACGGCAGGGCCTAGAACAGGAGGCGGTTGCGCGTGAGCAGTATGTCTTTTTTTAACTCCAGCAAGAGCAACGCAAATGGTAAACGCCAAGAGCCCGATTCTCATCCTTCTGGCCCCTCCATCCATCCTTGACGAAATGGTTGTAATTCTGGCGGGACCTGGGGCACAACACTCTGGTTCTGGAAGGACAGAGCGAGTGCGTGGGTGTGTATGAACACTGCAGGAGGGGGCAGCAAGACGTGATCACGGAGTGGGAGGGAAGAATGATGATGCCTCTTCTAGGGCGGGAAGAAACTACGAGAGGTGGCTGTTCTGCATGACGGGGGCAGGCACGCGGGGAAGATGGTGGGGGCCGCAGGGTAAGGGGATTACGGGGGGGGATTCCCTACTACAGGATGGCGCTTGGGGTCGCCTACGGTGAATGATCCTGGAGCAACTAAATGGGCACGACCCTGAACCCGGGAATTCCTGACGGAAAGGGGAAAAAAGGCGCCGAGAAACGGGGTTATTATGGGATGGCAAAGGGGGGCTCCCTAGGGAAATTACGGGATCTATCTCACCCTCCAATTGCTGTACAGTCTCTTCACTCGTCGATAATAAGCGTCTTTGTCGAGAGTTACAGCCATAGCCACAGACGCCGCTTCTCCTCGGGTTCCGAGAATCACGCGAGGTCCCGGCTCCGCCACCCTCTCTCGGCCCCGGAATCCCGCACTCTCCCAGTGACCCGGAAGTATCGACCTCAAAGATGCCCTTTCCGCTTCCGGGTCCCGGCAGCGATCGGAATTCTTTTTTTAAAAAATCCTTCCTCCGGAGGTTACGGGGAGGAGAGGAAGGAAGAGTAGGGAAAGCAACAAAACGTGCAACGCAAAAAGAGTCCAGAGTTTCGCGGGGTTTTCTTGTCAACTTAGCAACAGCCGCACGCGAGTCGACGTCATCACGTGATGCTCTGCCCCCGCCCTTACTCTCCCCGGGGCCGAGGTCTCCAGGAGCTCCGATTCCGTTTTCGAGGCGGCGGCGGCTGGACATTGAGGAGGCGGGAGTCCTGACGTGCCGGCCCCGCCCCACACGAACTGCCGCGCGCGGGTGCAATGGCCCCGCCCATAGGCAAAGGAAGGGGAAACGGAGACAGGGATCTGGGGTGGGAGCAGGAAGCCTACAGCATAACTGGATTTCTCTCTCCTAGAAAATATGGGGAAGCAAAAGCCTCTGCCGCTCCAGGCCTGGAAAGATCCTCCGTGCTAGGACGCTGGCCTAGGGGCTCCAGGCAGACAGGGAGCTCAAGCCGGTAAGAGGGAGCCCACCCTGCGGATAAACTGAACTTAGACCGGTGCTACGGGGGAAGGACTTCGCCTTTGAAAGAGAAATTAAATGCCCAGGCTTCATTGAGCGCTAGGACGGTAGGGGAGGGGTCACAGGAAACAAATGCGAGCTCAAATCATGACAGCATCCTTCCAGTCAGCCAGTCCTCTTGCCACAGTTCATGAAGTGACACCATTTTTACACCTTCCCCGGAACAATTTCAGTTAATTCAAGACAAAACATACGTGGGTCTTGATGGAAATTCTTCTTTCTCATCTCTTCGAGAACTTGGGATTTTGAATCTGGGAACATTTTGCCTACTATTTTAGCTTAGATCATTTGGCAAGGTGGAAAGCCTACGCTTATGTACAAGCTTTTCACGGAGTACGGATGACTTGTCTGCCCTATCCAAGGTAACTTCACACATTAACAGTAAGGAACTTTAAGAAAGTGGTGTTGAAATTACCCATCATGAACATCAACTGGTAATATTTATATTCGGTTTGAGCAAATATAGAACGAGGGAAGAGTGGGAAAGGATTAACTTAAATTTATTAATGCCAAGGGGAAGGAAGGTAACAGTTCCTGACCCTCCAGCTGTATCCACAGTTCGGTCAGGAACAGGCTCTGCCAGAGGCTAGTGCCAGCGCTACATAGTCTGTGGTTAATGGAGGTGTCTAGAGAGGGGTGAGCACATCGGCTGCTCTAGTCTCCTTTCCTTCCCCAGAACCGAGGAAGTAATCGTGTATTATTTTAGGAGTTCCCCTACCCACCCAATCCTCTCAAATTTGGAAGCAATCAGGTACAAGTGTTCTTTTTCCTTTTCACCTCCTGGAGTCCTGGGTCTCCCCACATCTCCCCTGCCCCTCCCACTTTTCCATAGTCCAAGGGCCAGAGTAAATGAAATACAGCAGCCACCCAAGCAATGGGGACCATGCTGGGTCTTCAGTCATCAGCATCTTCGCTGGAGTCTGAGTTGGCTGGCATCATAGGATCATCAATGAGTGAGAAGTCCCTTTCTGAGCTATCATAGCCCTGAGATAAATCATCATCATCATCTTCATCCTCATCGTCCTCATCCTCCTCAGGTTGCAGTGGTGGCAACCTCAAGGCAGTAGCAGAGGTGGTAGTGGCTGGTGAAGAAGGGTAGCCAGTGGCTCTCAGGCCTGGATGGTGATGGTGGTGATGGTGGGGGTGGGGGTGGTGGTGGTGGTGATGAAGCATGGTGCTGGAGTCTACATGAGGGGATGATGCTGCACCACCCATCACAAACGGCATAAAAGGCAAAGATGCAGAAGTGGCACTGCTGTGACCCAGAGATGACACAGATTGCAGGCCACTACTGCTGTGCTGGAAGGTATTATGCAGAGACAGGGACCCAGTGCCTCCACCCTGCATCAGGGCCATCATCTTAGAAAGGTCTGGTCGCGTCCTACGGGCCCGCTTCTTGCTGCTGTCTGGTGCAATAGGCCCTGGCAAAACCCGGTTCAACAGAGTTTCAGCATGATGACCCTGGGAAGAAGGAACAGAAGACAGTAAAAGGAAGAAAAAACAAAATAGAAGTCAACAGGGTCCTAGCTTGCAAATGCTTTTTCACTGAACTATCTTTAGGAGGGGCAAAGTAAGTATAGTCCAACCAGACCTGATGGTAATGGGGACGAGGTAAAGCTGGATGTAGCAGGTTGAAACATTATGAGCTGAAGCTAAAAGCAAAGATTTGACACTGACACTCATTTGAACCAGAGCTTTGATTTTTTTTCCCATGACTACACTATACCTTTACTCTAGCCAACCATTTCAAAATTGCTTACTTTTGTTAATAAGAAGCCTGAGTAAGACAATGAATGAATCAGTACTTATACAGTATGCTCTCCTGAAAGGCGGATTGTTCACATGATCTTACCATGTGAAGGACAGTACAACCATACTGACATACACAATATTATCCTTCATTATTGCATCAGAATGGGGTAAACTCAAGACAGACTAGATTAAGAGTCTGGATGTCTAGAACACCAAAAAGACTAAGGGTTAGCTCCTTAGCAAATTTACTAAAATAATTTTTTTCCGCACTATAATAAACTTACATATCTGCTGAATTTTGAATTGCTTCATGTAAATGGGCTCACTATAAATTCTGGTTAAGTTCACTGAAGCTGGAACATTTCTAGACCTAAGTGCAATACTGAGTAAACTGGCATTAAACTCAAGACAGTTACAAACATCTCAATACTTAATTTTTTAGGCTTTTAAAATGTAACTATAATAACTACCAGAGCTTCCCTGGTAGCTCAGATGGTAAATAATCTGCCTGCAATGCAGGAGACCCAGGTTCGATCCCCTGGGTCAGGAAGAACCCCCAGAGAAGAGAATGGCAACCCACTCCAGTATTTTTGCCTGGAAAAACCCCATGGACAGAGGAGCCTGGTGGGCTAGTCCATGGGGTCAAAGAGAGTTGGACAAGACTGAGCAACTAACATACTTTCACATAATAGCACAAATCACATTAGGATGCAATAATAATACAATGCTAGATACATGATCAATTCTACAGTAAGAATATTATACTAATCACATTATAATTTTCTGTGATTTGCTATGATCTTTTTCTTTCTTAGAGTTGACAACTGATTATAAAGAAAAGCAAAAGTACTTGAGGCAAAAATAGGTAATCCTGGAGAAAAAGCCTTCTTTACTATCAGCCTCCCATATCAATCACTCTGCTTATCATACCCTTGGGGCCATGGAGGATAAGAGAGAAAAAACATTCTTCCATGGCAACAATATTTGTATGAAACAACTTTCACCCAGTATAAAAACAATAAGCCTTATAAATTCACCTCACAAATATATATATCTTATGGGCAAAATAATGTTCTCAGAATTTGTTAAATGCAAATGATAGATATTTTTCATTTGGAAATTTTGTTAAAAGATAAGCCATGTGGTTTTATATATATATATACACACACACACACCACATACATATAAAGACGTATATAGAAGATCAAAATAGGAATGATTAGATAGAGTATACAGAGTATTAATCCATTTAAATGTTTACCAAACCCTGATTTATATGTTTATATTTACACAACTATTGTCCAAAGTAAGGGAAACATAGCCAAGGGAAACTTTTGCAGTTATATTTTGATGGAAAGGATTATGGGTTCTTAATCCACCAAATCTATAACCATATAAACGTATAAGTACACTTGCAAATCATGGAATAACATAATGACCAAAATTGTTATAAACTATAGAACATGATTTCCTGTCTTTTTCCATTACTGGCATATTATTAATGATTCTCAACATCTTCTATGTTGAGAAGCCTATTAAAACATGGCTATTTTAATAGGTTCCAAATCACTTCTTGAGGGGGGCTGTGCTGTGCAGCTTTGCAGGTTCCCCTATCAGGGATTGAACCCCAGGCCCTCAGCAGTGAAAACACAAGAGTCCTAACCACTGGACTGCTAGAGAATTTCCAAAATCACTTCTAAAATACAAAACTTTTAAGAGATTATCTGCTCCCAAGCCTTCAATTTTTCAGGATATACAAATTGAAAAAGTTAAAAGGATTTGCCAAAAATCCCTTAGTCAGTAGAAAATCAGGATAAAGCACTGAACTGTCTAACATGTCTTACTAATTCTTACATTTTAATATTCTTGAAGTGCTAAAGTTAGCTTTTAGAATTTCATGCTCTTCTACAGATGAAGATACTACAGGACTATAAAAATATCAATAAAAATATTATGGTTTCTTTGTGAACTGAGGATAAATTTTCTCAAACATACAGGGTAAAAAAAGATAAACAACATTAAATAATTTCTCTAGTCATATCTAGCCTGGGAACAGAGTAGTAATATCTCAGTTTCACTCACCTTTTTTCCATTCCTAGAGTTAGCCATCTGTACTGGTTCTATTCCCAAACAGTTCAATTCTGCCTTATTATTTTTTTTATATCTCTGCCATTTCTGTTTTCTGCGATCTTCCATATACTATAAGAGAAAAGTTGCAATTATCCTAAAAGAATAAAACTTCTCTGGAGTAATTATTAAGGTACTAGTGTCTATTCTGGCCATAAATGCTTATTGTGTGAATAAAGGATTAATCCTAGTGGAAAACTGCCATTAAGCAGACGTCTCCAAAAAAAATTAGGTGATTATATACTAGTTCAGTGCCTAGCATTTAGTTTAACAAGTACTGGAACATTATTTTGATCCTCACAACAACTCTGTGAAATAGGAAGACTGAGTATAATTACTCTTACTTTGCCAATGCAGAAACAATGACATAATATTGCATGCTTCTTCCCTCTCACACAGCTTAAATATCAAGGGAATGACTTTAAATCTTGCTGGATGGAAATGCCACTCACCGCTAGAAATCGGGGATCGACAGCGAACTCTGGATGACCCTGTAACCACATCTCCAGTTCAGCCCGGCGAGGGGCATCCTCACCCACGAGCAAAGTACCATCCACCTTATTGATGACAGGGATCCGGGTCTCCAAGTCCACATCAAGGTGATTAGGCTCTTCCATGCACTCCACCTCCAGCTGCAAACCCAGAATCCACCCCCATGAGCACATACTCTTCTTATGAGTAGGGAGGGAGGGGGAGCAGAGCCAATGGTAGCCAGAAAATAGTATCTTCTACTCCCTCAATCCCAACTGCCTTCATCAGTTACTGGGAACAGAAAGATTTTATCTAATCATCATGTTAAAGACTTTCTCTACCACTTACCTCAACTAGCTTCTTTCTGTTCCCTTTCTTCTTATGAAAAAGAGGATGTCCATCTCCCATTACTCCATTAGCCATCAACTTGTGCTTTTGGAATGTTAACTTCAATCCTTCCTCCTAGAAAGACACCCCACCCATCCAAGATGTCACATAGCATGTTTTTAAAATAAAGATTAACTTCAGAGGGAATTAAATAAGGGTCATCCCCTGGTTCAATGATGGTGAGAAGGAAGGCCATCTGACTAATGGGTACAAACTAGAAATACAATAAGATGTATATATTTTTCCTTAGAAAGACTTCATTTCTTGACTCAGTGCCCCTCAGTCTGATTTAAGAGAAGTAGAATTTATCTCAGTAACACCCAATGCAGGGAAAAATCCCCTACCTGGTGTCTCAGAATTAGCATGGCAACTCATCACAGGGGCAAAATCCTGATATTCCTGTCATGTAACTAAAACAATTTTCTTGTTGAATACTTAATGACCACCTGCTAGGGTTCATTAGGGAAGAGCATCAGGAAAAATAAAATTGTCCATCCATTTTCCAAACAATACTGATTTAATTTCAGTAGGTGTAATTTCTTTTTATTTTTAACTTAATAAGGCCCATAACATTTTAGTATCATTTTAATACTTTTCCACAATTTGATTTCAATTTTTAAAAACTAGGTTTCTAGGATCTACAAGCAAGCCACTCAAAAGAACCCTTTTAATCTAGCCACTAGGAGATACAAGGGCTTCCCTGGTAACTCGGCTGGTAAAAATCTTCCTACAATGCAGGAGACCCCGGTTCGATTCCTGGGTTGGGAAGATCCCCTGGAGGAGGGACAGGTTACCCACTCCAGTATTCTTGGGATTTCCCTGGTGGCTCAGATGGTAAAGAATCCACCTGCAATGTGGGAGACCCGGGTTTGATCCCTGGGTTGGGAAGATCCCCTGGAGGAGGGCATGGCAACCCACTCCAGTATTCTTGCCTGGAGAATCCCCATGGACAGAGGAGCCTGGCGGGCTACAGTCTATGGGGTCACAAAGAGTTGGAGATGACTGAGTGACTAAAGCACACACAAGAGATACAAGTCAACACAAGATCCCTTCCTTTACTTTGGTGACTTTTCCTCAACGGATCTCTGTGAGCTCTAATTTCTTTTTTCTCTTCTCATTTTTAAGGTTAGCTGACCAAATGAGCTTAATATTAATGTTATGTTCATAAAACTAGTTAACAAGAATTACAGCCGCCTTCCTCACTTCCCAGTGCCTAAATGCTCAGCTTACATCTTTGATCTGAACCGTGAACTCCTTCTCATCCATGCCTCGGCGAAGTTTGGTGAACTGAGCCGCTGCTGTGGTGACTGCAGACACTTCCTCCTCTGCCATGGAAGCTGCGCTGCTACTTCGTGGTGTGGGGACTGGAGAGTCACCATATTCTCCTGGAGTCAAGGAGGGACTGTCCAGCAAGTGGTTGCCTGGCCCCAAAATTCCTCCTGTTACCATTTCCTGGCTCCGGCGACTAGAAGGCCACTTCCCTGAGAGTACAGCCTGGCAGACGAGGTCAATACGGTTTATCAGGACACGATCCTGAGTGGGGGAAAAAGAAATCAATTAGTTATGTGATCCTGTGACAAGTAATAGTGCCATCATTAATATAAGTAAAAATTATATGTCAAAAATGAGGGAGGTAAGAGTATCAGATCCCAAAGTCGACTGGTAAGAGCTTCATGAAAACACATGTACCACTTAACATAATCAAAGAAACCTAGAACCATCTACTTGTTCTCTGTATATGTCACTCTTTTTATAATTTTATTTTTCATTGGAGGATAATTACTTTATAGTATTGTGATGGTTTCTGCCATACATCAATAAGAATCAGCCACAGGCTTATGTCCCCTCCGGCTTAAATTGCCCTCCCACCTCCCTCCCCACTCTACCCCTCTAGGTTGTCACAGAGCACTGGCTTTGGGTTTCCTGAATCATACAGCAAATTCCCACTGGCTTTCTATTTTATAGTAATGTACATTAACTAGTGTTTCGACACTAGTCTCTCAAGTCATCCCACTCTCTCCCTTCCTGACTGTGACCAAAAGTCTGTTCTCTATGTCTGTGTCTCCATTGCTGCACTGAAAATAATTTCATTAGTTCCATCTTTCTAGATTCCATATATATGTGTTAATATATGGTATTTGTCTCTCTCTCTCTGATTTAGTTCACTTTGTACAACAGGCTCTACGTTCATCCACCTCATTAGAAATGTCTCAACTCTGTTCCTTTTTATGGATGAGTAATATTCCATTGTATATATGTAGCACAACGTCTTTATCCATTCATCTGTTGGTGGACATCTAGGTTGCTTCCATGTCCTAGCTATTGTAAATAGTGCTGCAATGAACATTGTGATACATGTGTCTTTTTTCAATTATGGTTTCCTGAGGGAATATGCCCAGTAGTGGGTCATATGGTAGTTTTAATCCTAGTTTTTAAAAGAATCTCCATACTATTCTCCATAGTGGCTGTATAACGCTATCTTTTCAGACTCAACATGTCCAGTAATGAGACTGTTACCTTGGGCCACTCAGAAGCTCTCTGTCTTTCTTGTAGCAGCAGAAGCTCAGGGGTCATTTGTTCTCCATCTTCATTTGGGAATCCATCTTGGGACATAGGGAGGGACAGGAGACTCTCTTCATCATAGAGCTTTGAGCGGGACTGGTCAGCAGCTAGAGATCAATAATACAGAACATGTGAGCAAAGGTGGAAGAACAAAGTTACATAGGAATGGTATTATATGGACTTTAAATAAAGGCCCTAAGAATAACAGATCTCTTATGATATTCTATCAAATTAAAATCTGAATCTTAGAAAATGCATTTAGAAAAGAAGGGAAACGCAGAGGGGGGGGATAGGGAAGACGGCCAACAGCCTGTCACATGCACTCACTTAGCTTCTCTTCCTTCTCGTCCTCACTCTCATCAGTGCTGGAGCTGGAGCTGGATGAGGATGAGGAAGAAGAGGATGATGGTGACAGCTTGCTCAAGTCCAGCTCAGAGTCTGAATCATCCTCATCCTCCAGTTTGACTGGTGGAACACTTCGGGAGACCAGAGGGGTAGTATCAGAGGGGGCTACTCGCATCTCATAGTCTTGTGGGGTTGGTCGGCTCCTGGCCACCACCTCATGCTCTAGCTTTAAAGTCAGACTCTCCAGACTGGAGACCTGGGCAGCTGTCTCCTCAGGTGGCTTTTCAACAGGAGCATCTGGGCGCAGGGGCAGTGGTGAGGCAGTGCGCGAGGTGTACTGCTGGTGGAGCAGTGGAGTAGAGCAGCGTGACAGGGATGGAGCTGGTGCTCCTGCCTGATGGTTCTGCATATAATTCATACGGGCAGCCAGGAAAGAAAAGTCTGGGTCCTGCATGATGTTGCAGTCTGTTTGGCTCACCCCGTGGCGGGCTGCCCCTCGTAGAAGCTCCCCGTCATGCCGAATGGGCTCCCACCACTTGGGCAATTCAGGACCCGGAGGCTGACATAATGCCAGCCGATCTTCCAAAAGAGGGTGGCATAAAACTTGTTCCCGTAAGCGCCGAAGCAATTCAATACGGTAGAGAGTCCGTGAGGCCCTTTCCTCAGTGATGGGCTCAATAAACAGATTAGGGTCTGGGGGTTCTGCAAGAGATAAGGGTAGAAGAAATGAACCAAGAGCTGGTTCTGTCACAATCCATGCCCACTCACTCAAGATCTTCAGTCTTGCTTACCATCTCCAGCTGCTGGGGGAAGGCGGCACACTTGGCGGCACATGGCCACAAAGCCATGGAAATACTTGGTAAGGCTTTCATCTGTTTTTTTGTCCAGTCGGGCAAAAGTACGGAAGCGATCCCAATGGAACTGCATGGTATCAGGGTCATACTCCACACCAAAGGTAGAAACCACTCTATAGAAATCAGTTTGCTCACGCCTTGTCCATCTACAAAGGGAAGACGAATAAGGCAATAGTGATCAGAACCCAAGGACTGGTTACTTATTAGTATGGCTTAGAATATTTGAACACACAAAAAACGAAAGTTGGCGGGGGTGGGGGGCCAGGGAGCCCCCAAAGAGCAGAAGAGGTAGTTTATAACAAGGAATAATTAAAGAATTAGCAAGCTAAGGGGGGAAATGATGCAAAAAACTCAATGAGGATGACTATGTACAAGACCTTCCCAGGAGTTATGGTTAAGTATGGTTTTACAGGGGTTAAGTATGGGTTGCAGGGGTATAACAAAGGCAAAAGAAGTGGTCCCTCTGTGAAAAGTGAAAGTGTTAGTTGCTCAGTCATGTCCAACTCTTTGCAACCCCATAGACTGTAGCCCTCCATGCTCCTCTGTCCATGGCATTCTCCAGCCAAGAATACTGGAATGGGTAGCCATTCCCTTCTCCAGGGGATCTTCCCAACCCAGGGATCAAACCCAGGTCTCCTGCATTGTAAGCAGATTCTTTAACATCTGAGCCACCAGGGATGCCATAATCCTTCCTAAGATGCTTTTCAATATAGGGCCCATAGTTGAAGAGAGGTTTATAGCTTAGTCCAAATTCCCAGCCACATTTTACCGTTGCTGTTTCTCCCGCCGTGCAATTTCTTTTAGCTTGAAGGCTGCCTCACAACGTCGCCTTCTCCGATCCCCACGTTCTGCAGCCTCTATCTTCATCTGTTCTCTCTTGTAGCTGCGCTGATAGGCTGTCACTAGGCGCCGAAGCCTAGCTGTCAAAGCAGAGCCCGGAGGCCAGAATAGATGGCCTGGCTGTTGGGTCACCTGGGCTGTGGGAAGCAAAGTAGAATAAACAACAAGTACAGGAAAGATAGTAGAGATAATACTGGTATTTCAACCCACCCAAAGGCAAAGCTCTCAGAAATCCCAGTAAAGGAGAGAATTCGGTCAATTTCCCAATTCCACCAACCCATACAAGTTGACTTAGAAGTTTACCTTCATCTCCATCTATCACTGAGATCTCCTCATCCATCATCATCAAGGGATCACCCTAGAGAAGGAGATCCACCCCGCAGGATGGAGAGGGGAGGAAAAGGGGGTAAAATTGGCACTCTCAAATCACTCGTGTGTGTCCTTTTATGGCATTAAGGTATATCAAGATATTTTTTAATGAACGGAACCCTCACAGAAAACTGAAAGCAATCAATTAAAAGAATAAAGTATAACCTGCAAAGTCAGTTCTTATCAATGTCTTGAAGACAGTGAGACTCAGGAATTAAATAGTCCAATAATATAGTTTATTGTCCAGCTCAGGTCCCACCTCCTCCACAAAATCATCCCTGACCTCCCCTAGCTGGTGTTACAATCCTTTCCATTAATACTTTATATTCTCGAATGGTACTTTTCATTTTGTATTATAAATTCAGGGAATTGGAAAATACTGTTTAGTAATACAGAAAAGCTAGACTCAAATGAAAATTCCTCACCTCATCATCTTGGTCCTTTGGGGGACCCTGGAGTGGTTTGTATTCAGGATCTTCACAATCTTTATCAAAGTCAACCCTAAAATTATCCAAAGGTATGAGAAAATGACAAAATTGAGTTCTAAACTGCTTGACTTTAAAATGAAACACTCTGACCAGCACCTTTCCTTTTTCTTAATAGCTTTTTATTATTTAACCCATTTTCCCCTTCCATCCCAACTAGTATCTACTTTTATTATTTCATTGGAATGAATGATCTATGCCTGCTTATTTTTACTACTTTGCTCTACTGAGCAAAAGGATATTACATGATTTGCAAAAAATAAATCTAATTTCTTCTGTGGATCCTACACTAGGCAAATTGAGGTTGTGATCATCGAAGAAAAATCTTTCAATCATAAGGGACTGGGAGGGTATTCATGAATTAAGTCAAATATTTCACATGCCCCTCAGGTCTCCACATGAGAAGTTTTGTTAAACTCACTGGCACCCAAACCAGGGCAACACTGCCCTAGCTGGTGGCTCAGTATTAGCATGGCAACTCATCACTGAGGCATGGACTCAGGCAGAGTAAACACCTTTATGTGTCAGCTGACACTGGAAGATGACAGACCAAGGCTAAGTTTCCTGAGGCTCTATCGCATAGGTGGCATGGGACTGTTGCACGGCTACTATCTTTCAAGAGAAGCAGTTATCCTCTCCGCTACTGTAGCTGAAAGCACTGCACAGAAAACTGAAGAGAACATCAAATAAGCCATTTGGGAGTAACTTTCCCCCTTAGTTGCACTGTATGACAATGTATGGTTTCAGGCCAATTTATGGAGACCTTTCTGCTGGTCGCACTGTTTGTTAAGAATTTATCATTTGTGAGTATAACCACCATTAGGAATCCCAATGGATTCAGTCAAGGCTACAGTTATGTCATCTCTTAGCACAAGCAACAAATATCCTTTGTAATGTAGATACAGCTTTAAGAGAACTAAACATCAGTGCTTACCCTTCCACTATGTCCGAAAAATTATCCAACACACGATGTTCTGCTGCAATGGCTTTGTCATCTGGTCGGCCAGCCTTTTCCAGGAAGCATAAGGCTGGGTCTGCCCTCATAGTATTGTATTTTTCATAGCCTTGAAGAAAAAGAACCATAATTTAAAGAAAATCAGAGACTCATTTTGCTTTTATGCTTACTTCATATGCTGCTGGAATAAAAATGTGGGCTACTTTGCTCATAGTGTAAAGTACTCTGAAAATGTAAATTTGGACAGCTGTTGGGTTATATTAAGATATTTAATATTTCCACTCCAATTCAGAGTCATAAAGCGTTTTATCACTAGTTACCAAAAATAGGGATTTAATCAGTGTGTATACAGAATGATGTAACAGATTTACATAGCCATTTAACGGGTAATTTTTTATCATCATTCTTGCTACACAGGTGAGGAAATTTTAAAAGTCCAATAATTTAGAGCTAGGTAATGCACTTTCAAATAAAGGATAAGAAATTTGTACCTGCAAACAGGTACTGTGAATGGTGGTTGAATGATGAATGTACTTCAGGATGTTTGGACTCTTCTAAAGCCTCTGCACCTCACAAGTAAATCTAAGACTACAAATGCTCACAGTTTTTCTCATCCAATTAAACATGTCAAAAATGTGAATTAAGTGCCATTACTTTTATTTTATAGAAGTAAACAGAAAAGTACATCAAAAAAGAAATAATCTTCCAATTCACTAAGTCACTAGGCTAGAAGTTAGCACTTACTGCTTTTTATGTGTGGAATTTGTGATTAGGCAAGACTGAAAAGGGAGTCGTCTCCCTTTTTTTACTCTACTTCACACCAGTTTTTTCCACTGGCCTAAAAAAAAATTTTTTTTTTTTTTTTTTTAATTTTTCTTTCACTCAAGCATGACTATTCACACCTACGTAAGAGTGAGCACTGAATATTTAGACAAACAAGACGCTATACAAGCAGAACATTTTCAGCAAGCCACAGGAAAGCTATGCAAAGTAAACATGTTTATTATTAACAAGAGTAGACATGTATCATCTCCCCTGATTGCAAACCTTAACTTAGATACCACTGCATACAGACTGGTAGTAACTGATTAATCACAGAACAGATGGGAGACACCCTACCTTGCGATCTAACTATCCATCTGGTCTTTCCTGACCATCTATTCATAGGAACAGCTCTGCTCTGTATTTCTGAGAACCAGTTTACCATTCAAACATAATTATTGGTCTTAAGTACTTTGCAAAATATTTCATCTGTGGACAAAACTCTGTAACAGGAAAAGAACAGACTAAGAGCAGACACCTACCATGCTTAAAGACTCCAATGAGCAGGGACTTATCAGCCTCACTGTCCCACCATGTTGTTGGAACCTCCAGCTGATCCACTACTGGGAACCATATGTCAATCTCACTGAAGGTATAAGAGGCAGAGTCAGCACAGCGATGCAGGAAATAAAAGCAAACAATCTTTGGAAAGATTATTACAGGTATCTTCTTTTCTCTATTAATTTACATAGTCCTACATCTGCTTATTTCCTTCCACTGGTATCAAGAACAGCTGTCCCCTGGTATCCGTAAGGGATTCGTTCCACTCCAGACACCAAAATCCACTGATGTTCAAGCCCCTAATATAAAATGGAATCATACAGTGAATACAGCTGGCTCTCGATATCCATGGATTTAATCAACCGTGGATCAAAAGAATGCAAAACCCAAGGATACAAAAGGCCAACTGCATATGATTGAAGACCTGATACACAGATTTTAATTATCAGGTATCCCAAAGATAGTTAAGAGTGAAATAAGTAAACCAATCTATTCTGGAATAAGGCATAGCATAAAGAAAAATAAAGCATAACTTTACCTGGCAATTGCACCCCCTAACACCTTCTCTGCCTGGTCTCCAATAACCTCCTGTCTCAGATAATACAGCATTCGTACCCGCAACAGCACCCTAGAAGGGAGGGAGGAAGAACTGGCTCAGTAATAATGCAGAAAGCATGAGGTGGAAAATGCTTTAGTCTGCTAAATTCCATCCTTACTTGTTACACTGATGTTTCAAGTGCTTCTTATAACTCTCATCTTGAAACAGAGTATCAGGATTATATTTCCGGATCCAATCTGCCTTATGGATATCAAAAGTGCTTTGTGACTTTACTTTTTTCCCCTTGCGTCCACGAGGCACAGGGATAGACAGACCTGGGGAAGTAGATACATTGAAGACTTGGATTGAGAAAAACCCTTGGACCTGAAAAGGATTAGGTAACCTAGAGCAAGACAAAAAGCAAAGACTTGATAATCACCTGAATGATTCTGCAATTCTTTTGTCTTGCCATTTTCAGCAGGGCTAATCAAGTCCCAAATGAAGCCTTTGATGTTTTCGTCCCCACGATAGTGTAAGAGACAGTACACGAGGATGGCCCGGCAAATTGTTTCCACATCTCTTTCAGTCATCCGTCGCTTGAAGCGTCCATGAGACAGGATATCTCGCCATCGTCCCCAACTACAAAAAAAAAGCAATCATGTGGATATTTTCCTAGGGACCCCAGTCCCTCAAATTCACACTTTCCAAATGGTGGGAGACAAAACGATCTTGGGAAAACATGGTAACAGAATAAATTTTTCCCCATTATCCCCTCTTTGATCACAGCTTCCAATTTAAAAAGCGAACAAGATGTCTATCAGGATGGAGATGCACTACCTCTGAGGTAAGGTGGGGTCTTACCCATATACCAGGAGATGCTTTTCCACCCGAAAACAGTCAGTGCGCCCATAGGTATGATGACGGTCATGTCGGCGAGAGCGTGGTCGCTCATCGTCTTCACTTTCCAAATCAGAGAATTCCACTAGGTCATCATCTTTCAGGGTGCTGAAGTGGCGGGTCTGTTTTCGTACTCTAGGTGTGTCAATCACCAAGTTATTCTATGCAGAGAAGAGAAGGAGAAGTAACTCTTTTCACAATATAATCATGGGAAAGGAATTAAATATAATCAGACTGAAACAGCTTTGCATGTAATATCTGTAGATACTCAAAGATAGATTCTTTTTTGGACATGCAAGATAATCTACAGAGACTTAGGAAGCAAACTTACGTGATAGTTATCTAAGTATTTTTTAGTGGCCCTCTATGTAGAAAGCTTTTACAATGGCCTTTGATATACCATCATAAGCCAAGGTCAGCACTCAAGAATCAGAGCAGTTGTAAAGAATCCAGAAAGTAATGCGTTTCCTGCCATATTTCCTCCTTGAAGGAAAAGGAAGCTCACCTTGCTATTGAGTAGATCCATGTCTAGGTCAGCCTTTTTGGCCCACTTTTGCCAAAAGTTTGGGTCATCCAGCGAAATATCAGTCCTATTTTCAGAAGCCACAAAGCTTGCCTAATGAGGAACAAAGAAATAGTAAAGTTGACTACACCACTTTTTTGAGTAAAGGGAAATTGGTATATTTTAAAACTATATTTTTAAAAAATATTAAATTCTAGAGATTCCTGTCTCTCTGTGCTAAAAGCCTCTAGCACCGACAGAACATACCTTGGCAAAGGTAGAACCCTTTCCTTCAGATTCAATGGTGATGGTAGTGGTTCGTCTTAACAAGATCTGGTCAATGTCCTCTTCACAAAACTTGGAGCCCTCATCATCTTCCTCCATTATGGCTGCATACGCTCCTTTCCGTAAGAGATCTTCAATCTCCTTCTTAGAGAACTGTTGGATCTACAAAATCCAATAGAAAGGTGAAAAAAAATCAGAGAATATTATCTAACCATATCATGATATTTTATTATATTAATCATTGAGAATCCAAACAAGGGGTCAGGTTCCTGTACAAAAAATAGCTTTTGCCTCCCTTCATCACCATGACCTACTACAAATATAGCTAAAAATTAATAAGACTCACTCCAGTAATGTTGCCATCCCGACCACTCATGGACTGAAGCACAGCTTTATCCAATCCCAACTTGAGGCTAGCCTTATCAAACATCTCCCTCTCGTAAGAATTACGAGTGATGAGACGGTACACCTTCACAGCTTTGCTTTGCCCAATTCGATGACAACGTGCTTGGGCCTGGTTTTAACAAATGGAAGGAAGGGCAAAGATAACAACATTAGAGGGGGTGGGGAGGAAAAACATTCAAAATACCGATTTACATTTATAAAGCAGCCATGAGATCAACTCAAATTCAGAAAGTCAATTTCAAGATGAAATTACTGCCCCATCCTCCAGACCAGGTGTCAGCAAATCTTGGTCACCTTTTTCTAGAAATAAAGTTTTTGCTGAAACACAGCTCTACCCATTCTTTTGTAGTTCCTTATAGATGTTTTTTGTAGTACAAGAGCAGAGGAGAGCCGTTATAACAGAGACTGATTTGCACAGCCTAAAATATTAACTATCTGCCCTGTACAGAAAAAGTTTGATGACCTAACTAACAATTCCAGACTCTTGAAAAGATAAGATTTTCTAAGAGATTCTGATCCTGTTGCAAAACCTCTCAGGTTAGGTGATTAGTCCCTAAGACAATGATTTCCTCTACCTGCAGGTCATTTTGCGGATTCCAGTCTGAATCAAAGATGATGCAAGTATCAGCAGCTGTGAGATTAATGCCAAGTCCACCAGCCCGGGTGCACAGCAGAAAGACAAATCGGTCCGAGTCAGGCTTGCTAAAACGGTCAATAGCAGCTTGCCGAAGGTTGCCTCTAACTCGCCCATCAATACGCTCATATAAGTACCTGCATGGGAATCACAGGAAAAAAGTTTAATCAGCTGAGCAGAAAAAGAGAACAAAAAAGCAGGCTGGGATCAATACCAGTACCCCTGTATCGCTAGTTCACCAAAAATTTTATCAGAACGTTGAAAGTGAGAGTTTTGAATACTTCTCTTAGCCCAGTACTGGTCAACTTTAGTTAAACCTAGGCCTCCCACTCTTTGCAGCTTTGTAAGTACAAAGTAAACAGGCAAGGAATGACTTTTTTCTCACCTTCTCTGGATTAGATAATCCTCTAGGATATCTAGGCAGCGTACCATCTGGGAGAAGATCAGAACCTTATGGCCACCAGCTTTAAGTTTCGGAAGTAACTTGTCAATAAGAACCAATTTGCCAGCTGAACGAACCATGGCCTGTAAGTGGAAGTCATGAGGTATGATATGGCAAGCTTCTCGAAACTCTGTTAGGATTTTTTCTTCTGCACCTGCCAAAAGAAAAATCAGACCTGATGGTGAGATCCAGAGAAACATTCTAAGGCTGCAGTTTATTTAACTGAGATAAGGAAGCAAAGAAAATAACCTGACTTGTTATCAATATTACTTGAAAACAGAATTTCAGCAACCCCCAAACCCTAAAATATCTTCAATTTTGTTAATACAAAATATTCCACATAAGTCAGGCTTAAGAATTGGGTAAAATATGTAAATATGTGGACAAGGACTAGAATAGTACACGAAAACCACTATTACCACCATATTGCCATCCAAAACAGAAACAGCAACATAGAGTATCAGTGAAGACAGAACAGAATTCGTAACAGCAAATCCTTTTTAACTTTGGAGATCATGCAGAGTCAAAGGGTCAGAAAGAACTAGAGGAAGACGTTCCCCTTGAGAATGGTTTTAAAAAGAGAAATCCCCTCTATTTCCAAACTAGGATGGATCAGCCAACGCATCTATTGTTTCTGAGGATCACCACTTAGCAATCAAGGTAACACAGAAATGCAGGTGTTTCAGGAGTTCTCTCACCATTGATGAGATATGGGTGGTTGCAGCATTTCCGCAGCTCCATCATTGTGTTGAGTAGATTCGGCATGTTAGTATGACCTGCCCCTTTGGAAAGAAAGGAGAAATTCTTCTCCAAAATAGCCCGGTAGTATTTCTTCTGAATGTTGGTTAGCTCTACCTCAATAATGGTCTCCTGTTTGGGTGCCAGGTTCTTTTCAACATCTTCTTTGAGTCTTCTCAGCATCATTGGTTTGAGAATGGCCTGTAGCTTTTGAACCTGTAACCAACAGAGGAAAAAATAATAACATGAAGACAAACATTCTTACAGTAGATGGAAACATGGATATCAATGACAGTAGATACCTGCCCTAGTACAAATTTTTTTATTCTGCATTAGTGTCACATCAGACAACTTCCTACCTGTTCTTCTGTTTTGAGATCCCCAAAGTCTTTGAGGAATTCTGATTCTGATGGAAACTGTGATGGTTCCAAGAAATGAAGCAAGCTAAACAGTTCCTCCACAGTATTTTGCAATGGTGTTCCTGTGAGCAGTACCTTGTGCTCCTAGAAATGGAGAACACAGAAGAAAGATAAAACTCAAAAAGACTTCTGGAGTTTTCCATCAAATATATAACTTTAGTTTCCATTTCTTTAACTGTAAAATTATGGAAATGGACCAGATTACTCTTACTTGCTGCCTCTTTTGATAAACACAAAATACTCAAGAATATTCTTGATATTATTTAACATATTAATTTCTTAAATATCATAAGGCAATAAAGAAATATTTAGAACATGTTTTTTCCAATTAAATATGCCTCTCCACACGGATATGCCTCTCCCATGGTCCATTAATATGTCTCCCTCTAAGAAATGTACCTGTGCGGGATTAAATATGGCCATTGATTTTTGGTAGTTCCTCCTATCAAGATTCACCACTTGAACATGGTCATGCTTTATAACTCGCTCTGACAATGAGAATGTAGCAGAAGTGGGTACCATGTGAGTTTCAGAGCCTCAAAGGCCTTGCCTTCCACCTTTACCCTCTTGGAACACTGCTCTGGCTCTACCAGGTACAGAAGCAAAGTCTGGCCCACAGAGGGGTAACAGACCACATGGAAGATGGCCTAGCCAACAACCAGTACCAACTGTCAGCTGCAGCTGTATCACTGACTCCAGGCAAGGCCACTGAAGGAATGAGATCACTTAGCCCAGCCCAAGTTGCTGGGCTAGAGAGTCATAAAAAACACAGTTGTTTTAAGTCACTAGGTTTTTGGGTATTTTGTTATGCAGAAATAAGTAACTAATTTAACATCCCACCTCTTCACCCAATTGAGAACCACTAACCCACAATCGTCTTCTAACTCTAAAATTTATATGAATATTATGACTTTCAGGCTACCATTCCCATAGGCCACACCCACCACCCAATACCAAGATTCGGATTCTTCTCTGTGAAATTAATTCACATGGAATTAGGATTACTTAATTCTAGGTGTTTCTGGCTACAAGTCAGTGAGAGGAACTCACCAGGTCCATGTGCTTGAGACTATCAAGCAGTTTGCAATTACGGTTCTTTAGTCGATGGGCCTCATCAATTATGACACACCGCCATTCAATCTCACGAAGCTCAGGACAGTCTGACAAAATCATCTCAAAAGTGGTGATCAAGGCATCAAACTTGTATGCACCTGGGATGAGGCGCCCCTAAGCACGAAGGCAATAAAGTCAGAAAAGGCCTAAACTGTACCTAAATGAGAAGCTCTTCTGGACTACATATTCTGCATTTTATATTTAGGCAGGCCTAATAGAAAACACAAATTGCACCACCATCCACCTCTGCCACTGCTCATATTCCTGATAAACAGTGTCAAATTACTGAATCACTGCCTCCTCAATACACTCAGCTTCTTGGGAAAATCACAGACCTTATTGAAAGAAGCTGGACATTCTTGACCTTGCTGCATGCCTACCTCATGTATTTCAGCCCTACATCTTCTGTTGGTAAACACTAAAATCCACAAATGATGAGCACTGCTGAAACACACAAGATAAAACTAAAAGTGAAACAGCTAATGTAGTATGTGGTAATATTGGTTACTATCTAAAAATGGACAAAAGAATCCAATTATCTTAACAAAATTAAGAGCAAAATGACTTTAATAAACATGGGTTTTGTAGAAATAAAAACGGGAAACTAATGGTAGGAAAAAAACCTCAAAATTAAATGTTAAGAGACTTTTTCCAGACTTATATAGAAAAAAGAATCTTGATGAAAACTTCAGCAGACTTAAAAAAAAAAAGGAAGAAATGTCTTATGTTCACCATTTTATGGATCAAGGAATTAAAAGTGGCTAAATGAATTTCATTGTGGAAAATTATTTCTTGATGAAAACGAATCAATGCTGGTAAAACTCTATTTAAAATGTATATATTCATAAATAAAGTCAGAATTTCCACTGGATCAAGACAGCAAAGTTGAAAAAGTATCCTGCATAAAGTAGACAACAACACCTTACATCACAGAGAGTCTCAATAAAAGTCTTTGACTCATATAAAAGCTTCTAAAATACCAGGTACTTTGGCCTACTTTCCATGCCATAACATTTGCATTATATACAACTCACCCGTGAATCTTTGCAGTACATTTCATATTGCTGTATCATCTGCCGGCTGGCCAGACTGCCATGGTACACAATAGTGTTCATCTCTGTCCATGTGTTGAATTCCCGCTCCCAGTTAGTAATTGTGGACAGTGGGGCAATGACCAGGAAAGGGCCATGGATGCCCACATTATATACTTCCTGCAAGAAGGCAATGGACTGAATGGTTTTGCCCAATCCCATCTCATCAGCCAGGATGCAGTTCTGCCTGCCAATTCATCACAAAAAAAGAAAAGCATGTCAAAAGAGACCATCTTATAAAAAGTACATAAAATGAACCTGTTTCTACAAAAAATAAATAAAAACAATCCCAGACTAAGCCTATATCTCGTGGTCCCACTCTTTTCCTACCTGTTATACCAATTAAAGAGCAGCCAGTTGACCCCTTCCAACTGATATTCCCGTAACTGGTTTCTGTTTTTATACTCATGTGACAACTCCAACTTCTTCCAGGCACTTGCCTGTGGACGATTCTAAAAAGTAACAAATTTGAATAAATGGGGTGGAGGCACTAACGAAATTAGGTAATACTAGGTAGTTCTAATAGGTGAAGTTAATTCAAAGACATTATTGCTTGGATTAAACATGTTAAATATATTCAAATTCATGACTTCACAATGACACTGTAATAACAAAAAAAAAGAGAGAGAGAAAACCCACTGAGCCACCAAGGAAGTCCAAGAATACTGGAGTGGGTAGCCCATCCCTTCTCCAGCAGATCTTCCCAACCCAGGAATCAAACTGGGGTCTCCTGAATGGCAGGCGGATTCTTTACCAACTGAGCTATCAGGAAAGCCCAAACTCTATGAGGAAAATAAAATCATTCCCTATATGGACTTTACACTCTAAATGCAGATGTACTTACCACCCTTTTGAGTTCTGGGTGCCTTGACTGGATGCGTTTAAATTCTCGAATCTTGCCCTCGTCAACATCCTCTTTGAGCTCCCACGTACTATCCTCGTAGGGCAGAGAGCACCATTTCACCAGGTAGTAAATTACAGGCTAGGGGAGAAGAAGTCAGAACATTAGTGAAATGATGCTGTGTTCTCTGCTGTGATTTGAAGATTAAGAATTTGACTAAGTGTCAATACCTAAAAAGGTGCCCAAAATGTCAGGCTGAAAACATCAGCCATAGGCTCACCTGCAGATGCACTGTACTATTTGTGCCTTTGATCATGCTTCCAGACAACTTACCAGAATCTAAAAGAGAAATTTCTACCCAGCACTATCTAGAACACTAATCACTGAAACATTACGCTCACCAACTAAGCAGATTAAAAAAAAAAAATTCTATATTGTGTTGAGAAGATATGGTACCCCCATTCCATACTATCCTCCTGGCACCCAATATAATAACAGTGGAAGCAAGGCTGCTTTTAGAAGTGAGAAACAGGTTAAATCCATTGGAACAAAGCAGGCCTGAAACTACTGGGCTTCTGAGTTCCTGGAGCTCTGAATGCAGGTGCTATTTCACATGAAAAAAAGAGCAGGCATATGCTGGTAAAGAGATTTCCTTGTGAGTCCCAGGAAGCTAGGAGATAACTACAAGAGGTATCACTGAAGACAGGTAAGAATGAAAAGGGGATGCTGAAGCTCCAATCACACTGCTATGCTCTATGCAGGCATTCCAGTGGTAATATTGCTCCTATTCTCAGTACTTAAGATGACTTCTGACTTGACTGCATTTTCATTTGGGGCTTATATGAAGTAAGAAGAATTAGACTACGCCTAGACTGGAAAAGGTCAGTTTTCATTCCAATCCCAAAGAAAGGCAATGCCAAAGAATGCTCAAACCACTTCACAATTGCACTCATCTCACACGCTAGTAAAGTAATGCTCAAAATTCTCCAAGCCAGGCTTCAGCAATATGTGAACCGTGAACTTCCTGATGTTCAAACTGGTTTTACAAAAGGCAGAGGAACAAGAGACCAAATTGCCAACATCTGCTGGATCATCGAAAAAGCAAGTGAGTTCCAGAAAAACATCTATTTCTGCTTTATTGACTATACCAAAGCCTTTGACTGTGTGGATCACAATAAACTGTGGAAAATTCTGAAAGAGATGGGAATATCAGACCACCTGACCTGCCTCTTGAGAAATCTCTATGCAGGTCAGGATGCAACAGTTAGAACTGGACATGGAACAACAGACTGGTTCCAAATAGGAAAAGGAGTACGTCAAGGTTGTATATTGTCACCCTGCTTACTTAACTTATATGTAGCGTTTCATGAGAAACGCTGGGCTGGAAGAAGCACAAGCTGGAATCAAGATTGCCAGGAGAAATATCAATAACCTCAGATATGCAGATGACACCACCCTTATGGCAGAAAGTGAAGAGGAACTACAAAGCCTCTTGATGAAAGTGAAAGAGGACAGTGAAAAAGTTGGCTGAAAGCTCAACATTCAGAAAACGAAGATCATGGCATCTGGTCCCATCACTTCATGGGACATAGATGGGGAAACAGGGGAAACAGTGTCAGACTTTATTTTGGGGGGCTCCAAAATCACTGCAGATGGTGATTGCAGCCATGAAATTAAAAGACGCTTACTCCTTGGAAGGAAAGTTATGACCAACCTAGATAGCATATTCAAAAGCAGAGATATTACTTTGCCAACAAAGGTCCATGTAGTCAAGGCTATGGTTTTTCCTGTGGTCATGTATGGATTTGAGAGTTGGACTGTGAAGAAAGCTGAGCACTGAAGAATTGATGCTTTTGAACTGTGGTGCTGGAGAAGACTCTTTCGAGTCCCTTGGACTGCAAGGAGATCCAACCAGTCCATCCTAAAGGAGACCAGTCCTGGGTGTTCATTGGAAGGACTGATGCTGAGGCTGAAACTCCAATACTCAGCCACCTCATGTGAAGAGTTGACTCATTGGAAAAGACCTTGATGCTGGGAGGGATTGGGGGCAGGAGGAGAAGGGGATGACAGAGGATGAGATGGGTGGATGGCATCACAGACTTGATGCACATGAGTTTGGGTGAACTCTGAGAGTTGGTGATGGACAGGGAGGCCTGGCGTGCTATGATTCATGGGGTCGCAAAGAGTCAGACACGACTGAGCAACTGAACTGAACTGAATGTAATCATCAAGAAATCTCTAATAATCTACTGACAGAATACTCCTTAAAATAGCCAGCAAGAAGTGTGAAGATGCCAAGTGTTTAAGAGAGACAGATCATGGAAAAACTAGAATCTATGTAATTTCTCTTTTACTTTTTTCTTTATTGTAGTGACTCGGGTCACTTTCTAAAGACATTTGTCCAGGTCACACATTTCCAGCATCATAGCTTATTTTCCAAGGACTTTAATTAACATTTACTATAATACTTATTTCCACCACTGTGTAATGTAATAAGGATGACTAAGCTCATTTTGGGTCGGGGGAAATGGGCAAAATTTTTATCCAATATTAGAAGTGTAAATTAGGGTACTAAAACACTTTCATCTGTCATGCCAGGTCTAATAACATTCCAGAGGGGCCTAATCAAAATCTAATTACTTTTGGAAGATGAAAGTACAAGTATACTGATAGAAAGCATAACATTTTGAAGGCTAGGAAGGCTGAGAAGCTGAAAGTAATGAGAATAATGTAACAATGGCTAACCTGTCCTGACTAATAACTGGTCCATTCCACTCTCACCTCCCACAAATGAACAATAAGCAGTAATTCCCACCCCTAATCGCAAAAGCAGAAATATGTGGTTTCTGAGGTATTCTTGTTAGAATTTAAAGACACTGCATTATAATGACTTTGGATAGCTAAGGTTCTATCTGAGTAACCTTGAAAGCTTATAAAACAAACTTGGGCTTTAACAGATGGAAGACTTTGATTCTTAGGTTCTACAAGCTTCTACAAGGATGACATATGGGAGCAAGTCACTTAGTTTGTGAGTGAACCCAGTCTGCCATCTAGCACTGATGTCTTAAGGCTCTGCTGTTCCCTACTAGTCACTCTGTAAGCAGGAACTGTTTGAGTGATAAAATTTTGATGAAATGTGACCCTGTGATGTTAAACTAACAACTTAGACTAGAAGTGAGAAGAGTTCTAACAAAGTGCTAGTTCATGGTCCAAGTAAATCTGAATAAAAGAGCAATGTTGAATTCACTGGTCACTTAGATCTACATAACTTTTGGTTGGAAAATGAAAAAAAGTGATTAATGAAAGAAAACATGTCAGTTCAGTTCAGTCGCTCAGTTGTGTCTGACTCTTTGCAACCCCATGAATCGCAGCACGCCAGGCCTCCCTGTCCATCACCAACTCCCGGAGTTCACCCAGACTCACGTCCATCGAGTCAGTGATGCCATCCAGCCATCTCATCCTCTGTTGTCCCCTTCTCCTCCTGCCCCTAATCCCTCCCAGCATCAGAGTCTTTTCCAGTGAGTCAACTCTTCGCATGTGGTGGCCAAAGTACTGGAGTTTCAGCTTTAGCATCAGTCCTTCCAAAGAAATCCCAGGGCTGATCTCCTTCAGAACGGACTGGTTGGATCTCCTTGCAGTCCAAGGGACTCGAAAGAGTCTTATCCAACACCACAGTTCAAAAGCATCAATTCTTCAGCACTCAGCCTTCTTCACAGTCCAACTCTCACATCCATACATGACCACAGGAAAAACCATAGCCTTGACTACACAAACCTTTGTTAGCAAAGTAATGTCTCTGCTTTTGAATATGCTATCTAGGTTGGTCATAACTTTCCTTCCAAGGAGTAAGCGTCTTTTAATTTCATGGCTGCAGTCACCATCTGCAGTGATTTTGGAGCCCCCCAAAATAAAGTCTGACACTGTTTCCCCTGTTTCCCCATCTATTTCCCATGAAGTGATGGGATCAGATGCCATGATCATTTTCTGAGTGTTGAGCTTTAAGCCAACTTTTTCACTCTCCTCTTTCACTTTCATCAAGAGGCTTTTGAGTTCCTCTTCACTTTCTGCCATAAGGGTGGTGTCATCTGCATATTTGAGGTTATTGATATTTCTCCTGGCAATCTTGATTCCAGCTTGTGCTTCTTCCAGCCCAATGTACTCTGCATAGAAGTTAAGTAAGCAGGGTGACAATATACAGCCTTGACGTACTCCTTTTCCTATTTGGAACCAGTCTGTTGTTCCATGTCCAGTTCTAACTGTTGCGTCCTGACCTGCATACATATTTCTCAGGAGGCAGATCAGGTGGTCTGGTATTCCCATCTCTTTCAGAATTTTCCACAGTTTATTGTGATCCACACAATCAAAGGCTTTGGCATAGTCAATAAAGCAAAGGTAGATGTTTTTCTGGAACTCTCTTGCTTTTTCCATGATCCAGCGGATGTTGGCAATTTGATCTCTTGTTCCTCTGCCTTTTTTAAAACCAGTTTGAACATCAGGAAGTTCACAGTTCACATATTGCTGAAGCCTGGCTTGGAGAATTTTGAGCATTACTTTACTAGCGTGTGAGATGACTGCAATTGTGCAGTAGTTTGAGCATTCTTTGGCATTGCCTTTCTTTGGGACTGGAATGAGAACTGACCTTTTCCAGTCCTGTGGCCACTGCTGAGTTTTCCAAATTTGCTGGCATATTGAGTGCAGCACTTTCACAGCATCATCCTTCAGGATTTAGGAAGCTTTAGTTCTGGGGTTCCTAAATCAAGCTATGCATGAGAACCCCTTGAAGAACCAACTCTTGGTCCTACCCTAGATGTACTAAATCTGCACTTGTGGGAGCAAGATCCCACAACCTGTTTAAAAGCAGTGATTCAAATGTAGTATATGTTTTAGAGACAAATGAAAATGCATTTACCTGATGCTGCACACGTGTGCTCAGTCACTTCAGTCGTGTTTGACTCTTTGCGACCTTATGGACTGTAGCCCGCCCGGCTCCTCTGTCCATTGGATTTCTGAGGCAAGAATACTGGAGTGGATTGCCATTTCCTCCTCCAGGGGATCTTCCAGACCCAGGGACAGAACCCGTGTCTCCTGCGGCTTCTGCACCGCAGGCAGATTCTTTACCACTAAGCCACTGGGGAAGCCCCAGTTCAGGAAATAAATAATTCTCAACAACATAAAGAAAGCTATGAGTCTATGCAAGTATTTTTATATTCATATATTTGGAAATTGATAAAGTATTCCTTTCTCTATCCCCACCTCTCACCCTCAACTGAATGTCAAGGGTCTCTCATATAAAATCTGAGAGAAAATGAGACCAAGGTGAACGAGTCCTTGCAAATAACAGCTTCCAGATATCTGACTTCAAGAGAATCTTTCTCTTTAGTCTCTCTCTGTACTCCTTTACCTTCCCAATATCATTCTGAGGATCTCTCAGAAAAAATTCAAAAGTACCTTTTCAATCCAAGAATTTTTCAGTCAAATCTGACATATAAAGGATGGGCAAGCAGACAGGCAGAAATCTTTAAGGCCTTCCTTTCATGTTCCTCCACGTCCCAACTCACCTCCCCATTGTCCTTGTCAATACTGTGAGACTCATCCAATATCCTATCCACCTCTACATAGTCTGGGTTGAAGGGCTCTTCATCCTGGAGGAATTATGAAACCAAACAATAAAACCAAAAAGATCACTGTCTAGGAAATTCACCCTTCCACCCAACCTTTAGTGGATATCCTTACTTCAAAATTTATTAAGAAAAAAGAAGGGAGTTCCCCATTTTCACCCTATCAAATCCTACACACTTACCTGTGTTTGCACCTATCTTCTCATGTTACCAGATCAAGTGTCACTACTCCTAACAGTGGCTACTCTCTCTATATATGCTTTGGATTTCATTCCTTCCTGCCTTCTTAGGAATCCCTCTCTAGGGCAATATTCCCATGTTCTACTAGTTCACATCCTTAAAAAGACCTCTCTGACTCTACATCCCCCTGCAACTATTCTTCTGTTCTGCTTCATACGTAAACTTTCCCAAGAGTTTTAAATACATAGTACCTCCATTTCATCACTTGTATACTTGTCCATTCATTCCACTCTTCTTTATACTTCCATCACATAATGAAACCACTCATCAAGGTCATTCATGATCTCCAAATTGCCAAATACAATGGAAACATGTCTGTACTCACCTTAATTTACAGCTACAAAGTAATCAACAATTCATCTTTCTCCCGAAAGCACTCTCTAGGCTTTTCTGAGACACTATATTCACTTTTGTAGCCTTATTTTGGTTTCACTTTTTGTTTTGGTCAATTCTCAGTCACCTTTACTGGCTCTTTTTTTCCTAAGTCACTGGTATCTAACTTTGGGTGATATCCCAAGATAAATAACCCAAGGCTCCAAAGAGAGATCTCAAAGAAACCTTAGGGAAAAAAAATTCTTCCTTCTTACGGCACTTTCCCACTGATTTTTGTGGCCTATCTTTTCCCTAGTATTTCTCCTATCACTCTGGCATAGTTATTAAGGCTTTAATAACAATGTATATGCTGATACATTTCAAATTTTAATTGCAGCCTAAAAAATCCAGTTTTGTATATCTATCTACTTGCTAGACATGTTACGGAATTTTAAACTTAACATGGTCTAAATTAAAATCTTGATTTTCCCTAAACCAGTTGCTTCTAAGATCTTCCATTCTTTAATACCTGTCTATGTAAGCCATCATACCAATTGCCGTCAATCCTACTTTAAAGTAAACTCAAATCTATCCCTTCTCTCCAACAACTGAAAGCACTCTGCTATAAAGCCATGATAATTTCTCATCTAGAAAACGTCAATGGCCTCCTTACAGCTCATCCTACTTTCACGCTTACTCTTCTCCCATTCATTCTCCAAAGTCTAGATGATCTTTTAAAGGTGAGAACTGGTTTATGTCTTTGGCTGTTTTAAATAGTCCAATGGTTTCCCCTTTTGCACTTAGAATAAAAACAAAACTAAAATGTCTGTAGGCACCTGCTTCTATCATATATAAATACCACCATGCTTTCGGTTCCTCATCCTGTCTCGGGGCCTTCATATATTGCTACTTCCCATGCCAGCGGTACTATTTACAGGTGCTTACAGCCTTACTAACTTCTTTTCATAATTCAGTTCTCAGTGAAGCCTTCCCTGATTATCCAAAGCAGGCATTTTTTAATGTCTTCCTATGCTCCTTCTTTGCTGGTACTTATCACAATTTGAATTATTTTAAAATCTCTCTCTCCCTCCCCATTAGACAGTGAGCTATATGAGAACACAGACCATGTGTGATCTGTTAACCGCAGTGACTAGCACATAAAACAATGAATAAATGAGTGATTGATTTAGCTAAATGACCTACCTATAAAGGCAAATCTGACTGGCACACAAGTCAGATTAGCACAGCTTGGCTCAATGGCCACAAATTATATATCTAGTATCAGCTGAAATGGGATTACAGTTTCACTGTACATTTCACAAATTAGGCTTTAAAAGAACATAGGCCAAAAAAAACACTCCACAACCCAATCATTATTTTATTTTCATATAAAAAGAAATTATAAAACCTACATGGTCCTACTTGCTCTCTCCAAGTGATGTGGAATATAACTCACTTATTGACAAATCTGGTTATATAAAGTTAACTTCATCAGATGTATTTGGCCACAACTGGCCTTTTTTTGCTGAAGCTATACATTATTCCTTCTTTCATTCTTCTTATTAGACCTCTTCCTCTTTAGGTCTTAAGAAACTTTGAAAAAGAATTCTTTTTCTCAAGGCACTTAGCATTAGATATTAAATACAGATTTTAAAAAACCCATTTTGGAAAAGATATATGTACAAAAAGTTTTCAAAGAAAAATGGAGTGTTAAAATACAGCTCAAGAGATTCTCACAGATGCTCCAGTACTTAACCAGTAGTAATACTGGGTGTAAGATATTAAAGTTCCTGTATCACTATTGCTAGTTATACTGGATTAGAAATTTGAGAAAATAAATGTTCCCTCTTAATGATATGGTTGCTTATGTCTATAGATAACATCAGTTGTTAAAGACTGACAATAGAGGGAGAAGAATGCCTGAAGTGGGCCAGATAGTTAATCATCTGTTTTGAAAATACTTCATGAATATCAAACAACTCAATTTCAAAACATTCTATAACTTATAAAAAGACCATATTTAACCTGGTAAAACAAAGCATAGGGCAATTAAATAAGGAGAGTCCAATGATCGAAATGAAACTTATATACCCATATATATAAAGCAACTATAAGTCTTTTGAACAGTCAGGGATAACCCCAGAAATGTATGCTTCTATGAAATAAATGATAAGCAACACCTATTCCTAATTACCTCATGGAAGAAGTGTCTCATCTGAGCCATTTTGGTTTTGAAGCGCTTTAGTTTTTGATGGATCCTCTTATCCTTCTCCAGTTGCGAGATGGTAGCCCATTCACAGTGCAGATAGGAGCTAAAGAAGATGGAAATAGTCAGCCATGGTATGAGAAAGTGGAACTAGTAAGCTAGCGTCTGAGATGAAGAGATTAACCAAAAGCAGACCTAAGAGTATATTGCTTCAATGGGGAGATAGTCTCTTAGATCAGTGCCTCTTCAACTTGATTCTTTACACCAACCACTTAGTCTAGGGCTGGCTTGAAAGTTCACATTTCTAACGGGCTCCCAAATGATGCTAATTCTGCTGGTTGATGGATCACACTGAGTAGCAAGGTCTTAATGTCAGGATTACAAGGGATTTTATCAGCAACCACCCTTACCCCACTTTTCTGTAGGCAAATATTAATCAGTCAATTTCTGAGATTCTCTCTGAACATTTTCCTCACTGGAAACAATTTGGGTGAGGAAAACTATTTAAAAAAAAAAAGGGACACATTCCCAATCAGGATAGACTATACAGGAGAACTTATTACAACCCTGTGGAATTTGGGGTGAAAAGCTTTTTGCACAGATCACGTACTAGTTCTTGTACTTGACAAAGAACTCTTCTGCTTCAGTATACTGTCCAGAAGGAAGCTGGGAAGAAAAAAATTACAGTTATTAATAACTCATTTGTCAAAGAGAATCCTTAATTTTAACACACGTGGTAGACTTTCATACCAAGAATAAAATATATCATCCAGGATATATCACTGACTAAAGGATTAAAGAACTTAATCTGGCATTCTAATGCTAGAAGCCTGATAGTTGGAGAAAATAAGCCCTTTCTGGATTTAAACAGGTAAGTGAAAGAAGGGGCAACAAGACAGTTCTTACTTTCCACCTAACTTTTCTCCACTATCTCTTGTAACTACATTGTAGTGATATAAACTGACATCCAAAAGTGCTCATTACATAAAGCCTGTAACTGTAGCATTATGGGCTAACATTGAAAACAGGCCTCACCTCCTTCTTCACAATACGCATAGAAAGCACTTTGTCTACAATGGCAGCATCTTCTTCACTGGGATTCTCCTGCAGGAAAAGATGCAGTCAGTCAAACAAAGAGATTGTGAGCAGCAAGACACACATCTCAAATTGCTTAAGTTCTCAGCTTACCACAAAGAACTGCATGGAAGGCAAAGTCTCGCCATCTGGTTCCTGCACTGGCTCAGGAAGGATAGGCTCAGTTTTGATTGGACCAGTTACATCCACTTCTTCTTCTTCTTCATCGTCTGTGATCTTTATATCCAGATCCTCTGTATATTTTTTTCGCTTAACTTGGCGGTTCGAGCGCCTCTTCTACAGGGGCAAAAACAGTCAAAATAACTGCTTAGGTCTCTTAAAGAGAAAACCTTTAAAACTATTTAGCTATAGTCATGTACTTAGATTTGACTCCAAATTCCCTAGGAAAAATCAAACCAAAAGATGATAAAGAGCTTGTTTATCAAATTGTGTGATGTTAAACCATGTAACTTATTCTAGTACTGAGTAAATATTAATTTCCTGAATTCTTTCATTATAGTATCAGAATCCATCTGAAAGTAACCTGGGTACTATTGGCAAGAGGCACTGAAAAACTGAAATAGAACTCTTTAAACTCTCTACCTGCAGGGTACAATGAACTTCACGCCAGGAGCAGCCCTGGAGTCCACTGGTACAAAAACATTGTTTCTAATTGTTTGTCTGTTTTGGTTCTAAAGTTTTGTTTGTTTAATAAATAGGATCATATTGCACATACTGTTCTGCTGCTTACTTTTTGTTAACATTTTTCTTGGAGATGTTTTCCATATCAATGAATTTCAGATCTACCTCATTCTTTCAAGTGGTTGAGCAAAATTTAATTAAATAATCTCAGTAATAGGTGCAGCTCATGATAAAAATTAGGAAGGATGGAAAGAAAAAATTATTTTTCAGTAATGATTATAACCCCTGGAAAATCCAAAATCAAATGAGTCATTAGAAGCAGAACTACTAAAACTGATTTGTAAATTCAATTTTAGTAGTTAGTAGTACAATTTAGTACAATCAATTGTACTACAATTGATTTGATAAATTTGCTTGGCATAAAGTTAATTTTTAAAAATCAATGGCATTCTTACATAGACTAAGCCAGAAAATACAATAAAAGAAAAATCTTTTTATGAAAAAAGATCATCTTAAGTATTAAATTTAGTAAGAAATAATGAAATACCTATATAAACTCCTCAATCACAAAATTTGAAAAACAAATTTAACAAAACTTTTAAATTCGATAAGCTGATTCTAAAATTCAACAGAGAACTAAACATATAAGCATAACCATAAAAATATGAAAAGGTATACTTAGCCTTATCAGATGTTAAACCCAATATAAAGCTATACTGATTAACACAGCTTGGTACCTCTCCAAGAGGAGATAAACAGATCAATGAAATAGTGTCCAAATATGGATTAAAATACTTAGGTGGATTTAGAACATGATAAAAATAGTACTTTTAATCAGTGAGGAAAAAGTGGATTATTCTATACATGGGATTGAAAACAAACCACTAGCCAAACAAATTTGTTTCTTGTATCTAGAGAAACAAATTTATAAAAAGATTGAATGATTTCAAAGTTTAAAAAAAGACAAAATTTCTAAAAGATGTGGAAAAATTTTTTTCTTTAAATAATCCTGGAGAAGTAGGAAAGGTGTTTCTGATAAAGTGACTGATCAATTTGATCATATAACTAAGAAAAAAAATCAATACAATAGAAATATGAGCAAATAACATGAATAGACAACTTTTGTAGGAAAATAACACGAATGGCTTTCAATGTAAAATGATGCTCACACTCACAATAAAATTGTTACAACTGAAAACTAAACTACTTTTTTTTTTTTGCATCTAACCGAGAGGCAAAAATCTGAGAGTTTGATCAAATATTTGAAATAGGAACTCATACATTGCTGGTGAGAGTATACACTGGCATGAAGAAAATTTCTATAGAACAAAATTTGACAATATCCATTGACCCAACAATTCCACTTCGAAGATATTATCCAACAGATAAATTTGTACATGTATACAAATCTCTGTGGGATTCTCTGGCGGCTCAGTGGTTAAAGAACCTGCCTGCCAATGCAGGAGACTCAATCTCTGAGTTAGGAAGGTTCCCTGGAGAAGGAAAGGGCAACCCACTCCAGTATTCTTGCCTGGGAAATCCCATGGACAGAGGAGCCTGGCAGTCCATGGGACTGCAAAAGAGTCACATACACTTAGCAACTAAACAACAACAACAAAGAACAACAAATCTCTGCCAGCATTATCTGTGGTAGTAAAAGACCAGAGAAAACCTAAATGCCCACCAACAGGGTTGCATTGAACAAATTATGCTATAGTCAAAAAATGGAATACTATAGAACTATATAAAAAGAATGGGGTAGACGAACAAGAATGAACAGTGAAGATGAGGAGCTGGAACTCTCACTGCTGGTCGATGTGTAAAATGGCAATCACTTCAGAAGGCAGCAGATTCTTATAAGGTTAAAAGGTCAAATGTTTACCCCACAGTCTATCAACTCCTGGCTATTTTGCTATGAGAAACGAAAACCTATGTCCACAAAGCATGTGTACCAAGACTATCCACTGCATCCTTACTCAAAACAGCACCAGACTGAACAAACCAAATGTCTAACAGAATGAATAAACACTGTGGTATATTCCTAAAGTAAAATGTTTCTCAAGAAAAAAAAAGGAATGAACTTCTGATACATCAACGTGAATAATTCTGAACACCACTATGCTGAAAAAAGTGAGACCCAAGAGTATATACTATGTGATTCCATTTACATGAAGTTTAAGAACAGGCTAAGTTTAATCTATGGTTAACAGAAATGAGCACAATTGTTGCTTATGGGGAGATGCGGGGGAGAGGATGGTGAACTGACTGAAAAGAGGGTACCAGGGAACCTTCTGGGATGATGGAACGTGAGGCTTCATTAAATAATTTCTCTACTTTGGTGTATATTTCAAGTTTTTCATAATAAAAAAGAGTGTGAGCCTTTTCCGGTGGTGATGACCTCCTCACGAGAACATGCCTCTCGCAAAGGATCTTCTTCATCCCTCTCCAGAAGAGAAGAGGAAACACAAGAAGAAGCGCCTGGTGCAGAGCCCCAATTCCTATTTCATGGATGTAAAATGCCCAGGATGCTATAAAATCACCACCGTCTTTAGCCATGCACAAACAGTAGTCTTGTGTGTTGGCTGCTCTACTGTCCTCTGCCAGCCTACAGGAGGAAAAGAAGGCCTACAGAAGGATGCTCTTTCAGACGGAAGCAGCACTAAAAGTACCCTGTATCAAGATGAACGGGAAACCATCCCAATAAACACGTTTTGGATACAAAAAAAAAAAAAAGTGTGAGGAAGAATGGGCTAGATCTATCTTTTCTAATAAAGAACTATATTCAAGATACACTGTTAGAGAAGAAAGTACAGCACAGAAGAATAGGTATGGAATACTAACATTGAGTGGAAGTGGAATTAGAGTGCTTGTGAAAGCAAAGAATATTTCTGGAAGGATACACAAAAGTAATAACAGAAGTTACATCTGGGGAGGACAACTGGGGGACTGTGAGGCCTCCGCTGCCAAGACTGGTATTTGAGGAAACACAATTAGGTCAATTAATTGTGTTTCCTCAAAGTCTGACATTAAAATCCTAACCCCCTAGTACCTCAGAATGTGACTGTCTGGAGACAGGGCCTTAAAGAGGTGATTAAGTTAGGGTGGGCACTACTGGATCAGTGCCCTTAAAAGAGGAGGGAATCTGGCCACACACAGAGACAAGAGGGACACACGCACTGAGGAAGACCACTCGGGGGCACAGTGAGGAGGCGGCCTCTGTAAGCCATGGAGAGAGGCCTCGGAGGCAACCAGACCTCCCGATCCTGGACTGCTAGCCCTCAGACCTGTCAGAAAATAAATTTCTGTTGTTTAAACTATCTAACCCGTGGTATTTTGTTATAGTAACCCTAGTAAATTAATATACCACTTTTTAAATTTTATTAATTCTTGTATTTCTTGTATTACAAAGATTTGCCTTCAGTTTGTGTTTTAATTTTATTTTTAATTGGAGGATAATTACTTTACAATGCTGTGGTAGTTTCTGCCATACTCACTTGGTGTTTTGATTATATAACACTTTATTTAACTGTTTATTTAACAAACATATATAACTCTTACTATGCTCTCTTACCTAAACACTGTTCTATGTGCTTTGTAAACATTTACATTTAATCCTAACAACTCTACTTAGTAGATATTACTATCTGTACTTTAGAGATGAAGAAATTGAGACACCACAAGGTTAAGTAAACTTGCCTTAAGTGACAATATTAGTAAATACTAGAGTTAACATGAGAACCCAAGAAATGGTCTTGGTCTTAAACACTATGTTATTTAGAGCATTTTTTGTTGTTGCTACATATGCATAGTTTTTATATAGTAAATATATCTCTCTCCCTTTATGACTTGGCAATTTTAATACCCTCCTTAGAAAGATCTACCTAATTTTTTAATTACTTTTAAAAACTCATTCACATTTTATAAAGGTCCATGATTTCAATTTTTACATTTTGACCTTTGATTAAACTAGAATTCATTTTTATTAAAGAGTAATTCAAGAAATTCAGTTTTATTTCTTCATAAATGAGTAGTCATCCTAACATAATGTGTTAAATAATCTTTCTTTCCATTGATTTTTATTTATTTTATTATCTTTTTTCTTTTTCTTTTTTGGCTGCACCATGTGGCTTGTAGTATCCTAGTTCCCTGACCAGGGATTGAGCCCCGGGCCCTCAGCAATGAAAGTGTGGACTTCTAACCACTGGAACACCATGCAATTCTCTCCACTGGTTTTAAATTGCCTTTTAACTTACATACTAATGTCTCAAAACTATCTAGATCTGTTTCTAGACTCTGTTATTTTTCACTCTGCTATTTCTTCTTTAAACTCTTGGTAATTATAATTTCGTAATATACTTTAATGTATGTTAAATCTAGCCTTTGCTTCACTCTCCGTTTCAAAAATGTCTTGGCTATCCTCACATGTTAATATCCCCCAGAAAAACCCAAGTCTCAGTTTGTCAATGCAGTGAATATATATTAAGGAAGAGGGGAGACATTTATAAAGTACTGACAGCTAGCGAGGCACCTGAGGTTTGTTTAGTCCAAACCTCCACTTTCAGATAAGGAATTTAGATATAGCTAAGTAAACTAGCCAGACCCATTAGAGCTACTCAGAAGTACTATGGGTATCCTGAATCATTAATAGCTTCTTCTTTCCATGGTTGGAAACTAGAGTCAAAGATGGTACCATAAGGCAACAGAGACAGAGGACTAAAGTTGTTTTGATCCAGCTTTTTTTATTCTCTTCCCAATGTTTCTCATCTTTAAAAGGTAGCAAAAACACTGTGCCTTAAGCACCCCAGTTCACAGAGTCAAAACCCTAAAGTGCAGAAGAAGTAATGCACACAGGACAGCTGGACTGTTCTAAGGAAGACCAAAGTACTAACATACCCAAAACAGCAACTGCAGCATAACTGCATACCTGCTTAATCTCTGAAACACTGGAATTTGAAAACATGACTACTGAAGAGTAATATGCATTTTTAGAGTAATACATGTTTTGCCTAAAAAATAAATAAATAAAATTTAAGACATGACCATGACCAGGTTTTGCCTCTTTTACTTTTTAGGCCTACCTCTGGTTTAGAAAAGCTGTTGGAATATGCATAGGCTTATGGTCTCTCATTATCTATTCCTGGTCTGCCTGTCAGAAGTAAACAGGATCTTTTCATCAAGTTTTTTAGGGATTCTTTTACCTGAATGCTGCTTTCTTCATCTTCCCGGGGTGATTGTGCAGGCATGACTTCTACATCTGAATTATCAGATGAGGTATTACGTTTTCTCTTCTTACCCACCACAGGAGTGATGGTGCTAAAAAGGAAAAACCAAATTCAGTTACAGTGAAGGCAAGGAAAATTTAGGAGTAGAAAATAAAATTAATCTAACCTATCACATATGAAACCTCCAGGCATACTGCTGCTGCTAAGTCGCTTCAGTCGTGTCCAACTCTGTGCGACCCCATAGACGGCAGCCCACCAGGCTCCGCCATCCCTGGGGTTCTCCAGGCAAGAACACTGGAGTGGGTTGCCATTGCCTTCTCCAATGCTCTAGACATTCAGTCTGGGGACATATAACTACTGAGTAGGGTGTTTGAAAAAAAAGAAGATATTGGGGTTTTTAAACAACCAGCTGGCTTTTACACCAGATTTGACAAATTTTTGCTACCACTGTATTCACAAATACCTGAATGAAGGTAGCATAACACAGCAGAACCAGTTCCTGACTAAGAATTACAAGGCCTCGTTTTAGTCCCAGTTCTGTCACTAGCTTGGCATTGATTTTCTAACTAGCAAACACTGATGATAAAACCTAGTGTGATAGCTGTTGAAGATCAAGTAAAATAACAGATATGAAACTTGCTTTCTTAAGCTAAAAAACCCTGTACAAATATAAAGCATTATTATAATTACACCACAAAGTCCAAGCATCTCAGGGAGTAGAAGCTAGAGACAAGGAGTGAAGCTACAAGACATGGAAGGAAGAGAGCACACTCGACTGTGGCAAGAGTTATGTGGCAAGCCATGGTTCTGTCAAGACTGCTTATGGCTGACAGTGGCTGCTGAAATCTTCTCCAGTTCACATATGAAATGCAAGAACAGGGCAGCTATGTCTGCAGCAGCTCTCTTTTACCAGCATGGGTCGTAGGGGGCTAGGGAGAAGCCTTTCACACTACAGTGATACAAAATCAGGAAGAATACAGCTTTTACACATGACTCCTAACTCAAGACTGGCTGTCTTTCCCAGGCCTTGATGTTCACTTGGGACAGAGAAGAGAAAGGACTTATTATTTTCTATGACAGATCCCCTTGAACTCTGTAGGTGCTATATACAGAATGAATTTAAAAACAGGAATTTAAACATATATGCACTCTCCCCAAACATCCCATCAAAACAGCAAAGGGTAGCACTCACTTTAGCTTACTCTTGCCCTTGGTTTTGGAGGTACCAGATGTTTTGCTCTTCTTTGGCTTTTCTTCCTTGAGCCTCTCCCCACTGCTCTTCTTCCTGCGTTTCTTTTCACCTTCCTCCTCAGGCCTGACGCTAGGCAGCTCATCCTCATTCAGGACGCGAGGTATGTTCTGTTCGCCCCGAGCACGGGCCCTCGCGATGGCCTCTGCTACAATCCGATTTGCTTTCTCTTGCTTCTTTTGGTGTTCCAGCCTACGGTTTTCCTCGATTCCTGTCTTGCCCCCAGTATGGGGAGCAGAACTTGCTGGTGAGGACAGAGCTGCCACTTCACTGGCACTGAGAACTTTAACTACGGAGAGCCCAGAAGAGGCCCCTTGGGAAGAGCCGGCCTATAGAAATAAAGACACTACAGTTCAACATGCTTAGAGCTAAAGGACCTGAGTAAAACAGCCCTGAAGCACACAGACTAGAAATATTAGTTCTCTAATTCCTTAAGAATAAGACTCATATCAAGTCTTACTGAACCTAGAGGCACACTTTTTTAAAAAAAGTATTTTTTGGTGGGATGCGGATGAGAAAATGCAATTGTGCCAAATTAACCTTCAATATTCTGTAGCCATGCTTCTAATGTCAATGTCAATACTCATCTCCACAATTCCATAAAATTTCCAAACAACACAGACAACACTAGTGTCTAGGCTAGTAAGAAAATTCAAATTCCATTCTTATCCTACCTTTATCTTCCTGGGGGCAGTGGGGGGTGGGGTGGGGGTAGGGGGAGGAATGATAGATAAGCACTTGACCTCTTCAAGACTATTTATCTTTCAGATGAGGGGTTATTTTCAGTCATTTTCATTTCACAAGGATATCAGGAAAAGATTGTAAATAAAACAATTTAAAGACAAATATTAGACAAATCATCTCTTATCCCAAACCCAACAATTACCCTCAAATCTTTTCATGATATAATTAAAATAAGGTTCCCATGGGTGAAAGAAAGAAAAGCCTGCATCTCACTTCAGAGATACGAATCTAGACTGGCCCCACATTCAACAGTGAGTGGTTGTTGAGGGTAACGTCAGGGGAGTAAGAGCGTGTTTGCCTTCTTAGCCCAACATGTTAAGTCTCACCTGTGGCTGAAGTACCACCTTGAGGGGTACTGAAAGTCTCTGTCCCGGGGCCTGTCCTGGTCCCATTATCTGAGCCTGCTGCACAGAGGAGAGAGTCACTGGCTGGGTGGAGGGTGGCTGTTGGGGTTGTGGCTGCGATGATGGAGGCTGTGGTACAATCTGGATTTTCTGCTGTGGTTGCTGCACCTGCAGCTGTATGGTTACTACTTTGGCAGGCTGCCCCTGGGCATTCTTGGCTTGAGTCAGGGCTGCTAGCTGGTTGCCCTGTAACACTATCTTGCCTGGTAGACTCCCTAGCACGACATGCCGGTGTCCTTGGGGACCTCCAGACTGTGGCTGCTGGAGGACCAGTGTGATGCGTTTCGATTCACCCTAGAGTGAAGAGAGGAAATTGCAAGAGAGGTAGGACATTAAAGAAGGGTAGACCCCTTCATATTTACACCAGTTTTCCTTATCCTAGAATTGTAAAAACTGAGGGTCAGAAAAGACAGTACAATCCCCTTTGTTCATCTTCCTATCTGTCCTGATAAATCTTTTCTATAACCTCTGCCCAGTGGGTACCAAGTCTATTCTTGAAAAACTGCTGGAAGGCTTGCTATTTTCTAAGGCAGTCATTCCATTTTTTGGAAACCTATTAGAATAAAAGTCTTTACATTGAGCTAAAATCCACCTCCTCAGAGCTTCTCTTCACCAGCCCTACTTATCTGAACACTGTCTACCCCTCCTCCAAATTCTTCTGGCCCTTGATTCAGAGGCTAGAGTCTTTATTTTCTTATAAAAGAAACAAGTCTTTTCACTGGGCAAAGCTGGAGGAGGACAATCTTAATAATAAGAACAGGAAAGATACACATAGTTTCTGTAAGTCTTGCAAATATAAATACACGTATTTTTCAAAAATGATTCTTTGTTCCCATTGCATCCTACAGTACTCGTGTAAGTTTGTATCATCCACCACTGTGAGTTCTTGCTTAAGGTCTGTATTTCCTGGCAGATGGTGAGCTCTGTAAGGACAGGGACTGTGTCTATCTTGTTCAGCACCAGCTAGGCACAGTGTAAATATGTAGTAAGAGCTCAAAAAATGCATTAGCACTAACTGCTTTCACCTTGTAAGTAACAAATAACGTGGCTATCAACACTAACTGATAAAAAGTACAGATGGAATTTAAGCAGACTTCCTAGCGACAGCTCTCATGTGCTTGCTCTCACACAGTTGCTGGGCCCGCTACTAAACCAAAATTCACCTCCCCCTTTCACTCAAGTCACCTGGGTGGGTGTAGAGGTCAGTGTAACTGCAGGCTTCAGTGGGGGCCCTGTGGCCCCAGGGTTTCCAGCAGGAGCTGAACCCTTAACTGGCTGTAGGACCAGCTGCTTTACTGGTCGGCTGGGCTGGACAATGCGCTGAACAGTAGCCTGGTTCCCAGGGACCTTGGCGGCCAACACTGTATTACCAGAGACAATGGAAACACCAGGTCGAAGGGGAGTGCCGGTTAGCACTTTGGTAAAAGTGACTTTTCCACCATTGGCTGTGCCAGCCACGAGGGGCTGAGCTGTGCTGGTGATACCTTGGGCCTGAATTTGTGCCACATGGGCACCAGTGACTGAGGAGCTTGGTGGGGCTTTAAGGATAACAATCTTAGGGGCAGACTGAGGTGGTTGCCCTCCAGCACTACTGGAGGAGACAGCTGTGGCAGAGACACCCATGAAAGGATTCCCTTGGCTCAGGATCTCCTGGCTCTTGGAGACCTGCAAAAGTCCTGATGTTGGCGTTGGTGTCTGTAAGACAGGTTGGGCTGGCTGCTCTTGGCTGACGGGCTGAGTGGTATAATCATGCAAGGTTAAAGATTCTGGAGCTGGAGCTGTTGATTCTTTGGGAAGTTCTGTGGGGGCTGTTTCCTCTGGTGGGGGGACCAAGTCATTTGCTGATGAATTCGCCACATCACCACCTCCACCATCCTGGTTCATCTGATCCAAGGAGTCCAGAGAGCTTGGCAGTCCAAGGGCTTCTTCAATAGGGTCTTGTGTGACCTGATTGAAGCTGTCATCAGTCAGAGAGTCCAGGCCAAATAAATTTGGGTCATCAAACAGATCCATGATGGGGTCTGCCATCTTGGGAAAGCAATGGGGGTTACTTCCCCAAGGTTTAAGGAGGGAAGGGGAGGGGGGGTACTGGCTCTCCCCTCCCCTCCCCTATTAAGAAAAAAATGTACACAATGGAAGAGGACTACTCTTCAGGTAAAGAGGCAAGAAACAAGTGCATGTCAGACTGTCCTGACCTTCATGGAGCAAGATGGCTAGGTCTTCAGAGGAAGATGATGGAACTCCTGTTGTAGAAAGACAAATGACAAGTAAGCAAAGGAGGTGACCTCAGGGAAAATTTCAACCCGTAGCATCAAATAGCATCAAAATAGTAAGATAAGAGGGAAATGTGAGGTAAGCTGAGGACAGAGACACAGCAGAAAGAACATCCACATTTCTGCTTTGAAACCAAAAGAGAAAAAAAGAAATAAGCCAACCCCTTTTTGGGGCTCTTACACCTACACACTTTGAAGCTTCTGTCTGTCAAGATCATTCCACTGTCTCTGTCCATTTCTTCTCACAATTATCATTCTTAGGTACAGAACAGGAAATATAACATTCATTCACTTTCTATTTCAGATTCTTAAGTTGACAGAAATGAACAATATATCAGCAATACTTCAGTGAATACAGATAGAGGCTTCTGGATATACTGGATTTTGTAACTTTTCCTTGTAATTCCGATACTTCTACTTACTACTAGCAAAAATAAACACCTTTAACCAAGCTTACTGGATAATCTTGCTAAGTTTATAGTATAATTTTACTCAGGAAGATTCACAGACTTTAGTCTGTGAATCGACTTTAGTCTATACATTGTGCTTCTGTTATCAAGTCCCCTCCTCGCTCTCTCATATTTAAGATCAAAACCTTCTCTGGCAAAAGAGTCAAAGAATTCTCCAATTTTGTCCCAGTTTATGTTTCCAACTTTCACTCTCATCATTTCCTGTATGCTCATCACTTCCTATATATACCCTAGATTTCAGTCCAAACAGATAATCCAGTTCCCTTAATGACATTACTATCTCCATGACTGCCTATTTTTGCTGTATTTTCTGCCTGAAACGTCTTTATCACCCTCACCACAAACATCTCTTCCAGGTAAAATCTTTAACATCCTCAAAGGTCTTCTACTCAGTAAGGCGAGCCCTGCACCTCTGTAAGGTGAGCTGTTTGTGACGACTCAGTCCCTTCATCTTCTTTGTTGTTGTTGTCTAATCGCTAAGTCGTGTCTGACCCTTTTGCGACCCCATGGACTACAGCCCACCAGGCTTCTCCGTCCATGGGATTTTCCAGGCCAGAATACTGGAGGGGGTTCCCCACCCAGGAATTGAACCCACATCTCCTGTGTTGATGGGCAGATAATTTACTGATGAGCCACCAAGGAAACTCTCATCTTCTTTAAATACCCACAACATTGCCTGCACCTTATTTAAAGCACTTATATTTAACATTTTATTAAAATGATAAGTCTCTTGTCCATTTCCTCTGAAGGCCCAAGAGGTTCCTTTGTGCAAATTATAAAAAGCTGCCTGCTCAAGATGCTTGTCTGCCATCTGCTGGAAAATTATCATACTAAACATATTATCTGTGATGATGATGAACATGTGCAATGCACACCCTGCACAACCCTGCATGGTGGCCCAGCTCCTCTTTCTCCAAGACAGAAGAGCTCCTGAATGGTGGGGACCACATCTTATTCATCTGTGGATCTCTAAAGTGCCAGATGAATATCACATTAACAGTAGCTACTCAAAAAAAATTAAATGAATTAAAATAAGTGCCTGTGGTATCTGAAATTAACCATTCTGTTCTTAGAGAAATTAACTGGTATTCCCTGATTCTAAGATAAGACAGTAGAAAACTTCCTATCTTGAAAAACTGTCCTACAATAACTGAAACTATGTTTACAAAATCCACATGTGGGGCTTTCAAGTACATAAAATGTTGGAAAAAGGAAAAACTAAGACAAGGAATTTTAAGTATGTCACCATGTAACTATATGAAAATGTAGTATTTGCTTTCTGTATATGATATCAATATTTGTCAATCCAGGAAAGCTTCAGTAACACCATTTCTCCTCTTTTAGAAGAAACCAGAAATTTGTCAGTGACACAGAACAGACTAGACGGAAGACTTTTCCACACAAACCCCAAGCTTTTTTCCCTCTTCCTCAACTCATTCCAGTTATCTCTGTAAAATTAATATAATGTGGGTAAGTAGCCCAGAAACTGAGACATAGATAAGAGGACAGACTCATCAGTAGTTGGCACAACAGTTTTTCAAAATTATAAACCTACAGAGCATCTCCACCAATGTTAAACAAGATCTTTCCAGATTCAGTAATTGTATCCCTTCACATCTCAACCAAGGTCCGCATCACTTCCCATTCCTGGCTAAAGTATTCCGCAAGCTCATTCCAGCCTCTCCTACTAATGCCTGCCCCAAAACTACTCAAAATGGTGATCAGAAGACTTATAAATACTTCTTAATTTAATAAAAATCTACTCAATAATCTTATAAATTTTTTCAACACTTCCATCATCTTTTTCTAGTTATGCCCTACTTTGCTACCTTTTACCTTTTCACCTCCTACTCACTGTCAGAGAAGCTACAGTAAATATCTAACAGTTAGGTGTCACACAAAAAATACAGTGAAAGTTCCCACTAACTAGAAGTTTACACTGATAATAGTTTATAACCTGCCTTTCTTCCATGGAGTATTCTGTCCTTTCCAGGACTCCTTGCTATTTATTCACCCAAATGCTCTTTCTTCCCTCTGCAACAGCCCAGTCTCAAAGAAAGAGAGAGAGAGAAAGATCGAGAGAGAGAGAGATCTCATTTTTTAATGGGAAAAACCAGGTTAACAGCTTCTGAAATATTTCCTTACTTCCATATGACTCAAGCATTAAGTTCTTAAAGGTGAATGTACTTATTTATCTCCCTTTCCAATTTTGGGGCCAAATTCCTGCTTCTCCTGGTTCAGTCAAGGCCCCAATATTTAAAAAAATCTCACCACTGACAATGCCACACCAAGTCTCACTACTTCTCAGTTCCATTCTATCAACTCACCCCTACCTAACCTAATTCATCGTATATGAATTTTTTAATCCTAGTCTACAGCTTCTTTTTTTAACTCACATCTTTAAATCTGTCCTTGACTCTCAAAAGAATAAACCTTCTCCAAATGTACCGCCAGCTTTCTTACTCCCTCCTTCTATTCTTACTTATGGGTCTTCCTAGCTATACCCGTATCTGGCCTATTCTACCAAGTTCATCTACCTCATGAATTCTCTTTCCATAATTCAAATCCTGGTAACAAAAATAAATAAATGTTAAACAGTCAAATATATGAAACCCTTAAGATAACCTTAGGTAAAGCAACTCACTAGATAAAGAAATCATAGCAGACTTTTATCATATTGAGAATGAAAAGCCAGCCTTCACCTTCCATGGACCCAAAAAGAAACATATGCATATGCTCAAAAGACAGTTTGATGGCTGTACTTAAACATTTTCCATAATTCCAAACTAACAAGTAGACTAAGGACAGAAAACTTGTGGGGTGGGGGGGCGGGTGTAGGATATGAGGGAAGTAGAACTAACTAGTCAGTTAAGATTAAAATTCAAAGCTATCCATCTACAACTTTCAGATAACAAGCCAGAGAGATTCTTTATATAATAGACCTTCATCTCACCTTCTTTTTTAAGGAGAAACTGCTCCTTCCCCTCAAAATAAATAAATACTGATGTTTTTCTGCAGCTTTACCACCTTTAATATAGTTCTTCGGGGTTTTCTTAGAAATCTAGAGTCCCAGCTCTCCTGTTTTTATTTTATGTGCCTCCTGGTACCCTTGCCCATTTCAAAAACAACTTGTCTGTCCAATCATAAAGGACTTAGTTTTAATTCTACTCTATACTTTTCAATCTCCACAAATCTTTCAACAAAGCAGTGATTCTCAACTGGGAGATGGAAGGTATGTGAAGTTTGAAAATGTACCTTTAATGTTATAATTTTATATTTGTCAAATGGAAACAGTCTCACTGTTTACATTATTTATATTCAATAAAACTGGACCACATCTCTTGGCCTGTGAGGATGTGTGAAAGACAACACAGCGGGGCAGGGGAGCACCGGCAGGTGTGAACAGAGAAGGACACATGCCTGGTTTGGAAAGATTATCGACATTTATGTGATGGGATAGGATTTCTTATGGCCTCTCAAAAGGAAGTTCATCATTTTGTTTATGATAGATGAGAAACACTGCAAGAAAAATTAGCCCAATTGTCTAATACATAAACTTACATAAACTGACCTTCAGATATCCATTCTCCATTTACAGATTTCTCTATACTGCCCATCCTCTTAGAAGATAACAGATGAACGGCATAATGACAACAAATGACCTTTTGGGGGAGGGGAAGGCTGCATCTTTACAAAGTACCAGCCATGACCACTTAACCTCTAACTGCTCAAAGAACAAACTATTTTACTTCAAAGTATTAATCTTGTTATTGGAAACTGTATCCTTTCAAGAGGATCAGTGGCAGGCAAGCAGACATAAACGTTATGGAAACAAAAGATAGAAGCAATCTGAAGAGATCTCTTGAAAATAAAATAAACCAGAAGGCTTAAAATGAAGATAGTCAATATAATTTTAAAAGAGAAGGATTTAAAAACTGCACCATGGAGACATCTGTGAGACCCAAAGGGTCTTAAGTCTTATAAAGAAACGGGAAATAAACATCCTATGTGAATGGAATCACAACTTAGGGTCAGCAAAGGATCAGGATGGAAGGACATAGACCATAAGAAATGGAGCTATTAACTTGAAGCCACTCAGGAGATTTCCTCAAGAATATCGAGATCCTAGGCCATTTTCTCTATCTTCACCATTCTCACTGCCAAATGTGTGGCTGCTCTTTTTTGTTTGTTTTCCCAGTTACTGAAGGAAAAAGCACTCACACCTCAATCAGGAGTATGGACATTTGGGGCAAACATGGCTGGTAAAGTGAGTCCTTCTGAATAAACAGGGAAAGCAAAATAGGCAAGTATGAACGCTAAAACCATGTAAGTACGTTCAAGGGTAAAGGAGAAAGTACAGAAATTTTGTACTCCTGTGGAAGCGAAGGAGCAAGGTAAGGAAGTACGGGGTTGATGGAGAGGGAAACGCGACTGGAGGCGGGGGTGGCGGGGACCCGGGTACATTACCTGCTCATACTGCCAGTGTTGGTGCCAGTAAGGCCCACACAGCAGAGGCGGGAGGTTTCTGGCAACTGGAGCCCCCAAAATGGAGATGAAGTACATGCACTTGAGGGAGTGAGCTAGTGGGGTGCCCTCCAGGGTGGGGATGGCCAAGACGGGAAGATGCGAGGTGGGGGGGTGTGGATGCCCGGGTGGGAGCAATGTTAAGGCGGAAGCTACAGGCGGGAAGGTCCGACAAGCCCTGAAGGAGAAAAGGAGCTGTGTCTCACCCCAGCAGGGTAACAGAGGTGCCTTTACCTGCAGCGGCCGTGGGGGGCCGGTTCGCCCCTCTTGCTGTCTCTCCAGCACCAGTTCCCCCTCCTCCTGAGCAACCTAACTTGATGCTCCTGCCCGCCCCACGTCCTTATTCGCTACACTCCGCTGCCACTCACCACAAGCGCAAAGACGCAAAACAGCGCAAAGGGTGGGACTAAACAGAGCTTCCCCCTCCCCCGCCACCACGGGGTTAGGTTGAGAGCGCACGGAGAGGCCTATCCGGTTTCCAGGGCCGAGGCGAAGCCTGCAGCTTGCTTGAAAAAAAAAAAAAAAAGGAGCCTGGCCAGAGGAATGGTCTCAAGCTGCGTGAAACTAGTCCTGGATATTCAACTCCCCCACCTCCAACACTGTTTTCTGCACACCAAAGAGCGTAAACTCGGGAGAGAGGGTTCCACACTAGGCCAACTCCGCCTCCCTCTGAATCCCCTGCCTCTTAGTCCTGTCAGCTCTTCTGCTGTAGTGACTATCCCTTATCCCACGACCCATTAAAAGGGGCCACATCTTCCATCCATCAGAGGAGTGAGTCAGCCCAACTGCTGGAACACGGGGCCCTTTACTCTTCAAAGATGAAGCGCTCTCTCTGCCGCAACCCAAATTGCATCCTTGATAGTCTAACCCTTAAGCAGCAGTATCACTTGCTAGAAAGTAATCGCAGGTACTCACGAACAATTCCCAAGCCCTCCCCCTCCAAAATACACGCCTACTCCTAACCCCCAAACCTGAGCTCTGGCCCTCACCTCGCTGCTCTTGAAACTCAGCCCATCTGATATATGGGCCAGGGTCCAGTTTGCAGTGCTACTTCAGACCACTCTAATTCCGAGGGTTGGCAACCCTAGAATGATGGTATAAGCTTAAATCCCTCAAAGTAAACTGTTAATAAAAACAGCTGCTTACCTCCTGACCACTAATTTCCCCTGAAATGTAAACACTCTCAACACTGAAATCCTACTTTCTGTGCTCTATGATACAAATTAGGAAGATCAACTTGGCCTTAGATCTCTTATTTTTAAAGATCTTCGCCTTACCACTAATGCTAGGGACACCCCATCCCCACTCCAGTAAACAGCAATACTGTTGTCCCATTCACTCAGGCTTGAAACTTCAAAGTTGCAACTGAAACCTCCTCTTGTATCCATTTTTCAACCATTTGCCCAGTCCCATTGGCTCTGCTGAAAATGTATCACAGATAGTGGAGCTGGCCGGCTTCCCAATCACATCTAGTCAGTCCTCTTGTTGCACAGATGAGAAAACGGAGGCTTAGAGCTGAGTGACACAACCATGAAACTAAGTGGCAAAGTTAGGATTCATCTTTCTCACTTTATTTCTGCTGCCACTTCATTTATGCAGCTCCTATAACAGAAAGAAGCCTCATAACTGATCTCTCCCCCTACTAATTCTTTCTGCTATCAGATTAGTTTCCTAAAACATAGGATAGCCAAATCAGTCACCTGCTTAAAAACTTTGAAAGATTCCCTGTTACTTAAGACATAATCCTTAAGACCACACTTTGCCTTTCTAGTCTTTTTTTTTTTTAGCCATACCCCATGGACTGCAGGCTCTTAGTTCCCCAATCATGGATTGAACCCAGAGCCAAGGCAGTGGCAGAGCTGAATCCTAACCACTGGACCACCAGGAAACTCCCTGCCTTTCTAGTCGTATTTCCCACTATTCTACATATACATTTATATGCTGGCCAAAGTAGACAATATTGTCATGTATTTTTTTCTCATCTGGGCCTAGCTAGTACACTTGCCTTCAAATAATGTTACTCTTATTCCATTTCTTTGTTTTCTCAAAATCTTACTTATCCTTTAGGATCCACATCAAATACCTCTTCATCATCTCAACATTTATTGAGTGTACAATATACAGAGTAATATGGTAGCATTAGAGAACCAAAGATGAATCAGACAATCTCTACCCTCAAAGAAGCTTCCCTGATAGCTCAGTTGGTAAAGAATCCGTCTGCAATGTAGGAGACACTGGTTTGATTCCTAGGTCGGGAATATCGGCTGGAGAAGGGACAGGCTACCCACTCCAGTATTCTTGGGCTTCCCTTGTGGCTCAGCTGGTAAAGAATCTGCCCACAATGTGGGAGACCTGGGTTCAATCCCTGGGTTGGGAAGATCCCCTGGAGAGGGGAAATGCTATCCACTCCAGTAGCTGGATGCGACTTTCACTCGCCCTCAAAGAACCTAAAACAGGAAGGAGTACATTTGTGTATACATGTGGGGAGACAGGAAGAGTAGGGACTATGACAGTAGTGACAAATGTCCAGTGAAATACACGCTGGGCTTTATTTCAGGTAAAAGGGACTTAATAAATTAGGAGAAAAGGTATTAAGGAAGTAGTTTCTTAAAGGATGAGGAGGAGTTAACTTGGGAGGGGAAGGTGAGCTACAAGAAAGGGGTCTTCAGACAACAGGGACAGTAAGAGGAAAAGCAAAAGAAAGCAGGGCAGTGAAAAACAGTATGAGATATATAGAGGAAGGTCTAAGCAGTTCAGAAGTTCAGTCTCGCCTAAGTGTAAATCACAAAGAAGAAATCAGATGAAGGTAAGAATTGAAGGGGGAGGTAAGGGGCAGACCTTTCAAGGAAAAAGCCTTGAATGCCACATTGAAGCATTTTCTTACAGGTGTCCAAGGAGCCACTGAAAAATGGAATCACACGATCAAATAAGCATTTTAGTTAGCTAGCTCTGGCTGTTGGATAGAGAACAGATTTGGGGGATGAGGGGACAGAGGACACAGAAGTAGCTAGGAGGCTGCTATGGTAGTCCAGAAAAGAGTTGTAATGTGGATGCTGTTGATTTTTTTTCCCTGCACCCCTGCCTTCCTATATTGGAGACTAACTCAAGGTAAAAGTCTTCAATGGAAGACTGGATCTTAAGTCCCATTACAGAGCTGGAGTGGGTGGGTGGGGGGTATTGAAACAAGGGGTGAGGTTCTTCCCCTTCCAGTTGGGGAAGAAGTACACACAAGCATAACTTTGCCCAGTTTAAGTGGACACTCCTGTGGAAAACCTTGATTTTGCAGTGGCAATACAAAGACCCAGAACCAGCCAGTTAGACAATATTCAGCAATGGGAGACACTGGAATTCTGCAGCATCATAAACAGACTGTCAGTGCTTTGATCCTGCCCACATTCTCCATGTCTCCAACTTCCCTTGGTTCAAGATCAATTTCTAAATCAGATTCTCTAGCATTCCCATGTGAGCCACACAACATCCTTTGAATAAGTTCCCTTTCAGCTTAAGTTAGTCAAAAGATTATTTCTGTGGTTTGCAACCAGGAATTCTAACAAGATGATGAGAACCCGAATCATAGCAATGTGGTTCCAAAGGTAATGAAGGGAAGGAAGGGAGAGAGTTTAGTAAAACTTAGGGGATAAAAACTGGTAGAACCTAGAGTTTGCAGGGAAAGAGGAGTTCAGCCACTGTAGTCTGAGTTGCCTATAACATGTTAAGTACTGACATTCAATGGGAGGTTGGATGTATAAATCTAAAAGTTGCCTTGGCGACAGATTTGGAATTATCAGTATCAAAATGGTAGTTTTACCAGCAGGGAGTACTCAGAATATGAAGAGCAGAGCAAGTATATACGACACTGCACCAATGCTGTTGGGAAGACAACAGAGAATGCTTGGGGTCTGGGAAGAACTGAATGTCCACTCCAAAGAGAGCAGCTGCTGTTCAGCAATTAGTTAAAGTGTTGCCATATGGAAACACAAATCCAAGGCTGAGAGAGAACTTTAGGTTTTCCAAAAGCCAGAAATACAGAGCTTTATGTAAGTCTTCCAGGTTTTAAACAAAGGTAACTAATTTTTTAAAATGTTTTAAACACTTTGCAGGCTAAACAAAACACTTAGCTGGAAACCCCCAAATTTGAAATTTTGGGTGTGGAGTGAGAAAAGCTACAGAGGAACCCAGGAGAACATCAGGATTTTAAGAATCAGAATAAGCCACACCTATTAAGCAGGTAGACAAGGCAAAGCTAGAGAAGCAGAAAGTGCAATGCAACCGAAGCAAAGAGAGTAGAGAGTTGCAGGGGGAAAGAGTGCTGAATTGCATCCAACAAAGCACAAATGTCCAATAATATAAGAACTTTAAAACGTGTCCATTGGATTTAACACATCTCTGCTTTTCACTAGCAAGCTAAGAGTAGTCAGTTCCATATGAGTTTTCATAGCATTTTTGTTAAGTACTTCTTTGGGATAATTATCTTCTAATTCCTATTTTGGTTATATTTATATGCAGAAGCCTCAGGGGCTTAAAGTCACAGGGATGTGGGTTCAAATTCCTGTTCACAAAGTAAATAAACCTTTCTGAGTCTAGTCCATTCCTTTGTACAAAGGGAGATCAAAGCGGTGGTGGTGTTCAGTGGCTAAGTCGTGTCCAACTGTTTGTGACCCTGTGGACTGGAGCACACCAGGCTTTCGTGTCTCACTATCTCCTGGGGTTCCTCTATCTCCTCTATCTTCACTATCTCCTGGAGTACAAAGGGGGATCAGATTACAGGGCCATTAATGAGAATTAATGAAACATCTCACACACTTCTAATGAATATTGATATATAACCACTATTTCTAGGAGGTACTCAACCAATGTTCCTGGATAATAGTTGGGAAAAAAATTGTTTTTACCAGTGTCTCTACCTAATTTGGGAGATGCCAGTCAGCCTTAGAGGGTGTGGAGTGATTAATGGCCTTCAAAATAATTCATTAATTTCAGCAGGTTAATATCTATGAGCATGAATATGGACTGCAGCCATTGCTTCCTCTATATTAGATCTAATTTACAGCAAACAGGAATAACTACAGTTTAGATTCTAGAGTCTGAAGATCATGTTTAACTAACTGGCTTCAGTCAGCCTAAACCTGCTATAGATGTTCTAAGTCAGTAGCATCTGACTTTTGGGTATTTAGAGACCTAAATTAAAACTCTCAGGGATCCAAGGAAGGATGATAAAGATTTCAGAAACACCCCCTCATCCTATCCCTCCAAGCACTTTTTTCCAGAACATCACACTTCTCTGATTTTCCTTCTACTTCTCTGGCCAATTCTCCTTTGCTACTCATCTCCTCTACCAGCATTTAGTTCACCAAGCTTTGGTCCTGGGCCTTCCTTTTTTCTCATTCTGTACCTGCAAGGATGTCCAGTTCATATACAGGGTCTCAATTCATTATTTTCCTCAACAAACTACTTATATACTTGTCTCTCATTTATATCTCTGGGCAAGACGTCTGAACTCCAGGCGTGTTTATTGACTTGCTTGCTCAACAGCTCTTCCTGGTCGTCTCTACAGTCTCCCTGGCTGACCTTCTTGTCCAGATCTCCCTAGAAGAGGCTTCTTAGCTTCTTGGTGGTCTCCTCCATACCCACTACCACATGTGCACTCACAGAAGGTAATCACCCTCTAGCATCTCCTATTCAGTCGTGGCTGAAGACACCAGAAACTCTTTTCCTTACCACTCCTATCCCATATTTCAGAATCCTACCTTCACCCCCTAAACATCCCTCAAATCCACCCACTTCTGCTTCTACTACCCTCCTGGGTCAACTGACCATCCCCACTCCCCTCGACTACTGCCAACTGCCTTCCAGCTTGTTCCCCATCTGTTTAGCCCGTTTAATTGTTGTTTGCTGTTGTTTAGTCCCTATGGATAGCTGCTCTGTCCATGGGATTTCCCAGGCAAGAATACTAGACTGAGTTGCCATTTCCTTCTCCAGGGGGATCTTTCCAACCCAGGGATCAAACTGTGTCTCCTGCATTGGCAGGCAGATTCTTTACCACTGAACAAGGGAAGCCCATTTAATTCTTACTTATCCTTCAAATCTCATTTCAACACCATCATTTCAAAGAAAAGCTTTCCCTGACCTCCCAGACAAAAAAAATCGCCAAACTTTTGAATGTACATTACACACCTGGCCCTGTTTTAAACAATGAAAATGTATCAACAGACTGAATGTGAAATAACTGTATTTTTACAAATGAGGAAACTGAGACACAAATCATAAGCAGTTAACTCAACATTCCACAGTTATTGGAAAGTGGGGCCGGATTCAAACTTAGGTAGTGTAGCTTCCAAAGTCACATTTTTAACAACCCAACTATATTATGGTGTAGGTTATATGCCTTTATTGTAAACTCTCTGTAACATCCATAATCTCTCTTTTGTAGAGAGATTGACTGACTATATAATTGTTTGCTATCCAGCCTTCCTCACCCCATATTAGAATGCAAGTTACACAAGGGCAAGGTCTGTGTACAGCTTATTACAATATTTCCTTTGCTTATCAAGTAGTAATGGGCACCCTATGTACTTTTGTTGAAGGAATGCATTTTCAACTTCTAGTCAAAGGTGTGCAGGAGTGGGGATTGGGGAGGGGGGTGGTGCTGTGTAATACAAAAGTGTCTCACCAAAACCACACACTTCTCAGGCTGCTGAGACAGCACACAGGCAGCAGCACAGCTCCAGAGACATTCAAAAGAGGCACCAAAAGACCCTAAGCATCTTTACTCTTCAGAACCTGTAGCAGACACAGCTTTCTCATGGAGCAAGAGAGGCTGCATTTAATACACATGACAGACTACTTTCTGTAGTGTGGCAATCACTATTGAAAGCCGTGAAATTTTAGTTATCTCCTTTAGGCTTGGGACCCTAAAAGCCTCAGTGGTGGTAATTTAAAGCTGTGGCAAAAAGTGAATGGATGAAACCATACTCACATGCCTCAAAAATGGGGCATGGATTCAGCCTCATTGTAGATTTTATTCCAGTGAAACCCTAGAGTTTTGGTCTAAGTCTGAAGAGAGAAAATAAGAGCCTAACCTTTAAGGATCAGTGCCCTGAGGTCAAGTTAGACTGGACCTGGAGAAGTTCCTCTTCACTGGTGTGTGTTCACCACGATGAAAGTAATATTCTAGGTTCTAAATTAAGGAATATATAACTGGATCAATATATCACCTTGAATGACACCATTTTGGACATCCAGCTTAAGTAATAATATCTGCAATTTCTTTTTACTGAGGCAATACCGATTTATAACATTTATAAGTTTCAGGTGTACAGTTTTCCTCCCTCTGTATACACTACAGCATGTTCACCACCAAAAAGTTACTTTGCATTTATTACCATACAGCTGATCCCCTTTGCTCACTTCAACTTCCCCTCCATAACAGAGTAATGGTAACAGAGTCATGGTCCTCTTTATGCCCTCCCACACCACCCCTGCATGCCCTACTTTAACTGGCCCAGGTATATATATATACTGTTTCAGCCTAACAGAGAAATATAAATATTTACTTAATTTATTTATTTATCTTCTGGTTGTACTGCACAGCTTGTGTGATGTTCCCCAACCAGGGATTGAACCCAGGCTGTGGCAGTGAAAGCCCGGAATCCTAACCAGTAGGCCAACAAGGAACTCCTACTCAATTATTTATGAGGGACTGTTTTCATTGCAACATTTATGCTAAAAAAGTGTGTGTGGCAGAGGAGGAGAAACACTGTTATTATCTCACTTATGCCTCTAGGCACAAAAAATGACCCAGTGACATGGGATGATGAAGTCCGTGAGTTAGTTTCACTTGCACTGGCTAAAAAATGAAGTTGTCTGTGACCGACCAAGTGATTTTCCTCTGTAGAGCTTAAAGTATTCCACATAATCTTATCTTCAAAATAACTAAGTCAAATAAAATAAACTATTATTCTTTTTTTTTCCTTTTGACAGAAATACAAAAAGAAATTTTACATTCTCAAGGCCCTACAGCTGCTAAAGGTATAGCTTTAATAAGCTATGGAATGCCTACTTGTCTAATACTGTCGTCAAAGACAGTTCTCCAGAGGCCTACAATGAATTTCTAACTGGGGGGAGATGATAATGAATGAGGCTTTGAAGTCCCACAGACCAGAGTCCTACTCCTGGTTAAGTTATCAAACCTCACTAAGTCTTATTTTTTTCTCTTCTGTAAAATGAAAGTAACATCACACACATTTTCAGGGTTATTCTGAAGATTAAAAGATTATGTACAATGTTTGGCACACAGTAGGCAAAAAATAGAAGTTTATTATACCCTGTCCAATAATTTAAAAGAGTACCACTAAAGGTTTCTCTCAAAGCAAAATTACTCCTTAAAGACTTGGCTGAGCCGACCTGCTAAGCAGAATGGTGGGATACTAAAGTAGATGCAAAAGTTTCATAATCAGTATAGCCGGACTGCTGGGCAGGATAAAAAGACCCGCACTACTGTGCTGAGAAAGCAGGATAACACTTTAACCTCAAAACCTCGGAACAGACTTCAACCAGCATGGGTGGCTAGGGCAACATGCAGGTAATTCAGTTAATCATTTTGTGTGTTTATAGGAATGATGCTGGTATCTATCTGAGTACTTTGCTTACTTCACAGTGCTGCCTGTGGGAACTTAGCAGTTCTGCAACTGACTAGGCTGTTCCTCAGGAGCTCACACGCCCCTAGTCCCAGGCGCCTCAAATTTTAACTCCCATGACTTTCAGGAGAGCAGTGAATGGGAAGTGACCATTACCCACATATATATTTAAGACCTCATGGAAAAGGTGCCCCCACCAAGAGGTACACCCGAGAAACAGGCAAAAGCACTACATATTTAGGAGACTTAGTGTGTAAATAAACAAAGAATCACTTGGGGCTGAATGGAAGCAATGAAGAATAAAACACCGAAAGTTCAGTGTTTATGCAACTTGGCAGCCCCTATTCAAAAATTCGAAAAATCGCGCTTGTCATTAAGTTTACTTGAATGGATGAGTATCTGATATACATCTGATATCTGTTATAGGACATGAGAAATCACAGAATAAGTGAAATATGATTTCATGTTCCATTACAAAACACTATTATGACTTGGTTCTAAGTAGGCTGCCAAATTACCGAAATCACTTTCCCTAGAACCAATCAAAAATAAATTTCTGTATCACTAATGGGACCATGTACCTCTGAATACCCACGTCACTTAAGAATAATTCCCAAAGATATGTTGTATCCCCAAATTATGTAGTGGAAGAGAAAACGGAGGTGGGATATTCCAAAGGTTTTTATAAAGACCATGAGAGACAATTTGAGAAATCTGAAAGACTTTACAGCTCTTGAATACCCTTCCTCTCAGATGAAATTAAGAATTCAACTAATATATATTCTTTTACAGAAAGTTACTGACATAGTTTAAGGAGAATTACAAAACAAAACAAAAAGGTGTTAGTACTGGAATACTGGGATATTACCAAACAAATCAGAACTATCAGATTTAGGGTGCTGACATACATGGGGAGAAAAAAGCACAGTTCTATTACTATCTAGTAATTTGGTTATTATCTAGTAATTTTAAAAGTCTGTCATTTAATTACCTTTTTAAAATTTAAAAAACAAAAAAAGCCTAGAAATACTGAATAAAAATAAGCCATACACAATAACTTTCTCTGGAAATGTACTGAGGGAATAAAATCAGGAATGCTTCATTCTTTCAATGACAAAGCCAATCTTTTAAACATCATGCATAAAGGTGGTCTTCCCTAGTGGCTCAGACAATAAATAATCTGCCTGCAATGCAGGAGACCTGGGTTCAATCCCTGGGTTGGGAAGATTCCACTAGAGACAGAAATGGCAACCCACTCCAGTATTCTTGCCTGTAAAATCCCATGGGCAGAGGAGCCGGGCAGGCTACAGTCCACAGGACTGCAGTCAGACAGGACGGAAGCGACTTAGCATATGTACGCGTGCACACACACACAAAGGTATGTAATATTTAAAATCCTCGATTTGGTTTTGCAATTTTTTGTACTTTTATTTGACTATGTTCTGAAAATTCTTTTCAAACAAACTAATGAGAATATACTTGAAAAGTCTGAATAGGAAGGGGCTCGAATGTCATCTAGGCTCCGGAGCCTACACTGTCCCATTGCTTGGAGTTCATTCCTGGATTCATCCCTGCTTAAGGTGCATGAAAAGTAACTATCTGTGCCAGTCTTTCTGCTACATTTTTCATTATCATGTAACATACAGAGGAATAAATAACATATGTTACATTTTCATGTAACATATACAGAAATTAAGTGCTTTGTTTTTTAAAAAAAACTCCTGCAGGATCTGAAGGCAACAATTACATACTTTAAAGTTAACTTACAGGGCTTCCCAGGCGGTGCAGTGGTAAAGAATCCATCTGCAGTGCAGGAGATGTGGGTTGGATCCCTGGGTTGGGAAGATCCCCTGGAGGAGGAAATGGCAACCCACCCCAGTATTCTTGCCTGGAGAATGCCATGGACAGAGGAGCCTGGCGGGGGACAGTCCATGGGGTCGCAAAGAGTTGGACACGACTGGGCACACATGCAAAGTACAGCAGAGTAGACTATTTTGCTTCATGTGACATTCAATAACGAAGAGTTTAGTGAAGGATAGAAAGTGATGAGTAATAAAACGGCAAAAGAAATTGTTACTGCCTGAACAGCTTAATGAGAAATCTCAGAGAGTAACATACTCTGTAGTTTAAATTTAAAATATCCAATAACTACAAAGAGGTGGACTTATTTTGCAATATAGGGAAACAATGAAACATTTAAAAGCAATATGAATTAATCAGAAAAAGCAAAACAAACAAAGAAAAAAAGCTAAACTACAACTTCATTTAAGAACCAACACAAAACAAAACAGAAGTTAAGGTTGGGAGAAGGGGATCCAGGATAATTCAAAATTTAATAAATGGTTAAACAAAGCTTTAGGCAATAGTAAACAGTTCACACAACAGCGATGCTACATAGAAATACAACTGTTACTTGGGTGCCATGCTGTGCTTAGTTGCTCAGTCCTGCCCAACTCTTTGCGACCTTATGGACTGTCGCCCACCAGGCTCCTGTGTCCATGGGGGTTCTCCAGGCAAGAATACTGGAGTGGGTTGCCATGCCCTCCTCCAGGGGATCTTCCCAACCCAGGGACTGAACCCAGGTCTCCCCAACTGCAGATGGATTCTTTACCATCTGAGCCAGGGAAGTCCATGAATACTGGAGTGGGTAGTCTATTCCTTCCCCAGGGGATCTTCCCGACCCAGGGATCGAACCAGTGTCTCCTGCATTGCAGGTGGATTCTTTACCAGCTGAGCTACCAGGGAAGCCAAGTTATTTGGGTACCAGAAACCAAAGGAACCCCTTTTGAAAGTCAGGGTCTCTTTGCATTCTTAAATGGTCTCAAGACAGATGCGAAAAGGGACAGTGTCAGTGAGTCAAAATAAAAGGCAAAGTGAACAAAATTATAACAGAAGGATAAAAGGAAGACCACCTGCTCTGAGAAAAAGAACAATTAATTAAAGAGGAGATGAGTGGGTTCTGAAATGATAGTTTACCAATGAATTGAATGCTAAAAGCAAAAGAGTCAATACTAAGTTGGTTATAGTAGGTGCAAGGGTAGGTCAAGCCAAGACCTGCGGATCAGGGACCGGTTCAAATACAACTCCAGAAGTGGAGTCACTTCTAAGGCTGAGGGTGGAGGGTCCAGAACAATATTGTCTTGTTTATCCTTCAGTTATTAGGCTAAACGTAAGCTCAGAGATAGCTTAACCCTTGCAGGACTGTAGACAAACAGTATCTTCAAAGCATTTAGCATTCATCTGAATGAATATCAAATCTCATTCTTTCAGAAAGCAAGTACAGAGCTTGAAACCCACAAATTAATAAAGTGTTAGTTTTGCCCAGAAAAACCTCACCCTCTTCAAAGACGACATGTACAATGGTTTCTTTTAAAGATTAATTCCCTTCACCACCCTACCTTACCTACCAGAAACTTGACCCTTCTAATAATAAGTGGCAAATTTTTCCCGTTACAACTAAAATTCTGCAGTGTTGGTTACCACAATGCCAAGATTCTTTCACCCCATCACCCAGCAGGTGCCGCAGAGAAGACTGTCCCGGGAAATACAAGATCTGTGTTTCCTGGTGATTCACAACCAGCTCAGCAGATTTCTATTTCTATCATTTCTATCCATGTCTAAATGGATTTTGTCAATTTGGGAACTGACATACTCAAAAGGCCAGAAGCACAGGATAAATCAAACATGAAGAAAGCAAGAACTCTGTGTCACTAACCATGCACTGTTTCATCAAATCTCTTATCCTAATCCATTACTCCTTTGCTACTGCAGTTTTAAACCTTCCCCAAAGCCTGTCTTTACACACACGTACCTTCTCTTTGGCCAACGTCCTTCATTTTGCCTTGCAGACCCACTGGCGCACCACTCTTACCACCTGTCTCTTTAAATGAAAAACGTTGTTTTCCTTATCATAACTCTTCTTTTCCTTTAAGGGGTGAGATAATCCAAAATATTTGGAATGAGAAACTTCCCATGTTCTCGCCCTAAGAGGGGGACCACAGTTTGTTCTGAAACCTATTTGCTGATCAATACAAAAGAAATTCCTAAGCAGAAGACATATCTAATGGACTAACAGGAGAATATTATTCAAATCACAAACTCACCTTCTAGTAACTAACGTGCCCCACAGTGGATAGGACCTCACCTGATGCTAAGGATAACAGGCAGAGAATCTCCGGCTGACCTGATAGGTTCAGAACAACATGAAGAGTAAACAAGCTGTGGATGCTAGGGCGAAGGTAGGATGCAGTAGACAGAAAACGCAGCTCCTCTGGTGTTTGGGGCATTCCACTATGTCTATTCTTTAAAAGAAAAAGACATCAAGTTCTACGTCTTGCACTTCTGGCTCACGGTTCTCAGTCATTGAAAAGAGATTGGTCCACCAAACATCTATATACCACTATTCACCTCTTCCTTGAAGACCTTAATCATTTAGGACTGCCCCTTAAAAGGTAGGAGCTGCTGCATTTGCACAGCTGCCGCAAAGGCAGGGAAATTTCCTGCGACACTGGAGACAGGTAAATAAAGAAACTGCTTTCGCTCCGAGGAAGGGGGAGGGGTCTTCTGCCTCTGAAGAGTTTACATAATGCAACAGAAAACCAGTGAGCTCTGCGGACCTGTCAATGGAGATGCAAAGCTAGAGCTCCTCTCTTCCAACTACCTCTAAACACTGTCCAAAAGCCTGCTCCGCTCTCCCAAAGATCCACAGAAATTACACCTAATAATGTAAAACAATCGCACATGCTCACCTCATGCTCTCCTAACCACCTTTATTGCTAAAATACACACACACACACACACACAAAACCCAAACCCCAAACTCCCACTTCTGAGTCCAAAGTATGGAGTAACCAAACGGAGCCGCGGAGTTTTCCCTCTGAAGGAGCAAGGAGAAAACGGATCTGCCTCAAATCTACACGATGCCCAGTAATGCAATGACAAGGCCTAGAAACTTCACAGGGGCCGGGGCAGCCGCGTTCGCGGCTCAGCCCGGCTCGGGCCCTGCGGGCCGGCAGCCGCCCTCTCCCCCGGCCTCTCACAAAGGAGAATGGTTCAGTCCGGAGCATCACCCAGCACCTGATCCCGCACAACTAGGGGAAGGACAGAGGGCGGGGAAGCGAGGAGGAGGATAAGTTATGAAAACCAATCTAAGAGCCGCAGCTTTTGCAAAGACTCTTGGACCAGCACTGAGCGGCGGGCGTGTGCTGAAAGCCTACCTGAACAAGTCCCGGCGCTTCCTTTCCAGCCAGCGTTTCAACTCACCCTTTCGGAGAACAAGGCGCCTTCCGGCGGAGCATGGCCAGCCCTCGCCTCAATCTAGCTTGCTAGTAGTCCATGCTCCCTTGCTCCGCCCACCTACGCTCCCACCCGCCAATGGCAGGGCCGACGCCCCGCCTCTTCCAGCAGGGTAAGGTGAGCTCCATCCAGGAAGTCTCTTGAGGATGGGAGGTCCTAAAAGGCTGAGGCAACCACACTTATGCCTGATTGAAAATAAAATCTGGCAGTACCTTGTCTCTGACCGCTCTCCGTTCACGGGCTTTCGGATCTCTCCGCATCCTTCTTTTCTTGACCCCCGCCGTTGGGGGCGCTCTAAACTAAAACATTTAGTTACCTGTTTCTAGGAAGCCATCTTGGATCGGGCTGGTGCCTTTCGGGCCGGGAGGAGGGAGTGCTTAAGGAATCTAAAGCCCTTTTCGGCGTCCTGTCCGACTGCTTAGGTACAGCCCCAACGTACTCTCCTTTATGTAATCAGAGTACCCCTCAGTCACGGTGGGGAGTAAACCTGGAATAATGCTGAGTGGCCTGGAGGCAGCCCCCACCCTCTCTCATACAAGTGAAGCGATCTTAACCAAATCAAAGAAGCAAAAATTAATTCTTTAAGTGAGTGGATTTTCTGGGTTCCTGGGATAATCCTTGAGAAATTTCTCAATCCTCAGGATATCAGCATAACATCAGCATAGGTTATGCATCTATTCTAGATGCTTCTAAACCTTATGTTTCGCTCGCAAGTTTTCCAGTGTTCTGACTTTGACAGTACAGAGTACTGCTAGTCAGTTGGAAATGAACAAAATTCAGGAAAGAATTTCAGCTTAAAAAAAAAAAAAAAAAAAAGGCCTCATCAATAGTCCCAAACTATTTGTGAATATGGATAGAGCAAATGATCTTAGAGGTGAAATTATATGCAAGGAGGGCATTATGAGACTGCCTTAGAAATATTGGCTGCAGAGTAATTTCCTAATGATAGTGTTTAAATTGTTAAGGAAATAATTTTACAGTAGATGAAATCCTCTTGCCCTCAATGAGAAAGATTTACCCATGTTTTCTAGTTTAACTCTACTGCTATTAAAATTTGCTACAGGAAGTTTTTAATTTTTTGGAAATCCTGAGTGAAGCGTGTCTTTCCCTATCATTAAAGGAATTTCTCAAGAAGTAACATTTGCATGGTCACACACAGTAGGAGCTCAGAGACCTAAAGGAGTCATGTGGGTCAACATTTTATCACACAAAACTTGGCCAAGTACATTTCTCTGTATATTGAACAAAATCTGTTGGCCAAATTCTTCCTTGGCTACCACTGTTATATCAAATTTGATGTTAGTATTAGGGCTTACCAGAACAATGTGTAAATGCATATACAGATATGACCTTAATTATAGTTTCTAGAATGAGAACCTATTATCCTTCTGCTTTTTTGGTACAAAATAAACCCGCTATCAAAGGAACCAGTTATTAGGCACAGACAGAAAGGGGAATGGGTATCCCTGCCATATGCAATGACCTATAAATAGTAATGACTTAGACTGCTGTAAGTAGTATATTTCCAAGGGTCCTGGGCTTCAAAAATCAACCAACACTCATATTATCTTATAACCAGTATTCTTCACATGGGGGTGGGAGATGCATTTTCTGTAACTCCTCATGACCATTTCATTCAGAACATCAGCAGTGATCAACAAAGGTCATAAATTTGCCCAGATACTCTCATTTCTTATGCTTAAAACTGATGAAATACCTGAGTATAGAAGGTTATGAGTGGTTTTTGGATAATATGGGATTATCAATTCAAAAGATACTCCATTTGAATTGTTTACCATGTTAAAAAAAAAAAAAAAGATACACTCCAAAAGCAGCAGCTCTAGACAGAATGATGCTCTGATCAGTGTTCTGATTCATTCTGATCACTAAAGGTTTCTTTGACTGATAGAGGAAAACTCCTGTACAGAAACCATAAACCATAAAGTTTTATTTACTTTAATTCTGTCTCTGGTGTGAGTGGACTAGCCAAATTCAACAGCCTTAATCCTTTTTGGAATGAGGTAGGAGTTTTCAAAAACCAAACCAAACCAAACCTTAATCAAAGTAGTACTCCATATGCCTTCCAACTTCCTGTGGTACAGTGTGAACTAATACTACTGCTACTGGGGGCAGAATCCAGTATAAAATGACTGTATCTCAAGAAGGCTTCTTCCAATTCCTTTGATACAATTCCCTAGAAGAAGAGTATCTACTTATGTTTGGGATACAATCAGAAATGACACATGAAATGTGAGCAGCTTGGATACATGCATATATTTAATAATGAAACAATTTATCGACAACCAAAAAAAAAAGAGAGGAAAAAAATTCACAAGACCGCAGTGCTGTGGAAGAAAATGAGACATCAGTATAGCAACTGACCCAGAAGGCTGCATGGTAAGTACAGCAAAGACAGACTTGACTAGGATAGTATTGTATGCACTTCAAATGGAGATGTATCCACTTATTTGACTGCTTGGAAGCAGGCAGCTTTATTGTATGCTGCATGGAATGGAGGCAAAGAGCCAGGGAAAGGAGAGAGAGGAGAAGGAAAAGAGCAGTAAAGAATTCAGGGTAAACAGATGGAATAGACTGAGATAGAATTACAAAGAGATGACTGTAAGGCTTTTTGTTTCCTCTGCAGCCTAAAATAAACCTGTTCCAAGTCTTTGTCAGTCAAATTCAGTGATCACACGAGTAGCACTAGGCACTGTGAAGGAATGGTGGAGGAAGTGGTTTACAAAAGTGAAAGCATACCAGGGGTTCCTGCTCTCAGGGAGCTTACAACCTCAGGGAGACAGGTTCCATACACAAAGCTACTATAAAACATATTTACAAAGTAACATAAATACAAATAAATATACATATGAATAAACAATATATGAAAGCTAAAAGGTACTGTGTCAATAATTGTTCAGAAGTCCCTAGGTCAAAGAAGGCTTTCTGAAGGAAAAAAATGTGGACTTTGAGTATAACAGTAGTGTATAGTAGGGCATGTGCAAAGGCATAGGAGTGGAAGCAAATATGTCATGTACAGTAGGCAGATTAGCTTGATAGAAAGTCTAAATAGGTCTCCTTAAGAAGTGAGTGGGATAAAACAGTAAGAGTCTATTTGGTGAAAGACACTGACTTACCAATGTTAGGTCTGGTCCCTAAATCAAAACAAACAGGGAAAGATGTTTTCTTTAGGTAATGATAGTAAGTGGCTACAAGGCTAGGACCAAATCTACTACTCTCAAAAGTTTTGTAGATACTCTGAAACAGAGAAACTAGAAATGGGAGGGAAAAGTGTTCATCATCCTTGAGCAGTTCAACTAGAAGGAACTGCCTTCTGCAACAATTCTTATGTAGTAGCAAGTGAAAAACCTCAATGAAATCCCTAAACTGAGGACCTAAAACCCAAAGGGCAGCCAGATCCCAGTCACCTCAAGGGCTCAAGCAGAACGTCCTAGACCTTGTTACTAATTCTTGGTGGGGAGTAGATTGTGTCTGCTTATAAAAGAATTTATTTTTGAACTACCATGACAATCAGCTTTGATCCTAACATTTTACAAATTAAAACAGGCGAATGAGAAGAGCCCTAATCTATAGGGAATGCTCACGTCCCTGAAGAAGGACAGGTCAATAAGGGCCCAAATTCTCCCCTGGTCTTTAAGTGGAGAGGCAAAACATCACACCTTGAAAAGAGGCTTTTCTCAGCCAAAGCATGTAAGACCTCTTTCTTTAAGCCTATTGATCTGAAGCTGTTCCAGGAAGGAAAAAAAGAGTCCAGGCCAGTTGTTCAGCAGCAGCCAGAGTCAGCCCCCATGTCATGAGAGCCCCGCTGGGAGGCACTGGGTCCCACTGGGGTTGAAATACACTGCTGGGGTCCAATCTTGATGCCATTTGCCTGTAAGAGAAAAGAGACAATAGTTCCCACCTCAGTGTAAAAGTAAGTGGGAGAAAGGAGAGGGATAAAAGGAGAAATCATTAATTACAATTTCTAGAAGCAGGTATGGCCTTGGCAGGTAACCATGTGCCTTAGCCAGACTGCTGTGGAACAGTAATCTGTGATGGTGAAGATAAGGTGACCAGCTGTGGTATTATAGATCACTGGAAGTGGCTTCTGTGCCCAAGTGACTGTTATACTTAAGTTTCATAGCTACGTGCAGAATCAGGATGTGATTGGTAAGAGTAGGTAAGACAGAAGTGGCAGCATATTAGCATATAATTCATTTATTCCCCCCCAAATGTGCTTTATAGAAATGAGAAGCTAAGCAATTAAGAATCACACCTCCCTCATGCTTTGGAATAGTAAAAACCTGAGGTTGAGAAGAAAACCTCCCATAATGTATAAACCTTTTAGATCAGCAATTAATAATCTCTTTAAGCAGTCTGGGTCTCAGACTTGAGAAAAAAACAGACAAGCTATGCCAGTTCATATAGCTTCATATAGTATCATGTTAGACAGGAAGCGCTTATATTCTAGGAAGCATCCTGTCCTGTTTAAAACAAAGCAAAAGTAATTGTCAGCCCCTTACCCTATCTTACCTCATTGTGGACATCAAATAAACCCTGCTGGATCTTCCTATATATTTCTTTGGCTGTGTTAATGAAGGCCTGAAGGAGACATAAATCATAGCATTAGGCTCAAGTTTAGGTAGAGAAATTAGGAAAAGAGAATACAAATATTATGCCTATTTGGATTTCAAAAGTGAATTGGGAACCATTAGGAGAATTGAGTAAAAATACACAAGGTCCTCCAAAGGCCCTGTAAAAGCCATTCCAAACAATTTCAAATAGAAAAAAGAGATTCTATGGTATTTTGGTATTGATGCAAGATGTACCTAGGGTTCCCAGATTGGCACACTCTGCAAATAAAGCAAACATGCTCTCTTCTGAGTCAGTTACTTAAGACAGATTCAACACCAGACTTAGGAATGACTAAGATGGAATTCATTAGTTCCTCCAACTAAGATGATTTACAAATAACAGTAGTGTCAACCCACACTTACCAATTAATGTCACTTAATATAAAAGTAAAGCCTTAGGAATCAAGGAAAAACAAATGGAACAATTCCCTTAAAGGGAGATACATGGTCACTATGACCACAAGACATCCTTTTCTTACCCACGTTTTAACAGAGGAGGAGAATTCTGAAGGAAAAAAAAGGGGGGACAAAGATACGGTGTAATCTCTGAAAAGCTTTCCCTACTTTTTCCCAAATAGTACCTCCTCAACATTGCAGGCTGTTTTGGCTGAAGTTTCCATGAATATAAGTCCATGTTCCCGAGCAAAGGCTTCTCCTTCTTCTCTCTTCACATCCCTACGAGACTCTAAGTCACTGCAAGAGATTAATCATTAATTGGGGAGAAAACTAAAAAAAGATCCAAGTGAAAGAAGAAATTTATTCTAAAAGAATCCCACAGCTGTTTCAACTGCCAGTTAATCCATAAAGAATGCAGATCCTGAATGGTGTCCTCTTGTACAGGGTTACTGATTTCTGTAGCCTCTGGGAAAATATTCTTCAGATCAGATTCTTGACAGCTGCTGCACAGTTGAGGATAATGCCTTATCTCTTATTACAGAGAAAAGGGTTTATAAAAGCTTAGGCAAGCCCCATAGTTTCTCAAGATCTATGCTGTAGTCTTCTTTTTTGAAGGAGATCCAGTTAAACCAAAGGAAAGAAGAGGAAAGGGAAATTCCAGTTACTGGGAAGTAGAAAAGTCATGGATGTCACATCGCATGGTGGTAAGTATCTTCCTCATTACTAGAATCAAGCCACAAGAAGAGACAGCAAGGAATAAGGAAAACCCAGTTGCCTTAACTCACTAGTATCATTATTAACATGTATAATAAACAGCAGCCTGCCACCAGGGAAATGAAGGATTCAGAGAAAATGATATGGGTAAAATTAGGTGATACTGAGAACAGAGCTGAGGACTGAGGAAGAATAAAGTGGCATGGAAAAGACTTTATGAAACACAGGATTAAAGGATGCAGAATAAGATTATGGTGAACTGTCCAATTTTCATTTTTCAAACTGGAAATTTTCATTTGGGAGGATTCCAGTTTTTCACCATGAAAAGAAAAAATCCAGGAGTAAGACCACTAGAGAACAAAACATCTGCAAAACGTATACTTATTTTTCATGAGCTGTGTGAAGACCAAGGAAGAACTAACCCGAAATGGCAACAGTCCTAAATCTGAACATCTAGCCCAGATATACCTCTGAGTTCCAGATCTGTTTGTGCATTTTCCTATTCATTTCTACTCATGTGTAAAAGGCACCTCAGATGTACATCAAAATGAAATATCATCTTTTCCCCCCAACCCAACTCCGTCCCACACTTCCACATGGCACAAGCCAAAAATCAAGGTTATTATTAACATTTTTTCCTTCTTCACACCAAATACCCAATTCACCCCAAAGCGAAGTACTTCCAAAATGTACCTTACAATCATCCTTTCTCTCTCTCTCCAGTGTCACTGACCTAGTCCAATCCACCACTTTCTCACTTAGACTGCTGCTGCTGAGATCCACATCAACCCTTGCTCCCCTCCAGATCTTTTAAAATCTGATGAAGCTATTTCTCTGCTTAAAACTCTTAAATGCTTCCTACTTGTTTAGAATAAAATCCAGACCCCTCACTCAGGTCTGTAAGTGCCACAAGATCTGGCTCCTGCCTTCTTTTCCAACCTCATCTTGTACCATTCCCCTTTGATTTAGTCTAACCACACCAGGTTCTTTCAACATTATAAACTTATGATCAAGCTTCTCCCCAGTTTAGAGCTTTCACAGAGTTTCTTAACCCCATTTGACACCTTTTCAAAAACTCTTTGCCCAGTGAACTCTTGCCCATCCTTCAGATTCCAGTTTAAATTACAACTCTAAATCAACAGTAGGTACCCTGGGGCTTCCCTGGTAGTCCAGCGGTCCAATGCAGGGGACACTGGTTTGATCCTTGGTCTGGGAAGATCACACACGCCTCAGAGCAGAGCAGCTAAGCCGGTGTGCCACAACTCCCGAGTCCATTTGCCACAACTACTGACGCCTGCATGCCTTAGAGCCCGTGCTCCACAGCAAGAGAAGCCACAAAATCGAGAAGCCTGCACACTGCAGCTAGTGAGTAGCTCCCGTTCTCCAAAACTAGAGAAAGCCCACAAGCAGCGACTAAGACCCCAGACTCCTTTGTTCATGGGATTCTCTAAGCAAGAACACTGGAGTGGGTAGTCATTCCCTTCAGGAGATCTTCCTGATCCCGGGATCAAACCCTGGCCTCCTGCATCCCAGGCGGATTCTTTACCATCTGAGTCACCAGAGAAGCCCAAATAAAATTATAAAAAATAAATAAGTATCCTGGTACTCTTTTTTATAGTGCCCTTTTTATCCCCTTCACTGCATTTATCATAATTTGTAAACAGATACAAATCATTTTATATTTAATATCTATGTCTCCACTAGACTGTGAGCTCCGTGGGAATGAGGGCAGGATTTTGTTTTCACCTTGCCCACTCAGGGTCTAGCACAATACCTAGGATGTAGTTAAGGTTTTTCACAAATTGGCTGAACCAATGAGTATAATCAGTCTGTGGCCACAGTTCTAGGTGCCACAGATTATTTTAAATACTCAAGGGAAACACAGCAACACTCAACATCAGAACACCACATAAATTGTTGTTGTTCAGTCGCTAAGTCATAGCCGACTCTTTTGTGACCCCATGGACTGTAGCCTGCCAGGCTCCTCTGTTCATAGGATTTCCCAGGCAAAAACAATGGAAGGGGTTGCCATTTCCTTCTCCAGGGGATCTTCCCAACCCAGGGATAGAACCCGTGTCTCCTGCACTGGAAGGCGGATTCTTTACCATTGAGCCACCAGAGAAGCCCCCACATAAATACAAGCTTAATATAATTGGCAGTGTCAAAATCAGATCATGATAGATTCAACATTTGCACTTCTTTTTGAGGCTGCATTCTTGGCAGCTGCTGTGACAAAAAGCAAACACTGCACAAAAATCAATTTGCAACAGAAAAAAGAGTGGTAGTGTCCAGTGTTAACTCCAAGGTTTGACAAGCTGTGCTGTGCCTGACAGGCATACACAGGTCATTAGCAAGTAGTTACAGTTACTTAAGAATGAAATAAGAAATTCTTTTTCTTTTAATTCATGTTTTCCGTTTCTCAGTTACTCAGTTGCTATGACAAAAATACCTGCTACTTTGTTTAGACCTAACTATTTAATAACAAATCCATCAAGTATGTCTTTTGGCTTATGGGTGCCTTAGAAAATTCACTGAGAATAACAAATGTTGCTAAGGATGGGGAGAAACTGGAACGCTTGTGCACTGAGAGTAGCAATGTTAAGTAGTGCAGCCACTATGGAAAACAGTACAGCAGTACCTCCAAAAATTAAACAGAATTTCCATAAGATCCAGCAGTTCCACTTCTGGGCATATATCCTAAAGAACTGAAAGCAGGGACCTAAGCAGATCTTTGTACACCCATGCTGACCAGCAGCATTATTCACAACAGCCAAAAGTTAGAAGCAACCAAAGTGTACATCAATGGATAATAAAGAAAATGTGGTAAATACATCCAATGGATTACTATCTAACCTTAAAACAGAAGAAAATTCTGACACACACTACAATATAGATAAACCTTGAGGATGTTATGCTAAACAAAAGCCAGGAACAAGAGGACAAATATTGTAAGATTCCTAAAGTAGTCAGAAGAGACAGAAAGTAGAATGGTTATTGCTAGGGGCTAGTGGTATGGGGATCTTCCCTGATGGCTCAGCAGTAAAGAATCCATCTGCAATGCAGGAGACGTGGTTTCAATCCCTGGGTTAGGAAGATCCCCTGGAGAGGGAAACGGCAACCCACTCCAGTATTCTTGTCTGGGAAATCCCAGAGACAGAGGAGTCTGGCGGGCCACAGTCCATAGGGTCGCAAAAGAGTTAGACACAACTTAGTGACTAAACAACAATAGTGGGATGGGGAAGGTGAAATTAGTGTTCATGGGAACAGAGTTTCAGTTGGGGAAGATAAAAAAGTTCTGGAGATAAATGGTGGTGATGGTTGTATAACAATGTGAATGTACTTAATGCCACAGAACTGTACACTTAAAAATGGTTAAAATGGTAATGGACCTAAAAAAGTTTAGGTCCCAAATAATTCAATATCCAAAGAGTACCTATATGACATCTAGTACTTATTATTTATACAAACAAAATTTTACCTCTTATTCCCAATCAGCATGATAACCATGTTGGAACTAGAGTGCTGCCGGGCATCCTCTAACCATGAGGTCAAGTGATTGAAGGTTTCACGCCTACAGAAGAAAAATTTCAAAAGTGGGTCAGAGGCCCATTTCAAAATGCCAAAGCAATTCCAAATGCATAAGAAAAAGGGGAAACTTATATGTATAAAGAAAAATATAAAACAGGCAATTCCTCTTTAGCATTCTTACTAGATTCAGTGGATTAAAAAGATTTTGAGAACAGAGGAAAGAGTCTCCCTCTCACGCAGCAGATGTGCCTCACCTTGTAATGTCGTACACCAGCAGTGCGCCGGCTGCTCCCCTGTAGTAGGAACGGGTGATAGAACGGAAGGATTCTTGTCCAGCCTTTTCCATCAACGTGGCAACAGCAAAAAAAATCCCAACAAAACCAGGTTATTTGCAGAGAAGTTACTTGATCAGATGCCACTTTAACACAAAGGAGCTAATTTTACAAAAGAACTTCTATTAAGAAAAGAGAATTGGCCAAAAGAAAACCTGAATGCCCAGGAAGAAGTCCAGATGGGAAATCAGTATCTTTCAGTGGGAGTACAATTGATATTTTGGGTGGGTAAATTCTTCCTGTGAGACTGTCCATTTAATTGCTGAATGTTTAGCATCCCTGGCTCCCTGTCACTGAATGTATTTACCCTACAGTCAGTGTGACAAAGACATTTCCACACAATATCCCCTAGGAGAGAACTGGAAATAGAACTAGAAACTCAAAGAGTATTTTTCAGTCCCATATGATGTTGAACGTATCACCTTTGTTTTTTGTTTCTATTTTTGTTTCCACTCCTTTGTCTTAGAAAATTATCTTAGAATGCCAATGCTCTATATAACAGAAGTTTCATTCCAATGGATCAACGAAGAAAATTAGATACAAAGCACTTAAATTAGGCATATACTAACTGACCTTTAGTGACTGATAAAGGCAGGACAGGGCTTCCCGGATGGTGCTAATGGTAAAGAACCCTTCTGCCACTGCAGGAGACTTAAGAGACGTGGGTTTGATCCCTGAATTGGGAAGATCCCCTGGAGGAGGGCATGAAAACCCACTCCAGTATTCTTGTCTGGAGAATCCGATGGACAGAGGAGCCTGGTGGGCTACAGTCCACAGGGTCACAAAGCATTGGACATGACTGAGTGACTTAGCACACACATCCGCAAAGGCAGGACTGCCAAGATGTCCCTTACTGGGATCCTGTCAGAGCAAATAGGAATAACGACTAGGGAAAGCAGTCCAGGGCCCAGAACAGAGCTGTCCTAAAACAAATTCAAGTTTATTCTTTACTTTCATTTCCCATGGGGGCCAAGATTTAAGATTTATTTATAACTGAGCAATTTACTATGCCCCCATATACAGGATACTTTTGCTTTCTTGATGGAATAGGTTTTGGGGGAGGACAGGTTTCATCAAAGGAAACAAAATTATCTAAATATGAATTCCCTGGGCATTGAATCTATCAGAAAAGTTTTCACATTCTTGAAACTGCTTATCCTTCTGTCCCTACATAAATATTTGGATGGGAGACTATTGTTCTTAAAGATAGGGAAACTAAGATCTGGACAAGGGAAAATAAATAGATTTTACACAATATACCAATACCCAGGTGTGGACGTGACTGGTGATAGAAACAAGGTCTGATGCTGTAAAGAGCAATATTGCACAGGAACCTGGAATGTCAGGTCCATGAATCAAAGCAAATTGGAAGTGGTCAAACAAGAGATGGCAAGAGTGAACGTCGACATTCTAGGAATCAGCGAACTGAAATGGACCGGAATGGGTGAATTTAAATCAGATGACCATTATATCTACTACTGTGGGCAGGAATCCCTTAGAAGAAATAGAGTAGCCATCATGGTCAACAAAAGAGTCCAAAATGCAGTACTTGGATGCAATCTCAAAAACTACAGAATGATCTCTGTTCATTTCCAAGGCAAACCATTCAATATCACAGTAATCCAAGTCTATGCCCCAGCCAGTAACGCTGAAGAAGCTGAAGTTGAACAGAACGATTCTATGAAGACCTACAAGACCTTCTAGAACTAACACCCAAAAAAGATGTCCTTTTCATTATAGGGGACTGGAATGCAAAAGTACGAAGTCAAGAAACACCTGGAGTAACAGGCAAATTTGGCCTTGGAATATGGAATGAAGCAGGGCAAAGGCTAATAGGGTATTGCCAAGAGAACGCACTGGTCATACCAAACACCCTCTTCCAACAACACAAGAGAAGACTCTACACATGGACATCACCAGGTGGTCAACACTGAAATCAGATTGATTATATTCTTTGCAGCCAAAGATGGAGAAGCTCTATACAGTCAGCAAAAACAAGACCAGGAGCTGACTGTGGCTCAGAGCGTGAGCTCCTTATTGCCAAATTCAGACTTAAGTTGAAGAAAGTAGGGAAAACCACTAGACCATTCAGGTATGACCTAAATCAAATCCCTTATGATTATACAGTGGAAGTGAGAAATAGATTTAAGGGCCTAGATCTGATAGATAGAGTGCCTGATGAACTATGGAATGAGGTTCGTGACATTGTACAGGAGACAGGGATCAAGACCAACCCCATGGAAAAGAAATGCAAAAAAGCAAAATGGCTGTCTGGGGAGGCCTTACAAAAAGCTGTGGAAAGAAGAGAAGCAAAAAGCAAAGGAGAAAAGGAAGGATATAAGCATCTGAATGCAGAGTTCCAAAGAATAGCAAGAAGAGATAAGAAAGCCTTCCTCAGCGATCAATGCAAAGAAATAGAGGAAAACAATAGAATGGGAAAGACTAGAGATCTCTTCAAGAAAATCAGAGATACCAAGGGAACATTTCATGCAAAGATGGGCTTGATAAAGGACAGAAATGGTATGGACCTAACAGAAGCAGAAGATATTAAGAAGAGGTGGCAAGAATACACAGAAGAACTGTACAAAAAAGATCTTAACGACCAAGATAATCACAATGGTATGATCACTCACCTAGAGCCAGACATCTGGAATGGGAAGTCAAGTGGGCCTTAGAAAGCATCATCATGAACAAAGCTAGTGGAGGTGATAGAATTCCAGCTGAGCTATTCAAAATCCTGGAAGATGATACTGTGTAAGTGCTGCACTCAATATGCCCGCAAATTTGGAAAACTCAGCAGTGGCCACAGGACTGGAAAAGGTCAGTTTTCATTCCAATCCCAAAGAAAGGCAATGCCAAAGAATGCTCAAACTACTGCACAACTGCACTCATCTCACATGCTAATAAAAATGCTCAAAATTCTCCAAGCCAGGCTTCAGCAATATGTGAACAGTGAACTTCCTGACGTTCAAGCTGGTTTTAGAAAAGGCAGAGGAACCAGAGATCCAATTGCCAACATCTGCTGGATCATGGAAAAAGCAAGAGAGTTCCAGAAAAACATCTATTTCTGCTTTCTTGACTATGCCAAAGCCTTTGACTGTGTGGATCACAATAAACTGTGGAAAATTCTGAAAGAGATGGGAATACCAGACCACCTGATCTGCCTCTTGAGAAATATGTATGCAGGTCAGGAAGCAACAGTTAGAACTGGACATGGAACAACAGACTGGTTCCAAATAGGAAAAGGAGTATGTCAAGGCTGTATACTGTCACTCTGCTTATTTAACTTCTATGCAGAGTACATCATGAGAAACGCTGGGCTGGAAGAAGCACAAGCTGGAATCAAGATTGCCAGGAGAAATATCAATAACCTCAGATATGCAGATGACACCACCCTTATGGCAGAAAGTGAAGAGGAACTACAAAGCCTCTTGATGAAAGTGAAAGAGGAGAGTGAAAAAGTTGGCTTAAAGCTCAACATTCAGAAAACGAAGATCATGGCATCTGGTCCCATCACTTCATGGGAAATAGATGGGGAAACAGTGGAAACAGTGTCAGACTTTATTTTGGGGGGCTCTAAAATCACTGCAGATGGTGATTGCAGCCATGAAATTAAAAGACGCTTACTCCTTGGAAGGAAAGTTATGACCAACCTAGATAGCATATTCAAAAGCAGAGACATTACTTTGCCAACGAAGTCCGTCTAGTCAAGGCTATGATTTTTCCAGTGGTCATGCATGGTTGTGAGAGTTGGTCTGTGAAGAAAGCTGAGCGCCGAAGAATTGATGCTTTTGAACTGTGGTGTTGGAGAAGACTCTTGAGAGTCCCTTGGACTGCAAGGAGATCCAACCAGTCCATTCTAAAGGCGATCAGCCCTGGGTGTTCTTTGGAAGGAATGATGCTAAAGCTGAAACTCCAGTACTTTGGCCACCTCATGCGAAGAGTTGACTCATTGGAAAAGACTCTGATGCTGGGAGGGATTGGGGGCAGGAGGAGAAGGGGACGACAGAGGATGAGATGGCTAGATGGCATCACCAACTCGATGGACATGAGTTTGAGCGAACTCCGGGAGTTGGTGATGGACAGGGAGGCCTGGTGTACTGCAATTCATGGGGTTGCAAAGAGTCCGACACGACTGAGTGACTGAATGAACTGAACACAATATACCAACGATAACATTCATGATACTAATAATTAACACAAATGCGAAAAATTAGGCTGAAAGGTCAGTTCAGTAACTGGCCAAAAGTTAAAAATTCTATAAACACCAAATCCATAATTTAAATGCAGGAGCTTAGTATAATACTCCATAGCAAAAAAAGGTCTGTTTTCTTAAACATTATGTCACATAATCTAAAGCCAGGTTTACAGTAAGAAGACTGTTCTAGTACACTAGTTCTAGGTTACATTTCCAACAGTACAAGAATCTCTTACTACAACAATCATATAAGTGTCTTATTGCATACCTGTTAGAACATCAAAATCCAAAAGTAATTCTAAAGAACTCTGTTGGTAATATTAACCACACTTTAAGATTTAAAACATATTTTTTCCCTCCAAGAGATCACTTAAAAATTTTTTTTTTTCCCTAATAGTTTTATGTCTTAAATCATTTGATTCCTGGTTGGCTTCTAACTTACTTTTTTTCCTCCTCTGCTATGGTTGAAAGCCCTCTCCTTCCTCAAGTCCTTCCAAGAGCTAAAAGAGAAGTCTGAGGGAGGCCTGTGTGATGGTTGAATCAATAGAAGCATTTAACTTTTGCAAATGAAAACACTTCCAGTGCGCTATCACAAATGATTTTTTGAAATCAAATCACTTTACTTCTTAATCTCAATCAATTTCCTGAACCAAAGTTTGTGAGGCAATAAGTTAGAAAGAGACTTCCCTGGTGGTCCAGTGGCTAAGACTCTGAGCTCCCAATGCAGGGGGCAAAGTTTGATCCCTGGCCAGGGAACTAGGTCCCACATACTGCAACTAAAGATCCTGCTGCTGCAACTAAGAGCCGGTGCAGTCAAATAAATGCATAAAAATAAATATTTTTTCAAAAAAGCTAGAAAGAGTGAGCCATTCAATTTGGGTTGATCTGCATTAGTCTGAGGTATCTTTGTCCATCTCCTGTTTTTAAAAAAAATCCGAAGCAGCAAAGAATTAAGATGGAGATAAAGAAAATTAAGTTTTCTCATTTCCCCCAAAGGGAAGCATCACATTATATATAATTTCAAGATGTATAAAGTATCCATTCTTACAAAAGCAGACAGGCTCATTTCTTAAGAATCAAAATGCATTCCAAAGTAAGATGCAAATGAATCTGGGATATTTTTCTTTTTGGCCATGCTGCATGACTTATGGAATAGTAGTTCCTTGACCAGGGATCAAACCCTTATACTGCCCTTGCAGTGAAAGCACCAAGTCCTAACCACTGGACTGCTAGGAAATTCCTGAATTTTGGATTATTTAATCAATATATTTACCAAAGCAAACTCATATATACTTGGGTTATTTGAAACAAAAAGATGTGGCATTCAGAATTTGTAACTGTAACAGATTGAAGTGAAAGCTTCTCTGTCCCCTTGATTTCACTAGACCTCCTCTGACTTCTGTATGCAGGTCAAAAAGGAACAGTTAAAACCAGACATGGAACAACAGACTGGTTCCAAACTGGGCAAGAAGTATGTCAAGGCTGTATATTGTCACCCATTTTATTTAACTTATATGCAGAGTACATCATGTGAAATGCCAGGCTGGATGAAGCACAAGCTGGAATCAAGATTTCCGGGAAAAATATCAATAACCTCAGATATGCAGACACCACCACTCTTATGGCAGAAAAGCAAAGAAGAACTGAAGAGTCTCTTGATGAGAGTCAAAGAGGACAGTGAAAAAGCTGGCTTAAAACTCAACATTCAAAAAACTAAGATCATGGCATCCAGCCCCATCACTTCATGGCAAGTAGATGGGGAGACAATGGAAACAGTGACAGACTTTATTTTCTTGGGCTTCAAAATCACTGCTTATGGTGACTGCAGCCATGAAATTAAAAGATGCTTGCTCCTTGCAAGAAAAGCTATGACCAACCTAGAAAGCATGTTAAAAAGCAGAGATATTACTTTGCCAATAAAGGTCCATCTAGTTAAAGCTATGGTTTTTCTAATAGTCATGTATGGATCTGAGAGTTGGACTATAAAAAGCTAAGTGCTGAAGAACTGATGCTTTTGAACTGTGGTGTTGGAGAAGACTGTTGAGAGTCCCTTGGATTGCAAGGAGATCCAACTAGTCCATCCTAAAGGAAATCAGTCCTGAATATTCACTGGGAGGACTGATGCTGAAGCTGAAGCTCCAATACTTTTGTCACCTGATGCGAAGAACTGACTCATTGGAAAAGATCCTGATGGTGGGAAAGATTGAAGGCAGGAGGAGAAGGGGATGACAGAGGATGAGATGGTTGGATGGCATCACTGACTCGATGGACATTAGTTTGAGTAGGTTCCAGCTATTGGTGATGGACAGGGAAGCCTGACGTGCTGCAGTCCATGGGGTCACAAAGAGTTGGACACGACTGAGCGACTGAACTGAACTCTGACCTCCATCCTTAGCTCCTCCGTCATAGCCCTTTATCCCTGCATCAGCCTTTACTGTTATATTTGGGACTAAAGTATTTTTGTTTTCTCTTACCGTATCCCAGATTTGCAGTTTGATTTGTTTTCCATCAATGTTGACCATACGGGCCCCAAACTCCACGCCTGTCAGTGAAAACCGAGGGAAAGAATGTGATTCTCATGAACAACAACCATGGTGACAAGAGGCTCATGCTTGTCCTCATTGTGCTAATGACTCATCCTCCGCACTTAGTGCCACTAAGCCCATTACAGTTCCCTATTTGCTCCAATTAATTTTGTGCTCCTTAAAGTTTTATCTTCTAGAATTAAAAACTGTTCCAGGTGACAACCACCTCAGGAATATAACTGAAAAGCATATATGGGCATAAAAATTAATTAAGAAATCAAATAGAAAAAGTGAATTAATTTTTAGAATTATTGTTTAATGCATAAATTTGATTAAGAAATGTTTAATTTGTAACTTTTTTTAAAACTTCTAAATTCTTTGAAAATATTTCTTAATATTTTCCTAAAGTCACTCTCTAGTCCTCTATATGAAACAATAAATACTTGCTTTTTGCAATTTTAGAATTTTTTTTAGAAAAGCACCTATCTAAGAATAGATTCTCAAGAATGAAACATTTCAGATCGCCAATCATTCCAAGAGTTCACCAGAAAACGGCATTCCTCACAGGGGTTTGGAAACAGATAGTCCGAATAAAGGGTTTAGTTTACCTGGCATTCAACTTCTATCAAGGTAATGTCAGGACAAAACTTAAAAATCAAAGATCACTTACATTAAAAATACTTGATTGTAAGTCAAACAATTTGTCCTATTTTCTATCTTTACACAGTACTTTACTCCAGGAATTCTGATCTGCAGGTAAGAAACAGCACTAATCTAGCTTCTGCTATTCAGGGGCCCCAGGCACAATATATCCAGAATCTCTCTCAATTCTATAAAGTTTTACAGTCAATAAGCAGATTTTAAAAATTGTTTCTTACTACTATAGACTGCATCATCAAGAATAATGACAGTTACTAAAAAAAAAAAAAAAAGGTCACTAATTTTTATGTTTTCTTTCTGGACAAGAGGAATGGAGTTTCAATGGTGAAGAATTAAAAAATACAACTTCTGTCCCCTTTTATGCAACTTCCTCTAATTATGAAGAAACCTTCATATTTTGTGCACATTTTATAGCCAACTGCCTTGTTTATCTTGGTATAGAAGACTGAATTCAGAAAGAAACAGAGCATATATTGGACTCTGGGGAAACTTGATTGATCACTTCATTCCGCTACTTTGAAACCTGTCACTTGCTCCCATTACCTTTAGGTGTGTCAAAACTTCATCTCTCCCCTTCCCCACCCCAGATGTTCTCTACTCTTACTTCTTGTCACTCTGCACTTTAGATTCCATGGTCAAGCCATATTAAATTACTTCCAGTTTTCCAGATTAGCCTGATCTCTGTTATTCCTGAGCCTTTGCACCTGTTTTTCCCTCTTGCCCTGATCACTTTTCTCTCATCTCCACAACCCCTTCGCCTGGCTAGTTCCTGCTCATGCTTCCATTTTCAGCTTTTCCTGATAGATGTGGCAGCCTCTTATCCCCTTTTGCAATAGTGATTTATTCATCGGTATCTGCCCCCAGCCTCACCTCACCTCCTACACTGGAGATTTCAATGTAGGCACGTTTGCCTTGTTAAGCACTGTATCACTTAGCACCTAGCACACTGTGGTTGTACACAATAGTCATTTACAAAAATATTTTCCTGTTGATACTAAATCCTTTTCTAACCACTTTAGTTATTTGGCTCTGAATAAGTACTTTGGGATCAGTAGTAGCTTCAGATTTCCATAATGTGGGACTTGGAAGTGGCGATATAGTAAGAATGGGAGCTAGGGATTTTATTCTGAAACTGCAATTGAATGCCAAAAAAGCTAGTTTTATGTATATAATCTTTATTTGGGTTGGAGTTATGGAGATTATGGGGAATGGGTTGTTCAAACTCAGCAGGTCGTCCCATATCACAAATTTGTGGAAGATGTTCACATTTCCCACGATTACCAGAGTGTTTTTGAAACTCATGATTATCATATCTTTTCTTTAAAACAAAAGTTACCAGTTTCATGTACCTTTTATTCTAGGTCAGGGATGGCTCTTCCATTTGCTTCCTCCTCTCCAACACACACACAAAATCTATATGGTAGTGATTACTTTGAAAAAGTAATGAGGTTCACACTAATTTACCGCAGAGTAAGGCGAGTTTTTGAATTAACAGTACGTTTTCGTAGTATTTTACATAAACATACAAATCACATTTGTTAAAAAAAAAATCCTAAGGCAACTAATCCATACCTCATGGTCATCTCTAAATCTAGTCACCTTTCAATTACTTACTCCCCATTACACTACTGCCCATTTCTCAGCATTTAGTCATTCTTCACTTAACATAACTTTGGACTAACCCAAAAATAGGAAGACGTAACTTTTTTACTTAGAACACTAAAGCTGCTAACTTTCTATTTTAGTCAGATTTCATAATCTATTCTACGAGAGGTATATGCGCTTACCTATTGTGAGGTCGTGGACAGGTTGGAACCGCTTGTCTGTAAACTGCAAGAGGAGACATGACTTCCCCACACCTGAAAGAAGACGCGTGCGTTAGGAGTTAGGCAGAGAGAACAGACCAGTGTCGGGGCGTCCAGGACTGGGGAAGGGGAGCCCCGAGCCCCGCCCCCGGCGGCCCGCCCCGCCCCCGCTTCACTTAATCGCCCAGCCCACTAAATGAGCCCCGCCCCCAAGCCCCGACTTGGGTGTTTCGGATCCCCGCCCCAGCTTGAGGATTGTCGCCCGCGGGTTACCTGTGTCTCCGATGATGATGTACTTGAAGAGATAAGCATAAGTCATGGTCCCTTTTCCTCTGGATTCCGGGTCCGCCCGACTTCTACAGCCACTTACCTCCGGCCTCTCTAGCCGCTCAATCTATCGACCTCCGGCCCCTCTAGCCCAGTTAACGTCTCTATTGCTCTCCCTCGAAATCCCGTTTCGGTCGCAGAGACTGTAATACCCAGATACCACCTCCGGGGACGCCTCTAACACTCCTACATGCCATTATCCCACCAAGCTCCAGGAGGCGATAGCTAGCCTGTCAGTCCGCTCGGCCTTCCCGGGCCTGACTCGCAACAGCCCCAAGGCGCTCCTTCCAATCAGCGGAGAGCGACGCACGACGTTGGGAAGTGACGGCAGTTCCGTGTCCTGTGTGGTGGGGGCGGTGGGAGTGATGAGTTCACTGAGACCGTGATAGCCGTTGTGTGAAGATGGAGGTAGGCTCCTGAGCGTTGAGAGCGCGGCTGACGGGGTTGAAGCAGAAGCGGGAAGCCGGGCAGAGCGGCGGCAGACGGGAGGGGAGAGAGAGCGGGGTTTGGGGGGTGTTGTCATAATGTATGGGTCAGAATCCGTCGCTCCGATCTAACTCCCTGCTTCCCCTAACTTAACCCCGCGGCTTTCTTTTGGTTTCCAGTTTCCCGGAGGAAATGACAATTACCTGACGATCACAGGGCCCTCGCACCCCTTCCTGTCAGGGGCCGAGGTGAGCATGAGTTGCCGACGCTGCGCGGAGAGGGTGGGAGGCAGCGGTGGGGTAGGGTGATGGGGAGGAGAGCGCGGATGCCAGGGCCGGGGGGTTGGGAACCGGAGGCTGCGATTGATGTTTGGAGAAAAGTGGCAGCTGCCTTCAGAGCCTATGAGGACTACGCGGAAGGCCAGGAAAGCTGCTGTCATCAGAAAAGCAGGACTCTGGGAAAAGCGAACCTATTTTAGAGCGATTCTGTATTGGAGTACAGAGTGAAATTGTCTCCTTTCGTGGAGGAGAAACAAGTACAATAATGGGAGATCGCAGTAAGGAGAGAATGTTTCAGCCAAAGAAATTTGGGAAAGGGCAGGAGTTTACCTAACATGTCAACTGTGGAATGTGTTCATTCTTAAACCGTACTCTATTGAAGGGGTCTGTGTTTCATTAAATCCTCCTACCTAGCGATTTTTAGAAAGTTAATGGTTATGTTTACTTACAGAGTATTAGCTTGTTGTGCTAGTGAGAGAATGAAAGGAAATATTTGCGAGAAAACATGAAATTGAGTAGAGCACGCGTTTCTGTTTGCCAGTGCCTCAGAGTTTGGGTAGGTTACTTCACCCTTATGTGTCAGTTTCCCTAGCTGTCAAATGATTGTAACAATAGTTTCTTACGATGTTGTGAAGTAGAAGTAATGATCATGGTGCGGTCCTTTAGTGTTCGTGGAAAAGATTGAATTGAAATGTTGTCATAAATGTGTATGATTTGTTTAGACAAGGCAAAAGAAAAGGAACAAAAATAAATTCAGTCTTTGAGAAACTGAAACTGAAATTTTGAACTTTCTACTGTCTTTTGAGAATTTTAAATTGTTTTCATACGTGGCGTAAACCATTTTATCACTTTTTTTTGTATCAAGAATTCTCAATTGCTGTTAAATGAATTTATCCATAGGGTCGCAAAGAGTTGGACTCGACTGAAGCGACTTGGCATGCATTCATGAACTTATCCTGTAACAAACCTTAATGCTTTCATGTATGAGAATTAGATGGGCAAGGCCGGGGGTTGGTGGGGGGGATATGTTACTAGTTTTTTTTTAACTTTATTGTGATTACTGTTTATTTTTACACTCCTAAGTACAGTGTGAATCAAATGAGCAGTAAATTTAGGAGTAATATAAAACTAAAATCTGTTTGATGCTTTGCAATCTCATTGTTCGTTTCTTCTGAGTGATATCTTCATGGTTTAATTTCATTATTTGGAGTGTTGTAGATTTCACATTGGTCTCATCCACATGAAAGCACATCATTACCAATTTCTTCTGAATCAAGTCTCCACAATTTAAATTTCTTTATTTAGAGTGTCGTAAATTTCACATTGGCCTCATCAAGAACTTTCCAGGTTTGAGTCTATCCTTTGTGTTTGCTTTTATTACTTTAAGAAAAAAATTTTTTATAAACTCTTTTGCCAAGAAGTTCTATAACTAAATTTCAGTGAATTCCTTTAGCCTAGGGCCCTGTCATTGTTACCATTTCTCCTTATCCATTACAACTTCTTCACCTTTGTTTCCCCTCTTGTGTGTTTGTTTTCCTTTATTTCAATTGGTTTGTGGTTTTTGTTGTTTCTGGTCTTACTGTGTGCCACCCCAAGTATATCTTAAAACAAGATGAAGATGATTAAAATTTTTTTTCTTTAGAAGAAGGGTAATTTTTAGAGTTTCTTGCAAGGAAAAGAAATGTCCACAAAAATACTTATCATAAAAAGTTGAAAAAATTGGACTTCTTTGAAATAAAGTGTTTTAGTTTTGTTTTTTTTTGTTTTTTTTGTTTTTTTTAGCCATGCTGTGCAGCTTTCCAGGTTGTAGTTCCCCAACCAGGGGCTGAACCCAGGCCCAAACAGTTGAGAGTGCCAAGTCCTGACCACTAGACAAACAGGGAATTTCCAAAATTTAAGAACTTTTCATCAGTAGACATCATTAAGAAATTAAATAGGCACTTCACAGACTGGGAGAAGATATTTTATTACATATATCTGGCTCAGATTCAGAGTATATTCAGGTACTTCTGCAGAGTGAAATAAAGAATCCAATTTTTAAATGGACAAAAGATTTAAACTTGCACATCAGAAGAGAAGGTATCCAAATTGTCACTAGGCATATGAAAAAGTATCACCATCACTTATCAGGGAAATGCCAATTAACGATGAGGTACCATTTTATACCCATCATAATGGTGAAAATTTAAAAGACTGATCATTCCAGGAGTTGGCAAGCATGTAGATAACTCTTAATCATTGCTGGTGAGAGTGTAAATTGATTCAGCCTCTTTGGAAAACTAGCAGTATCTACTACACATGAAATATAATTATCCTGTGACCTGGTAATTCCATTCCTTGGTATATACATAAGAGAAATGTGTGCATATACTAACCAAAAACATGTATGTCCACAGAAACTTGATTTATATAGCTAAACAGTGGAAACAAATGTCTATAAACTGATAGGTTTGTTAAAAGGAATACTACACAGCAATAAAAAATAATGAACTACTAATAAATGCAACGTGCTGCTGCTAAGTTGCTTCAGTCGTGTCCGACTCTGTGCGACCCCATAGACGGCAGCCCACGAGGCTCCCCTGTCCCTGGGATTCTCCAGGCAAGAACACTGGAGTGGGTTTCCATTTCCTTCTCCAATGCATGAAAGTGAAAAGTGAAAGTGAAGTCGTTCAGTCCTGTTCGACTCATAGTGACCCCATGGACTGTGGCCCACCAGGCTCCTCCGTCCATGGGATTTTCCAGGCAAGAGTGCTGGAGTGGGGTGCCATTGCCTTCTCCAATGCAACCTGAGTGATCTCAAAAATATAGTACTGAATAAGAGAAGCCAAATAAAAAAGAGTAGACACTATATGGGTTCATTTTTTAAATTAAGATCAAGAACAGACAGCACTAAACTATGCTGATAGAAATCAGAATAGTGGTACCCCTTGTACTGGTGGGAGGGAGTATTGACTAGAAAGGAGCATGAGAAAATCTTTTAGAGTGATGGAAATGTTCTTTATCTTTATCTGGGTAGTAGATAATTGGGTGTTAATGTATGTAAAAATTCATTGAGTCATATACTTAAAATTTTTGTGCTTTACATAACTTATACCTCAATAAAATAAGAAATAATAATTTTTAAAGATTAAGTGTCCAGAGAGGCAGGCTTAGCATTTGTAATAGCATTGCTTGAGCTAGGAGCGCTCTATAGTCTGAAGGGAGTTTAATCTTTCTTTTTATCTTGTTTAGGTTGGCACTTAAATAATGATATTGTAGTTTGAGCACTCTGGGGAAATTAGTCATAAAGATGCATGCTTGCATGTTAAGTCGCTTCAGTCCTGTGTGATTCTTTGTGACCCTATGGACTGTAGCCCACCAGGCTCCTCTGTCCATGGGATTCTCCAGGCAAGAATACTGGAGTGAGTTGCCATTCCCTTCTCCAGGAGATCTTCCTGATCCAGGGATCAAACTAGTGTCTCTTGCATCTCCTGCATTGGCAGGCAGGTTCTTTACTACTAGCGCCATCTGGGAAACCCCAGTCATAAAGATACCTGTCCTTAATTTTTCTAATTTTCTAAGTAATCATTAGAACCAGTTAATGATTTCAGACTGAATAGTTAAATTTTCATTACCATATCAATTTTTAAGAACAATTAAACTATTTTAATAATCCATAGGACCAGTGTATTGTTGAATAAATCAGTGTTTGATTAAAAGAACTTTTCCTTAAGATGAATAATCTACACAAGAAATTACTTAAATACTGGATTGTGTGTTTTGGTATGGAGGAATGTGAAAAGGTAGGAAAATGATATTTTAAATTTTTTTAGTTCTCTAGATAGCTAAACCTTTATAATCCTTGCTTATAAACTATAATTCCCAAACTGCTTTCTTCTTCATAAAGCCCCAGGAATTTAACAGAAGGAAATGAAAGTTGAGTTGAGAAGGGAGGGGAATCATGTTTCTGTTTCCTCTTTCTGTGTCCATGTCACTTAGTTTGACTTTAATATTTGCTACAGTTTTATGTTTTATATTTGACAAGCTAGAGTTTATGATTTAGTTATATAGTGAATCCACTGAAATAAAAGAACTTTAGATGTTCATTATCTAATAATCTTACCAATAGTTTGTGGTAGTAAAAGCTTTAGAGTAGATCTCTATTCTAACACGTGGTTTCCCCTTCTGTATTCTTGATCATTGCAGTTATTTTACTCTTCCTTTTTAAAGGAAGAAACAAAGTAACAAAAAACAAAACACAATTAAAGCCATGGATGCAGAATAACAAAGCTGTTTCCATATTCCAGTGGGTAGTACATAGAAAGAAAGCCTTGTGAATTCGATACAGTGAAATCTCTGCTTCCTTGGTGTTTAGTGTAGTTCATGAGAATATTCCAGATGGTTTATGAGGGCTAGTCCTTTGTAGAACACTGGTCTTTTGTATGAATTTTTATTCTTTTTTCAGTTCTCATTAACAAATAGTATCATTTTCATATCAGCAGAGTTACTTTTCTTATTTGTTGTGGTAAGCAGAAAAGGATAGTCATCTATTGCTTTACCAAAGCAACCTGTATCTTCTTAAAAAATTGTAAACCACTATTTTACAACTGTTGATCTAATACAATAAATGTTTCTCTGGATCCTTCCTGTCACTGTAACTTTTGTTTGTTTATATCAGAATTTGGTAAAAGTCTGTATACTCTTTTTCCTGAAAAAATGCTCACATGAACTTGAACTGAAATCTCAGAGTCATGGACTGAAGTTAAGAACTTCCACACAATAAGAAAAAGTATGATTTGTGTACTGAAGAAAGTTCAGTTCTTAGGGAGAGTTTTAGTTTTTCCTCAATTGTCTGCTCCCGTGCTCTTTATGCTCCCCTCGTGTTATCGCAAATGTTTACCATGCTAAATAGTAAGGCTCTTGGAGGAGGAAAATATAGAAATGAAGCGATATACGTATCTTTTTGTCTTCTAGGAAACTTTTTTCTGTCTCCCAGTGTGATTTCAGAGAAATTTCACAGACGTACTCTCTCCCTAGTTTTAATAGCTGGAAATATTCTATCAAAATTAAAAATGGTGATATTGGTGAGATCCTTTCTAGGTCTGGAAAAACCTTAAGGAATTCTTAAAGAATGTTGTTGTTACTGTTCACTTGCTCAGTTGTGTCCACTTTTTGTGACCCCGTGGACTGCAGCATGCCAGGCTTCCCTTTCCTTCACCGTCTCCTGGAGCTTGCTCTAACTCATGTCCATTGAGTCAGTGATGCCATTCAACCGTCTCATCCTCTGTTATCCCCTTCTCCTCCTGCCTTCAATCTTTCATACCATCAGGGTCTTTTCCAGTGAGTCGGCTTTTCGCATCAGGTGGTCAAAGTATTGAAGCTTTAGCTTCAGCATCAGTCCTTCCAATGAATATTCAGGACTGATTTCCTTTAGAATTGACTGGTTTGATCTCCTAGGAGTCCAAGGGACTCTCAAGAGTCTTCTCCAACACCATAGTTCAAAAGCATCAACTCATCAGTGCTTAGCCTTCTTTATGGTCCAACTCTCACATCCATACATGACTACGGGAAAACCATAGCTTTGACTAGATGGACCTTTGTCAGCAAAGTAATGTCTCTGCTTTTTAACATGCTTTCTAGGTTGGTCATAGCTTTTCTTGCAAGGAGCAAGTGTCTTTTAATTTCATGGCTGCAGTCACCATCTGCAATGATTCAGGAGCCCAAGAAAATAAAGTCTGTCACTGTTCCATTGTTTCCCCATCCATTTGCCATGAAGTGATGGGACTAGATGCCATGATCTTTGTTATTTGAATGTTGAGTTTTAAGCCAGCTTTTTCACTCTCCTCTTTCATGTTCATTGAAAGGTTCTTTAGTTCCTCTTCACTTTCTGCCATAAGGGTGGTGTCTTCTGCATATCTGAGGTTATTGATATTTCTCTTGGCAATCTTGTTTCCAGCTTATGCTTCATCCAGCCTGGCATTTTGCATGATATACTCTGCATATAAGTGAAATAAGCAGAATGACAATATACAGCCTTGACATACTCCTTTCCCACTTTGGAACCAGTCCTTTGTTCCATGTCCGGTTTTAACTGTTGCTTCTTGACCTGCGTACAGGTTTCTCAGGAGGCAGGTCAGGTGGTCTGGTGGTGTCTTTTTCAGAATTTCCCACAGTTTGTTGTGATCCACACAGTCAAAGGCTTTATCGTAGTCAGTGAAGCAGAAATAGATGTTTTTCTGAAATTCTCTTGCTTTTTCTGTGATCCAGTGGATGTTAGCAATTTGATCTCTGGTTCGTCTGCCTTTTTAAAATCCTGCTTGAGATACCTTAATTATGGAAAAGAAAAAAAATACCTGTGGGTATCTACTGAATTTCATATGAATCAGTTAATATTTATTGTGTCATATGACAGGTTGATAAAATGTAAAGTTTCTGAAATTCCAACAATCTGTGATAATTGGTTGGGGTAGGTGACAAGCTAACAATTAGGATATTAATGTTATCACTAAGTAATTATATATATCAGGGCCATGTGACTAACCTTTGTGTAGTAAATCTCATTAGTCCTTCTAATAACCATATAAGGAGATTACAACTCTGATTTTATAAATTAGGAAAACCCATTTGAGGTCATATAGTAAGTGGCAGAGAAGGGACTTGAACCCAGATCTCTGTGACACGAAAGTCTCTTGCTTTTAATGCTCTATTTGCTATTGTTATTAATGCTCTGTTGGTGCAGATGTTGCCATTAGTTTTTTAGTATCAAAAGAAACCATAGCATTTAATGTATTTTAAGTCAGACATTGATCTGTTACCTCCGTGAATGGTGGCCTCATTCAGAGTGCATGCCTGCACTCTCAGTCACTCAGTTCTGTCTGACTACTTGTGAGCCATGGACTGTAGCCCACCAGGCTCCTCTGCCTGTGGGACTTCCCAGGCAAGAACACTGGAGTGAGTTGCCATTTTCTTCTCTTTGGGATCCTCCCAACCCAGAAATCGAACCTGAGTCTCCTGCGTCTCTTGCATTAGCAGGCAGGTTCTTTACCACTGAGTAGAAAGAGTATATTATTATTGTAGTTGGATTAGGAGGAAGCGATTGGGTCTTCCAGCTGGAGTAATCTTTTTCTTCCTCTTTTGCAGAAAGGCTTGTTCAGAGCAAGACAGGAATGTGTTCGGGAACTGTTAGAGAACCAGTTTGCCCTCTGGCTATATCTCTTATGAAGGTTTTTCTCCTCACTGTTATCCTTATTTTGGCTGGCATTGTTGGGTTTTCTGAAAATCCTGTATATATGGGGATTTTGTACAAATCATGATTTCTGAAATGGAAAAGAGGTAGGAAACTCTCAAGTGCATATATTTTAGAAGTCCATAAGGTCCCCCTGACAGTTCCTTTTAGGATCTGCTTCAGAGGATCCTAAAACAACAAAGTGTAATTGTGTGGTTGACAGTGAATTTCTGTGGTCTAATAGTTCAGGTGTAGTAATTATGAAATAATTGCTGTATCCTAGAATCTTCAGACAGATTTTAAACATCATAACAAAACAGGTTTTAAAGGTTGGGTCCTTACTAATGGTCCTGAAAGAATCATTCATTAGACCAACAGGCAAAATACTTTAGGACAACCAAGATGGTAAAGGTGGAAAAGAGATAAATGAATTGAAAACTGTGATTGATATTAGCAGCTTTGTACATGACATATGGCCAAAGATATGAGGAAGAAGATTCTTATTTTTAAAATTAAATAAGTCCTAAGATATTGATAACAAAAATGGGATCCAGGCTGAAAAGAAGTACACTAAGAATGTCTAGTACTCAGGCACGTTCTTCGCTTAGCAGTATGCAATTCTTCCTCTTTCCACTAAATCTTTTTCCTTTTTTCCCTCCCTACAGACTTTCCACACACCAAGCCTGGGTGATGAGGAATTTGAAATCCCACCTATCTCCTTGGATTCTGATCCTTCATTGGCTGTCTCGGATGTGGTTGGCCACTTTGATGACCTGGCAGACCCTTCCTCCTCTCAGGATGGCAGCTTTTCAGCCCAGTATGGGGTCCAGACGTTGGACATGCCTGTGGGCATGACCCATGGCTTGATGGAGCAGGGCGGGGGGCTCCTGAGTGGGGGCTTGACCATGGTAAGGGGCAGGACATTATCAGGCTTCCCCAACCTCATGGGCATGGTGTTAGGGAAGATACAAGTGACTCTGTATGCCTTACTTAAATTCCCTTGGGTATTACTTATTTTTCATTCTTCTGACTAAAGTCTCACTAATAAAGACCCCACTTCCCTTGAATAAGTGAGATTTATCATCTGAATCAATTTTATTTGAAACATGTTTTAAAATTGTAAAATGTCCAATGTTAACCCTGAAATGAAAATTATTTATTGTATTTTTGAAAAAGTTTTTTCCCTATTACATTATGTCTTTCACATTCTACGATTCAAATGAGTGTGATTGCTGGTGTGTTGAGGGGTGTATTCAAAACCTGTCTGAACCATGAGTGGATTAAGTGGATTAATATGTGTTATAAATCAGTGTATCGGGCTTCTAGCACATCTCATCAGCACATCGACACACATTACACTTGATGCCAGACATCTCTTCTAACATTGGCTTTACTCTGATTTGCCTGTGCATTGAACTTTAACAGCCATTATTGAGGAGGGTGCAGGGAGAAAGTTTTTCTTTCCCCAGTGTCATCACTATCTCCAGATTACTGAATGATTTACTTGATCTGAACTTGTCCAAGATTAAGACTTCTTTGGCTGTTTTAGTTGTTTTGGAATAGGCCTTTGAGTACAAATAAGTGACTTAGTACTCAACCTGTAATTTCTCTACTTATTAAAAAGCTTAGTATGTGTTATATGTAGATAAATTATTTGATGTTTGTTTAAATGATGATGCATTCTGGGTAAGCAGAGGGTTTATAAGCTGTCCTGAATTCAGGTGCAGGGAAGGGAAAGGTGGTGTTTTTTGTATTTACTGTTTAATTTGTCCTTCTGCTTCTCTCAGGACTTGGATCATTCTATAGGAACTCAGTATAGTGCCAACCCGCCTGTTACAATTGATGTACCAATGACAGACATGACATCTGGCTTGATGGGGCATAGCCAGTTGACCACCATTGATCAGTCAGAACTGAGTTCTCAACTTGGTCTGAGCTTAGGGGGTGGCACCATCCTGCCACCTGCCCAGTCACCTGAGGATCGTCTTTCAACCACCCCTTCACCTACAAGTTCACTTCATGAGGATGGTGTTGAGGAATTCCGGAGGGTAGGGCATTCTCTGCCAAAATCAAATCTGCCATGTTACACTGGGATAGAACCTTTGACATACAGATCCTACTAAGTTTTCTCTCCTACTGCCCTGCCATTTCTCTGCTCTTTCCTGGTTATGGGGTCCTGCCTCTTAATTTACAGTTTATAATGCTTTTTCCAACCCCCATACTTATCTGTCCTCACATACTTTACTAAAGCCTTAATCCTCTTGCCTCTATTTTTATTTAGCATTTCTGAAAATTTCATTCCTATGACTAGTTTACCCCATCTAAAAGTCCTTTTCTGTGAGTTCTCCAGATGTGATACTTCCCTCATAATTCTGTCTCTTTTCTCCTCACAGCAACCTCCCAGCCAGAAAACAGTTGTGGTGGAAGCAGGGAAAAAGCAGAAGGCTCCAAAGAAGAGAAAAAAGAAAGATCCTAATGAACCTCAAAAACCAGTTTCAGCATATGCTTTATTCTTTCGTGACACACAGGCTGCAATCAAGGGACAGAATCCCAATGCCACTTTTGGGGAGGTTTCAAAAATTGTGGCTTCTATGTGGGACAGTCTTGGAGAAGAGCAAAAACAGGTGAGCAAATAATGAGGAACAATGTTATAGAAGTTCTTAAGAAGGGGGATAGGGACTTCCATGCTGGTCCAGTGGCTACGACTCCACGCTTCAGATGCAGTGGACCCAGGTTCAATCCCTGGTCAGGGAACTAGACCCCACATGCTGCAACTAAAACCTGGTGCAGCGAAATAACTTTAAAAATTGGTTTAAAAAAAAGGCAAGGGGATTAAACCTAAGCTTTAACTTTCTCAGATGTTGTTTAATATCAGCTCTTTGTTAATGGGATTCAAGATCATATGTCTTAAAAATTGCAGCCATACACTGAATCCAAAATACCTACATAAAAATTATTATAAAAAACACTGAATCCACAGCCAAGTTTGGAGTTTTTCATTGGCCTCATATAAACTTGAAAACTATAGTTAACCTCCCTAAATTTAACCTGAATTAAACAAATGAAAATTGTGATACTACATAAATATACAATTGAAATTAAAGATGAGTGTAATTATCATTACCCTAGACTCAACAGGTGTTATCTGCTACTTAATCTTAAAACAAAAACTGAATTTATTAGGTAATTTATATCAGTTATGTGTTGCTCACTAAACCACCAGAAATTTAGTAGCTTACTGCTACTGCTAAGTCACTTCAGTCGTGTCCGACTCTGTGTGACCCCATAGACAGCAGCCCACCAGGCTCCACCGTCCCTGGGATTCTCCAGGCAAGAATAGTGGAGTGGGTTGCCATCTCCCTCTCCAATGCAGGAAAGTGAAAAGTGAAAGTGAAGTCGCTCAGTCATGTCCGACTCTTAGCGACCCCATGGACTGCAGCCCACCAGGCTCCTCCATCCATGGAATTTTCCAGGCAAGAGTACTGGAGTGGGGTGCCACTGCCTTAAGACAGAAGTAATTTATTACTTATTATGATTCTGTAAATTGGTTAGGTGGTTTTCTTGGTGTTCTTACCTGGGTTTATTCTTGGAGTTGTACTCACAAACGACAGCCTGATATGGCTGCTCAAGATGACCTTGCTGCCATGTCTGGCAGTTGGTGCTACCTGTTGGCTTAACGCCTTGGTCTCTTTCGCATGGTCTCTCATCCTCCAAATAGGCTAGACTGACTTCTTTACACTGGCAGGCTTAGAGCAGTGTTCCAAGAGAATGCAAACAGGTGCCCCCAAATTCTCTTTGTGTCAATTCAGCCACATTCTAATGGTTAACTCACAGAGCTAGCCCAAATTCAAAGGAAGGGGAAATAGGTTTCATTTGTTAATGGAAGACTAGGTACACAGAACAGGAAGAATTGTGGCCATCATTGCAGTTTACCACATTCCTTAAGAGGGAGAGTATATACTGACTGGGTAGACATGATCCCAGACTAAGCAGACTACTGATTTTATCATGTAGTTAGGGGGTCAGGATTTGTGTTGGTTACAGAAGTGTGGGCAGTGGTTGCTATTAGCTTTAGAAGTGTAGTTATTCTGCAAGCCTACTGTTGATTGGCTGGCTTTCATATACAAGTCTGCCATGGAGGCTGTCTTGAGTACTAGTTTTCAGAAGTGTATTCACCTAAGGAGGGTTGTCAATATTTACACTAAGATGAATTGTCTTTCACTGATGAATAATACAGGATTATTGGTCTTTTCTATGAGTATATGGACTTTTTAAGCAGCTTCTTTCATGCAGGTATATAAGAGGAAAACTGAAGCTGCCAAGAAAGAGTATCTGAAGGCTTTGGCTGCTTATAAAGATAATCAAGAGTGTCAGGTAAGAGGACTGGGATAGATGTATATTTAAACCAATAAACAGATTTTTGAGCTGCTTATTAGCATTTATAAGAAGTAAATACCACCAAAAAAATCTGTGGAATCTATTAATACTATGTAGTATTAAAGCTTCAAAGTATGTAACAGGTTTCCCATTTGTTTCCATCATAAAACTCTCCGAACAGTCTGTCTTTCTGAGTTTGATATTGTCATTGTTTACTTTAGCCAAGTAGCACACATGGCTGCCCATTTTTCTTTCTTTCTTTCTTTACCCATCACCTCCACCCCCCGACCCCCCACCCCCATCTGTAATGTATTCTTTTCTTGGAAGGGATTAGGGTGAACATACCCTGGGAAAGAGGATAAATGTCCTGATTTTTTTTTCATCTTCTTTTAGGCCACTGTGGAAACTGTGGACATGGACCCAGCGCCACCATCACAGACTCCTTCTCCACCTCCTGTGGCTGCTGCTGACCCAGCATCTCCAGCACCAGCCTCAACAGAGCCCCCTGCCCTGTCTCCTTCCATTGTTGTCAATTCCACTCTTTCATCCTATGTGGCAAACCAGGCATCTTCTGGGGCTGGGGGTCAGCCCAATATTACCAAGTTGATTATTACCAAACAGATGTTGCCCTCTTCTATTACTATGTCTCAAGGCGGGATGGTTACTGTTATCCCAGCCACAGTGGTGACCTCTCGGGGTCTCCAACTTGGCCAAACCAGCACAGCTACTATCCAGCCCAGTCAACAAGCCCAGATTGTCACTCGATCGGTGTTGCAGGCAGCAGCAGCAGCAGCAGCTTCTATGCAACTACCTCCACCCCGACTACAGCCCCCTCCACTACAGCAGATGCCTCAACCCCCGACTCAGCAGCAAGTAACCATTCTCCAACAGCCTCCCCCACTCCAGGCCATGCAACAGCCTCCACCTCAGAAATTTCGAATCAACCTACAGCAACAGCCACCTCCACTACAGGTCAAGATTGTGCCTCCACCCACTCTGAAAATGCAGACTACATTAGTTCCACCACCTGTGGAAAGTAGTCCAGAGCAGCCTGTGAACAACAGCCCTGAGACCCACACAGTGGAGGAGACCACTCCTGAGACAATCTGTGAAATGATCACAGATGTAGTTCCTGAGGTGAGACTCTGTTTTCAGTTATTTGCTCTAGATCAGTGAAAGCATTTTGGTTGATACAATAAAAGCAGGAGTTGCTAGTAGCATTTAATGCCTGACGAGGAATACAAAATATCCTATAGAGGACATTTGCTTACAACTGAATTGTCCCAGCCAAGATACTCTGTAGTGTTCTTGAGAAGAAACATTAAGAGGGCCTCCTGCCCTAGATTACTCCTTAACTCAGCAGAAGTAATACTGTAATTCAAGTAAAGATACAGCCTAAGCATAGTTACTTTTTTCAAGTGTCTACACCAGGATCCAAAGCTATAGAGACAAATTCTTCCATTTCTCCCAAACGTTGACTGCTTGGCTTATGTTTTAAGTAAAGGGATGGGTAGGAGATATAGGTAGAAAAATTCAGCTAGTACATATCGATGAGTCTTTCTAAAGAGATAGATGCCAATTTACCCTACTTTAACTTGAAATCTGGGTCTATTTGTGATCCTAGCTTCGTAACTAATGAAACAATGTTTTTTTGATGTGGGCCATTTTTTAATTGGAGGATAACTGCTTTACAATACTGTTTGGTTTCTGCCATACATCAACATGAGAAACAATTATTAAAAAAAAAAAACAAAAAAAACCACCCCGCCCTGCAAAATCAGGAACTATGGATCTCGAAAGTTTATCTTCTCTTAGTCCCTCTGATCTTAGTTGAGGTGACCCCAACCTCTACTCCTATTTTTGAATTGATATTTTCAGAGGAATATTATTCAAGTGTAGAATAAAGTTAGTGATAGGTTAAGATTAAACACTAGCATTATGACCAGCATTCCCCTGATGGGAAGCATCATGTCAGTCTGGATGACAAAATTCTAAAGCTGGATTTGGAGTGAGACCAAGAATTCACCTTCCTTTGGAACTTTACCCCTACCTGTGAGGGACTGTAACATGTGTTGCTCCACTGGATCACAGAATTAATTTGACTAGCTGCCTGGCTGGCTAGGTAGCAATCTAGTCCATCTTTGATGCTCTCTTCCTCTCATAGGTTGAGTCTCCTTCTCAAATGGATGTTGAATTGGTGAGTGGGTCTCCCATGACACTTTCACCCCAGCCTCGATGTGTGAGGTCCGGCTGTGAAAACCCTCCCGTTGTGAGTAAGGACTGGGACAATGAGTACTGCAGCAATGAGTGCGTGGTGAAGCACTGCAGGTGAGCTTATAGTTCCCTTCTTATAATTAATGTATGGCTAAATCAACTGTTGGAATAACATGGTATCTGAGCATATAATCAGTATCACCTTACCTTAGGTAGAGTATGTTGCTATGTATGTCTGATCACAGAAGCTACTAGAAAAGTGTCCCTCCTTAAAAAGAGCTTACATTTGCTGTACAGACAAAGATGACATGATTAGCAGTTCACACTTTCCAGTTACCACGTTAACTCTACGTGTTCATTTTGAAACTATGACACATCAAGCTGTTGGTGACTGTGAATATTAGTATAGTTTATCTCGTCAGTGCGAACCAGACCACTTAGGTAATGAATTAGAATTTGAGGATGGATAGGTGGTTAAGTAGCACAATAAAATGCTAAGTATGGGGCAAAGGGAAGAAGTTCTGAAGATTCTGCCCATTTCCCCAGTTTTCCTGAGACTGATCTACATCCATGAAACAAGGCATTGGTATTTCCTGTCTCAAATCCTTTAAATTAGGATTGGCTATACTTCTGACTTCTAGGCCTATTGCCCTTATATTCCTATTTAGGTGATATCTATCAACCTATTTGTTTAAGACAGAGTTTTAAAAAAACATACCTAGGCGGTAATTCTAAGTTTGTGTGTATCTTTTTCTTTCTTAGGGATGTCTTCTTGGCCTGGGTAGCCTCTAGAAACTCAAACACAGTGGTGTTTGTGAAATAGTACATCTATTCTCCAAGCCAGTGAAGACTTACTGCTGGGAACATGTCCACCGAGCCTATTTTAAAAAGACAAGTGAGGCTTCTGGTAGTGCCTGATCTCAACTCATGATGATCCTTTACGTCGTTCACCTTTCTCCCCTTCTGTCGCTCTTCTACAGGAGCTATGGAGCAGGGCCACTGAGTTTGCTGCAATCTGGAATTGCTTTTTACTTTCAAGTACAAGCAGAGATATCAGTGATAATAACAGAGGAAAGGGTGAAGGGAATATAAACAAGTAGAACATAGGGGTGATGGCTAGGTGGGGGATTGTTTGAGGAAACTTATTGGTATAATTGTCATAGGATTTACCTAAAAGATTATTAAAATGATAGAGTACTCAGCTTTGAGGCTAGGAAAAAAACATCACTGTGTGCATCCCTTCTAAAGGGGCTAAAAGGTTGCATTAAAGGTTACCTCTTAGAGAACTGTTACTATCATATCTGTACATTCATTATTAGTTTGAGAACAAAGGTTTTCAACACAGTAATAATAAGCACACTGGACTGTAGAGAAAATAACATCACCTAGGAGCTTCTTATTTCTCTGCAATTATATTTCTGTACTCAACTTTCTGATTGTATCACAGTTTGAGTGTAAAAGGGAGAACTCGACATCCTTAATATACGAGATTTCACCAAAGTTTAAAGAAATTGTGTTCACTTGTGTTTGATGAAATATCTTTTAAAAAATAGGCCCGAAGTGTTTTCACTTATATAGGCTAATTCTCTGCATACCCTAGGCACTTACTTAATGTAAGATGTGCTTATTTCATTTTTCTTGGAATTAAATGAATAAAAAACTAGCAAAGCCACAGTTGTAACAGAATAAGCAACTATTTAAAACATGACAGCTCTAGTGATGATAATCTTAAGTGAAACTCAGATCTTACCTTGAGAAATGTCCCAGACAACCCTTTCTTATCATGTTTATAACACTTAACTGCTGATCAAATCAACATTTTAATGCTTCCCACACATTCATTTAGTTTGAAGCCTTATAGCAACCCAATAAGGCAGGTAACATTTCCCAGTTACCTAACATTCCCAGTTTACATTTATAAGCAATCATACTAAGTTGAGTTACAGAAGATCACACACTCTTAAGTGGCAGAGCCAGAACTTGACCTCGAAATCCCAACTACAATACAAACTTTTATTTAAATAAGGGGGAAAAAAAGCTATTGTACAAATATTACTCTTCAGGTGCAGCCTGTAGAGCCATGGCTATGGACGCTTAGGTTCAGAAGTACTTCTATAGATTCTTAGGTTTAGAGATGATACCATCTGGATATCTTTGCTTGAACCGGGCAACCACATCTGGGTCTAGTAGATGGATCCCATCCAGTTGGTTTCCAAGGGTGATCCTGAAGCAAGGGGAAAGACAGGGCAAGCCAAAAATTCTGGAATTTAAAGGCTTAATACTGTTAAAAGATGTGTTCTTTTCATTAAGTCTGCCTATCATCTCAATAGGCTTCTGAATATCTGTGCCAATTCTTTTATAAAGATAGTACTACTTATGGTACTAAGGCTGGTAAGAAATTGGGAAGATTCTGATGTTAAAAGAGGCTGGATCTGTACTAATTAAGGGTTAATAACTTACAGCTAACCAGGCCTACATCACAAAGTTATGCTGCCAGTGACTACTCTGGATGAGTAACATGCTAGCAGCATGTCTTTTAAAACTCTACCTACAGGATGAAAGACTAAAATTGTTGACAGATTAAATAGGTTCTCAGTAACCACCAGGGGGCAGATTCAGTACATCCAGTAGAATAATGAAGAGCTTTAGGGGTGGAGACCTTAAGAGCAGTGTTTAAATCTTAAAAACCTTTTGGTTTTCCAATGAATGCTGGTCGCTTAAGAATCCTCTGAAGCCCATTTACAGACTAGTGGAAGTGAGGTGACGCTCTGCTGCTGCTGCTGCTAAGTCGCTTCAGTCGTGTCCGACTCTGTGCAACCCCAGAGACAGCAGCCCACCAGGCTTCCCCGTCCCTGGGATTCTCCAGGCAAGAACACTGGAGTGGGTTGCCATTTCCTTCTCCAATGCATGAAAGTGAAAAGTGAAAGTGAAGTCGCTCAGTCGTTCCCGACTCTTAGTGACCCCATGGACTGCAGCCTACCAGGCTCCTCTGTCCATGGATTTTCCAGGCAAGAGTACTGGCATGGGGTGCCACTGCCTTCTCCGGAGGTGACGCTCTACTAACTTATATATTTGACCATAAACAGTTGTGCCCTTGGGGGCGAGCCTGTTCTCTGGTCTCCTTACCAGTTGGGTTGCACATTGTGTGGTCGTCCAAATAACTCAATCTTGCGAGTGCCAGGGGACAGTCTTTCAATCATGCCATAGATTTCATCTGGTTTATGACTAGTGGAACGAACCTAGGAAATAAAAGCTCGAGCTACTTTTAAGTTACCCAAGATCGCAATTCTAGGCCTTTCCACTTATGTTTATGATCCCAATGAGAAAACCTGGGATAAGAATATACCTGACTAGAATAGCTGATTTAAAATGTGGCTCTTTGGATGCCTGGGGAAAGCACATACCTCAGCTACGATCACATCACAATCCAGACCCTGGTTGAAGCCTTGGGGATTTCCTTTGACACCAACCTGCTCACCAGAGAACAGAATGATGAAAAATTTATGAAAGTTTTATTAAACCCCAGTATTTGAACTGTTTCTCAATAAGAAATCAAACAACTCCTATTTTTTGCTCCATCTAATGTATGGGGCCCCCTGCTGCTCACCAAGCAGTGTTCCTTCCCATGGTTCAACCAGTGACCTGTACGGCCTGTTCGAATGATGCGCTGCAGTTGATTTGTCTTCACCCAGATAATTTCATCTACCCGTTCATAACTGTGGGATATAAGAAAAGAATCAGAACTTTAATCAGGCTTTCACAGTTTAAGGATGATACCATCTACTCTACAGAGGCAAGAAATCACAGTATACTCTGAAAGAAGGAAACCCTATCAACTACATATTTCCCTCAGAAGAAAACAACAGTGATAGCTACTTACCCCCAGAGGTTCAGACATTCTCTGCCCAACTCCATGGCCCTGGAAAGAAATAAGGGTTAAACAGCTACTTCCATGGCAGTATTTTTTCTCCCTTCAAGATATATGTGTTGTTTTCAATAGACATTCAGTGAACCTTTACATGCAAGACACCACTGGGGCAAGAGGATGGATCTAAGAATGAAAAGGCAAAACATAGTATCTATTCTCAATGGTCTTACCTTTCACAAGAAACAAATGTAGAGTTAAACAGAATTCATGGTATCATTTGTGTTATAAACAGGCATCAGATCTCAGTAGGTAAGAAAGGCTGACTGAGTCATAAGTTTAATAGAGCTAGAAAAACCCAAGATTTTATCCCCACCCAGTACTCACTCTGTACTATATCTGCCCATACCTACATATCTTTGAACTGCATTACCTGCCTGTGACCCAGAGGAAGAGAAAGCCATCATCCTGCAGTACTGGTATGTTGAGCCTGCGCATCTCATCATCTGTCAGGGTCCCATAGGGCAGCTCCATGTGAATATCCCAGGGTGGGTCAGCCATCACAACTGCAAACTTGCCCAAGATACTGACGTCCAGGTAGCGGATATCACAACAGATCCACTGCATGAGGTGGTATTTGGTCATCTTCCCTTCCTTCACTCTCCGATTCATGGCCCCAGTCCCTCTTTTTCCATTGGATTTTCCTGTTCCCTCATATGCTATATATCCCGCTCCATTCCCAATCAGCAAGGGAGATTGCTGATTATGCCTTGCTTTCCTACATGTATGGCTGCTCTACTGAGATAAAGGTCCTTAAGTTGAGGTTAAGTTTTCTGAGCAGACAGGTACCTGAGGTGGGAAGAGTCTATCTGCACTGGAGTCACCTCCAACGCTCTGTGTAAGGGCAAGCTCTTGGCTTGGTGTATGGTCTTTGCTTCCAGGAGCCTCAGAATCCATGCAAGCATCAATTTCATAGTGAACATATTTGCAGGTATCCATGTGGAAACATGTGTTAAGGAAAGAGCAGTCTCCTAATGACTCATCAGTGTGTTTATTGATGATCCGTCTGGGGAAATAGTAAGGGACAGTTGGAATCAATATGGTGTTCCAGTTAGATCCCCCAGTTCAAGTTCTAAACTGTTGCAAAATTTGCAGTCTTTCACTATCATCAGAGCTTCCTCTAAGAGTTTTCAGATAAGGAAAGCAGGTGATATTAAAATCTGTAATTTACAATAAAGAAATGTTTTTCAATTCCTCTCTGAGCAAAAACTTAACTTCCTTATGACAGGAATAAAGCTCTGACCTAAGAGGCCAGGTTCTTGTTTCTCCTAAGACTGTCCTTCTAGAGAACTATAACTTTCACTGGGGATCAAAGACAGAGATATCCTGCTATTGCAAGAAAAGAGCAATTTTTTTTTTTTTTTAATCTCATATGTTTTGGAGACTGCAGCCTGTATTCCCTCCCATAGAACACTACTTCTGAAAGTGTACCTTCAGAATCTCGAAGTCTTAGACAAACCATATTAAAAGCACTTAATAACAGTATTAAAGACAAACCCAATGAGTGGAAGGACCGTGCTTAAAAAATGACTGCTTCTAGAAGACCCAGCCAACCCTCTTCCCTTCAAAAGACCTGAAGTGCAGCTTTCGACAGGGCCGGTCAGCATCACTGGCTTTCATACACTCCTCCTTGGTTCCATAGTCACAGAACTCTTGAACTTGAGCCCGACCTCGTGAGCGAAACTTTTCAACAATGGATTGTTCCTTGGCTGTTGTAGTATTTAGTAACTCTAGGATCTCCTGACTAACCTGGATGATAGAAGAAACCTTTGTCTGGAAAGGGTTCGTAGATAAAATTAGCCCTTAAACCACCTCTGCAAATTCTACTTGACATCAGTGTCCTATGTTGCTGCTGCTGCTAAGTCGCTTCAGTCGTGTCCGACTCTGTGCGACCCCAGAGACGGCAGCCCACCAGGCTCCCCCGTCCCTGGGATTCTCCAGGCAAGAACACTGGAGTGAGTTGCCATTTCCTTCTCCAATGCATGAAAGGGGTCAATAAACTACATTAATATGAGAAAACCCAGGAGAAGATATTTTTCATGGATTTAGTCCTTTCTCACAAATCTGCACTTGGGATGAAATTAAAATATATGCAGACCAGTTCCTGCTGCTAAGCATTAAGCTAAACTCCCCTCCCCAGGAAAGCATTCTTTCCAACCAAAACCACTTATATTTAATACATACTGAAGCAAGACACAGTGCTGATAAGCACTTTACTGTTTGGTTCACAGCCTAGGCAACAATTCTACATGGTGGGTGGGTGGAGAGGACAGGTGTGAGGTGGTACTCTAGTTAGTCTCACAAATGAAAAGACTAAGCATCGAGAGAATTGTTCAAATTTATACAGCTAGAAATAGGAAATGGCTAATTCATGTGGGTCCGAAATATTCTTCCAAACCAGTGAAAAAGACCCAGTGAAAAAGATTCTGTAAATCAGAGTTCTCAGCATTTGGTGCACTGATGATGTTTTTGGCCAGATAATTCTTTGTGGGTTATCCTACTAAGATTATAGGATGCTGTGCAGCATCCCTTGCCTCTCTACCCAATAGGTATCTGTAGCACTCCAACCAAAAACGTCTCCAGACTTTGCAAAACGTCCCCTGGGCATTAGGAGGGAGGGTAGTATCATCCTCAGTTGAGAACCACTGCTCTAAACCCTCAATTCTAAGAACTGCTCTTTGCCCCTAGGAGTAAATTCTTCTCAACCAATACTAAAAGTATCTGTAGGTATAAAAGTATCAAAGTATAAGTGTGAAAACACTTCTATCTACCCCTACCTTCTTGCTCTGTTGTTCCTTAGTAGATTGTTGGTTAAGAAGGCTCTCTATCTCCAGATCAACATCTGAGGCAGCATGTTTTCTTGATTTCTTGGTTGGCTCCTTGGCTACTTCTGATGCTGAAGAGGCCAGACCAGAGGCCAAAGAGCTAGTAAAGGCAGCTGCTGTGGTGGAGTCCTGCTCTGCACGCCGCTTCTGCCCTGCAATAGTCCCTGCTACCTCCCCAGGGCCCTTCTTTTCTGCCACAGCACCCATCATGGCGGAGAGCTTGGAATGATCAGCATAGGTCACAAGAGTGGGATGTGCATCATCTTGTAGGAGACTTCGCTTTACTTCGATCAACTCCTGAGCCGCAAACTTCTGTAGGAGGCTTTCTACCCCATCCTGAGTGGCAGGGGCATCTGGCTAAGGAAGGAAGGCAGGAGGGAAAGTGTTAAAACCCTGACCATGAACTGATGAAAAACAGTGGCAGTTCCCAACCTTGTCTTATGATGTCATTACCGTGGAGATGGCAAGACGGATGGACACAGCATCAGTGGGCAATGTTAGTGACAGATCAGAGAGGTGGTGCAGCAACTTCTTCTCTAATTCAGGGTCTGTAGCTAGTTCAGGAACTGCTGAAGCTGTACTGGGCTTAGGGCCACCAGAAGTGGGTGCAGCAGGTACTGGGCTGTCGCTACGGAAGGTTGGAGACAGTGCTGCCTCTGGATTCCGAAGATCTAGGAGTGAAGAGACATGAAAATGAAAAAAGGCAACCACTGTCAATCTACACATTCCTCAGGAATTCAGATTTCCAGCATTTACAACACAGTCCTTTCATTTCATGCAGAAAATTCTCTGACCAGATTTAGCACTAGATACGAACAAAGCTAGTGGAGGTGATAGAATTCCAGTTGAGCTATTCCAAATCCTGAAAGATGATGCTGTGAAAGTGCTGCACTCAATATGCCAGCAAATGTGGAAAACTCAGCAGTGGCCACAGGACTGGAAAAGGTCAGTTTTCATTCCAATCCCAAAGAAAGGCAATGCCAAAGAATGCTCAAACTACCGTTCAATTGCACTCATCTCACACGCTAGTAAAATAATGCTCCAAATTCTCCAAGCCAGGCTTCAGCAATACGTGAACCGTGAACTTCCTGATATTCAATATGGTTTTAGAAAAGGCAGAGGAACCAGAGATCAAATTGTCAACATCCACTGGATGATGGAAAAAGCAAGAGAGTTCCAGAAAAACACCTATTTCTGCTTTATTGACTATGCCAAAGCCTTTGACTGTGTGGATCACAATAAACTGTGGAAAATTCTGAAAGAGATGGGAACACCAGACCACCTGATCTGCCTCTTGAGAAATTTGTATGCAGGTCAGGAAGCAACATTTAGAACTGGACGTGGAACAACAGACTGGTTCCAAATAGGAAAAGGAGTACATCAAGGCTGTATATTGTCACCCTGTTTATTTAACTTATATGCAGAGTACATCATGAGAAACGCTGGACGGGAAGAAACACAAGCTGGAATCAAGATTGCCAGGAGAAATATCAATAACCTCAGATATGCAGATGACACCACCCTTATGGCAGAAAGTGAAGAGAACTAAAAAGCCTCTTGATGAAGGTGAAAGTGGAGAGTGAAAAAGTTGGCTTAAAGCTCAACATTCAGAAAACAAAGATCATGGCATCCAGTCCCATCACTTCATGGGAAATAGATGGGGAAACAGTGGAAACAGTGACAGACTTTATTTTTGGGGGCTCCAAAATCACTGCAGATGGTGACTGCAGCCATGAAATTAAAATACGCTTACTCCTTGGAAGGAAAGTTATGACCAACCTAGATAGCATATTCAAAAGCAGAGACATTACTTTGCCAACAAAGGTTTGTGTAGTCAAGGCTATGGTTTTTCCTGTGGTCATGTATGGATGTGAGAGTTGGACTGTGAAGAAGGCTGAGCGCCGAAGAATTGATGTTTTTGAACTGTGGTGTTGGAGAAGACTCTTGCGAGTCCCTTGGACTGCAAGGAGATCCAACCAGTCCATTCTAAAGGAGATCAGCCCTGGGATTTCTTTGGAAGGAATGATGCTAAAGCTGAAACTCCAGTACTTTGGCCACCTCATGCGAAGAGTTGACTCACTGGAAAAGACTCTGATGCTGGGAGGGATTGGGGGCAAGAGAAGAGGACGACAGAGGATGAGATGGCTGGATGGCATCACTGACTTGATGGACATGAGTCTGAGTGAACTCCGGGAGTTGGTGATGGACAGGGAGGCCTGGTGTGCTGCGATTCATGGGGTCGCAAAAAGTTGGACACGACTGAGCGACTGATCTGATCTGACCCTTTATTAAATCACACCCAAGCATTCACTGCTTTGCTAAGATAAATTTTCTGGGATCTGCTTACCCTTTCTATGTTGGGTGAGAAGTATTTCCTAATTTCATTCCTTGCTCTGCTTCAAAGGAAATAAATTAGCAGCTTGGTAGATTTAAATGTCCATACCACCTCCCTTCAGTCACGCTAAATGACAACTGATATAATCAACCTGAATTTATCAAGAATATTTTCACCAACCTAAACTGTGATGAGATCTTTTTGAAGAACTGAGTTTGAGTTTTAATGAATAAAGGCCACTGGACATCAGAGAGTATAAAAAATGACAGTGTTGGGGGTTATAACTCAAACACAAAAATTTTATAGAACTGCTGAAGCCCTGGTCACCAATAATAGTTCCTGACTATATTCCTATAACCTACTCTAGTACTTCAAAAGCTGGGTAGCCATCACAACCTTAATAAGATTTAAGAAACTCAAATTAGGACAACATATTACCTTTGGGAAAGCCTAATATCTGTGATTATTTATTTAAAATACAAGCGAAATATTAAACATTCAGGATCTATACAGGAATTCTGTTAAATACTATCTAAGTGGCCACAGGGTCGCTAGGAGTCGGACACGACTGAGTGACTTTACTTTCACTTTTCACTTTCATGCATTGGAGAAGGAAATGACAACCCACTCCAGTGTTCTTGGCAGGAGAACCCCAGGGATGGGGAAGCCTGGTGGGCTGCCGTCTATGGGGTCACACAGAGTCGGACACGACTGAAGCAACTTAGCAGTAGCAGCAGCAAGTGGCCACTAGTTTACATTTAGAGGTATTTTGGTTACTTAGAAATTTCCACTCTAATAGAACTGACTTCAAAAAATTTAGCTCAGAATTCCAAGGAAAATGGAGTTGAACTATACCAAACACCTTACTGGAACAGTTACATTTTAGGAAAATAAGTTATACCCTATGTGGAAAAGAGACTCCACAATTTCATACTAGCTGAAAACATTAAATAACTGACAGAGTTTTTTTCACCTTGCTCACTGATGATTCTTTTATGTTGTGCTGAACCTCAGACTAGAACAAGTTCCTTGTTTTGTTTTGTCAAGGAGGTGTTGTACATATAGAAATCATGGAAGCACTTTGAAGGTCTGGATGGGAAAGTCTGAGAGCAAGCAATCTAAGCTAAAGATAACATATGAAATTTAAGCAACAATTACTATTTAGCTTATTTGGAAGATTACAGGCACAATTCTTACACCGAATAGGATTGAACTGGTAACTACTCAAGTCCCTTGCAACTGAGAGATTCTAATAAATCTGAGCTAAAAATACCCCAATAATAATTTACACTAGTTTCAAATTCTGAGCTTTTAAAAAAATCAGTCGAATTTAAAATTACTTCAGAAGAAACCAAAAATTTCTTTCATTAAGTAACCTAACCTAGCACAATTAATGATGAAACATTATTACAGCAGAAAAAATACAAAGTGTTTTAAAAGTAGCATTTCAGGCATTACATGCACAGTTTTATACATTATGTACTGACCATTTTAACTCATGATGTATGCTAAAGAGAGCAAATTATATAAAGTATTAAAGAGTTTGAGGGACTTCCATGGCGCTCCAGCGGCTAAGACTCTGTGCTAACAATGCAGGGGGCCTGGGTTCGATCCTTGGTCAGGGAACTATATCCCACATGCTGCAACTAAGAGTTTGCATGCCACAACTGAAGATCCCACATACTGCAACATGCCGCATGGAAGACAGAAAATACTGAGTGCCATAACTAAGACCCAGCAGCACAGCCAAATAAATAATTTGATAATAGAAAGAGCTGTGCAGTTTTGAAACTTTTTAATATTTTAGATAAACTATATAAATTATCCATATCCCCCCTTTATATTTAAACATTACTTGCCAGGTACCTATTAATATTCTTTTGCCATTAGTATGAGTTTTATTTCGTTAATAAAGACCTAAGCACCCTATGCTGCTGCCAAGTCGCTTCAGTCGTGTACGACTGTGCGATGCCATAGATGGCAGCCCACCAGGCTCCCCCGTCCCTGGGATTCTCCAGGCAAGAACACTGGAGTGGGTCTCTATTATGTCTTTTTTTAACCACTTAATTATGATTAGCATGTAAAAAGTTGTATATTTTAACATATACAACTCTGTGAGTTTGGAGACAGTCTATACTCATTAAATCATTACCACCACCAAGGCCATAACCATATCCATCATTTCTCAAAAGTTTCTTTCTGCTGCCTTTATTATTTTTGTGTATCTGGTAAGACCACTTAACACAGGATCTACCCCCTTAGAAAATGTTAAGTATACAACACAGTCCTGTTAACCATAGGCACTACACACTGTATAAGAGATCTCCAGAACTTATTTATCTTGCATAACTGAGATTCTGTACCCTTTTACTATCCCCTCTCCATTTTTCCCCTTCCCTAGGCCTTGGCAATCACCATTGTACTTCTATAACTTTGACTATTTTAGATTCCACATGTCAAATACAGTCTAAGTGAGACCATACGGTATTTGCGTCTGCCTTAGTTCACTTATCATAATGTCCTCCAGATCCACCCATGCTGTCACAGATGGCTGGATTTCCTCCTTCTTTTGGCTGTGAAATATCCCATTGCATGTATATTTCATGTTTTCTTTATCCACTTATCCATCAATGGATGTTTAGGTTGCTTCCATATCTTGGCTGTATGTGAACATAAATAATGTTACAATGAGCGTGGATGTGCAGGTATCTCCTTGAAATCCTTATTTCAAATCCTTTGAATTCCTAAAAGTGAAACTGCTAGATCATATGGTAATTCTATTTTTTTACTTACTGAGGAACTTCCATACTGTTTTCCATAGTGGCTATGCCAGTTTACATTCCTATTATCGGTGAATCAGGATTCCCTTTTCTTGCTAACACTTTTCTTTTTTTTAATAACAAGTTTGAGATGATATCTTATTATGGTTATGATTTGCATTCCCCTGATGATTAGTGATGTTGAACAAGTTTTCAAACACCTGTTGGTCATTTGCATGTCTTCTTTGGAGACCTATTACCTCTTAAATTAGCATATTTTGCTTGTTTCTTGCCCTTCTGACTTAAAAGAAATTAAGTGTTGTCACTGATTAAAGTAAATAGTAAGCATTTTCCATAATTTCAACATTTCAATCAGTGTTTCATTCTTGTTAATGTAATCTAACCCAAATTCTGTTCAGGAACACACTTATTCACTGTCACATTACTTTCCTTTTTGCCACAATGGTTCTTGAGATGCTTGGCTTAAATATGCAATAATACCACATTATTTCCATGATAAACATTTTGTTGATTGAATTTATTTTAAATGAAGTCCAGAATCTAACAGTTCAAAGAATAAAGCAATCTACTTGACATTATTACATCTCCTATTATCATATTTAAAATAACAATGTATAAATTTGGTTAGATCTTAATGCTGGTTAGATGTTTGGTTAGATGTTCATTTTCTACCAACTCGTTTATCAGACTTTTCATGCAAATGTTACATGCTATTTCTAAAATATACTACACATTTTTTCACGTAAACTTTCAACACCTAGCAGACATTATCTCAGTGAGGAAAAGCACTGACTTTGTTCCAATGTTAATATCATTAAGTTGAAAATGTACTTTTTATAATTCACCTACTGATACTATGAAGACTAATATAAACATTTCTTACAATTTTTGCTTTCTCTGCTAACAAAATTTATATGTTCTTTGAGTTATGTTTAATGACTTTTTCTTACAGCAAGAACTCTATGATAAAGAACCACTTTAACATATATTTTCAATCCCTAGAATTGGATACAAACCTTTTTTCTTTTTGGTAATTTGACCAATACTTAAGTTTTAATACAGTTCTGTGATTCTGGTTATGAATCCTTATGTTAGTAACACCTCCTGGGAGTATTCTTTTCATTACATTCAGGACATGGAGCTGAAAATAGCTCTTTTAAGGTTACTGGGAGGAGGAGGCTCACATTTAATATTTGGAACAAAATTTAACAGCTGATTAATGTAACTGTTATTTATAGATGGGCTTGAGCCACTCTGAATTCCCTGAAGTCAAACACAAATTTGTGCACAGATACACAAATTTGGGGGAAAGATTCCAACCCTTTATCATTCTTAAAATGTGTTATGGGTGGAAAATAATTAGGAATCCCTGAGTTCCAACTCCTTCAGAAAGTATCTGTTCAGTTATTAATTCAATACATTTATTGAGCACTTCCATTATGCTGGTATCTATGTTGATTCTCCACTTCTAATCTAATGAAAAATATAATGTGTTGGGTTCAGCAAAGGAATACTTAATACTTGAGTTTTAAGAGCTCAGTTGAAGACAGATAAAATACTAGCTTGAAGACATAAAAATATAGCCAGACTGTGAACTTGCTGACCTCTAAAATATGTCAATATCCATATTCACATCTTCAATTCCATTGATGAAATACATTGAGCAGTTCACATATTCACTATGTGCTAAGCTGCGCCATGTATGGATGTGAGAGTTGGACTGTGAAGAAAGCTGAGCGCTGAAGAATTGATGCTTTTGAACTGTGGTGTTGGAGAAGACTCTTGAGAGTCCCTTGGACTGCAAGGAAATCCAACTAATCCATTCTAAAGGAGATCAGTCCTGGGTGTTCTTTGGAAGGACTGATACTAAAGCTTAAACTCCAGTACTTTGGCCACCTCAAGTGAAGAGCTGACTCACCAGAAAAGACTCTGATGCTGGGAGGGATTGGGGGCAGGAGGAGAAAGGGACGACAGAGGATGAGATGGCTGGATGGCATCACCGACTCGATGGACATGAGTTTGAGTGAACTCCAGGAGATGGTGATGGACAGGGAGGCCTGGAGTGCTGTGGTTCATGGGGTCGCAAAGAATCGGACATGACTGAGCAACTGAACTGAACTGAACTGAAGCTGCGCCAAGTTTATTTTGTTTCAATTAATGAAATAAACATTTATTGAAAGTAATAATCCTCATTTCAGAAATCTACTTTATTCTATGGAAAACAGTGTGGCAGCTCCTAAGCAAATTAAAAATAGAATTACCATATGCTCCAGCAATTCCACTTCTGTTATATGTCCAAAAAAGTTGAAAACAGAATCTTGAAGCGATAACCTGTTACACCCGTGTTCACAGCAGCATTATTCACAATAGCCAAAATGTGGAAGCAACCCTCAAGTATCCGCCAATGGATAAATGGATAAAGAAAATGTGGTATATACATACAATGGAATATTATTCAGCTTTAAAAAGGAAGGAAATTATGACACGTGCTACAACATGGATGAACCTTGAGGATGTGCTAAAGGAAATCAGTCAAACACTTCATGATTCCATTTTCACAAGGTATCTAGAGTAGTCAAACTCACAGAAATGAGGTAGAATGGTGGTTGCCAGGGACTGGGATGAAGGGAGAATAGTGAATTTCAGTTTTGCAAGACAAAAGAATTTTGGAGACTGGTTGCACAACAATGTGAATATATATCACACTATCAACTATACATTTTAAAATGGTTAGATGGTATTTTATGATATGTGTACTTTTGCCATAATTTTTTTTTAAGTTATACCTTAAAAATGCCAAGCTAACAAAGGTCTCCCAGTGAGTCTTTGTTCATAATATTTTGCATTTATTAATGACATGGATACATTTCAGTTTATTTAAATATCCTTGTCTTTTAATATTGAGCTCAGCAGTAAATAATTAAGTATCAGATTTCAGTAACCCTATAAAAATATAGATGTGGTAAGAACACTTTTATTTCCTGTGAGAAAAAAACTAAATGATCTGAATTTTCATGTAGCCTTTGGTTATATCTTACATGACAAACTGGTTAAGAGAGTGTTTCACAATGTTTTCCTAAGAATCCTAACCCTTAAAGAAACATATTCTTTGGAATAACCAAAATAACTCAATGGAAGAACAGTGATAGGCTGGCTGACTTAATTTGTGTGTTTCATCTCTACCTATCCCCTAAAGACCAAATAGGCCCATCAAAGCTCTGGGCTAGAAGGTAATATATGTTTAATCACAAACTCAAAAACAATTTTACAGGAATCTAAATTATATCAAGTGGCTATACTAAAAGTCTTAACCATATTTTATTAAGTGGATGTACAAATCAAGAGATATTTACATTCCAAAAAGAATCTTTATGTTCAAGGGAGAATAGATCTTGCTTTCAAAATTATTAAACATGCTTAGCAAGGACCCTGATGAAGTTTTCAGACTCTAGTGGTTGGATTTGCATACAGCACAAAGTTTGGTTAATACCAAAGTGTGGTTAATACCATATAAAAGTGAAGTGGAATTTCTATTAATTAATCCTTGATAATATGACTTGCACTTCTTCCTCTACTTGCTCTGCCCTCTTACCATCTCTTTAGTTATTTAAGTCCTATATAGCCACTGAGACCAAATTCCAAGTGTCAACTCTTCCATGATGCCTTCACTGACTAGACTGATTCTTGTTAGTTCTACCTTCACTATGCTCATTGTGGAATTAATTCATGTGGCATTTTACATATACCATCGTGTATTTCTGACTTTTCCTTTATTCCCAACTAAATTTTAAACTCCTTGAGGGCAGGGACACGGTCTAATTTTTGTCTAACTAGACTCATGTAGATACTCGATAGACGTCCACTTATTTTGGTGTAAGAGTCCTGCCAAGGCATCTTTTAGTTTCAAGGGCCATAATACAAGTGCATAGACCTAATATACTTCAACACAAGATTTAGAAATGGACTCGGGTCAACAGTGCAAGCTGCCACAAGAGTGGTACGTATTCATTATCCTTGCAGATCTTTAATTGATTTGCTTTAGATAATTAAGTGTTTGTGTAGGGGATGTGGTATGAGTAGACAATCTTTTGAGGTTCCTTCAAGTTTTAAGACTGTGACACGGGTCAATAGGAGGGGAGAAAAAGTTTCAAAACAAATGTTTTCAGATTCCTGCTCGGTGTGTAAATGGCTAAACCAATGCCACTTCCTCTACTCATTCAGCAACATCGAGTGCCAACTCTGTGAGGACCACTGAACTGGGCACTGTAGATATAAAGGCTCAGTACTTGTTCTCACGGTGCCCAGAATCGCAAAGAAACGACCAATACAAAGCAATTGCTATAACCAAGGGAAGAACAAAGCGCTATGGGAGTTAACCATAAAAAGGGACTTGCTGCTTCAAGGAATAGGGGCTAAAAGGCCTAGCAAACGGGACGCTCTCGTAGACTTAAGAAAAGTCAGTCAACGAGATGGGGGGACGCGGAGATGCGAAGGGAGCTTCCGACCTGGGAAAGAGAACTGGAGGAACCAGAGCCCAGGGTGAGAAGAAGCCGCTACTACCTGCAGGAAGATGAAGCATCTGTGCTGCTGAGGGGGAAGAGAACCGGAACCAATGTATGAAGCGTTAAAGAAACAGACGTTTGAGGAAAGGCACCAACTCGGGAGCTTTTTTCTCCAGGGTTCCCTCCAGCCCTCTCTAGCAAGGCATCGGCCCCAACAACCCCGCGCCTCACCCAAGTGCCCCGAGTCCTGCTTCCGCCTCCGCTGCAGCCTCTCCCGCAGTGAGTCCAGCTGCTTTTTGTGGGCCTGGATAGAGCTCCACGTGTCCGACATTTCAGTCTCGTGGCCCGGCCACGTCTCCAACTAGGCACGGCTGACTAGCGCTTCCCAGTTCTGGCTTCAAGAAATTGCCTAACTCTCACGCGGACACCCTCAAGGCTAGCCGGAAAGAGATCCCAGCAGATGCTATGGAGGGAAAGTCACTTCCGGTTTCGCTCTCCCTTTGAAGCTTAAATGAGAGCCACCATAAGTGTTGGCAGAATGGCGGATATGTTTTTTACAGGCGCTCTTTCGCGCTTCCGGGTGCGTTGAGGCTGTGGTTGCCTTGTTGGTGTCTGGCAAAGCTGCCATGTTGCTTATAGCCGCGCATGCGGCCATGTTGAGTATTAGGAAATGCGTCCGAGTGCGTTAAGGCGGCGCTCTAGGGCAGCATGTGTAATCCCGATTTTTGAAATGAAGAATCACTAATTCCTTTGGACAGTTTGACACTAGCATACCTTTACCACTAAAGATGTAAGTTCATGTTTCCGTGCTGCTGCTGTTTCCGTTAACTTGTTTACAAAAATATACCACTACGTATGCTTCTTTGAGGGAAGAGGACTGATGGGACAGAGATACTGTAAAGAGATTCAGTTCAGTTAGTTCAGTCGCTCAGTCGTGTCCGACTCTTTGCGATCCCATGAATTGCAGCACGCCAGGCCTCCCTGTCTGTCCATCACCAACTCCCGGAGTCCATCCAAACCCATGTCCATCGAGTCGGTGATGCCATCCAACCATCTCATCATCTGTTCGTCCCCTTCTCCTGGTGGCTCAGAGGTTAAAGCGTCTGCCTCCTATGCGGGAGACCTGGGTTCGATCCCTGGGTCGGGAAGATCCCCTGGAGAAGGAAATGGTAACCCCCTCCAGTATTCTTGCCTGGAGAATCCCATGGACAGAGGAAGGCTGGTAGGCTACAGCCCAGGGGGTCGCAAAGAATCGGACACGACTGAGTGACTTCACTTTCACTTTCCTCCTGCCCTCAATCTTTCCCAGCATCAGGGTCTTTTTCAATGAGTCAGCTCTTCGCATGAGGTGGCCACAGTATTGGAGTTTCAGCCTCAACATCAGTCCTTCCAATGAACACCTTTAGATCTCTTTTAGGATGGGCTGGTTGGATAAAGAGATTACATACACATATTCTCACTACTATACCAAATCTACAAGTATCATATGTAATACGTTAAAGTAGATCCTTCAGGGAACTCTCAGGCGGTCCAGTGGTTAGGAGTTCACACTTTCACTGCCCATACCCTGTTTGATCTCTGGTGGGGGAACTTAAGATCCTCACAAGTTGGGGAAGGTGGGGGCTAGGTGGGGGGAGGTTAAATTAATAAATAAAAGTAAGATCGACTCCTCAGAGTGGGTACTAGGGGGCTTCTGAGGTTCTGGTTGTGCTGCGTTTCTTATTGTGGGCATGAACACGTTGTTTAAGAAAATCACTGGAGCCAAACGGTTTGGTATGTGAAATTCTCTGTATAGTAAACTTAAAAACTTTTTTTTTTTTTTTAATGGGATCCTCTGAATGGAAGTATTTGGGAACCATTGATTTATCAACTCTATGGAATGCCAAACACTGCCAGAAAGAACAGCTTCAGAAGGCATGGCCCCTGTTTTCAGAGTCTCTGGTCTGGTAAAGGAGCCAAAACCGACCCCCTTTACTGATATTGAACCATCTTTGCAACGTAAGGCAGCATGAACATAGGCTTAAAAAACAAACGTGACTGCAAAGAAGGGAGGACATTCCAAGCCCAGATGATCCAAGATGGCATTGGAAAGAAGGTGACATCAAGATTCAGGCTTGAAATGACAGCTAGGACTTAAGTAGGTGAAGTATAAGAAAGAATTCCAGACTAAGAACATGATAAAAGCGAAGGTCTAGACTGGATGTAGGAAAGCATGGTGTATGCCATGTTGAACCAGATTAATTTTGCTAGAACATAGAAAATTATATTTGGGAATTTGGGAGAATATTTGTTTCTATTTTGAAGCTAGATTGCAAAAGGTACCTGTTACCTTGCAATTTATTCAGAATACAACAGGGGACATTTTAAGATTTGCATATAGGGAATATTTTAAGGGAGCTGATATTTTGGTTGAATTGAGATGGGGAAAAAAGTTTAGAGATAGGGGAAATGATTAGTAGCCTATGGTAACAGTTTCATCATAGAATCTTTAAGTCAGAAGCCATCTATAGATAGTAATGGAAAGGAAGGGATGAAAATGAAGAGGGACTACTAAGAAGAAAGATGTACATATATTGGAATGTGGCAGTTTCATTCATTTATTCAGCAAATATTTACTGAGCGACCAATTATGTACTAGGTACTGTGCAGATTTAGTAGTGATCAAAATATTCATCTCCATTTCATTTTCTGAATTTAATTTGCCTTGTGTTCCTTTAAGCATTGAAATGCAGGACACGGAAATGAATATGGGCTCATATGAGCATCTCTGGACATTTAATTTTTAGGATTATACTAATTAGAAGGAGAAATGGAATTTCCATGACAGCCATGGTTAAGAATTGGCCTTCCAATGCATGGGACACAGGTTTGATCTCTGGTTAGTGAACTAAGATCCCACATACTGTGGGCAACCAAACCCAGTGCGGCAACTAGAGTGCCTGCATGCTGCAATGAAGACTCAGTGCAGCCTTGAAAAAAAAGAAGCAAAAATGCTATCTTACTAGCAGAAATACTTTTGGTGAAGTTGGCTGATCACAAGAGACTACTTCTAAGGGACTGCTCTACCTAAGGGGTTTTGCTTTCTTTAATAAACCTGGTTCTAACAACGACCCTCAAGAAAGTTGACAAAGGATGCTTTTGCACTTTCATTTAGGATATATTCTGTGTGACCCTATGTTTAGATGCATGCATTATTACTAAAGTAAGATAATCCCATTATTGCTATATTAGAGAGCTGTTAGAGTTAATTGTTCACAAATCTGAATCCCTCACTTACTGTAAGATCACTCTTTCTTTCAAGGTCCTTAACACATAGAAATGAAGTATGTAGTAACTATATAGCAGTAAAATGAAATAGTCCTGGGGGAGAAAGACAATATTGGATATAGCTTTGCAGAAGTTGAAGAGGGTTGATTCATCTCAAAGACAGATTTCCACAGGTCATCCCTTTAACTTATAAGCATTTTTGTCTAAGGAAGAATTTGTCTAGTGGAAGAGATTCAGGCTGTGGTAGAATTCAGGATACGCATGACCTGAATTGCCTCCTCTCACCTACAGAGGAAGCCAAAGTGGCAGTACAGGTACTCCTGAAAGTCAGCCAAATTAAGGGGAGCTCCCAAAAGTTTTTGCTTTAACATTCACTTTTTAAACTATTACAATAATAAACCAGGCAAATTTTAGGAGCACAAGAGGACCACTTAGCATGATCTGCTTATAGAGGGATTTTCTTCTAGAGGCCTCAGGACCAGTTTTCAGCTCAAAAGAAAGCCACTGCTTTCTTATCTGGGCCCCCTCTTCGCCAGTCTGCATACAACTATGCGCAGTGCAGAGAGGAGGACTGACTCTCACCCTGACCTCTTCTAAAGACTGAAAGCCTAGTTGTGAGCAGATGATTGCTGCAGGCGCTACATCTCCTAACTTTCTGGTAATCTCCTAATCTGCTCTGGTAGAGTGTTCAGAGTTAGTCACAACAGTAATGGCTCCCATCCCACATACCCTTATGCAGTGTGACTCTGTCACTCTTCCTAATGAGGTAAAGCTTGTTTTTCTCCTCTTGAATCTGAACTGGCCTTCTGACTAGCTTTGGCCAAGAGAAAGTGGCAGAGATGATATTCTTTGAGTTTCAGATTCTAGGCCTTAAGAAGCCTTGCAGCTTCTGCTTTTGTCATGTTAGAGACCTAGGCTTTTATGGAAGTCCATTTATCCTAATAGCTAAACCACTTGAAGAGAGAGTGAGGGAGAGGGAGAGGGAGAGGAGAGGGAGAAAGAGAGAGAGAGAAATTCTAGAGATTCAAAGATGTCAAAAAGAGATCCTGGAGAATGAAAGACTCTAAGGAGAGAGGTTCCAGCATTCCAGTCATTCAGCTGAGGGGCCAGAAGTGAGTGAGGCCATCTTGGATCCTCCAGCCCAAATTGAAGCTTCTGAGTGAGCTCAGCCCTCACCACCTGGAACACAAACAAGCCATCCTAGCTGAAGGCTGTTCAGACCCATGGACTCACAAGCTAATACATAATTATTTGTAAGACCCTAAGTTTTGGATGGTTTGTTACATAGCAACGGGTTACTGAATCATCCACCGTATTGACCAAATAGTACACATCCTAACTGGTTCTTTGGCCACATGTTTTCTTTCTTCAGTTTTGTCTTTACTCAGATTTTAAAATTATATAATCAAAAGCATAATGTCCATTGGGGCTAGTAAATCTGTTGTTAAACATTAAGAAAAACAAGGAAATGTAAAGGGAAGTCAAAGCTGGGTCTGAGGGAAAGTCATGTGAGTGAGATCTCTTCTGGGATAGATGTTTACTAAGAAGTTCCAGGGACAGTAAACCAGAATCCTAGGAGCAGAAATTGTGAGAGACGAAAATGTGCCAATAGAATTGAGATCTTTTTGAGGGGTGACACAGGTTGAAAACTGGGAGAAGCTGATGCTGAGACAAAGGAGTGCGGAAGTTTTATTGGGAAGTAACACTTGTTAAAGAAAAAAAGTGAGGAGGAGGGGTGAAGAAAGTGGGATTGGGTTGGGAGAGCTGTCCAAAGCTATCAATGCTGCAGCTGTGATGGTCACTGCCAGACCACTGGGGATTCCATGGTAAGAACTGTTCATTAGTCCCATGTTCCCTGGCAATGGCTAAGCCCTATACCACCCACCACCTTGCTTAATCTTTGACCAGGGGCTGGAGAGGACAACTGGAGGCTGTCCAGGCTCCTTTTTTTGGTCACTCTGTGAAGCTTGTGGGATTTTAGTTCCTTCAACCAGATATCAAACCTGGCCTTTGGCAGTGAGAGCGGAGTCCTCACCAGTGGACTGCCATGGAATTCTCTAACCAGGTTTCTTGAAGCTAGGTAGCCAGTTCTTTCTTGAAGGGACATCTTGGAAGTAGCGCATATCTGTTTCTGCCAAAGGGGACTTGATGTACCTTATATAGGTTTTTACATTGTAACTCCATTTGTCCTTAGGTCGTCATATGGATTCTGTTAATTTATTTCAGCATGGTTATTATGAAAGCTGAATGTAAGAGAACTGTATGTCCCCTCGCCTTTCTCTATCTTTGTATCATCAGTTAGTCATTTCCCTTTCTGGAATCCCACAGGCCACTGTGTCTTAGCACAGTATTTGCTACCACCATATAAAAATGTTTACATTTTCCCTCTTCTTTTACTGAGCTCCCTTTGGGGCGTAAGTATGTCTTCTTTACCTTTGTACCTACCCAATCCTCAAAACTGAACTGAATGAATGAGCTAAGAAACTGTCTCTTGCTTCTTATGATTAAGTCATCTGTTTATCCATCTAGTTCGAATGGAATCCACGATGCCTATTTCAGGTAAAGTGTTTTGCAGGCTGCATTTATTTACATATTTACTGCAGCAGGTTAGAGTTAATTCACTTTCCAAAGAAATGATCAAATGAGAAGTTATTGAGAGTAAGAAAGGATGGGGTTGAGGATGGGGATTGGAGTGGGCTTTGAAGAGGCTCTAAGAGAATAAGATAGAAAAGAAATAAAAGCTGTCAGAGGTCAATGAAAGAAGAAAAAGCAGGGGAGGAAAAGAATGAAAAGTAGATAGAAGGAAAAATAAAGTAGAGCTATGAAGGAGGGTGGGGAGTCAGGCTCAGGGCTGACCTGACCAAGGAAGTATCCATTAGTAGGAGCCTCACTGACAGCTGTTATCATAATGGGAACTGGCATCAAAAGAGAGGGCAAGTCAAGTTTAATTAGTTAAATGGCATTATCTATGTCCAGTGGGGGTGGGGAGGTAAGGGAATAGAAGGATTGGTGACCCACCTCCTTCCATAGGCTGAAAGGAAAAACAGATTTATAAAGCTTTGGTAGGGAATTAAAGAGACAGGAGCTGTTTCTTCCCCAGCCTACTTCACAAGATTGTCATGTCCTATTCACTAGTACCTTTAAAGGGGAATGGGTATGGCTCCAGGAGGCCATTGGAATTAAACCTCCGTTCAGGAACAAGTTTACTCACCTCTTCCCTTCAGTCTTCCAGCCAGCCTCACTTTAGGAGTCCAGTGATGGAACCGGAAGCAAGTACCACCCCTGAAGGTAGCAGCAGTGAAACTGAGTTTCTGCTGACCTGGGTTCTTAATCCACTTCTGCAACTGATTGGCTACATGTCTTCAGGCAAATCATTTTACCAGTCGTATCCCTTTAGCACATGGTTTCAGTGATATCTTACAAAAGCAAAAATTAGAAAAAATTCCAGAGAATGTTTTCTTTAGGAAAGCAAGGGTCTAAGAGTCTGAACCTTACCATATTGTGGAGACAAAACAAAAAAGAAAAAAAAAAAAAAAAAAATCTACACACACACAGACACACCCACCCCCAATGTACTTCCTCTGCTAAAAATTCTCCTTTATATTACCTTGTTGGTAGAAATTATTAGGGTTGAATTATTTTTTTTAATTGTTTATAACATTAGACCAAGGATCATAAAGATGAATTCACCTTCATTCTGCAGATTAACTGATGTCAGCTAGGCTGGCTTAGGTTTCAGGAAAGACTGATAGCGTTCAAACTCCAAACAAAACAAAAAACAAAATAAAATACAAAAGCCTGGTGGTGGAAGCATCTAGGCAAAGAGAAAACCTGGACAACGGCTGTAAACTGTGAGCAAATCCTCTACCTTTTGAGAACACAAACACAATTTCAACAAGGAAATTACATTCAGTGGAGGTTGTTTTAGGACAAGGCTGAGCAAATTAAATACTTCACCACCATATGTTCGGCTTTGGCAGATGTAGGTGGTAAGGGAATCTCAATGTTAGGGAATAACCATATCACACCCCAGCGGGCTATTTAGTCATGAAATAAGGAGAAACACACAAATATTTGGTTAAAACACCTTTAATGAAAAGGGAAAGACACTAGTATCTCCCTTGTCTGGTCTTCACATTTTACTATGTTAGGAAACTCTGGAGCCTACACCTTTGGAGGAGCCATCACTCACATCAGTCAATAGCAGAATCTTCACTCCCTCCTCCTCAGAACTCCTGTTCCAGATGATCCTATGTTAAGAGTAAATACTACATCTCATTACAAGACAGAGGCAGGGAGGACAGCACCTGGGCTCCTCTCCCAAAGTCTGGGACTCTATGAACCAGACAGTGGCAAAGACACAAACCCAGGTCCATGGGCAGGCACAATGGGGAGGAAGTGGACCTTGAGAGAGGAAGATAAGGAAAATACAAGGGGCTAGGGAATAAAGGAGGGAGTTATCTAAAACTAGAAGCACACTAGTGCTAGGAAACCCCTCTGATCCACAGTGCACTGTGGCACACTAAAGTCACCATGAGTCCAAAAGAACATTCATGAGACCCATCGACCCATCCAATCAAGAATTTGAGGTCTCCTCCTTTACATCTCGCCCCTTTATTAATCATATAGGTTTGTGGCAAGCCTTATGCTTTACAACACTCAACTCTCCATTAGTCCTTCAACTACCCTCATGAACAATGCTTGCTAAAGATATGAACTTCACATTTCCTTCCCCCAAATAGCCATCCCATGGGAGACCTCTCAGCAAGAAATCCACTTGTTTGCTAACTGTGAGAGGCAAAGATGAAGGATATGAGAAGCTCAAAATATCTTGGCATATTAAGCAGCCAACACCTTTGCCTTAATGTGACTAAGACACGAGTGCCTTACTAGCAGGAAGAGTGTCCTGTGCCTTTCATTTCTCCCTACCCCCTGGGGCTGGGCCACAAGAGACAGATACCGTTCCGTTTTCATTGTTGGCACGCGGAAGGAGAAGGAATGTACAATGTGCTACTTCTCGTCTAAGATGGGCTTCCCAGGCACTGTCTTGGATGCAAGAGGCCACAAGAAGAAAAGGGGAGCTCTCTTCTCCTTGGCTTCTCTGGATCCCACTGCTGGAGGCAACTTCCCAGCCTCAGTTCCTGGGCCAAACAGCACTGGTGGTGCAGGGCCTGAAGTGGCAGTGGAGATGGAGATGGAACTGGAAGTCTGGGGCTTGGTGGGCAGGTCACTTGACAGGAAGGTTGAGTCCTGGTTCCAAAGAGACAGCGGGCCCACCCTCACCAGCTGGGAAGGAATGCCCTGGGACAAGAAGTCATGCAGGTTGACCTGGTCACCAGAGAGGAGTGGCCCTAGGCCCTCCAGGGACAGGTGCTGCCCCCTTCGGGGTGGGCTGTAATTCCATATGTGGGTGCTCAGGTGCACCTGCCAAAGGGGAGAGGAGAGGGAAGAAGGGTCATTCTCAGGGAAGCTGGAAAGGGTTCTTCTTGGGAATGTAAAAGCTGTAGCGAATCTATTTTCCTCAGGTACAATGAATGAAGAGGGAAGAAAAGTTTCTCAAGGGGCAATTGCCATGAGCTCAGCAATTTCAAAGCTCGGGGATTAGAGAAAAGTCATTAAGGACATCTACAAACTCAGAGAAACAGACAAATAAAGGCTCATACATCTGGGAGGTCCTTCTACAGAGCTCTCACTTCCTGCTCCTTGGGTCAAGGGGCAGCAGGTACAGAAAAACTGGTTCATGGGATGGTGGGGTCATCTTTTCGGGGAAAGGGAGAGAGCCCTGGGGAAGTGATAGAGGGTGAGCAGCCTGGGACCAAGGAAAGAGCAGCAATATTCTGAGGGCCATGGGGGGCAAAGGGCTGTACCTGGTGGTGGGCCAGCAGCATGTGCTTCTTGAGGGTAGCCCGCTCGAGAAAGCCCTGCCTGCAGAAAACACAAGTGAAGAGCAGCCCCTCCTTGGGGTGGGTTTTCTGATGCTCCTCCAGAGCTGCCTGGGTGGGAAAGGTCTGGCCACACACTTCACAGGCCTTTCGGCCACTGCTTTCCCCGGGCTCCTTTCTCATCACTTCCTGCAGGCTCAGCTCCTCCACCAACGGGGTGCTGCTGCCTTCCCCTTCAAGGGCCGGCGCCGACCCTGGGCTGGAGCTCCTCTCAGGCTTTCCCCCTTCTTCCGTGCCTCCGGCAGCATCACTGCCTCCCTGCTCCATTGGCTGCGTCTGATCCAGGGTGTCAGGTGGTGGTGGTGGCAGCAGACACGGCTGTTGAATGGTCTTCTCATTAGTGTCCATCTCCTTCCCAGCTGTGGTCACTGCCGCCACAGTCCCCACTTCCTCCTCAGTGCCAGAGGCCTCTTCTGAATCACCTCGCACGGATATCGCCTTCTCACCTCCGCTTTCAGAGCCTCTTCCGGCCAGAGAATCTTCATCGGTCACATCTTCTTCCTCTTCTTCATCCTCTTCCTCTTCTTCAGACAACTCCTCCTCTGGGGATGGCTGCTGGGATGGCTGCTGGGGGAAGCCCCCGGCTCCGGAGACTGTCGATTGCTCAGAGCCGTTCTCCTGGGCAGCTCCCCCCGCTTCAGGGAGTACAGTGCCGCCATTGGGGATCTGGCCCCCCAGGTGCATCCGAACATGCTGCTGCAGAGTAACAGCGTTGGTGAACTTCTTCTGGCAAATGGGGCAGGAGTTCTGGGCCCGGGCAGCTGGACTAGCCTTATGGCCCACGAAATGTGCACGCAGATTGCCCCGGGTAGAGAAAGCTCTGCCACACACTTTGCATTTGAAGGGCCGCTCACCTCCATGCTGGCCGTAATGCAGGCGCAGTGCCCGAGGACAGCTTAGCACCCGGAGACAAATGACACACTGGTTGGGTCCAGATGAGGCTGATGATGAAGCTGCAGGGGCAGAGGTGGTGGGGGCACCCGAGGCAGTAGAGGCCACTGCCACAGCTCCTTGACGGTCAATCTTTTCTACCAGCTGCTGAAGCTTGGAGGTCTCGGAGGGTGAAGCCCCCAAGGGCTCCAGCACATAAGGGAAAGGGAAGCTACCAGTGGACTTCAAGTGGTTGGTAAGCAGGGCCCAGCTGGGTAGCGATGTCACCAGCTTACTTAGCTGCATTCGGGTTGCTGCGCCACTTTCTGCCACTCCGGCAATGGCTGAGCCCTCACTCCCCGGCGGGGTGTTTTCATCCGCTTTATTCTTTGGCTCTACCGCTTTCATGAGCACAAACTTATTGAAAGCAGGAAGCGCAGGGGCCGTAGTGGTGCCTGCACCAGTGGAGAGCAGTGTGAGGCTCTCTGTGGCACTGAGGGCGGCAGTGGAGGCCACCAGAGGCTTGCGTTCCACACCTCCACCCGGCACAGCTGCCTCCTCCTCGGCCTTTTCTGGTGGCACCGACATACCATAGGGCAGGCCGCTGCTGGTGATAACGTAGTCTAGATGCTCTGGCACCGGGTGAGGGTTCATCTGCACATGTGGGTACTTCTCCCGATGCCGATGGAAATGCACTTTGAGGTTGCCTCGCGTGGTAAAGCGGTTGCCACACACATTACACTTATAGGGTCTCTCACCTGTGTGGGAACGCAGGTGGATCTGCAGGGCACTGTCACTACCAAATACTTTGGCGCAGAAGCGGCACTTGTGCCTCCCACCGGGCTTCTCCAAGGGGCCCATCACTTCCCCATAACCCAACTCTCCACCTCCATTCTTTGGCTTCAGGAGCCCTGGGGAAGCAGCAGCCTCGAGGCCCCGGGCTGCCCCAAGACACTGCGCTGCCAGGAGTCCTGTGGTGCCTGGGAATGCCAGGTGAGGCGAGGCGATCAGCTGATCCGTGCTGCCTGACAGGGCCGGGGAGGGTGCAGGGGTGGGTTTGTGGCTTCGCCCGACCACACCAGCAGAAAAAGGGTGCTGTGACCCCAAGGGGTGGTAAAGGTGGAAGAAAGCCTGCTTGGGTGCTTCTGCCCCTGAGGAGGTGGAGGAAGGTGCCAGTGTTTTGCCAGTTTGGACAGGTTTAATGGGGCTGAAGAGAGGAAGCAGGGGCTTGGTGGAGGAGGCAGTCCCTGTCCCAGGTAGCTCCGAGGGACTGGAAGGGGTGCCCACTGTCTGGCCTAAGGAGCCTAGCAGCAGCACCTGCCGGCAGATTTGCTCAGTCATCTGCATCTGATGAATCTGGCGCTGCTGCAGCACCCGGAGTTCTTCCAAGATCAGAGGGATGTTCAAGTGGCCACTGCCTACCCCTGGGTGGGGAGGAGGAGGCGGAGGAGGAGGGGGTGCAGGGGTGGACTCCGGCGGTAATGGAGTTGCTCCCAGCTTGGGGCTGGCCAAGATCAGGCCCCCACCTCCCCCAGCTGCTGTACCTGTGGCAGCAATGAGGAAGTGCCCGGATGACTCCTCTCCCCTCCGCTCTGGGCCCCAGGTAGGATCTGTGGGTACAGAGGACGCGCAGTCCGAGGGGTTGCTTTGCTCAGCCTCCATGGCCTGCGGACTACTGTGGCCCTCAGGCCGGGGTTCGCAAGAGGTCGAAGAGTTGTTGGGGTTCTCCTGGCCCCCAATTATCACCATTACAGGGGGATCAGTAGAACATGCATTCTGGTGGGCGAGGAATTCAGTTGGGTCAGTGAATTGTGCGCAGCACTTGGCACAGACTTGGGGGTGGTCGTCCTCGCTCACATCACCTGGGGGAGAACACAAGGAGAGAGCGTGGGTGGTGCGGTTGGGATGGGTGTACACAGGCTGTAATTAACAACGAGCCCAGTAACCGCTAGTGGGGGTGGGGAGATGAGCTCACCATCAGGCCGTGCAGAAGGCTAGGGCTCAGGGCTGACCCGCCTGGACACGACACGCCAGCACTGGGGGCCAGGGAGGAGTGGGCATGCACAAGCTACTGTCCCCCTTCCATCCCCTCGCACCCCGGGTCACCGGCGGGCGGAAGGACTAGCTGGGAGGACCGGGTCCTGGGCAGAGAATCGTGCGTTTTATCTCGTCCACCGAAAGTCCTTCCCCCCTCGCCCCGCGCGCCCCCTCCACCCCTACCCCTGCCGGGCCCTACCGCACCTCCAAGCTCCGCCGGCTCCCCGCAGGGCCCCCCGAGACGAGAGCTCCTCCCGGCTTCGTGCGCCATGGTTGTGCGGGAGGTGCAGGGCCGGGTGGAGTGGGAGACAATGGGTATCCGGATTGGGGGAGGCGGCACTGGCCGCCCGGGCTGCAGCAGCCTCTGCACCCAGCGGCCCAGACTGCAGAGATGGAGATCGGCGGCGGGGGCAGGGCGCAGCGGAGGAGGGGGAGGGGAGCAAGGAGACGCGGAGGAGGGGAGGAGCTGGAGCCAGAAAGCTGGGAGAGGGGAGATGGGGGAGGAGCTGCTGGGAAGGGGAGTCTGTGGGGAGGAGCTGCTGGGGAAGGAGGCGGGAGCTGGGGAAGGAGAGGGGGGGCGGGGGATGGGTGTACGGGGGCGGGAGCCCAGAGCACAGGAGGGTTTCCGGTAGGCTCAGTGACAGGTGCTGTGGGGCCTGGTGGGGGTCCACCTATCCTTGCCCTCTGCTAGCTCCCCCCATCTCCAGATGTCTTTGCCCAGACCGGCCCGCCCACCTCCCCAGCAAGCTCAAGGGGGCACAGTAGGAAACAGCCTTGCTCAATAGAGCAGAGCGATAGGCTTCTCTTATTTTCCTTCGGATAAAGGATCCGCTGAGCCTGGAAAACGTGGACTCCAGAGAGGGTGGTCTGACGGCCAGAGTGGGAGGGGGGTCCCAGAAAATCCACCCCTTATCTACACACATTCACACCGCCCCTTCAAATGCCCCAAGTTTTGTCCTGTTTTCTTCACCTCCATTCCCACCCTACCCCCACACCCCCTCTACAATAGAAGCTTCTCAGGGTGGGAGGCTGCGAGGTAGAATTTCCAAGGAAGTCGATTCAGGACCCTTCTCTGCGGAACACTAAGCCCCTTTACTCCCCGCCCCTCCTCCCCCAGAATAATAGCTGAATGCAAGTTATTCCACGGATCACCCGGCCCACACCTCATTTATAGAGTTCATGCTTATTTAAGGAGCCATCTCCTATTTAGTTTCCTCTTCTCTACCCTTCTTCCTCCGTTGTCCTTCTCTAGCAACGCAGACACTATTAAGGACGTGCGGTTTGGGGAGATGCTAGCCTGCAGAGGCCCACCCAGCTTTAACCCTGGGGGGACGGGAACTCCTCCCCAAACAATGGGGAAAATGCAGTAGGAGGGAGCTACCAGGCAGCCTCTTGGGGCCTAAAGCCCCTTTTAGCCCCAGGCTGGGTTGAATGCCTAGAAATGATTTAACACCTGCTCACTGCACACAGGTGGCCTCCTGTTCGGAGAGAGAATTAAGGGGGTAAAATGCCTCCTGGACCAGGTACTCTGCATTCCCTTCCTATCTTGAAATGAGCCTTAATGGCTTTCCCACTTCGTTAAAAGAGCTTATCTTTCTTACAGGAGGTGACAACAAGTCCTTAGTTCTGTGGTTTGCCTGGGCATCAGTAAATCCACCTTGTTCTAATCCCAGTTCCGTTCTTGCCTGGCTGGTAAATTGAGGCCTGGTGGGCAGTCACACCATGACTACACTGCCATTTCCTTTTTTGTAAAGTGGTAATATTGTAGCTATGTTGGCTTCATCAGAGAAATATAGTGGGGATAAAATAATATGTATATATAGGACTTCAAATTTTGGGAGGAGTCCTAAATATTATGAATTAAAGAACTTACAGTTCAGTGGCAAAAAACCCCAAATAAGCTAAAATACATATATATTCAAATTAGGTCTGTTTTCATGTTGCCTATTAATTTCTTTTTATTTATTTATTTTTGGCCAAGCTGTACGGCTTACTCAGGATCTTAGTTCCCTGAACCCAGGTCCTTGGTAGCATAAGTGTGGCATCCTAACCACTGGACTGCCAGGGAATTAGCAATCTTATTCATTTCTGAGGCTAATATCATTGGCTTATATTAAGAGTAGGAAGTCTTTTGGGGTGGGAGCTGTAATAGCCATTTCCTTCTCCAAATATTAATGTTAGTGTAATGTAATATTAATATTAGGCTTTTCAGGTGGCGCTAGTGGTAAAGAATCCATCTGCCAATGCAGGAGAGGCAAGAGACACGGGTTTGATTCTTGGGTTGGGACGATTCCCTGGAGTAGGAAAAGGCAATCCACTCCATTATTCTTGCCTGGAAAATTCTATGGACAGAGGAGCCTGGCAGGCTACAGTCCATGGGGTTGCAAAGAGTCAGACATGACTGAACACACACACTGAGTTGTATATAATATAGACACAGTTGAATATTAATATTAGTATAATATAATATTAATAATGTCCACTTTCATTGAAAACTTTGTACTGAATTGTTTTGAAACTTCAGATAAACACAAGTGTCTTGACACTGTGGACAATGGCTCTGAAACAGAGGAGCTCCAGGCTTCCAAACCTGACCAGAGAGGGAGAGGGAATTCTGTGTCAATTATGGTAAGTCACAGGTTAACTGCAATGTTGTTTATTTTTACAGATAAGGAAGTTGAAGCTTGGAGAGGTTAAGTGACTTTTCCAAGTTCACACAGCAATTCAGTGCAGCAAGCATTCAGAGTTTTGACTCCTGTCCAATACTTTCCCAAGCACATCAACATTGTGTAGCTTCCCTAAGCTAGAGAAAGGGCCTTGTGTGGTTCCTACCTGCCATTTGCTCTGTGGCCTCAGTGAGAGAGAAGGAATCAGATGGACGCTTTCTACTGAGCATTTGTTAATTAGCATTGAACGTTTGATATCAAGTTGCTGTTTTGTCAAGTCTTCCAACAAGAAAAGAAATCCTTTTCTTTTCATCGTCTCCTGGGAAACACTGTCCCCTTTCTTGCTCTTTAATGAAACTTGCTTTCTGATGCGTAATTTGATCTGCACTCTTCTTAAAGGTAAATTCAGTCCCTGTTGAAAGGTGATGGATCAACAGCCACCTGTAAGAGGAGCCCTCTATTTCTCAGCACTTTGCACTCACTGCCTACCCTGAAAAGGGGGGTGGGATTCTTAGGCAGACACGAATGAAATCATAAACACAGGACTAAACAAACCTGGTAATGGTGTCCCTAGATAGCAGATAAGGTGAAGTAAGCTATCCTGGGTCACACGCAAAGTCTGGGATGGACACAGGACTGAGACCTGGATATGCTGGTTTAAATTTATAAAGAGCTGAAATAACAAGGAAAAATGAAATCAGGTGACTCTCTAAATCTGGTGGCTCATCAAACTTGGGAAAGGATGGCTCAGAAAACAGAAAAATCAGTAGGTAGCAGTGACTTGAACAGAGGTTCTCAAACTTTGCTGCCCACTAGAATTACTGGAAGAGCTTTTAAAAATCCCAGTGGCCAGGCTGTGTGTGCATGCATGCTAAGTCTGACGCTTTGTGAAGATATGAACTGTAGCCTGCCAGGCTCCTCTGTCCATGTGATTCTCCAAGCAAGAATACAGGTAGCCATTTCCTCCTCCAGGGAATCTTCCGGACCCAGGGATTGAACCTGCATCTCTTAGGTCTCCTACATTGGCTGGTGGGATCTTTATCACTAGAGGCACCTGGGAAGCCTGGCCAGGGTGGGTCTAGGCATCAATGTTTGTCATGCTCCTTAAGTGATTCCAATGTACAGTCAAAGAGGAGATCCATAGTGTATATCAGGAGTGCCTTTCCCAGCAAACCTTCCACCCTGCTTCTCACAAATCTTCAAAGTGGAAAAGTAGAAAGTGCTGTAATGTCTGACTGTTTTGTGACCCCACAGACTGTAGCCTGCCAGGCTCCTCTGTTCATGAGATTTCACAGGCAAGAATACTGGAGTGGGTTGCCGTGTCCTTCTTCAGGGGATCTTCCCGACCCAGGGATCAAATCCATTTCTCCTGTATTGCTGGTGAACTCTTTACTGCTGAGCCACCGGGGAAGGTCACAAATCTTACCTGTGTTCAACTTTACCAAAATTAGGACGTAAGTAAAATGAGTTGCTCCACGCAAAATAAAATCTGCCTGTCGGGTTCTCTCTCTACTCTGACCACAGGTACATTTTGACTCTCTTGTACCCTGCTTCCATGAACAGAAATTGACATGATATACACTCGACTATGAGTTTAAGTGACTGTATGTGCATCTTGAGCCATACTTCTAATTGTAAAATGAAAGACTTTGTTCTACACAGAGTTCAGGCACCATCCAACCATTAAAGAAATGAGCATACTATGTCAGTTCAGTTCAGTCGCTCAGTCGTGTCCGACCTCTTTGTGACCCCATGAATCGTGGCATGCCAGGCCTCCCTGTCCATCACCAACTCCCAGAGTTCATTCAGACTCACGTGTTGCCATCCAGCCATCTCATCCTCTGTCGTCCCCTTCTTCTCCTGCCCCCAATCCCTCCCAGCATCAGAGTCTTTTCCAATGAGTCAACTCTTCACATGATGTGGCCAAAGTACTGGAGTTTCAGCTTTAGCATCATTCCTTCCAAAGAAATCCCAGGGCTGATCTCCTTCAGAAGGGACTGGTTGCTCTGCCTAAACTTACTGTTAATGTTGGACCAACACCAATTGATAGTGTCCCCAATTATGAGTTGATTCTGTAACTGCTGCTATAGAGGACTTCTAAGGGAGAATAAATGATCTTCTCTTCCTCACTCCTCTCTCCTAAATGCATCCACATACCCCTCTGTCGCTCACACCTAGTAAGTGTACCCTTGACCTGTGCAACGCAGTGGACAAACAGGCACAGGTACATCTGGTGCTAAGTGAGAAAAATATATGTTTCCAGAATAAGAATATCTTAGATCAAACACACAAAAAAAGGGTTTTTTTTAAAACAGGCATTTTTCTGATATCAAAGGACTCGGCACTTAACATGGAATTCATACTGTTTTGAAGCTGGAAGTGACTTTAGAGATCTGACCTCTCACTGAGCACAGTGACTCAGTCACTCTGAATCAGACCTCAGTTAAAGTGCCAGCACTTTCTAATCTTTGTGACCTTGGGAAAAGTTTCTTAATTTCCCTAAGGCTTGGATTTCTTTTTAAAATGGGGGTATAGCAATAAAAAGGTATGAAATTCTTATACAGTGCTACAACATAGATGAGACTTGAAAACATTGTGCTGAGTGAAATAAGCCAGACGGAAATAAGCCACTCAAATGGACACATATTGTATGGTTTCATTATGTGAGATCCCTAGAATTGGTAAATTCACAGAGATGGAAAGTCGAATGGTGATTTCCTGGGGCTGGTGGGGTTGGGTGAAGCAAATGGGGAGTTATTATTTAATGGGTATACAGTTTCAGTTTTGCAAGATGAAAGAGCTCTGAGATGGATGGTAGTGATGGTTGCACAGAATTGTGAATATACTTAATGCCACTGAATTGTATGCTTAAAAATGAAAAATTTTGTTTTGTATCACCATAAATTACAGTCACTTTAATGGAGGTAATAATAGCAGAGAAATAAACAAAAAAATATATAAAGGGCATAGCATAGTACCTGACAAATAGTAAATGCTCTGCAAATATTAGCAATGAGTATTATTCTGTAAAGACTAAAAGCTGAAGCCTGGGAGAAGGCTGGATTTGTCCAAGGTCACAAAACTTCCAAGTCCAAGCTGGACTGAAAACCAGGTTTTGTGTTTCCTTATCCAGTGCTCTATTGTACCCTGCCTGAGTACTTTCCATCTACTCAGAAATGTTTTCTTTTTGACCCAGGAGTGCCTAGGGCTTAAAGGCTCAGGCATCAATACTCCAAGAGAGGATGTTGTAAAGAGAACAGGACCCTCACAACTCTATTTTTGCCTTCTTTCCCCTTTTGCTGCTCTTGATATCTGCCAACTGCCATTTCTCCCCCTAGATCTGTTTGGCTGTTGTCCTGGTTTCTCCTTCTCACTAAATATCTGGGTTTCCGATGGTTTCCTTTATTTCCCAGATGCACTAGTTTACATTTTCCCTATTCACATCCCTTATGTTCTCTATTCCCGACTTCTAACTCTGTAGGGAAGAGAGGAATTTTTTTTTCTCTCCAGAGTTTTTAAGTAAATAGACTATTTCCTTCTCATCACTTATGTGCAATTACTATTCTGTTAGGTTTTTGGTGTTCTGGTCAGGGAAGCTGAACAAAAAGAGGGCTGGAAAACAGGTTTTTCAGACTGTGTCTTGGTGATATCTTAGGTCACTGCAGAGATGAGGCTTTTAAAATGTTCAACAAAGGCTCAGCATTTGCTTGTCACATATGGTAAACATTGCTTAAAGGAAGGCAAAGACTCCTGAAAGCCTTAGTGGCACCCTAGCCTACTAAATAAATGTCTGCTGATGGTCATGATGATGCCCATAGCTCCACAGGTACACCTGTAAAAGGGCACACATAAGAGCCCCCAAATAACAGCCCTCCCTACCTAATCTGGGGGCGTGCAGAACAAAAAAATGTCCCTGGGGTAGAAGGAAAACTCAGGAGCCTGAAGAGCATGGGAGTGAATAGAAACCCTATCTGTATATCTTATGAAAGCATGAAGGAATTTTAGATTTGATCAAATATTAGCCACCTCATCTTACATATGAGACCCCATTACACCCCAGGTCATGCTAGTAGCGCAAGGATCTTTCACTCTCAGGAGAATTCTGAACAGAAAACCCATAGGCTTTCTTAAGGTTAACTACTGCTTTCTTGCTCCTGACATTTATGTTTTTAACTTTTATGGCTCAAAGGGAAAATTTCAACTGAAATTCTTTGCTGCCATTGAGTTCAAGCCTGTACTGTTTCCATGGGGACGGCTTTGCAGCAGCATTCCGCGCCCCCAGGTGTTCACAGCCACAAGTGGGAGCTACAGCTCAAGGGGGCTGGAGAATCCTCTCAGGGCAGGAGTGAAAGAATTTGTAGCTTCCTCCCAGACTCTTCCTCAGCAGTGGTGTAGGGAATGGGTGAGCTGAGGAAGTGGGGAGAGAGGGGAGAGAGGAGAAGAGGAGGACGCCTCTGGGGGGATTCAGTATTGTTCCGCAATCCAACCAGCAGGGGAGCAGGACTGTAAGGCAACTCCGAGGCTCTGGGGGGAAGTCTCCTGTAGAGCAGCGGGAGGAAACATCCGGCCTGCAGCCGCATTAAGGGGGGGCTAATGTGTCCCAGGAGGGAAGGATGCCACCAGCTTGAACCTCTTAATACTGGCACAGTGGGATCCCAGTAGAGCACTGACTTGAAGGGGATGTGTTCTACACAAAAGCCAGTATGTCTGTAGCATGTGGCACACTGACTTGATCTCAAGTCTTTTTTTTTTTTAAGCAGGTGAGAAGGTAAGTTTAATCCATGTTTTAGTTTTAGCCACTACAAATACATTATCCTAGAGGTTTCCATGACACATATCTCATAAAGAAATGCTGAAGTTCACCCAGAGTTCCCAGAGCTTTGGTCTTATTTCAGTATTTGCAGGAAGTGCCACTGTATTCACATATAATAATAATACTCACATATTAAGTACTTATTTATGCTAGGGACTGTACCACATGTATTAAGCACTTATTTATGCTGGTTATTTTTATAAGTGTACTAAAACATGTATTAACTCAATAACCCAATGAGATAGTAGTCAGTATATTCATCTCCATTTTACAGATGAGGAAACTGAGACATAGAAAAGCAAAGTAAATCAACAAAGGCTGCACAGCTAACCAAGAGGTAGAGCCAGGATTTGAATCCTGAAATTCTGCCTTCAGAATCCTTGTGTTTAATCCTATACCACATTGTTGGGTGAATCAGCTGTTTGCTAAATAAATAGTTTATCCCTGAGCCAGTGTGAAATACATAGCCATACCAGATTATCCAAAACTTGCTCAATCCTAAGTAACTGGATATTTGCAAAGATACAGATTCCCAGATGCTAGCCCACATCCACCCACAACCAAGCAAGCTTGGAAAACCCTAATTTAGGTGGAGTGTGTACTGCTAGTTCTGATTATCATGAAATCAAGGTTTCTTTCCTGATTATGCCTGTTTTTGAGACTGAGCAATGTCACTGCTCAGTATCTTAGTTGCTCTCTTGGCTGCCTCTTACTTACTGGAATGTTATAAGAATACATGAAAAGTTCCCCCCTCATAAAGAAAATCTGTTACATAAATGATAATATCCTCATAAAATTATATGCATGTATTAACATGAATGTATGTTAACACATACAGGTTTTTTTTAGCTTGGCTTTCCTTGAAGCACCCACCTAAGCCCCTCATCCAGACCTTTCCTCCAACCTCTACCCCAGGTGACACAGATAGACACTCCAAACCAGGCTGCATCTGACCGACATTAGCTCTCTCCCTCTGGGAGCTCTGATCTGTTCTCTGCTCAGCCCAACAATAAGAAACTTTTTTCTCCTCTCCCTCAGGGGAAACTTCACGTTCATCCAATTCATTCTCTTGCAACCCAACTCTCCAGAAAGAAAAGGGGGGAAAATCCCACCCCTAAGAGACGGGTCTTCAGGTCTGAGAAGGTTACTTAGCAACGGGCACAAAGACCAGTGAGCAAAGGGGGACCTGGGGAGAAAACTCTTGGGTGGGGAGACAGAGCCAGTTTGAAAACTCCATTTCATCCAAAGAAAAGCAACACGGAAAACAAACAGAATCAACCCTGAGAAAAGCCAAGCGGGGCTTCTCTCCAGTGCAGGTCATCATCTCCTTACTGCCTGCAACTCAACTCTTTCAACCCCCTAGTGACCAAGTCTTCCCCCTGGTTTCGCCCATGGCCCGGGTGCCCTCCCCTTGCCCTGGCCTGACCCACACAGGCTTGGACTCGGCCCCCACCCCCACCCCTCCCCGGCACCCACCGTTCTCAGACGCGCTGGGACCTTCGCAGTCCGAGATTAACTGTTGGGGTTTCCGCTGCTTTCGCCGAGACATTCCCGGGTAGAGAGAGGTGGGACAGGGAGGGACAACGCTCACTTAGTCTGAATCGGGGTGACCTGGTCTGGTCTCCCCCCTGGGTCTGAAGCCAACTGATGCCTCTCCCCCAATGCCAATCACTGTGAAGCAGAGATGGTCTCGCTTCCCAGGGACGGACAGACAGACACGCGCGCGCTCTGATTCTCAGTCTCTGACTCTCTCTCAATCTCTGCAAGTCTTTAAAGGGGAGACGCCCCCTTTTTTTTCTTCAGCTTCTTCCCTACGCTTCTGCAGCTCCCATTGTAAAAGCAAAAATCCTAATCTTTCCGCACACTCTTTTCTTTTGTACTGCAGAGGAAAGGATTTAACCCTCTCCTCCCTGCCCGGGTTCCTGGCCTCTCGCTCTGCTGTCTGTTCAGAAAATGTCCCTCGGTTGTTTCTCTAACTCTTCCTCTAAGCTCTTCACAGTGCTTTCTGGTTATTTCATGATTCTGTGCCACCTTGTTGGAAGATGTGACTGCTTCTGGGGTATAAGCTGAAATGAGAACTTTATGGTATATCCTGATTATAAGGCCAAGAACTTAGTTACTTGCCAGTCAAAAATGAGAAAGGCTGACCAAAAAAAAATGATCATTATGTATATGTAGATCTCTTTAAAATTTATAAGATATTTTCGTGTATGGGGCATATTTTGAGAAATACATCTTTGAGGTTAGCACAGCCAGTTTTACTACTCCTATTTATAGATGATCCTCTTTACAGCTGAACCAAAAGGCTCAGGGAGGTTAAGTAACTTGTCCAACATTGCACAGCTGTGATGTAACAGAAACAACCCTGGCAGCCAGGTGGATCTGACAGTAGTCTAGCATTTTTTTTTTTTTTTTCCTCTCTCAATATGCCACCAAACTCCTAGCATGTAAAATGAAAATGATTGATCTTAAGGACTCTCATTTAAAATACCTACAGGGTCAGGGGCTCTTCTGTGTCTCCTACTTCTTTCCAGCTCCCAGAGTTGAAGGGATGCCACCTTTGAGAATATCACACAGAAGAGTTCTGTGGTACTCCAGAGGAGACGTTGGCTTCCCCGGTGGCTCAAGTGGTAAAGAACCCGCCTGCCAATGCAGGAGACACAGGTAGGATCTCTGTGTCAGGAAGATCCCCTGGAAGAGGAAATGGCAACATGCTCCAATATTCTTACCAGGATAATTCCGTGGACAGAGGAGCCTGGTGGGCTACAGTCCATGGGGTCGCAAAGAGTCTGGCACGACTGAAATGACTGAGCATTCAGGCACTACCAGAACAGAAGTTACAAGGAGGCACCTTCAGCTCAGTATAAAGGAACTTTATAAAGTGTGATGGATTCTCCTGTAAATTTGTGAGCTCTTTGTGACATGTTCTCATAGAGACTGAAAACAGTTGTCAAGGATTCTGTGGAAAGAATTTCTTTGTGGATATTAAATTTGATCTTTAAGAACATATCATTTGGTGTACTTGCCCAGTGGTCCAGTGGTTTAAGACTCTGCACATTCAATGCAGGGGATGTGGGTTTGATCCCTGGTCAAGAAACTAAGATGTGATATGGCCAAACAACGATAACAAAAAACCATCGTTGCCAATGAGCCAACCGAGTCTCTCCTGTTCAGATTGCACATTTAAGGGTGATTGCTTTATTGTTCTTTAACTTCTGACGTTGCTGCTCCTCCCTGAATTTTCGGTGCTAATGTTACCACTTTGCATAGACTATCCAGATATGCCCTATCTTCTAGCTATAATGCCTAGGTCCTCTCTTTTAAACTTATTTATCTTTTACTCTACTGGCTAAGATAAGAAAGCATCAGAAACACCATCTGTTAGGAAAGTGGGAATTATTTTGCCCTTTGGAGTTGAGTGATGTAAATCTGATGGCTGTGTCTTCAGAGAAAAGCAAAGTTCACAAAGTGTTGGGTGCACACTTGGAGTTTCCTTCATTTCTTCCCTTACACAAGTGCAACTTAGTTTGGCAGTAATAAGAAAGGGAGAGAGAAAGACAGATGGTAGGGGGGTTGCTGGTGATAAAAGAGGCAGTTACCCCCATCTAAAGAGATTTGGGGAGTACTCTGATCTTTGCTTTGGAGTTCATGGAGTCTCCATTATTTTCCCAGATTTTTGGGGTCAGGACCTTGAGTGGCTCCCTCATGGGCAATCCTCAGAACTCTTGCTAACATTGTCTTATTCATCCTGTTAACCTCCTTGTGGTAGACAGGTGCACTCATCACTAGGTTATTGTGGAGGAAATGGGAACACAGAGGCCAGGAAAGTCCTAATTTCTCAGTGGAATAGACTGGGTTTTGTCACGCTATAATTCCACTGTTTCCATCAGGTACTTCCTCTTTGAGGAAAAGAAATGAGAGAAGGAACATAGCATTCTGCTTTCCTTAGGAGTCTGGAGATCTCCAAGGGCACATCTGGGGGCCCAGAATTCATCTCTTTCCTGAGTCTTGTCTGCCTGGTCTTTCCCTACTTTGGTCCACCCTCTTTCTTGCTGTCCTTATTGTGAAAGGAAGGGCTCTTTCCCCTCCTCTCCTTTCTTCCGCCCTCCCCCATTTACCATTTTTTCCTTTTACCTCTCCACTGTGGCCTCTTGACCTCCCCACAGAGTTACAAAAGTAAAATCCTTGAAGAGATGCTGCTGTGGGAATGTTAATGAGCCTTCCCCACAAAGGGGCAAAGACTTTACTTCACTGAGTTGGAAAAAAGCCCCTTTGAAAAGGGGTTTCTGTGTGTGGTGAAGTGGAGAGGGGAGGAGGAGGAGAGAGAGGGAGGGAGAGGGAGGGAGAGGGAGAAAAGAAGGGAGGGAGAGAAAGAGCAAGAGAATGAAAAGAGAGAGAAATAAGAGAGAGATTGGGAGAAATTTAGTAGAAGAAAACAATATGAAAACAGCACGTTTCCTTCTGTAATTGGTGATTTAATTTTTGGAAAATGTTCCATTGTCATTTGACCTTGTAAACTAAGCATTTAAGTTCCCAAAAAGCTCACGAGGCACACTCGGCATTGAAGATAATGAAGGATGGGAAAAAAGGACTTACCCTAGCACCCTACCCCCAGTTCCTTCCCCTGTGTGGAAACCTGAGAGGCTTTGGGGGTGGGGGGCAGAGTGGGAGGATATTTTGGGCAGGAAGTAGTTGGTGGTGAAGATGGACTCTTTATTCTGGCTTTGTGGTTCCTTTTTATGATATTTGCTAATTTTACCAGTATTTTCTATTTTGGCTTCCCTATTGACTTAAAATTTTTCCTCTCTTAAGGGATAAAATACTGTTGGGAGTTTACGTCATGGAGCCAAAGCAGGACTTTGCTCAGGACTCCTACTTTTCAAGCAGGACACTGTATCCTTCCTTTGTGAGCACAGGTTGCCTCTGAATTAGTTTAAATGGATGTTAGGGTACTCTTATTATCAAAAAATATGTCCTTAAAAAGCAAAGATATGTTGTTGCTTTTGGAAAAAATTGAAGTATACTTGAATATTACTGCTTGATCAAGCCAGTCATTATGTTTGACTCTCAGAGATTTTCCTGCACGTTGTTTTGTGATATCAGCACAATAGTGCAGTCAAAGAAGCCCAGAACTGTGAGAAACAAAGAGAAGGTGATTGGAATGAGATCCTCTGAGGAAGAGAAAGAAGAGGGCCCAGTCAGGGATGCTAATTCCCAGAGCTCTGTAACTCCTCTGGATTCACTGTAATCACAGGTAATCACATGGGGAATTTATGGAGAATTCACATTCCTAGCCTCTACCCCTGATCTCCTTAATCAGTCTCTGAGTCTGAAGCCTAAGATTTAAAAATAAACTCTTAAATGATTCTTTTGCAGTTTGAGACAGTTGAGCTTGACTGTTGCTTTTGAAACCAGGTTGTAGATACCTAGGGGATTACAAGGCAATCCATGTACACATGAAGTGAGTCCAGTGTGTGGTCCCAGTAAACAAGATGCCTCCCAAATATGCGTACTACTGTTGGCCAAATGTTTGTTGATGTGGTTGAGAGTAATACACTTTGAAGTCTCTGAAGAGCGTTTCTAAACTCAGAGTGGCTTTTGCTCTAAAAATACAACCTCAGTCGAATGGGGGTCCAGGAAATTCTTTGGCATTTCATTCAAGGCCTCTTCTCTCAGGACAATACTCTGCTGTTAGCATTCCTCTTTTTCTAGTTTGTAGAAGAGGAGGCATTGTGGAAGCACTTTCTGTACCTTCCTAGGAGTTGGAATCCCATGAGGAATTTGATTTTAATTGCAAGAGAACAAAACTAGGAATCTAGAAACCGTTCTATGATATGACATGTAACCTTTCTATGATAGCCGTAACAATAGCTAATCATAGCTAAGGTGCACTCTGCAGTATCACGCCCTTTGATTGTATCACACTCCTTTAATCCTTTAAATAACTTTGCAAGGGTTGTTGTTGGGTTTCTCAGTCGTGTCTGACTCTTTGTGACCCCATGGACTTCATCATGCCGGGTTTCCCTGTCCATCATCAGCTCCTGGAGCTTGCTTGAACTCATGTCCATCGAGTCGGTGGTCCTGCCTAACCATCTCATCCTCTGTCATCCTCTTGTTCTCCTGCCGTCAATCTTTCCCAGCATTAGGGTTTTTTCTAATGAGACAGTTCTTCGCATCGGGTGGCCAGGGTGTTGGAGCTTCGGCTTCATCATCGGTCCTTCCAGTAACTATTCAGGATTGATTTCCTTTAGGATTGGCAGTTTTGGTCTCCCTGCGGTCCAGGGGACTCTCTGGAGTCTTCTTCAGCACCACAGTTCAAAAGCATCAATTCTTTGACGTTCAGCCTTCTTTATGGTCCAACTCTCACATCCATACATGACTATGGAAAAACCGTAGCTTTGATTATATGGACCTTTGTTGGCAAAGGAAGTATTGATATGTATAAAATCATTTGTTTGGTTTATGGGCACACCAGCATGAAATACAACCTTAGGAAAAATTCTGTTGCAAAAAAAAAAAAAACTTTGCAAGGGAGCATTATATAATCCCCATTTTAGGCAAGCAGAACACCCTATTTTGCAGTAAAGAAACTGAGGCACAAGAGACAAAGTAGCTTTCTTATTCAAGGTCTGATAGCTGATAAGTGGCAGAGTGAAATTTGCCCAAGCAATGCCTGACTTGACAACCCGTGTTTTTCACCACAGTGTGATCATTTATTGCCATCCCCCTGATTTCTGTCTGTTATAGGCCTCACTTTCTGGGTGCAGACCTGTAGTATGACTTGAACTTTCAACTTGCAAGGAAAATTTGAAGACCCACAAGTAAATATCTACAAATTATGATTCTTTTAATTACATATATTACCACATGGTCCAATGGTCTTTCATTAGGGAGTAAGGCAATAAAAAGTAAGGGAAGAGTGCCCTTTGCAGAACTTTATAAAATAAGAAAGCACTGGCAAGCGATCCCTGGTCTTTTCAGCTGATTTCTGCGTGGCCTCTTTCAGGTGACAGTTGCCATGGTGTTTTAGGGGCAGAGGGAGGGAGTGAAGATCAAGGAGGTCATTCAGATTGAGTCCTGTCTGGGGTTTCTTTTCGGAGTTCATTTGGCAAAAGATGGCAGGGATTTAAACATTCATAAGAGAAAGGAGAGAAGTTATTCTTTTTGCTTTCCTTGGTTTTTCAATATTACTCTTGTTAAATAAAGGGGAAATGGAGTTTGTGAAAAGGTCAAGGTTGTGGAACAGGAGCAGGAGGTTGTGGGGGAAGGGCATGAGCCTAGTAGGCAGGGGGAGAAGCCTAGGGTCGGGATTGGTGGGTAGTATATGTGCCTGTGTTTTGAAGGAAAAAATTATAGGAACAATTTGCTAAAGTTCCAGAGAGCCTAAGGTTAGTTGTTTTAAAGAAAATCAGCAAGTCAACAAATGAGGTACAAACAGTGAGACGCAAAGGTGGGGTGGGGAGAATGATGACAAAGGCAAACAAACCAAGCCATGAGAAGGAGCAATTCAGAGTGCTGGGAAAGAAAGAGTCACAGATGAAAATCTTTGGAGGGATAGGAAAAAAGGGATTGAAATTATGTCAGAAAATGTGAATAACTGACAGCTATCATAGAAACATGGTCAGAGCCTTCAGAAGGCAACTTTAAGAACAAGTGGGTTCTCAAGGACTTTGGAGCTAGATGGGGCCATAGGGATCATTTCCAAATCTCTTGCTTTTCAGATAAAGAAACTAAGACCAAGAGAGGTTAAAAGACTTTTCAAAAGATTCTCCAAAACCAGATCTTATCTCAAGGAATTGCCCTTTGCACTATGTAAAGAATAAATGGCTAGAGGCAAGAATGAGAGAGAACCCAAGCAGAAGTAAAACTTGAAAAGATAGCTCTTAATTTCTCCATCTTCTCTAGAATTTATGAACTTTTTTTCTTGTGGGTACCAACGTATTTTAGAAGCCAATTTCATTCTGATAACTTCATACCTTAAGCTATTCAATTAAATAATAATCTATTTCCCACATTGGAGATTATTCCCAGGAATGGGATCCCCCAGTGACTAATTCTAGTATTAAAAAAAAGTGTTGATTATGTCAAATTGATTCCTAATTATATTTTAATTGCAAATCCTTTATATCGTCCCTTATTCATTCACACTCATTCAACAGATTTTTTTTTTTAAATATCTGTTTACACTAAGTACCTATTGCACAACAGAAAATAAAACAAGTGTTTTCCAGTTTATTATTATGCAGCTATTTTGTAATGGTTTGGACTTTAATCTTTTGGTGACAGGTCTTTATTTGTTTTGGACATGATTTCCAGTTCCAAACTATGCCACTGCTTTATCCCTCATCCATAATTCCATAAGTCCATAAGTCACCCAAGATTCATAGGGACTTCTGATGTGGTTCCTCATTTATCCTGGAACTGCTTTTATGGCCTTGAAATGAGCCAGGACACATGGTTCTCGTGGAGTTGATTAGAGCCAGTTTATACAGAAGATAGTTCAAAGTGAGGAGAGCTGATGGGGCAAATCAAAGCCAGAATACTTGAGGAGAACCAGGAAGAGCTGAAGATCCTGAAGGCAACCAGTGAGTCCAAAGGGGCTGGAATAGGAAATGAGTTAACAGAGAGCAAAGTGAAGAACTGGAAGAGTTGCTGTAAATATTGACTTTACTGAACTTGTAGGTTTGAGGTGAATAGCAGCCGGCTTAAACGTGGAAGTTAAGGATACACAGTGTACCTAGAAGAGAACATAGGTGAAACATTCTGGTACGTAAATCTTAGCAATGTGTTCTTAAGTCAGTCTTCCAAGGCAATAGAAATAAAAGCAAAAATAAACAAATGGGACCAATCCGATTTATAGGCTATTGCACAGCAAAGGAAACCATAAGCAAAAATAAACACACAACCTATGGAATGGGAGAAAATGTTTGCAAATGATAAGACTGACAAGCGCATAATTTCCAAAATACACAAACAGCTCATATAGTGAAGTGAAGTCCCTCAGTCGTGTCTGACTCTTTGCTACCCCGTGGAGTATAGCCCACCAGGCTCCTTTGTCCATGGGACTTTCCAGGCAAGAATACTGGAGTGGGTTGCCATTTCCTTCTCCGGGAGATCTTCCCAACCCAGGGATTGAACCCAGCTCCCCCGCATTGCAGGCAGATGCTTTAACCTCTGAGCTACCAGAGAAGCCCACAGCTCATATAACTCAGTAATAAAAACCAAACAACCCAGCTGATAAATGGGATAAGACCTAGACATTTCTCCAAAGAAGTCATACAGATGGCCTGCAGGCACATGAAAAGATACCCAACATTGCTAATTATTAGATGAAAGCAAGTCAAAACTACAATGAGGAATCACCTACTCTGGTCAAAATGACCATCACTAAAAAGTTTACAAATAATAATGCTGGAAAAGGTATGGAGAAAAGGGAACACTCCTATCCTGTTGGTGGTAATGTGAATCGGTACAGCTATTATGGAAAATGGGCTTCCCTCGTGGCTCAGTCAGTAAAGAATCCATCTGCAGTGCAGGAAACCTGGGTTTGATCCCTGGGTCAGGAAGATCTCCTGGAGAAGGAAATGGCAACCCACTCTAGCATTCTTGCCTGGAAAATCCTGTGGATAGAGGAGCCTAGTGGGCTACAGTCCATGGAGTCACAAGAGTCGGACATGACTTATCAAGTAAACCACCACTTGGGAAAATAGTATGAAGTTTACTTTAAAAACTAGAAATAGAGTTACCATGTGATCCAGCAATCCCACTCCCAGGTATATAACCAGAAAAGATGAAAACTCTAACTTGAAAAGACACATGCACCCCAATGTTTATAGAAACACTATTTACAATAGCCAAGACATGGAAGTAACCTAAGTTTCCATCAACACATGAATGGATAAAGAAGATGTGGTATATATACACAATGGAATATTATTCAGCCAAAAAAAGAATGAAATAATGCCATTTGTAGCAAAATGGGTGGGCCTAGAGATTATCATATTAAGATTATCATATCAGAAAGAGAATGACAAATATATGATACTGTTTATATGTGGAATCTAAAATATGATGCAAATGAACTTACAAAACTGCAGTAGACTTACAGACAAGGGAACACATTTAAGATTATCAAAGGGGGAAGGGGGTGGAGGAGGGATGAATTAGGAGTCTAGGATTAGCAGATACATACTACTATATATAAAATAAACAAGTATGTTGTACTGTACAGTACAGGGTACTATATTTAATATCTTTTCATAAACTATAATAGAAAAGTATACGAAGACACATATATATATCTGAATCATTTTGCTGTACAACAGAAACTAACACCACATTGTAAATCAACTAGACTTAAAAAAAATATTCATTGTGTACATTTTGGAGAATTCTGTGCCTCCTTGCAGTCAAGCATTTTTATGAGACTAGATTACTTATATTATAAGATAGTACTTATATTATTTAACAGTTATATACTGTTTGATTCTCTGTTCTTTCTCCATCTTAAAGTGCATTGTACATTTCTTGACCATTGTACATTTCTTGTACAGCTGGACTTAGAAAAGGCAGAAGAACCCGAGATCAAATTGCCAACATCCATTGGATCACAAAAAAGGCAAGAGAACTCCATAAAAATATCTACTTCTGTTTCATTGACTACGCTAAAGCCTTTGACTGTGTGGATCACAACAAACTGTGGAAAATTCTTAAAGAGATGGGAATAACAAACCACCTTACCCGCCTCCTGAGAAATCTGTATGCTGGTCAAGAAGCAACAGTTAGAACCAGACATGGAACAATGGACTGGTTCCAAATTGTGAAAGGAATACGTCAAGGATATATATGGTCACCCTGCTTATTTAATTTATATGCAGAGTACATCATGCAAAATGCCTGGCTGAATGAAGCACAAGCTAGAATCAAGATTTCCGGGAGAAATATCAATACTGGTAGATATGCAGATAACACCACCCTTATGGCAGAAAGCAAAGAGGAACTGAAGAGCCTCTTGATGAGAGTGAAAGAGGAGAGTGAAAAAGTTGACTTAAGACACAACATTCAGAAAATGAAGATCATGGCATCTGGTCCCATCATTTCATGGGAAATAGATGGGGAAACAATGGAAACAGTGACAGACTTAATTTTTTTGGACTCCAAAATTACTGTAGATGGTGACTGCAGCCATGAATTTAAAAGACACTTGCTCCTTGGAAGAAAAGCCGTGACCAACCTACAGCATGTTAAAAAGCAGTACGTACTCCTTTGCCAACAAAGGTCCATCTAGTCAAAGCTATGGTATATATAGTAGTCATAGAAAAGGCAGAGGAACCAGAGATCAAATTGCCAACATCCGCTGGATCATGGAAAAAGCAAGAGAGTTCCAGAAAAGCATCTATTTCTGCTTTATTGACTATACCAAAGCCTTTGACTGTGTGGATCACAATAAACTGTGGAAAATTCTGAAAGAGATGGGAATCCCAGACCACCTGATCTGCCTCTTGAGAAACCTATATGCAGGTCAGGAAGCAACAGTTAGAACTGGACATGGAACAACAGACTGGTTCCAAATAGGAAAAGGAGTTCATCAAGGCTGTATATTGTCACCCTGTTTATTTAACTTATATGCAGAGTACATCATGAGAAACGCTGGGCTAGAGGAAGCACAAGCTGGAATCAAGATTGCCGGGAGAAATATCAATAACCTCAGATAAGCAGATGACACCACCCTTATGGCAGAAAGTGAAGAGGAACTCAAAAGCCTCTTGATGAAAGTGAAAGTGGAGAGTGAAAAAGTTGGCTTAAAGCTCAACATTCAGAAAACAAAGATCATGGCATCTGGTCCCATCACTTCATGGGAAATAGATGGGGAAGCAGTGGAAACAGTGTCAGACTTTATTTTTCTGGGCTCCAAAATCACTGCAGATGGTGACTGCAGCCATGAAATTAAAAGCTGCTTACTCCTTGGAAGGAAAGTTATGACCAACCTAGATAGCATATTCAAAAGCAGAGCCATTACTTTGCCAACAAAGGTTCGTGTAGTCAAGGCTATGGTTTTTCCTGTGGTCATGTATGGATGTGAGAGTTGGACTGTGAAGAAGGCTGAGCGCCGAAGAATTGATGCTTTTGAAGTGTGGTGTTGGAGAAGACTCTTGAGAGTCCCTTGGACTGCAAGGAGATCCAACCAGTCCGTTCTGAAGGAGATCAGCCCTGGGATTTCTTTTGGAAGGAATGATGCTAAAGCTGAAACTCCAGTACTTTGGCCACCTCATGCGAAGAGTTGACTCATTGGAAAAGACGCTGATGCTGGGAGGGATTGGGGGCAAGAGGAGAAGGGAATGACAGAGGATGAGATGGCTGGATGGCATCACTGATTCGATGGACTTGAGTCTGAGTGAACTCCGGGAGTTGGTGATGGACAGGGAGGCCTGGCATGCTGTGATTCATGGGGTCGCAAAGAGTTGGACACAACTGAGCGACTGATCTGATATGATTTAATCTGATGGATATGAGAGTTGGACTATAAAGAAAGCTGAGCACAGAAGAATTGATGCTTTTGACCTATGGTGTTGGAGAAGACTCTTGAGAGTTCTTTGGACTGCAAGGAGATCCAACCAGTCCATTCTAAAGGAAATCAGCCCTGAATATTCATTGGAAGGACTGATGCTAAAGCTGAAGCTCCAATACTTTGGCCACCTGATGCCAAGAACTGACTCATTGGAAAAGACCCTGATGGTGGGAAACATTAAAGGCAGGAGGAGAAGGGGATGACAGAGGATGAGATGGTTGGATGGCATCATCAAGTCGGTGGACATGAGTCTGAGTAAACTCTGGGAGTTGGTGATGGCAGGGAAGCCTGGTGTGCTGTAGTCCATGGGGTTGCAAAGAGTCAGACACGACTGAGTGACTGAACTGAACTGATATATACACAGAGAGAGGTATAAAGGTATATGTCTTTTAAAATGCATATACAAAGATGAGGAAAGGGGATCAGTGGGGTTTGGAGCAGGAATTGGAGATGAGGGAGGATAAACTTAACTACCCAATTCTACTCCATGAGGTTTAGATCTTTCTTTGCACCATCTGGTTCAGTGACCTCTGGTTCCATCCTTTGGTCAAAGGATAAATGTCACCAGGATATGGGTATGTTTCCAAAAGATGAAAGTCTGAGAGAAAAGAGAGTAGAAAAGGAGGATTGGGAGAAACAAGCTTGTTATTCAAGGGGAGTTGTACTTTCCATCACCTACTCCCATCCTTATACCACAAACCTCCTCATCCTTCCATGCACACCATTTCTAAGCTGTCCATCTTTATTCACGCAGCTTGAAATCCCAACTATTAACTTTTTTCTTGAAATCGAAGAAGGAATATTCCCTCCCCCCACAAGATACTGGAAAATAACCTTAGAAAATAAACTCAATAAAATCACATTCAGTTCAGTTCAGTTCAGTTCAGTCACTCAGTCGTGTCCGACTCTTTGCGACCCCATGATTTGCAGCACTCCAGGCCTCCCAGTGTATCACCAACTCCCGGACTTCACTCAAACTCACATCCATCGAGTCAGTGATGCCATCCAGCCATCTCATCCTCTGTCGTCCCCTTCTCCTCCTGCCCCCAATCCCTCCCAGCATCAGGGTCTTTTCCAATGAGTCAACTCTTTGCATGAGGTGGCCAAAGTACTGGAGTTTCAGCCCCAGAATTATTCCTTCCAAAGAACACCCAGGACTGATCTCCTTTAGAATGGACTGGTTGGATCTCCTTGCAGTCCAAGGAACTCTCAAGAGTCTTCTTCAACACCTCAGTTCAAAAGCATCAATTCTTCGGCGCTCAGCTTTCTTCACAGTCCAACTCTCACATCCATACATGACCACAGGAAAAACCATTACCTTGACTAGATGGACCTTTGTTAGCAAAGTAATGTCTCTGCTTTTGAATATGCTATCTAGGTTGGTCATAACTTTCCTTCCAAGGAGTAAGCAGCTTTTAATTTCATGGCTGCAGTCACCATCTGCAGTGATTTTGGAGCCCAAAAAAATACAGTCTGACACTGTTTCCACTGTTTCCCCATCTATTTCCCATGAAGTGATGGGTCCGGATGCCATGATCTTCTTTTTCTGAATGTTGAGCTTTAAGCCAACTTTTTCACTCTCCGCTTTCACTTTCATCAAGAGGCTTTTGAGTTCCTCTTCACTTTCTGCCATAAGGGTGGTGTCATCTGCTTATCTGAGTTATTGATATTTCTCCCAGCAATCTTGATTCCAGCTTGTGCTTCTTCCAGCCCAGCATTTCTCATGATGTACTCTGCATATAAGTTAAATAAGCAGGGTGATAATATACAGCCTTTATGAACTCCTTTTCCTATTTGGAACCAGTCTGTTGTTCCATGTCCAGTTCTAACTGTTGCTTCCTGACCTGCATATAGGTTTCTCAAGAGGCAGATCAGGTGGTCTGGTATTCCCATCTCTTTCAGAATTTTCCACAGTTTATTGTGATCCACACAGTCAAAGGCTTTGGCATAGTCAATAAAGCAGAAATAGATGCTTTTCTGGAACTCTCTTGCTTTTTCCATGATCCAGCGGATGTTGGCAATTTGATCTCTGGTTCCTCTGCCTTTTCTAAAACCAGCTTGAACATCAGGAAGTTCACTGTTCATGTATTGCTGAAGCCTGGCTTGGAGAATTTTGAGCATTACTTTACTAACATGTGAGATGAGTGCAATTGAACGGTAGTTTGAGCATTCTTTGGCATTGCCTTTCTTTGGGATTGGAATGAAAACTGACCTTTTCCAGTCCTGTGGCCACTGCTGAGTTTTCCAAATTTGCGGGCATATTGAGTGCAGCACTTTCACAGCATCATCTTTCAGGATTTGAATTAGGTCAACTGGAATTCCATCACCTCCACTAGCTTTGTTCATAATGATGCTTTCTAAGGCCCACTTGCCTTCACATTCCAGGATATCTGGCTCTAGGTGAGTGATCACACCATCGTGATTATCTGGGTTGTGAAGATCTTTTTTGTACAGTTCTTCTGTGTATTCTTGCCATCTCTTCTTAATATCTTCTGCTTCTGTTAGGTCCATACCATTTCTGTCCTTTATCGAGCCCATCTTTGCATGAAATGTCCCCTTGGTATCTCTAATTTTCTTGAAGAGATCTCTAGCCTTTCCAATTCTGTTGCTTTCCTCTATTTCTTTGCATTGATCACTGAAGAAGGCTTTTTTATCTCTTCTTGCTATTCTTTGAAGCTCTGCATTCAGATGTTTATATCTTTCCTTTTCTCCTTTGCTTTTTGCTTCTCTTCTTTTCACAGCTATTTGTAAGGCCTCCCCAGATAGCCATTTTGCTTTTCTGCATTTCTTTTCCATGGGGTTGGTCTTTATCCCTGTCTCCTGTACAATGTCACGAACCTCATTCCATAGTTCATCAGGCACTCTATCTATCAGATCTAGGCCCTTAAATCTATTTCTCACTTCCACTGTATAATCATAAGGGATTTGATTTAGGTCATACCTGAATGGTCTAGTGATTTTCCCTACTTTCTTCAATTTAAGTCTGAATTTGGCAATAAGGAGTTCACGATCTGAGCCACAGTCAGCTCCTGGTCTTGTTTTTGTTGACCTTATCCACCTTTGGCTGCAAAGAATATAATCAATCTGATTTCGGTGTTGACTATCTGGTGATGTCCATGTGTAGAGTCTTCTCTTGTGTTGTTGGAAGAGGGTGTTTGCTATGACCAGTGCATTTTCTTGGCAAAACTCTATTAGTCTTTGCCCTGCTTCATTCTGTATTCCAAGGCCAAATTAGCCTGTTACTCCAGGTGTTTCTTGACTTCCTACTTTTGCATTCCAGTCCCCTATAATGAAAAGGACATCTTTTTTGGGTGTTAGTACTAAAAGGCCTTGTAGGTCTTCATAGAACCGTTCAGCTTCTTGAGCGTTACTGGTTGGGGCATAGACTTGGATTACTGTGATATTGAATGGTTTACCTTGGAAACGAACAGAGATCATTCTGTCGTTTTTGAGATTGCATCGAAGTACTGCATTTCGGACTCTTTTGTTGACCACCCAAGCCACAGAAATCCTTTCTTTCTTTTGGGACATAAGGACCAAGTGAGTCCTCCTACCTAGTTATAGTCTCAGCAAACATTTATCAAGTTCATTTAATATTTCACTCATCAGACCTGCATTTAGGGAGCAAGTAGAGTTAAAAAAATATATACTTCTCAACATAGAAGAGGGGAGATGTTAAACAAGAAAATTAAAAACAGACAATTCCCTGGTGGTCCAGTGTGTAGGACTTGGCACTTTCACTGCTGTGGCCTGGGTTCAATCCCTGATCAGGAAACTATCATCTATAAGTGTGGTATTAAAAAAAAAAAAAATATATATATATATATATAATACAGTATACATGTACATATATATAATACAGTGTGAGGAAATTTCATAGAGGATGTGTAAAGTTCTAGGGGAAGAAGAAAGGAGATTTGACTTAGATTGTCACCAGCAATAAATTACCCATTAATTCATCCATTCATCCATTCCTTTCTCTCTCCCTCGCTCTCCCATCCCAATATTAAACAGATATTCATGGTGTTTAGTTACTATATATAAAACACTGTGCTAGATGTCACAAAATGCTAAGAGAATAAAAACATCTTTCTGAAAGAATTGTTAACTTGGTATGGGAGACAAAACAGGTGAACAGGTAACGCTTAGTTTATGAGCATTATGAGCAGCTATTCTTTATGGGCCACTTTTTTGTGACAAGGTCATGTGATGCTTTGTCCTGCAGTGATCTTGTGAGGTAGATATTATTATCCCCATTTTACCAACCAGGAAATTGAGGTTTAGAGAGATTAGTAAATTGCTAGGGTCACGCAGCTGTGAATTATGGAGCTGAAACTCTAACACATTTACTTATAACACAGTCTGTATTCCAAAGACTGTATGGATTCCAGAGTGATTTTTTGGGTTTAAATTGCCTTTACCATTTATCAGCTGCATGATTTGGGGCATTTTACTTAACTTCTCTGAGCCTCAGTTTCCTCACACAAAAATGAGGTTAAGGGAATTCCTTGGTAGTCCAGTGGTTAATCTGCCTGGAATGTACAGACCTGGGTTTGATCTCTGGGTTGCAAAGACCCCCTGGAGGAGAGCATGGCAAGACTCCAGTATTCCTGCCTGGAGAATCCCCGTGGACAGAGGAGCCTGCAGTCCATGGGGTCACAAAGAGTCGGACATGACTGAGCGACTAAGTGACTAATCACCAGTGGTTAGGACTCAGCGCTTTCACTGCCCAGAGGCCAGGTTCAGTCCCTGGTGGGGAAACTAAGATTCTGCAAGCCATATAACAGCACCAAAATAAAATAAAAATGAGGTTAATATCATCTGTTTCAAAGGATTGTGGTAGAAGTTTAACAAAACAAGGAATTTGGCCCAGTGCCTGGCCAATCTTTCAAGATCACTACATTTGATGACAATTATGATTATGCTGGCCTGTATAGACAGTAAGTGGTGAGTGTGCTAGGAAATGCAGATCAAATGTGTGCTCATTCAGAGGAAGGAAAGGTCACTTCCAATTGAAGGGTAGGAGGGTGAATAGATTAAAGAATGGTGAAGAATTCACCTAAAATGGAATTTTTTTAAAAAAGTTACGACTTGAGCACTTAGACTCTAAAATTTAGACTCGAAGGCTCTGTGCGGAAAGCAGCAAGGAGCTTGTCACCTGTGGGAGGTGACAAGCCATAAAAATGTGTAAATAAATTAGATAATTATAGAGAGTGGTAATTAAACAGGGTAGTGAGAGAGAAAGCGAGATGGAAAGGTGGGGCTGGAAGGTAAGCCATTAGGAAAGAAAACTTGATTAGCAGAGAAAACCAAGTAGAGAGCTGTTCATATGTAGATCAACTGCTATCTGTGAATGGATTCTGAATAATAGCCCAAACTGACGGAAATGCAAATACTCCTAGAAACAGGGGCTATTAGTAAGACACTTTCCTTTTTTCTGATTAAGCAGAAAATAGCACCCCCCACCCTACAACTGATCTTTGAATGAACACATTCACATCCTCATGATTTTGACAAAAAGACATTTTTTCTTCGTCTTTAGTTTGCCCTGAAGCTAGAGGTAAGTAAAATCAATTAAAAGTAAAGCTATCACATTAAAACAAATTTTTAAAAAATTTTTTTGGCTGTCCTGTGGCTTGGATTTTAGTTCCCCGACCAGAGATGGAACCCAGGCCCTTGATAATTAGAGCATGGAGTCCTAACCACTGGGACCACCAGGGAATTCCCAAAGAGGCCCTATTCTTATTGTTCACTTATTTATTTATCCATTCAGCAAATATTTTACTGAGCGCTTTCCATGTGCCAGGCACTACACATACCTGGGGCATACAGTGGATGGTGTTTCCTTGTAGTGCTCTTCTCTTGCTACAGAGTGCTTTTGGAATAAGACACATAAGCACCTCAGGCAGGTTCTGACACAGGTCTGCTGATATTTTTGGATAGGGGTAGGAGAGGACTTGGTATTATAAGGGGCCGAAATAGTCTATGGTAATAAGACAATTGAAGAGTTTTGGAAAAGATTTTAATGTCCCCAAATTTTATTTGAACTGAAACATAATTTGCCTTTTACATTCCTCTGTGCACCCCATTCCAAGGTTCACCCCATCACTCCTTCTTCTATACCTGTCCTCATCTTTTGCTGTCCAAAGTTAGCAAATAAATCTCCTCCTTTCCACCCATTCCAGCGCCTGCTATTCTTCACAGCCAGTCTCTGGGCTCAGCCCCAAGCCTTGAGGGGCAGTAAATGGATTCAGAGTTGCTGCTTAAACACAGATCCCCATGGAAACCGAACGACTAAGAAAACAAAAAGAGAGGAAGAGGCAGCCACTGCCTGACCTTTTACGCTCTCTCTCCAAATTCTTTTCGCTCTTGGGCGTGAAGGCAAGTGCTTATTTGTATAACTAATGGAACCAAAGAACCTGACCCCTGTCCCCACCCCCAAATGTCTTGTCTTTGATAGTAAGTGAAGAGCAGTGGGACACCTCCACCTGGTGGTAGCAGTATGAAATTACCGCCAAGAAGAGCGAGAAATGAGTGAGAGCCTGCCAAGCAGGCTTAGTTGCAAAAGAGGATGAAAAGATGTAACATGCAGAGGCTACTCCTAGAAGTGTTTAGCATTTTGTATTTGCTCAGAGGTTAAAGCGTCTGCCTGCAATGCGGGAGACTTTGGTTTGATCCCTGGGTTGGGAAGATCCCCTGGAGAAGGAAATGGCAACCCACTCCAGTATTCTTGCCTGGAAAATCGCATGGACAGAGGAGCCTGGTGGGCTGCAGTCCACGGGGTCGCAAAGAGTCGGACACGACTGAGCGACTTCACTCACTTCACTCACATATATTTAAAAAATACTGATATCATCTTTATGTTGATGAGTCAGTTTTTTTTTTTTTTTTTTTTTTTGTATTTGATCCAAATATGGGTACATGAGGTCTAGTCTCACATCTCACAACTCCACAGTAGATATTTCCTACCTGAATGTTTTGTCACCACAAATTCAGCATCTTCCCAAAGCTGGATGGTGCTTTCTCTTCCTTTCCTTTCCCTTCTAGGGGGCAGCCTTTGCTAGTTTACAAAAGGAAGCCGAAAGGTGCTTCTTCCACTGTCTTTGATATATCCTCTCTGGCTGCTCCTTGGGGTGTGATTCTTTCTGCTGCCACTAGAGATAGTCTGTGCCCCCTGTCCCCTAGCACCCACCCAAGGTTGTCTCTCTCTCTCTTTCTCTCCAGGAGCTAGGAGGGAATAGGGATGGGCAGATCCATCTCCTTCCTCTTGTTTCTTGATTCCCTAAGACTTCCCAGGACAAATACAGCAGAGGACCTGTGATGTTCTTAACTGGAAAGTTAGGGCAATTTCAGAAGGGCATTACAACGTAAGAGAGATAAAAACTGAAGTTCTAGCTAGCCTGGATTTTCCTTTTCACTATGCAAGGGAAGGTATCTCAAGACTAGAATCCTTACAGGGGTGTCCCCAAGGGTTCTCCCTTCACTCCTGACCTGCCAGTGAAGTCTTCAGTTTCTGGATTCTTCAAGTCCAATCCTGAGTTCTTTAAATCCAATCTTCCTACCAGTGAGAGCTGTGAGCTTGCTGATTCCTATACAGCTTGACTTGTTAAGTCAGCCCATCTCTCTGGGTCTTTCATTATTACCATTATTAATTAGTTAAGTCAACACAGTCTGAATCTATACTAAAGATACTCTACTTTCTTTTTAGCAAAGCTCTGGTCTTTGCCTTGCATTGAGGATTATATGAGTCTTTCTTACTCTTTTGGGAGGGCCTGGTGATATTGTAGAAACACTTTATTCTTTTTTTTCTGGCCCTTTTTTTTTTTTTTTTGGTTTGGCTTGCATTCCCTGATGCTGGGAAAGATTGAGGGCAAGAGGAGAAGGAGGAAACAGAGGATGAGATGGTTGGATGGCATCACCGACTCAATGGACGTAAGTTTGAGCAAACTCCAGGAGATGGTGAAGGACAGGGAAGCCTGGCTTGCTGCAGTCCATGGGGTTGCAAAGAGTCAGACATGACTTAGCGACTGAACAACAAACAACAAAACCAGGGATCAAACTTGGGCCCCCTGCAGTGGAAGTAAGGAGTTCTAACCACTGGACTACCAGGGAATTCCTGGGTTTCAGTTTTATTTAGGGACTTACTGAGGACTGTAGCCTAGGAGACAGCCTCTCAGGCAGCTCTGAGGAACTGCTGCAAAGAGGTAAGGAGGGTCAGTGTGTCTGTGATTTTGGAGAATGGGGTGGGTACGTGCAATCAGGCGCACATCTTGGTAGAGGGCACAGATATCTTAGTTCATGATTTCAGTGCTTTCCAAGTATGGAAAGATATAAGCACTTGGGTTCATAAAATTTTCTCTTGAAAATATCTAATAATCTGAAGGATATTCTGCCAGTTTTCCCAGAGGATAGAGCGCCTCCTTCCTGAGCTCCATCCTGAACTCCTTTTGGGCTGTGTTGAAGGTCAGCTACTGCAGTGGCTGACTCAGTCCTTGTAGAACTGGGTGGCAAGCAACCGTTTTTATTGGCACTTAAAAAAAAACACACGGTCTTTCTTGAGTTTGTTACAATATTGCTTCTTTTCTATGTTTTGGTATTTTGGCTGTGAGCACTTGGGATCCCAGCTCCCTGACCAGGGTTTGAACCTGCACACCTTGCATTGGAAGGCAAAATCTTAACCACTGGACTGCCAAGAAAGGTCCTTTTCGGCCCTTTTAGTATCTGATTCTCAGTCATAATAGGTGCTAGGCTTGACAAAAGTCTTTTGACAACGAGTCCCTAGGATCAGAAGGGGTGAGAGATTGGAGTAGGAGAGTGACCCGATATTCCCTGCCACTATAACAGCATATCTTTTTGGTTTTGTTTTGTTTAGTTGCTAAGTCGTGTTGGACCTCTTTGAGACCCCATGAACTGTAGCCCACTAGGCTCCTCTGTCCATGGGATTCTCCACTGGAGTGGGTTACCATTTCCTTCTCCAGGGGACCTTCCTGACCAAGGGATGAAACCTGTGTCTCCTTCACTGCAGGTGGATTATTTACCACTGAGTCACCTGGGAAGTCACATCAGCATATCTAAACCACAAATAAACCATATCTAAACCACTGCTTCTCCCTTAAAGCAGTTTTGCCTCCCAACTTAACCTTTGTTGAAGGCACTTGGTTCAATTAATTAATCAGAATTTTCTTCCACTTTCCTTCTTCCTTAAAAACGCAAACAAAATTAGAAACCTGGAAAAAACCAAAACAACAACAACAACAACAGATCTATCCTTTTATTAATACTTCTCATAGTCATGTCTCATAAAATACTGATGAAATAGTCTCTGTGTCCACAGGCGCTTCCTAGTTTAGATCATCAATACTTCCCTGTCAAGAATCACCTCTAATCTTCGCACCCCTATTTTCTTACTTCCCAGCTACCCCATCTCCACCACCTTCCTGTTTTACTCCACCCTACAAATTGTTTGTTAAATATCACACACATAAGGTCCCTTGTCTGTCCCAAATCTTTCATTGTCTCTGAGATTTGCTACTACATGCAGTATAGTTCCCCTAGTGCCTGAGGACTCATCCTTACTGTCCTGCCTCTTCCTCCCGCTTTTGTGGTTTGGTCAGGCTAACTTCTGGCCCCAGAGTCACTTCTACCACTGTACTTCCTCTTGTCTCAGAGGCCTCCTGCCCTCCCTGACTCCTCCAGCTTCTATGGGTCTTTATCTCTTCTGGAAGGCTGCAATACTTTTAGTATCCCACAGTCTAACATGGAACAATGTTTGCTGCTTTTTATAATGTATATTAGCTTTGTCACTCCAACCTAATAGTCAGTCGACATCAGAGAGGAAGTCGGGGCTTTGATGCACCTTCTATAACGCCACAGCTCTGGGCATAGCCTGAGAATACTGTAGGTTCTCATTAAAGTTCCTGCTTGTATGTGAGTCACCTGTGACCTTTCCTTTCTCCATAATAGCACAGCACATTGTTTATACCTTGATTATATCACTTACCAGAGTTTTCCTTTTGTCAAAGGTGGAGCCGGTACTTGTTTCTTTGGCTGCTCTGGGAGTTCCTTAGGGATAGAGACCATATTGTTTTATTCTGCCTGGTTCACAACATTTCGTAGAGTGCTAGAGTAAGAAGAAGCTCAACAATGTTTTTTTCCAGCATAAATACTTCTATATAACTGAGGGAAAAGAAGTCACATATTTGGAAGACAGATCCATTGACAGGATAATAGTAAATTAAAAAAAAAAGATTTCTATAACCAATTAAGTATTCCATTTATATTAAAACACTTATAATTGTAGTTTAAAATTTTATTTTTAAATTTTATGTACAAGGAACTAATGTTTCTTCCAGTGGGTTGATGTTTTGGATAATCTATTTAAGGAAAATCATGTAGTCTAACTTGATGAATCCTCTTTCCTTCTTCTATTGTTATAAACCCTGGCTGCATATACTGAGGCCATATTTTTGGGTCAGGCTATCCCAGTCTGAGCACACTTGGCAAAAGTGAGAACCATGGGTGAATTTCTAAAGGTGGTTTCCATAGAGTTGCTGGTGATCCATCTCACTTTCAGGGGTGCAGTGAGGGAAAAGGTCAATTGCTTTTTTTGAAATTTTTATTTTATACTGGACTTTAGTTGATTCATATATATGGTTGTGTTAATTTCAGGTATAAAGCAAAGTGATTCAGTTATACATAGTGGTGGTTTAGTCACTAAGTCGTGTCTGACTCTCTCCAACCCTATGGACTGTAGCCCGCCAGGCTCCTCTGTCCATGGGATTTCCCAGGCAAGAATACTGGAGTGGACTGCCATGCCTCCTCCAGGGGATCTTCCCAACCCAAGGATCAAACATGTGTCTCTTCTGTCTCCCGCGTTGGCACGTGGGTTTTTTTTTTTACCACTAGTGCCACCTGGGAGCCTTAGCAGCAGCATTCTTTTTAAAATTATTTTCTCATTTAGGTTATTACAGAATATTGAGCAGAGCTCCCTGTGCTGTATAGTAGGTCCTTGTTGTTATCTGTTTTAAATGTAGTAGTGTGTATATGTCAAAACCAAACTCCCAATTTATCCCTCCCTGGCACCTTTCCCCTTTGATAACCATAAGTTTGATTTCTAAGTCTGTGAGTTTGTTTCTTTTTCTGTAAGTAAGTTGATTTGTATCATTTTAAAAAAGATTCCACATATAAGCAATATCATATGATACTTGTCTCTATCTGACATTTCATTTAGTATAATTTCCAGGTCCATCCATGTTGCTGGAAATGGTATTATTTCATTCTTTTTTATGGCTGAGTAGTATTCCATTGTGTGTATATACCATATCTTCTTTATCTATTCATCTGTTGATGGATATTTAGGTTGCTTCCATGTCTTGGTTATTGTAAACAGTGCTGCTATAAACACTTGAGGTGCATGGATCTTTTAGAATTAGAGTTTTTTCAGCTTTATGCCCAAGAATAGGATTGTTAGATCATATGACAACTCTATTTTTTAGTTTTTTAGGGAAACTCCATACTGTTTTCTGTAGTAAGTGTACCAATTTACATTTCTACCAACATTATAGGAAGGTTCCCTTTTCTCCACACCCTCTCCAGCATTTATTATTTATAGACTTTTTAATGATGGCCATTCTGACTGGTGTGAGGTGACACCTCATTGTAGCTTTGATTTGCATTCCCCTAATAATTAGCAATGTTGAGCATCTTTTCATGTGCCTATTGGCCATCTGTATGTCTTTTTTCCCCCTTGCTGCACAGCTTGCTGGATCTTAGTTCCTTGATGAAGGATTGAACCTGTGCCCTTGGCAGTGAAAGTATGGAGTCCTAACCACTGAACCACCAGAGAATTTACTGTATGTCTTCTTAATAAGATCTGTTTTTAAAAGAGAAAGAACTTGGCACCTTTAATCTAAAAGGGATTAATTTCTACTATGACTGTTGTATGTATTCTTTTTTTAATGAATATTTTGTTTTTTTTAAAATAATTTTGTTTATTTATTCATTTTTGGCTGTGCTAGGTCTTCATTGCTGAATGAACTTTTCTCTAGTTGCAGTTAGCTGGGGCTACTCTCTAATTGCGGTGTGCAGGCTTCTCATTAGGGTGACTTCTCTTGTTACGGAGCATAGGCTCAATAGTTGTGGTGCGTGGGCTTCACTGCTCCACAGCATGTAGGATCTTCCCGGACCAGGGACTGAACACGTGTCTCCTCTTACTGGCAGGCAGATCCTTTACTACTGAGCCACCACCAAAGCCCATATGTGTTCTTATTAGATAAGCATTGTTGTTGTTTTGTTGATAAGTTGTGTCCTATCCTTTTGTAACTGGATGGACTGTGGCCTGTCAGGCTCTTCTGACCATGGGATTTCTGAGGCAAGAGCACGGAGTAGTCATTGTTGAAAGTAAGTGTACTCTTTAGGGTTAGATATTAGTGTTTCAATAAGCATGTGATTATATTAAGGTGGTGGTAGCAGGGAGATAATCTTGATTCCATTGGGAATCTTAGGTTTTTGTAAATTTATTGGGAAAATAGTTTTTCCTGTACTGCTGACATTTCTTTTTGGTAAACAGTATCCTTCTAAAAGAAAAGCATGAAGGAGAAACTGAGGTGTGTACATTTCCTCAAATGACCAGCATTGTATTCGTGAATATTGTGTGTCTTCCAATGAATAATGTGGAAGCTGTTCATTTTCAACCTGAAGTAAAATACTTTCAAGAATTAAAAAAAAAATACTGGAGTGGGCTGCCATTTCCTTCTCCAGGGGAATCTTCCTTATGAGAGGGAAATAAGATGCATTAAATCAAAATGAATTAAATATGAATGTCCTTCCTGGTAGAGATTGTTTGTGAGCTAACTGATAACAAAGAACTTGCATGGACTTCCCTGGAGGTACAGTGGATAAAGAATCTGCCTGCCAATGCAGGGGACATGGGTTCAGTCCCTGGTCCAGGAAGATTCAACATGCTGCAGAGCAACTAAGTCCATGAGCCACAACTACTGAAGCCCATGCACCTACAGCCTATGCTCTGCAACAAGAGAGGCCATGCATTGAGAAGCCTGTGCCCTGCAACTAGAGAGTAGCCCCCACTCGCCATGAGTAGAGAAAAACCAGGCATAGCTACAAAGACCCAGTGCAGCTAAAACTAAATAAGTAAAATAAAACCTCTCCTCCACTAAGAAGAAAAAAAAAGAACTTGCATGAAAGTTTAACTGTATTCCAAATTTATGAATAGGTAAGAAGATGGCAGTTCCACAAAACTGCAGGTTGTAAGCACAACTTTAACACTGAAAATGCTTGAAGAAAACATTGTTTAGTGAAACTCATCCCAAAGTTGTTCAAGTCAATAAGGTTATTAAATTTATTGTTGTTTCTTTTTCTTCAAAACTTAAACCTAGTGAAGGAGACAAATACATCTTCAAAATTCACTGCTTTGAACTTAATCCAGGTTATTATTACCCCTTATGCAGGTCAAGAAGCAACAGTTAGAACTGGACATGGGACAACAGACTGGTTTCAAATCAGGAAAGGAGTACGTCAAGGCTGTATATTGTCACCCTGCTTATTTAATTTATATGCAGAGTACATCATGAGAAATGCCAGACTGGATGAAGCACAAGCTTGAATCAAGATTGCCAGGAGAAATATCAAGAACCTCAGATATGCAGATGATACCACACTTATGGCTGAAAGCAAAGAACAAAGGAGCCTCTTGATGAAAGAGGAGAGTGAAAAAAGTTGGCTTAAAACTCAACATTCAGAAAACTAAGATCATGGCATTCGGTCCTATCACTTCATGGCAAATAGATGAGGAAACAAAGGAAACAGTGACAGACTATTTTTTTTGGCTCCAAAATCACTGCAGATGGTGACTGCAGCCATGAAATTAAAAGATGCTTGCTCCTTGGAAGAAAAGCTATGACCAACCTAGATAGCATATTAAAAAGCAGAGACATTACTTTGCCAACAAAGGTCTGTCTAGTCAAAGCTATGGTTTTCCAGTGGTTATGTATGGATGTGAGAGTTGGAGTATAAAGAAAGCTGAGCGTCGAAGAATTGATACTTTTGAACAGTGGTGTTGGAGAAGACTCTTGAGAGTCCCTTGGACTGCAAGGAGATCCAACCAGTCCATCCTAAAGAAAATCAGTCCCAAATATTCACTGAAAGTACTGATGTTGAAGCTGAAACTCCAATACTTTGGCCACCTGATGCCAAGAACTGACTAATTGGAAAAGACCCTGATGCTGCCAGAGATTGAAGGCAGGAGGAGAAGGGGACGACAGAGGATGAGATGATTGGATGGCATCACCGACTCAATGGACATGAGTTTGAATAAGTTCCGGGAGTTGGTGGTGGACAGGGAGGCCTGGCGTGCTGCAGTCCATGGGGTCGCAAAGAGTTGGACATGACTGAGCGACTGAACTGACTGATCACCCCTTAACTGGTTACTGTGTTTTGCCCTCTACAATCCATTCACTATGTAGCAGCAGCAACGACAGTATTAAAACACAAGTTGGATCATGTTGGTGTAAAGCTCTGATTCAGGCTTTGGCATTATGATTAGAATGAAATCCATAGTCCTTACAAAGATCTAAATGATCTGGCCTCACGCTATTTGTCCTATCTTTTCTTATATTCCTGACCATCACTCTCATTAACCGTGCTCTTCTTGCCTAATTCTTTCACTTTCTTCAAGTCTCAGATTAAAAGCCATGTTTTCACAGAAACTTGTACATGAGTGTTCATAGCTGCATTATTCATGATAGCCAAAATTTACAAACAACCCAAGTAATCATCAAATGATGAATGGATAAAGAAAATGTGGTATAGCGATACAATGGAATATCATTCAGTCTTAAAAAAGGCATAATATTCTGATACATGCTAGAACACAGCCATCTGTGTCCTAAAGACATTCTTTAAAATGGAAAGCACTTAGAACAAGTATTGTAGGATTCCACTTATATGACATACCTAGAATAGGCATACTAATTATATGATACAATTCTACATATTTCAAATCTTCATTCTACTCTACTACCCACATACTTTTTCACTGCTAGGTAAATATCTCTTTACTTCAGTGTTGTATATCCTGTGGTCTGGGAATAATGGTTCCTGTGCATTAGCATGTGGAAGGTCAGGTGAGGCCTAAATCACACGAAAAGTTCTGGAGCACAGAGGGAGGCCTAGAAGGACTGAGTGGTCAGGCTGGAAGGATCAACAGGCAGAGAAACAAATACAGTGAGCTACCCAGGAGGGTGACAAAGGCTGCAGAGGTCAGGCAAAGATCAGGCTGCCAAGGCACTGGAGAGCTGTTTTAGTGTGGTTCCGGGGCAAATATTTGGAGAACAGAGCTCTAGCTGTGGGTGGAGAGAGGAGAGGTCTTTGGATGTCTGGATCTTAAGCCACAGTAGCTAAGAGGGCGCTAAAGAGAGCACTTGCCAGCTTCCTGTTTCTTCCATCAGACCTTAGGCCCTGCCATTCTCTTCAACAGTTTGTCAGCTCCTCCTTACTTCTTTTCTTACTGCCTTTTCCTCTCTGGAAAACTGTAAATATTATTATTATTTTTTTGTTTCAATTGTTTATTAACCAGATTACAAAAATAATCCTGGTAGATACCTTAGTTCATCCTTCTAATAAGCCTGTTGATCTGGTCTTCCCTGTTGCCAGTATCTCCACCTTCTACAAAATGGGTGGTCTTTTTCTTCATTCCACCTCGTGGAGAAGACAATTTAAAGGGCCACGGGAAGTTGTTTGCTTCTTTGAAACGTTTTCCAACGGTATAGATCTCATGAATCAGATCCTCCATGCAGATGATTCCATATTTCCCAAGAGATCGAGCAATCAATGCGTTGTCTGTCAGGGCAATTCGCTTTTTGTTGATTTTGCCATAACCACGCTTGTAGATCAATTCATTTACAGACTTCAGATTTGGGTACCCCTATGCAATGTATGGCTCCATAATTCTCAGCATGTTCATTGATGCCTTGTTGAGCTTCACAAAGGTGCCGTTGAAGATCTGCCGGAGGCGAGGGAGCTGCAGCACCTTTCGAACCTTTGGGCTCACACTGTTGATACCTCTGATCCTGATGACAAACCTCAATTGGGTTCTGCGGGTACGTAGAAGTTGCCAGCTTTTCGTGCTGTCCTAGCCATTCGAATTTCAGTTCTGTACATCTGCCTGTATTTGTGGTAATGCTTAGCTTTTTCATAGATAAGCTTCCTCCTTGCCTTTCGAAGCATCTTTTGGGCAAACTTCTTTCTCTGTCGCTTGATCTTAAGCTCTGCGAAATTCTTCCACTTTGTCTTAAGGGTTTCTGGCACAGCAGGAACCTTCTTTTTCTTCTCTTCTGCAGCCTCCATGGTTCCAGCTGGGAAAGAGCTGGAAAACTGTAAATATTATTATCCCTAAAACCTTTGATTGCTAGATTCTCTAGTCTGAGAGCCTACTTAGGGGGTTTATGGTTTGGGGGAGAGAGGTGATGGAGGCTGGTTTGTTGCCTGTGCTGGGCCCAAATTGGCTGAGGAGCTTCTGCTATTGTTGTAGTTTCTTGCCTTTAGAGCTGCCTAGTTCTCCACACAGGGAACAGGGACCCATTCGCTGTATAACTTGTGGCAAAGATAGGACCAGAGAGTGGAGACGAAGGCAAGAGGCCAGGCTCCTTGCCCTTTGCTTCTCTTCATACTTCAGGCTGTGTGAGGTCATCTAATCCCAGAGAAACTCTGCTCCCAGTGTTTGGACTCATTAAATGGAGCGTAGAATGAGGTATGATTTGGGTATCAGGCCAGAAAGTTTCAGCATCTTGCAGCGTCAGAAAGTGATGGGTCAGTACCCGGGTTACTCAACCTCACCCCCTGCAGCCTCCAGCCCCTACAGCTGTGTGCTCTAATAACAGAAGCCAAGAGGAGAGAGGCTCAGAAACCTTTCCAGCCAAGGAACCTCCAGTACCTAACTCTCTAGGAGCATCAACCGGGACCAAGTAAAGGAGCGCACACAGGCTTGAGACTGGGTATGTGAGGCGTCTCACTGAAGAGGTTGAGGTAGTTGTGGTGACCCTTCTTTGGTCCTAGAGAGAGGAGTGGGAAAATAGGAATGTGTAAGGGGCCAAGTGAGGTTCTTATAAGTAGATAGAATGAGCATGAGAGCAAGGTTGTTGAAGCAACCAAAGTTCAATGTTGTTGTTCAAGGTTGTTCAGCAAGCAAAGTTGTTGAAGCTTTTCTCTTATGTAGGTATGAAGTAGGTTTTCAGTGGAAGTACTTTGTATTTGTAGGTAATGCAGTGGTCTACTGGATTGATCTAAATTAGAACAGAACAGAGAATTTTCCTTGGCCCTAGAAGTTCTAAGATTCGTGTTCAGCTTCATGATGTTGTATGACTTTGGGCAATTCACTCAACTGTTCTGAAAGTCATTTAATAAAAATGGGTCACTATAATACCTATCTTACCTTGCAGAGAGGGTGATGACTAATATATATGAGAGTTCTTTGTAAACTCTAAATTCTAAAGCCTTGTTATTTAAAGGATGACCCACGGATAAAAATCATCTGGCAGCTAGTTAGAAATGAAAATCTCAGGTTCCATCCCAAATCTACTGAGTCAGAACCTATATAACAAGGTCCCCAGATAATTGCACATAAAAAATTTACACTTGATCTTAGCCAAAAGGCCGAGAATCGACCCACATAAAAATTTGAAGAGCATCATTGTAAAGAACTTTGTAAGTTAGTGGTACGGCTTGTGTTAAGATCAAGGATCACCTGAGCTTCAGTTTTGCTCTCTTATATAAGACCATTAAGGGGTGTAAGGTGCCCACCTCTCTGAGTGATGGATCCCTCTAGCCCAATTTCTTTAATGAGTGTAGTCTTAAGGAAGATGACTGAGACTATACTGGGCTGTGGCTGTGGGATGAGAGGAAATGAAGGAAGGAGGACTTGGAAAGAAGAAAGGGAAGATGGATGTTGGAAGGAAGAAAGACTACAGAGGTTTTCTGGAAGGAGTTCAAGAAAGCAGTGTTATTGGAGACAAGTAGAGAGCACTTGTAATCCTGGGAGGTGGGGGGTGGACTTCAAGCACGTAAAGATCTGGTGTTCTGAGCTAAGAGAAAGAATTCTCCTTTTTGCTTCCTTTCTCCATTTTTCTAACAGAAAGCATGCTTCTGACATGGACTCTCCTCTTGTTCCTCCTAATGGACCAGCCTTCCTTCTCTGAGGCCCAAGACCTCCTCCATCACCAAACTGACAGGCCGAGAACAAAGATCTCTGCCAACCACAAATACTACTGTGACTTGATGATGAAGGCTCGAGGGCTGGCCACCGATCAGAGCTGTAAGAAGAACAAGACTTTTGTCCACAGTGTGCCACCCGGCACTCGTGGCCTTTGTGAGGGTCCAGCTGTGACGTGTAGGAAGATGTCTGAGGTTTACAACTGCCACCTCATCATTTTCAAAGTCACTCAGTGTAATCTCTACCCAGAGGCTGTGCCCCCGCACTGTTACTATAAAGGTGTCACCTTCCAGATGGATGTGAGAATAGTCTGTGCAGGCAAACGTCCAATTCATTTGGATGAATAGCCTCTGTAGTCTCTCATCAAGGCTGTCTGCTGCTCTGCTTCACCCCATCTCATCCCCTCTGTGATGTCCTGCTCAACCCCAGCTGGTGTGGATTCCTGCAGAGTCTGGGCCCCCACTGTTCCCTGAGTCCTAGCCCCAACGCCTGCTATTTCACTGTCAGTCCTGTGGATTTGTGTTAGAGTGATGGTGGAGGCAGAGGGCAGGTGGACTTGTCATCAGCACCCTTTGGGACTTTTGGTTCTTGTCCTGTTTAATTGCTTTGTCCTGGCTGCAGAGGGAGAGAAAGCTGATGCTAAATTCTTTCCTGGGGCTTGGTTCCTCAATCCCTAGGGTGGAAGAGAAAGTCAGAGCGAGTTGTGGGCAGTTATGCCCCAGGGATCTGCTGAGCCCATTTGCCCCTAAACCTGCTGCTTTAATAAAACTCTCAAGGGCACTGACTATGAATGGCTCTGTGTGTTTGAGTTTCCAGTCCCCTCTCATCCAAGGGGGTGGGTGATAGAGAGGGGTTTGGAGGGAAACCCTCCTGTGCAGAAACAAATCCCAGTAGTGTTAAACACCAGCAGTGGGTAGGTGAAAGTGTGAAAATGGGCATGCATTTACACATATACACATTATATTATGTATAACTGGCTTATCTATTATAATATATGATTATATTCAACACAATGAATTAGGAACATGATTTGGTACAAACTTTTGGGGATGTAACATAATAGTTATCTATTAGTATTAAAACTATGTAACAATATTTTATAATCATCAAACTTGCTAAGAGACTATATCTTAATTATTTCAACCACTAAAAAGAAAGGATAATTATGTGACATGAAAGAGGTGCAGATTATCAATACAATGACAATCATATTATAATATATAAATGTATCAAATCAACATATTGTATACCTTAAATTTACAAATGTTATGTGTCAAATAACACTTTAACAAAAAACTCACAAAACCTCATACGTATCAAGGATGCTTATTTGAGTGTTCTGTGCACTTACTTTAATAAGAATGTCCCTTTAGGGACTGGACATATTAATTATAGCTCTTCTCTAATGGACTTAAAGACCATTTAATAAAGATATTTATAAATAAATAAAAACTATATATCCCCTTTGATATATAAAAAAAAACTTTAAAATCTATCCTTGAATTTCCCTGGTGGCACAGTGGCTAATAATCCACCTGCTAATGCAGGAGACATGAGTTGGATACCTGGTACGGAAAGATCCCACATACCACAGAGCAACTAAGCCTGTGTACCACAAATTATTGAGCCCTCACTCTAGAGCCTGGGAACCGCAAATAATGAGCCCATGTGCCGCAGCTACTGAAGCCTGTGTATCCTAGAACCCATGCTTGCATGCAATGAGAATCCACACACTACAACTAGAGAGTCAGTTCAGTTCAGTCGCTCAGTCATGTCTGACTCTTTGCAACCCCATGGACTGCAACATGCCTGGCTTCCCTGTCCATCACCAACTCCCGGAGCTTACTCAAACTCATGTCCATCGAATCAGTGATGCCATCCAACCATCTCATCCTCTGTCATCCCCTTCTTCACCTGCCCCCAATCCCTCCCAGCATCAGGGTCTTTTCCAATGAGTCAGTTCTTCACATCAGGTGGCCAAAGTATTAGAGTTTCACCTGCAGCATCAGTCCTTCTAGTGATTATTCAGGACTGATTTCCTTTAGGATGGACTGGTTGGATCTCCTTGCAGTCCAAGGGACTCTCAAGAATCTTCTCCAACACCACAGTTCAAAAACATCAATTCTTCAGTGCTCAGCTTTCTTTATAATCCAACTTTCAAATCTATACATGACTACTGGAAAAACCATAGCTTTGACTGGATGGACCTTTGTTAGCAAAGTAATGTCTCTGCTTTTTAATATGCTGTCTAGGTTGGTCATAGCTTTTCTTCCAAGGAGCAAGCATCTTTTAATTTCATGGCTGCAGTCACCATCTGCAGTGATTTTGGAGCCTCCCAAAAAATAGTCTCTCACTGTTTCCATTGTTTTCCTGTCTGTTTGCCATGCAGTGATGGGACTGGATGCCATGATCTTAGTTTTCTGAATGTTGAGCTTAAGCCAACTTTTTCACTCTCCTCTTTCACTTTCATCAAAAGACTCTTTAGTTCTTCTTCACTTTCTGCCATAAGTTTAGTGTCATCTGCCTATCTGATGTTATCGATATTTCTCCTGGCAGTGTTGCCTTCAGCTTGTGCTTCATCCAGCCCAGCATTTTGCATGATGTACTCTGCATAAAAGTTAAAAAAGCAGGGTGACTGTATATACCCTTAATGGACTCCTTTCTTGATTTCGAACCAGTCTGTTGTTCCATGTCCGGTTCTAACTGTTGCTTCTTGACCTGCATACAGATTTCTCAGGAGGCAGGTAAGGTGATCTGATATTCCCATCTGTTTAAGAATTTTCCACAGTTTGTTGTGATCCACACAGTTAAAGGCTTTGGCATAGTCAATAAAGCAAAAGTAGATGTTTTTCTGGAACTCTCTTGCTTTTTTGATGATCCAGCGGATGTTGGTAATTTGGTCTCTGGTTCCTCTGTCTTTTCTAAATCCAGCTTGAACATCTGGAATTTCATGATTCATGTATTGTTGAAGGATGGCTTGGAGAATTTTGAGCATTACTTTGCTAGAGTGAATTTAACTCAGATGACCATTATATCTACTACTGTGGGCAAGAATACCTTAGAAGAAATGGAGTAGACATCAGAGTCAACAAAAGAGTCCAAAATGCAGTACTTGGATGTAATCTCAAAAATGACAGAAGGATCTTTGTTTGTTTCCAAGGCAAACCATTCAGTATCACAGTGATCCAAGTCTATGCTCCAACCAGTAATCTGAAGAAGCTGAACATGAAAAGTTCTATGAAGACCTACAAGACCTTCTAGAACTAACACCCAAAAAAGAAGTCCTCTTCATTATAGGGGACTAGAATGCAAAGGTAGGAAGTCAAGAGCTACCTGGAGTAACAGGCAAATTTGGCCTTGGAGTACAAAATGAAGCTAGTCAAAGGCTAACAGTTTGGTCAAGAGAATGCACTGGTCATAGCAAACACCCTCTTCCAACAACACAAGAGAAGACTCTACACATGAACATCACTAGATGGTCAATACTGAAATCAGATTGATTATATTCTTTGCAGCCAACGATAGAAAAGTTCTATACAGTCAGCAAAAACAAGACCAAGAGCTGACTGTGGCTCAGATGATGAACTCCTTATTGCCAAATTCTAACTTAAATTGAAGAAAGTAGGGAAAACCACTAGATCATTCAAGTGAACGTGAAAGTCAAGTCACTCAGTCATGTCCGATTCTTTGTGACCCCATGGACTGTAGCCTACCAGGCTCCTCTGTCCATAGGATTTTCCAGGCAAGAGTACTGGAGCGGGTTGCATTATACAGTGGAAGTGACAAATAGATTGAAGGGATTAGATCTGATAGACAGAGTGCCTGAAGAACTATGGATGAAGGTTTGTGACATTGTACAGGAGGCAGGGATCAAGACCATCCCTAAGGAAAAGAAATGCAAAAAGGTAAAATGGTTGTGTGACGAGGCCTTACAAATACCTGAGAAAAGAAGAAAAGCAAAAGGCGAAGGAGAAAAGGAAAGATATACTCATTTGAATGCAGAGTTCCAAAGAATAGCAAGGATCTAAGAAAGCCTTCCTCAGTGATCAATGCAAAGAAATAGAGGAAAATGATAGAATGGGAAAGACTAGAGATCTCTTCAAGAAAATCAGAGGTACTAAGGGAACATTTCATGCAAAGATGGGCTCAATAAAGGACAGAAATGTTATGGACTTAACAGAAGCAGAAGATCTTAAGAAGAGGTGGCAAGAATACACAGAAGAACTATACAAAAAAGATATTCATGATCCAGATAACCATGATATGATCACTCACCTAGAGCCAGACATCCTGGAATGCGAAGTCAAGTGGTCCTTAAGAAGCATCACTATGAACAAAGCTAGTGGAAGTGATGGAATTCCGGTTGAGCTCTTTCAAATCCTAAAAGATGATGCTGTGAAAGTGCTGCACTTAATATGCCAGCAAATCTGGAAAACTCAGCAGTGGCCACAGGACTGGAAAAGGTCAGTTTTCATTCCAATCCCAAAGAAAGGCAATGTCAAAGAATGCTCAAACTACTGCACAATTGCACTCATCTCACAACTAGAGAGTAACCCCTGCTATTAAAGAAAACCCTGCGCAGTGAGGAAGACCCAGTCTAGCCAAAAATAAATAAAACCTGTCCGTACTAAAAGTAATAATATGTAAAGGTATTTTTAGATGCATTTAGATATTTATTTCAGCTTTGTTCATAGTGACAAAAACTCAAAACACTCTATAATATTCACAAAGATGAACGATTAAATAAGTTATGAAAATCATCCTGAGTAATATTGTATAGCTATTCAGTAAGAATGAGTTAGAACCATATGTACTGACCTGAAGGAATGAACATTATATTTTATAATGTGGAGGAAAGGAAAGAGAGCTGTCATTCAACAGTTGATTGCTCAAAGAAGTGAAGTGTTAGTTGTTCGGTCGTGTCTGACTCTTCAAGACCTCATGGACTGTAGCCCACCAGGCTCCTCTGTCCATGGAATTCTCTGGGAAGAATACTGGAATGGGTTGCCATTTCCTTCTCCAGGAGACTTCCCAACCCAGGGATTGAACTTGGATGTCCTGTACTACAGGCAGATTTTTTACCATCTGAGCCACCAGGGAAGCCTATAATGTGGAGGGGAGATAGCAAATTGTAGAAAAATGTATATAATAATGTATATAAAATATAAAAGTCACTAGAGGGTATTGCCTCATTTCCCAGTGGTTAGAACTGTCCATTTTAGGGGGCATGGGTTCAATTCCTGGTTGGGGTACTAAGATCCTTTAAACTGTGAGGCCAAAATGGAGGGCAGAGGTCCTCTGGGGACAAAAAGAGAATCCTTTAGACGATATAATGACTGAAAATTTGTAAAAACTCAAGGAGAGAGGCATGAGCAAGAGAATACGAAAGATAACCAATTGCGGTGTGTAGTCACAGCATTCTTAACTGGCCGTATGAGCAATATTTACACAGTCATAATGTAATACCCTTTTCATACTGTTCATGGGATCCTCAAGGCAAGAATACTGAAGCGGTTTGCCATTCCCTTCTCAGTGGACTGCATTTTGTCAGAACTCTCCACCATGACCTGTCTGGTTTGGGTGGCCCTACACTGCGTGGCTCATAGTTGCATTGAGTTAGACAAGGCTGTGGTCCATATGATCAGATTGGTTAGTTTTTTGGGACTGTGGTTTTCAGTCTGTCTGCCCTCTGATGGAGAAGGATAAGAGGCTTATGGAAGCTTCCTGATGGGAGAGATTGAGGGGGGAACTGGGTCTTATTCTGATGGGTGAGGCCATGCTCAGTAAATTTTCAATCCAACTTTCTGTTGATGGGTGGGGCTGTGTTCCCTCCTTGTTATTAATCTGGGGCCAAACTTTGGTGGAGGTAATGAAGATAATGCTACCTCCTTCAAAAGGTCCCAGCACACACTGCTACACTCAATACCCCCAACCCTGCAGCAGGCCATCTGGTCCCATCACTTCATGGCAAATAGATGGGGAAACAATGGAAATAGTGACAGACTTTATTTTTGGGGGCTCCAAAATCACTGCAGATGGTGACTGCAGCCATGAAATTAAAAGACACTTACTCCGTGGAAGAAAAGCTATGCCCAACCTAGACAGCATATTGAAAAGCAAAGACATTACATTGCCAACAAAAGTCTGTCTAGTCAAAGCTATGGTTTTTCCAGTAGTCATATGTGGATGTGAGATTTGGACTATAAAGAAAGCTGAGCACCAAAGACTTGATGTTTTTGAACAGTGGTGTTGGAAAAGACTCTTGAGAGTCCCTTGGTCAGCAAGGAGATCCAACCAGTCCATCCTAAAGGAAATCAGTCCTGAATATTCATTGGAAGGACTGATGCTGAAGCTGAAACTCCAATACTTTGGCCATCTGATGCGAAGAACTGACTCATTTGAAAAGACCCTGATGCTGGGAAAGATTGAAGGCGGGAGGAGAAGGGGACGACAGAGGATGAGATGGTTGGATGGCATCACCGACTCGATGGATGTGAGTTTGAGTAAACTCTGGGAGTTGGTGATGGACAGGGAGGCCTGGCATGCTGAAGTCCATGGGGTCGCAAAGAGTCAGAAACAACTGAGCGACTGAACAGAACTGAATGTAATACTCTTTAGGTAAATTGTTTTTAGTGGTTTTATATATTTGGAATTATCATAAACAGAGTAATGAAGGTCTACTGGTGGTTATGGAATGGAATAAAAATATTATCAACTTTGACAATTAAAAAACACAGATGCCAGAAGTCTGGAGGTGAAGATAGAGAGATGGAGGGAAGGATGGGAGAGGTAATAAGTATTCTTTTATAAAGTGAAGGGGCAAGAGATCTAATTATATTTATTCACTAATTAGAAAAACTTATTGAGCATCTGCTATGTTCTAAGCATTCTTCTTCCCATTAAAAATTCAGTGGTGAACAAAACAGATACAGATCTCTGCCTACTTACCAAGGTGGACAACAGAAGAGTTATAGTTGCAGCCATAGTTTATGTCAACAATGGATGGTAAATTGCTCCACAACACATTCCAAAATTGCAGAATTGGACACATCCTGGGTGTGGCAGTCATGGAGGTGTCACTGGGATCTCCTTTCAAGAAAGAAATAAGCTAGTATATACGTCCCAGTGAGAAAATATACCTTTACCATTCAAGAGAGGGAAGATGACATTGAGGTTTCCACTTGGTATTATTTATTTCCATCTTTCTATATTGTCAGGTATTTTAATTCAGGTTCTCTAGGAAGCTGACTGTTGTGAGTCAGAATAGCAGACCTAGAGGGATAAGGAAGCAAGGCTGGGTAGGAAGAGCGTCAGACTGCCATGCAGTTCTGAGAAAGTCTTAGGCAGCCCAGTGAGAGCTGTGGGGCAGAGGCTGCTTAAAGTAGAGTTGGGCAGAAGCAGCTTGACTCTAGGTGGCCTCACTGCACTTTCACTGGCTGGGGACAGTGCCCTTCCAGTGCTGCAGTATCCCCAGAGATGCCACAGCTGGAGGCGGGTAACTATGCCTCTTGCAGCTGATTTCTAGCAAATCACCCATTTTATCCAATATGAAAATTGAGAAAGTTGAGAAGCTTTTAAGTACCTGGCTAAGATGACCTCCAAGATTTTTGCCCTCTGGTATGTATACTCTCTCCCAGTTATTCAATCAAACACAATCAAAATTTCTTCTAGATGTTGATGTGAAGGGAGTTTGCAGATGCAATTAAGGCTCCAAATGAGTTGATCTTAAAATAGGAAGATTATACCCTTCGGACCTGACTTAATCAGGTAAGCCTTCAGGCAATCAGGACTGCATTCTTCATGGAGAGAGAGAGAGACTCAAAGCATGAGAGGGATTCCAAGTGAGGGTGAGTCTCCATTGCTGGCCTTGAAGATGGAGAGGGCCATGTGGCAAGGGATTCAGGCTGGGGGCTGAGAATGCCCTAGAGGCTGAAAATGTCCTTTAGCTGACAGGTAACAAGGAGACAGGGACCCAAGTCTTATAATTGCCATGAACTGAGTTCTGCTATAACCATGTGAGCTAGGATGACAACCAGGAACTCCACTCAGGAACTCCTTGATTTTAGCCCTGTGACATCCTAAGTAGAGAACCAAGTCCTTCTATGCTTGGATTTGTGACCTATAAAACCATGAGCTAATAAATGGGCTTTGTTTTAAGCTGCTAAAATTGAATTAAATCCAGACTTCCTACATAGTTTCCAAGGCTTTACATGAGCTGACCCTTGTGTAATCATGTACTCTGTCCCCACAGAAACTACAGTTCAACAACATTTGCTTTCCTTTCAAACATGCCAAACTCTTTTCTATCCTGGAGGCTTGTACTAGCTTTCCCCTCAGTTTGGAAACCTTCTTCCTGAGATTTTCAGGGCTATGGCTTAAAAAGCTTTTATTATGAGGATTTCCAAACACACATGACCAACCTAGATGGCATATTAAAAAGCAGAGACATTATTTTGCCAACAAAAGTCTGTCTAGTCAAAGTTATGATTTTTTCAGTAGTCATGTATGGATGTGAGAGTTGGACTGTAAATAAAGCTGAGAGCTGAAGAACTGATGCTTTTGAACAGTGGTGTTGGAGAAGACTCTTGAGAGTCCCTTGGAATGCAAGGAGATCAAACAGTCAATCCTGAAGGAAATCAGTCCTGAATATTCATTGGAAGGACTGATGCTGAAGCTGACACTCCAATACTTTGGCCACCTGATGCAAAGAACTGACTCATTGGAAAAGACCCTGATACTGGGAAAGATAGAAGGTGGGAGGAGAAGGGGACGACAGAGGAAGAGATTGTTGGATGGCATCACTGACTTGATGGACTTGAGTTTGAGCAGGCTCCGGGAGTTGGTGATGGACAGGGAAGCCTGGCGTGCTGCAGTCCATGGAGTCTCAGAGTCTGATATGACTGAGTGACTGAACTGAAACACACATGAGTAAATAGAATGAATTCCTACCTTCAGCTAGCTTCAATGGACACATGGCCTTTCTCATCCATATTCCTCCTCCCGTCTCCTCCTGCCCTCTCCTTAAAAGATTTTACATTTTATTTTTAATTGTAAAATACATATAAAATTTACCAGCTTCCATTTTTAAGTGTTTAGTTCAGTGGTGTTAAGTATATTTACCTTGTACAACCAGTCTCTAGAATTCCTTGCATCTTGCAAAACTGAAATTCCGTTAGCTCTCCATTCCCTCTACCTTCAGGCCCTGGCAACCACCATTCTACTTCTGTCTACATGAATTTCACTACTTTAGGGATCTCATATAAGAGGAATTTATATAGACTCATATAAGAGTCTTGTCACAGGCTTATTTTACTTAGCATAATGCCTTAAAGATTCATCCATGTTGTAACAGGTTTCATAATTTCCTTTTTCTTTTAAAGGCTGAATAATATTCCACTGTGTGTATATATCACATTTTGCTTATCCAAACAAAATCTGTTCAGGGACACAAGGGTTGTTTTCACATTTTGGTGATTGTGAATAATATTGTTATGAACGTGGGTGTACAAATATCTTTGAGGTCCTACTTTCAACTCGTTTAGGTATATACCCAGAAATGGGACCACTGGATCATATGGTAATTCTAGTTTTAATGTTTTTAGTAACTGCCAAACTGTTTTACAAAGCCCCATTGTACACTCCAATGTACAATGGCCAAGTAGCCTACAGTAACCTTAAACTGACTCTTGGCCCCTCCCATGACTACATATTCTAGATAGGAGCCCTCAGAGTCACAAGCAAATTGAAGTTCCTGGTATGATTCCCCCAACACCCTAATGATCGGTCTTGCCTCTAGCACTTTCCCCTTACACGCCCTTTAAATGAAAGAGAACCATATGTGCCTTCCCAAAACTCTGCCCTGTTGGTTTGAATTTATTAGCCTGGCCTTAGCCTGGAACCTCAAACACTCTACACACCAATCTGAATAAAGGCATATGCCCTAGGTCATGTTGTTCTCTATCTGCATTTTGCCTTGCCCTCCCCATATGGCCCCTTGAGTCTTGCTGGGTACTTTCTCCAGGACCTGTGAGTAATAATAAACTTCTCTATTTCAAGCCCTGTGTGTCTGTTGTTGAACCATGGTTTTTTATCTGGCACCTTGTGGTCCACTTAATAAGTGTTATTTTAACAAATTCATAACAGTGTCCAATCTACTTTTTAAACAAATGTTTGCTTCAGTATTAGTTCATGTTGATCAGTATTTTTGTTATACATTTACAGATCACTTTAATGTTATTTTGTTAATTGTTAAGACAACAGCTATGATAGCAATTGTGGTAAGCACCTGGGAAAACAGGAACAAGAGGTATAATAGCCTTGGGAAATTTTTTTAGTTCCTGAGCTATAGATTTAAGCTTATTTTTGTGATGCACAATTCAACCACTTTATTTGTTAATTATTTTGAAGGATTAAGATATTTCACAAATAATATTCTAATTTGAGGGAATTGACCTCAAAGGAATTTGTTTTCAGAACAGAATATTAGGAAATTGTGTGGATCAGCTTCATCTAAGAGATAACAGTTAGTGTTCTGTCTCCTATATGATGTAGATGAATTTGTGAGTCCTTCGGAGATAAACATTAACGTAGCCAAACTGTTGACTCTGTGCTATGACCAAGAGAGTTTGCTTTATATTGATAGATAGCATGATTTCATCACATGGATAAAGAAATCATTCAATACAAAAAGCTGCACAATAAGGCATATTGCATAACAAGTTAAGGAGATGCTACGTGATTGAAACCAGAGATACTGCGCACAGTTTGCCCACACTGCTTAGGTTCTAGCCAGCTCCATGAAATCTTGTCAACTGCATGAATCTAATTTTGATATGAAATACTGATTTGGATAAATTATCCTGCTGCCCTAATTAATTGTCCTATTTTCTTTTAAAAGGAAATTTCATATTGAGCTTTATTTTTTGGTGTGGAGTAATAAGCAAATTTGGAAAACTCAGCAGTGGCCACAGGACTGGAAAAGGTCAGTTTTCATTCCAATCCCAAAGAAAGGCAATGCCAAAGAATGCTCAAACTACCACGCAATTGCACTCATCTCACATGCTAGTAAAGTAATGCTCAAAATTCTCCAAGCCAGGCTTCAGCAATATGTGAACCATGAACTTCAAGATGTTCAAGCTGGTTTTAGAAAAGGCAGAGGAACCAGAGATCAAATTGCCAACATCTGCTAGATCATGGAAAAAGCAAGAGAGTTCCAGAAAAACATCTACTTTTGCTTTATTGATTATGCCAAAGCCTTTGACTGTGTGGATCACAATAAACTGTGGAAAATTCTGAAAGAGATGGGAATACCAGACCACCTGATCTGCCTCCTGAGAAATCTGTATGCAGGTCAGGACGCAACAGTTAGAACTGGACATGGAACAACAGACTGGTTCCAAATAGAAAAAGGAGTACGTCAAGGCTGTATATAGTCATCCTGCTTACTTAACTTCTATGCAGAGTACATCATGAGAAACGTTGGGCTGGAAGAAGCACAAGCTGGAATCAAGATTGCCAGGAGAAATATCAATAACCTCAGATATGAAGATGACACCACCTTTATGGCAGAAAGTGAAGAGGAACTCAAAAGCCTCTTGATGAAAGTGAAAGTGGAGAGTGAAAAAGTTGGCTTAAAGCTCAACACTCAGAAAACGAAGATCATGGCATTTGGTCCCATCACTTCATGGGAAATAGATGGGGAAACAGTGGAAACAGTGTCAGACTTTATTTTTTTGGGCTCCAAAATCACTGCAGATGGTGACTGCAGCCATAAAATTAAAAGACGCTTACTCCTTGGAAGGAAAGTTATGACCAACCTAGATAGCATATTCAAAAGCAGAGACGTTACTTTGCCAACAAAGGTTGTCTAGTCAAGGCTATGGTTTTTCCTGTGGTCATGTATGGATGTGAGAGTTGGACTGTGAAGAAGGCTGAGCACCGAAGAATTGATGCTTTTGAACTGTGGTGTTGGAGAAGACTCTTGAGAGTCCCTTGGACTGCAAGGAGATCCAACCAGTCCATTCTGAAGGAGATCAGCCCTGGGATTTCTTTGGAAGGAACAATGCTGAAGCTGAAACTCCAATACTTTGTCCACCTCATGCGGGTAGTTAACTCGTTGGAAAAGACTCTGATGCTGGGAGGGATTGGGAGCAGGAGGAGAAGGGGATGACAGAGGATGAGATGGCTGGATGACATCACTGATTCGATGCACATGATTTTGGGTGAACTCTGGGAGTTGGTGATAGACAGGGAGGCCTGGTGTGCTACGATTCATGGGGTCGCAAAGAGTCGGACACGACTGAGCGACTGAACTGAACTGAATTATTGAGTCATTTAGACAGACTTAATTGTATTCTTTTTTTGATTTTTACTTTGATTTGGATTGTGAAAGTACCAGTTTAAGAGAAGGTTTATTTCTTCAGCAGGCAAGGAGGGCTAAATAGTTTAGTTCCTCTTCACATCCCATAGGGGCGTCAGGATGTCCTCAAAGTCAGGCCTGTAAAGATGCACAAGGCTCGGAATCTATAGCTTCTTTTTATTTTTTGGTGGCCATGTGTGGGATCTTAGTTCCCTGACCAGGGATCAAACCCACAGCCCCTGTTTAACTACCGGACCACCACAAAATCCCTATAGTTTTTTCCCTAGCACTAGCTCCTAAGATATATATACAGGTGGAACAGAACTGAAGAACATTCTCCTAACAAAAGAACTATGATTCATCTTGTGAGGGGGTAAGCAATGTGCTTATGGGTCAAAAGGCCCATTGGATGCTTTCGGTATGCCAATCCTCTGGATGTCTGAATGTGCCAGGCTACCTTCTAATAGCCTTAGCCTCACTCCCCACTCTTGGAGCAGCTGAAGGTTGTTTATCTGAAAGAAAGACACTGAGGAACTGCTACAAAGTATTTTACTTTTAACTGTACTTAATCCTGTTGTACTGGTGTTATATGGCTACATACAAGAGAAAAAGGAAAAAAAAACTCACTGAAATCTAAACATTAGAATAAATTGTAAATGTGAAGGGTCCTCCAGTGGGGGAACGATCCTTTCAAACCTCACTCTTAGCCCCTTGGCCGCCTATCATTCTCTTCAGGGCCAGCTTCACCTCTTGGTTCCGCAGAGTGTAGATGAGGGGGTTGAGGAAAGGAGTGATGGCTGTGGGGAAGAGGGCAGCTGCCCCATCCAGGGGGCTGTTGGTTTCAGGCCTCAGGTAGATGAAGGCACACGGCACATAGTACACAGTTACCATGGTTACATGGGCTCCACAGGTTGAAAAGGCGCGGCGCCGCCCATCAGCTGTGCGGATTCTCAGGATGGCCTGAATGATCTGTATGTAGGAGAGGAGGATCAGCAAGAAGCAGCTGGCAACTACCACCCCAATGTCCACAAAGGTCACAAGCTCATTGACTGATGTATCAGCACAGGCCAGTCTCAGAACTGCAGGGATGTCACAGAAGAAGTAATCTACCTGGTTGGGCCCACAGTAGGGCAGACGGAAGGTTAGGATGGTCTGGAGAGCCCCATGCATGGATCCTGCCGCCCAAGCTCCAGCCAAAAGCAAGGTACTAAGCTTAGCATTCATGAGCGTGGGGTAGTGCAGGGGCCGGCATATTGCCAGATACCGATCATAGGCCATCAAGGTATAGAGGAAGCACTGGGTGGAGCCCAGAAAGTGATAGAAATAGAGTTGGGTGACGCAGCCACCAAATGGGATAGGTTTGAGGCCTAAAGTGAAGTTCATCATGAGGCGAGGGACAATGATAGAGGAGATGCCCATGTCAATGATGGAGAGAACACCAAGGAAGATGTACATGGGATGGGCATGGAGCTGTGGGTCTACATAGACAGTGATTAGAATGAGCAGGTTTCCCAGCTGAGTCAGGATGTAGATCAGCAGGAAGAACCCAAAGAGAAACGTCCTTAGCTGAGGTGGGTAGGGAATTCCTGTCAGAATGAACTCAGTCAACAATGTGCTATTGATTCTTTCCATCCTCTGCAGAGATCTTACCTAGAGAACGGACAAAACAGGAGTTAGAATGGACAAAACAGGAGTTATCATGGAAGTAAGAGAGAAGTGAGGAGGAATAAGAGAAAGAAATGATAGAAATGCAGCACAGTGGCAGGGAAGTTTCTCTCATGTGGAGAGATGACAAATAGGGAGAAGTTCTATGGCACTGGTTGGCCTGTTTTGTAAATAGTTTCTTTGGAGCACAGCCATGCTCATTTACTTACGTTATTGTCTGTAGCTGCTTAGGTGCTATGATGACAGAGTTGAGTAGATGTGTTTGGACTGCAAAGCCTAAAGTATTTACTCTCTGGATCTTTACAGAAAGAGTTTGCTTGTAGGTGCTTGCATCTGGAACACTTAGGTCAAAGATTAAGGGTTAACTGAAAACAACACATGTGGGAAAGGATATTTGTTTTGTTAGATGGTCTGCCAGTTGAGAAACTTCCAGAAGCCATGGATTCATTCTTATCTCTTCCAGGACATAAACTTACATAGACTGGGGAGTATGCAAATAGGAAATGTCTCTTCCCTTTGTAGGAGAGACAATAGAATAGATTGATTAAATGGCTAGTTGAGTGTAACAGTGCTGGATATTACACAAGTCTACTCTCTAAGTTGTTTTCAATTAAAGGAAAAGAATGCTTATGAGGCTGTAAGCATATAAGAAAAGGTGTGGTTGGTTCTTGGCCCTATGTATTTCAGTCTCCTTGTATATTATAATTTTGCTTTGGCATGCGGTAAAGGAAGAGAAGAGAGCAGGAAACAAAGAGGCATGGCTGTAGTGAGATATCAGATTAAAGAAGAAGTGAGGATGACAAGCAAGAATGAGAGGAGCAGGCTGAGAACATAACGGCTAGAACAGAGAAAATGATCCTCATTGTGGAAGAGTTATTTCAAGTTTTCAGTCCAACCCCTTGATTGGCATTTCCCCACCTGAAGAAAAGGGTTGGATTAATAAGTTTTAGTTTGCAGGGCAGGAATAGAGACACAGAATTTGAGGACAGATTTGTGGACACAGCAGGGGAAGGAAAGGGTGGGACTAATTGAGAGAGGAGCACTGAAACTTATACATTACCATATGTGAAATAGACAGCCAGTGGGAAGTTGCTGTATAACACAGGGAGCTCAGCCTAGAGGGGTGGGATGGGGTAGGGGGTGGGAAGGAGTTTCAAGAGGGAGGGGACATATGTATATTTAAGACTGATTCCTGCTGTTGTATGGCAGAAACCAACACAACATTGTAAAGCAATTATCCTCTCGGTTCAGTTCAGTTCGGTTACTCAGTCTTGTCCGACTCTTTGAGACCCCATGAACCACAGCACACCAGGCCTCCCTGTCCATCATCAACTCCCAGAGTCCACCCAAACCCATGTCCATTGAGTCGGTGATGCCCTCTAATTAAAAAATTTTTAAAAATTAAAAGAAAACCTCTCCATAGTTGTATGATTCTCTTGTAATCTAAACTCATGGGTTGAGGTTAGGTGTCAAACAAATTGAAGTGAGGGACTTTTCTGACAGTCCAGTGGTTAATATTGCACTCCCAATGCAGGGGGCACGGGTTCAATCCCTGGTCGAGGAATTAGGATCCTGCGTGCCTCATAGGGTAACCAAAAAAAAAAAAAAGAAAGAAATGGAAATGAGTTGGTTGATTTTGATCTGGAGCAATAGAAAGGGAGTTTGATTAACAGGGATTGTCAGGAGTTCTCTGATTAACAGTCCCCTGACCTTCACACCTGTGCTCCAGTTCCTGTGAATACAAAGAGCTGAGAAGTGGCAACCCTTGAATAAGACATCATGGACAGATAGTCCTGCTGCTGAAAGAAAACCCTGAAAGTGAATACAGTATTATAATGCATCTGGGTCATCAGTTTGCCTCTTGGTTTTGAGCATGTTTGATTGCTCCTCTTTGTTTTCATTTCTCTACTGAAGCTACTAAGATGGGGAGTGAAACTCAAGATCCAATTCTGACAATGATAAATAATGGGTAGTTACACTCAAAAATCTTTTCAATGAAATGTTTGACCTTAAACCTGTCATATCTATGCTCTATCAAAGGTTAACCCTCATTATTTAACTTTCCTTTATAGAATTTAAGAAAAGAAGCAGGAAATCCTTCTACTCCATTTTTCCCAAGTGACTGGAATAGTAGTTGTGACTTTTTAAATATTTTAGTTGCAGGAAAGCAGTGAGGTTGAACTTCAAAAAGTCAACCACAGAACTCTTCTAGATGCCAAGGTTACAAGTATGCCCCCTCTTCCCAATTCCCAACTTCAGAAAGTGCAGAAAGTTTAAGTTACTAGTGACATCCTTGAAAAATTCACGACTGTGCCCAACAGTAGTCTTGGTTTGAATAAGCTTGGGCAGCTGCTCTGGTCTGGTTGTCATAGGATATTATAGTTTCCTGGCATATGACATCAACATTTTGATGTTAAACTCTCCAGATTTAGAAACCTGATTTGGTCAGGTCTTTTGAGAGGAATCAGGCATTGGGAAATCAGTTGATGCTATTTAAATGCTTGAGAGAATGACTTGTAAATCAAAGAATAAGTTTGTTAGTTTATAACAGGAGATCTCACTCCCATGACTGAAATGGTTTACTTACCAATCAGAGTAACTACTTACTAATACCAAGGCCTCTGGAAACCAAGTTAGGAATCAAATGTACAGTATATTTCTAAGTTTTGAATCAGAGCAAGAATTTGATGGAGCACACTTATCCTGCAATAGGTCTCACTGAATTACACCTAGTAAATTACATAGTCCCTTTACTTAAGGGAATGCTTTAATCTTTTCTTCAGACACAACAGTTTTTTTTTCTGGGCAGAGTGAAGTTTTTTTTTCTGGGCAGAGTGAAGATATATCAAGAAAGTTTTACTCTAATTATTCTCTTCCTGAGTCTGTATCTCTTTTAGATTGCCTTTATTATTTCCAATGGCTCCCTTCTTTTCAACACATTTTCCTAACTTAGAGTTCCCTAGTCATTTTTTCCTCATTTGTTTTCTATATCATTTTCCTGTTTGCATTAGGGACCATTATCTGTTCTCTGAATTATTCTCTAGGAACTGTTATTTCTTTGGGGATTTCCTGTAGATAGGGAATTCCAGTCCACATATACTGTGATGATTCTTGTTTAACTGAACTAGAAAGAATCATATTTCCTAATCTTACTCTTAGATTTTAGGGCCATTTCAATGGGAGGGATGAGGGGAAGGGATGTAGCCTTGTTTGTAATAAATGTGATTTCATTCCAGTTGCAACTAAGCTTTGCTCTTTGATTCTTTAACACTTTTTCTTTTGCATTTAGTCACAAAGATTAATAGAAAAGCTTCTTTTTGCCTCTGGTATGTCATGACCTTCTTCCCTGTGCCACTGCCAGTTATCATAGGTCTCAAAGCATGAACTTGGTGTCCATTGGGTGAATACCCCTCTACTTATTCTGATTCATTAATATCCCAGATGGGGGTCCAAGATGCCTTAAAGTCTTTCAGACTTGAAGAATTGGAGAGAAAGAGAGAGATGAAGGATGGGAGAGAGAAAAAGGTGGGGAAGGGTAGGAGAAAGAGAGGGAAAGGGGAGAGAGAGAGAAAGGGGAGAGAGCCAGAGAGACAGAGATAGAGAAAGAGACAGAGAGATGAATACAGTGCAAACAGAAAAAACATGGCACTGATGAAACCTCAGAGGATTAGGGTGATATGAACTCAGAATAGTGATGGTATTTTATATCTCTGTGATGTCCTCATGATCCTTTGAGGCGTTAAATGACAAAGGATCCCCATAGTTGGATAGTGCTAAGTACTCCAAGAAAATTTTATACTTTTCAGTCTAGTACTTATTTCTACATTTTACTTTACATTCCTTCCCACAAATAAGCCAAAATATTTTAGTAAATCATGTTATTTAAGATTGCTAAATCATTAAGAGTTTAAAAAATTCATTTGTAACATCAACCCTCAGTGTCCTGAAGCCAGAGACTTGTCTGTGATCTAAATAACAGTTTTAAGAGTTTGAAGGTTCATTCTGTCAAAGATTCTAACCTGGTGTTACTGCTCTGTTTCTAAAACTAGATGTAGTAGAATTAAGTGCAAGTTCTAAAACTAAACAAGTCAAATTTTGTTAACCCGAATCCGTGAATCCATCTTCTTGTCCATCTTCTTTCATTGTCTGGCATTCTATTACACTGAGCAATTCTTTAAAAAGTAGACCATTCCCTGCGGGGGTTGGCAATATTTTCATTTCATAGAGACCTAGACTGTGAAGATATTGATGCAATGTATTTTTGAATTGTGGCCTGGTTGAAATGCAGATGTCATCTAGTACAAACATGTTTGAAAAAATTATAGGAATCATTAGGGACCACAAACTGACTATAAATCTGTAATATTGATCATTTAAAAAAATTGTTAGTGGCTGATTTGCCCAGAGGGTAGACTTCTTTTTAAATTAGGCAAAGGCACAAGCTTGACCCCATTTCAATAAATGAATTTTTCTTAATTATGGTCCCAAATTACATATTTAAGTCCAGTCACCATGTCTCAAATGGCCACAAAGAAATGACCATTCAAAAACCCATCATTTTTTGAAAATCAACTCAAGGAAATTTTTTAGTCTATGAAAATCATTCCAAATACTTGGAAAACATATAATCTATTGTCATTTTCTGAATTTTACAATAAGACATATAAAACTGAAAATAATATAAAGAGGAATAACATTGGAATGAATATATACATATATACAATGAGATGAGAAAATTTGAGTTATCGTCTGAGAAATGAAACTAAAATATAACACTTGTATGAGCAATGAATTTAAAATGTCTGTTTAAAATAGTCACTATCACAGAAATCAGGTTATAGTTTTATTCAACATCCATTTTTCAGTCTTCAAATTTTAGGTAAAGTATCTATCTTACGGGTGGGAGAAGGTACTTGACAAGGACTAAAGAGCAAGGAGCAAAGATGGAACCACCAGAGAACTCCAAGATACTCTTACCTTCTCTGGTTGGCATTGAGTGTAGGCAGTGAATGAGCTTCTGAAGGGTAGCTTTGGAGAAAGACATAGCTAATAGAGGCTTGGGGAGACTTATCCTGATATAAAAAGGCTTATGTGGTAACTGTATAGTTAGACTTGTGTGTGTGTGTGTGTGTGCGCGCGCGCATGTTTAGTCACTAAGTCATGTTTGACTCTTTGGACACCATGGGTTGAAGCCTGCCAGGCTCCTCTGTCCATGGGATTTTCCAGGCAAGAATACTGGAATAGGTTGCCATTCCCTTCTCCAGGGGATATTCCTGACTCAGGGATCAAATCTGTGTCTTCTGCATTGGCAGGCGGATTCTGTACCACTGAGTCACCTAGGAAGCCCACAGTTAGACTTAACAGGCAGTAAAGAAAATTTCTAAAAGAGAAAAGAGAGATGAAAGAGAAGAATACTGACTAATGAAGCAAGGAAAGACAATAAGAAGTAAAGTGACATAGATGGAGAAACCCCTTACACAGTGCTTGGACCAAGGATTTATCTATATCTGAAACTAACTTTGCAGTCATTTGTATTTGGAAATAGCTTCCTCTTTTTTTTTAGCACTTCAGTGATCAAGTCTTGTAGGTGACATTTAACTCTGGGAAATTGGATAGGACTAGGGCAGGTGCTATTTGGTGGAGAGAGAATCACCTTTACCTGGAGGTGTCAGCATCTACAGAAAATTATTTTTCAACCCGGAAGAAGAGATATAAATCTGTTCCGAGACAGATTTCAATGGCTTTGGATCCAAGGTTCAGCAGGAGTTATTGTGAAGAGCTTATGGTGGAAGACCCAATTAGTTAGTTCTGGCTGGATCAAAATGAAGGATCAAACTATTGAACTTGATTTATTATTTGCCTGGTAATATGTAGACATCCTCTTCCAGTCTCCATATAAACTTGGGGAAGAGTTGTTGCTCCCGCTGAAGGTAATTGCTGAAGTTGGTCTATTGTGTCTGTTACTTCTTTTATTTTCCCCAGGGTTAATTAATGTGTGTGAGACCTCTGGCTTAGGGAATATTGTAATAGCACCCCTGTGATAAGACAAAATCAGTATCCATGGTTTGTTTCCTGGGGAACTCCCTTAGTTTCTAGCTTTTTCCTGTTTTTGTTTTTAAAAGTTTTTTCCAGCTTTGTAACATCAGGTGGAACAAAGGCAATGGGGCTTAACAGGGCTTGTCGATAACTTAACATCTGTGATTTCTTTTCTCTTCCAAAAACAAATTTGAAAAAAAGGAAGGAAAAACTAATGTAGTTGTTACAGGTCAAAAATGTTTTCATAGTGGTACATTCACATTTTGTGAACTCATACTTCATAAACACTAAGGTGCTCAGATAAAACCACATAGAAGAAGCACAGAATCTCAGGGTTAGAGGAACATGAGAAGTCATCCAATCTAGTTGTTATCTCTAATACTTTGTCATACTCTCTGGGCAGTGATTTTTTAGAAAACTTATGTATAATTGACATATAATGTTACATTTGTTTCAAAGTTGTTCAATATTTATATAAATCAGGAGGCAATTACCATGTTGTCTATTTTCTATCTGTCATCTTTTAAAATTATTACAATATTTATTGGTTATATTCCCTATTCTGTGCTTTTCATCCCCATGACTTATTTATTTTATTAACTGGCTATTCTATCCATTATCATGAGTGGGGTCTTGGAGACTCCACCTATCATTGTAGAACAGAGTATCTCTCCCTTCAGCTTTGTTAGGTTTGCTTCATATATTCTGATGATCTGTTATCAGGCATGTAAATGTTTATAACTGTTATATGTTCTTGCTGTACTGAAACTTTTATTACTATGTGATGTCTTCCTTGTCTCTGGCATCTTTTGCCACCCTTTCACCTTCAACTTGTTTGTGTCTTTGTCTCTCAAGTGAGTCTCTTGCCCATAGCATATCGTTTGATAATGTGTTTAATCTATTCTGTCAATTCTGACTTTGACTTGGCAGTTTAATCCACTTGTATAGAACAGCCAGAGAGGAGATAATGAAATGGAGGACTCAGCACACTAAACCAACTAAATCTAACAGAGATACACAGAATATTCTCTAAAGAGGATATACGAATGGCCAAAAAGCACATGAAAATATGCTAAGCATCACTAATAATTAGAGAAATGCAAACCCAAACTATAGTGAGATATCACTTCACATTCATGAGGATGGCTACTATCAGAAAAACAGAAAACAACAGGTGCTGGTATGGATGTGGAGAAATAGGAACTCTTGTGCAGTGTTAGGCGGAAATGAAAAATAGTACAACCCTTGTGGAAAAAAGCATGGTGGTTCCTCAAGAAATTAAAAATACAATAACCATATGATCCATCAATTTGACTCCTGGCGTATACCCCAAAGAACTGAAAGCAGAGTCTCAAAGAGATATTTGAGGACCCATATTCAGAGTAGCATTATACACAATAGCTACAGTGTGGAAACAATTTCAGAGTCCATCAACGGGAATACAAATATGGCCTATACACACAACAGAATATTATTTTGCCTTAAAATTGAAGAAAGTTCCACAATATGCCACAGCATGGATGAGCCTGGAAGACATTATAATAAATGAAATAAGCCAATCACAAAAAGACAAACACTGTATGAGGTATTTAGGAAAGTCAAAATCATAGAGACAGAATGTGTAAAGATGATCGCCAGGGGCTTGTGGAAGGGGAGAAAAGGAGTTATTGTTTGATGGGTGTTGAGTTTCCATTTTATAGAGTGAAAAGAGTTATGGACATGGGTGGTCATGATGGTTGCACAGTGATGTGAATGTATTTCATGCCACTGAACCATACACTTAAAAATTATTAAGATGGTAATGGTTATACAATATGTACCTCACTGAAGCAAAATAAAAAATCTCCCCTCAAATTGGCTTACTATGACCTCACACATCTAAATGGGTGAAAAAACTGTCAGCAAATGGAAGAACATATTTATCTGGTCCTTCATTTTCTGGAAGGAGTTATTGACACCTGCTCATATACTGCCCTGTATTTCTTATTCCTCCAGATAAGAGCAGGACAGATCATAAAGGATAAATCAAGGTCATTTATATCACCCTGACCTGGTCAGAAGGACATTGCTTGATTAACTGACTGGCCCACTGAATGATGGAACAGGTGGACTCCAGATCTATGGCTATTGGGCATTATAGTAATTGGCCAAAAAGTTTTCTGGGCGCTTTGGATAATTTAAATGAAGTTCAAAAGACTTTCCCAGTGCTGTTTTAATTTTTAGTTAAAAATTATTGATTGAATAAAGTATTACTTAGGATAAGATGAAACTGCTAACAAAGTAACTCAGTAAGAAATCAGTGGATTAAAGAAGTTAGAGGTCTATTTTCCTTTCACTTAAAATTCTTAAGTGAACGCTCCAAGTTGGCAGGTGATTCATTTCCACTTGGTTACAAGGTTCTGCTGATGAAGCTGGGTCCCTGTTGTATGCCAGTTTCAGCTCAGAGTAGGAAAAATCATGGGAAAGTTCCTGTGCCAGGTTTGAGGGCCAGACCTGGAAGGATTACACATACACATAAACTCTTCTCTTACTCAGTTTGGGAGAACTCTGAAATATGACCATACCTGGAAGCGCTGCTCCATCTACAGTTATCTGGCTAGGGAAGAAGGAGAGACTGGATTCTGGTGGGCAGGTAGCTATCTCTACCACAGTGCCAGTTAGTAGATATTAGGGAAAAGGGGGCTGTGGCACAAACACCAGTGAAATGCCCTTTCTCTTCTCCAAAGACTCCGATTTGAATACAACACGTGCCAGCCTGTGATTATTGTTTCAGGCTTCCCTGCTGGCTCAAAGAATCTGCCTGCAGTGCAGGAGACCCGGATTCAATGCCTGGGTTGGGAAGATTTCCTGGAGAAGGGAATGGCTACCCACTCCAGTATTCTTGCCTGGAAAATGCCATGGACAGAGGAGCCTGATAAGTGCTATTATAAAATACAAAGGACTATGGGAATACAAGTCCTTGTATACAAGGAGAATATAAGTTTTCACTGGGAAAATCAGAGAAAGCTTCCTGTAGAAATAAAGACCCTCCCCATCCTCCTATGCCTTGTAGGAAGCATAAGACATCAGTTTATCAATGTGGCGAGGGAAGAAAGGTATTTCTCACACAGGAATAAGTAAAAGCTCAGAAACAGGAAAGTACAGTCATCCCCGGTACCTGCAGGGGGTTGGTTCCAGGAGTCCCCCTATACCAAATCCCCTGATGCTCAAGTCCCTATATAAGATGGTGTAGTACTCTGAATATGATGGCATCCATAGCCACAGGTTTCACATTTTCAGATTCAATCAACTTTGGATGTGGAGGGCTAACTGGATAGGGAATGTTTAAGGAATAGCAGGGAAATTAAGGAGAAGGCAATGGCACCCCATTCCAGTACTCCTGCCTGGAGAATCCCATGGACGGAGGAGCCTGGAAGGCTGCAGTCCATAGGGTCGCTGAGGGTCGGACACGACTGAGCGACTTCACTTTTACTTTTCACTTTCATGCATTGGAGAAGGGAATGGCAACCCACTCCAGTGTTCTTGCCTGGAGAATCCCAGGGACGGGGGAGCCTGGTGGGCTGCCGTCTATGGGGTCGCACAGAGTCGGACACGACTGAAGCGACTTAGCAGCAGGGAAATTAATGGGAGTAGGAGAGAAAGGGGAGGTGGAGGGACCTTGGGAGATGAGGTATATTGGGATCAGATTGCAGGGGACTAAATTCCAAGCTGAGGTCTGGCTTTATCTATATATGTTAGAGAGCTAGTGAATGTTTACAAGGAAAGAAATGACGTATTTAGTTCTACGTTTCAGAAAGTAGAACTTATTCTAGTGGTGTGGATGAAGATGAGGATGACAAGGAGAGAGACCACTTAGGAAGGCAGAGAGATATTCCTGAAGCAGAGCAAACAGAATTAGGTGAATTGCCGTATGGTGAAGAGGGGCTGGAAGGAAGGAGACAGTCTGTGCAGAGATCGCACCAAGTGCTTGGATGGATGGATTTGCCTTGAGATGAGCAAAACAATCCTCAATGCCCAGAGGCTTGGGAAACCAGGAGTGAAGAAAGGGGATGAAGAGTAGATGGGCAGCATTATGCTGGATTTTCTCAAATTTGGCTTGTGTAATCCCCCTTTCTACATAGAGCATTTATTCCTCGTATTCAACCTTTGTTTGTAGACTATGCTTTTCCCCAGAAAAGTGCAAAAAAGTGACGAATAATTTAATGAGATTAAATACAGCACTAGCAGGGCTTCCCAGGTGCCTCAGTGGTAAAGAATCCACCTGCCAATGCAGGAGATGTGGGTTCCATGCCTGGACTGAGAAGATCCCCTGAAGGAGGAAATGGCAACTCATTCCAGTATTCTTGTGGGGAGAATCCCATGATGGAGGAGCCTGATAGGCTACAGTACGTTGAGTCACAAAGAGTCAGACACAACTGAGCATGTACACAGCATAGCATTAGAAGCTTCTTCCTAATAGAATTACACTCTATTCAGCTTAAACCAAAACTACTTTTGAACATCTGCCACATGCAGCAGTTGCTGAAAAGAGCTGTAGCAATGATGATGTAGGTAGTCCCTGAGCCTCTAGTTACTTATTTTCACTCCCAGCCCCTCTACCTGAGGCTAGTCTCTTCAGAGCCGACTTCACTTCCTGGTTCCTCAGTGTGTAGATGAGGGGGTTCAATAATGGAGTGACAACAGTGTAAAACACAGCCACTGCCCCATCCAGGGGACTCTTGGAGCCAGCCCGAAGGTAGATGAAAATACAGGGGACATAGTAGACTGTGACCACGGTTAGGTGGGAGCCACAGGTGGAGAAGGCTCGGCGCCGCCCATCAGCAGTGTGAATCTGCAGGATGGCGTGGACTATGTTGGCATAGGAGAGCAGAATTAGCATGAAGCAACTGGTGGCCACTACCCCAATGTCCACAAAAGTCACAAGCTCATTGACAGTCGTGTCTGCACAGGCCAGTCTCAATACTGCAGGGATGTCACAGAAAAAATAATCCACCTGGTTGGGCCCACAGTAGGGCAGGCGGAATGTCAGGGTGGCCTGGATGGACCCATGAACGGAGCCAGCCATCCAAGCTCCAGCCACAAGGATGGTGCATAACCTCCCATTCATGAGCGTGGGGTAGCGCAGGGGCTGGCATATTGCCAGGTACCTGTCATAGGCCATCAAGGTGTAGAGGAAGCACTGAGTGCTGCCCAGGAAATGAAAGAAATACAGTTGAGCCACACAGCTGCCAAACGGGATTCTCTTGCTGGCGGGAGTAAAGTTTAGAATAATCCGAGGAACGATGACGGAGGAGAGCCACATGTCCAGGAATGAGAGCACGCCCAGGAGAATGTACATGGGGCGAGTGTGGAGCTTTGGGTCAGCCCACACAGTGAGCAAAATGAGGAGGTTGCCCAGCTGAGTCAGGATGTAAATGATGAAGAAGAGCAAGAAGAGGAGAGTCCTCAGCCTCGGGGGGTGAGATAAGCCCAGGAGAATGAAATCTGTCACCACAGTGTCCAGGGATGTGTTTCTGGTCTTTCCCATGTTCTTCTGTAGTCTGCTAAGATGAATGATGCAGTCAGGCAAGGGAAATACAACACAGAGATGTGATGGGAGAATACTTTTGTCTGATGACCAGAGTCTAGGAGGTAAACAGAACACATCTACATTTTATATAGAAAGTATTTTTGGCGTGGCATTCAAGGGAGAGGCTACTGGGCATGGAATGTAAGAAGGTGGCAATGAAAAAGCAAAGTCAGGGAGAAATGAGACCTTCTTACTAGGTCAGGTAGGAAGTCATAGGATAAACTGTTGTCTTGGCTCCCCTTCGCCCAGAGGCTCAATCACTTTGAGCCCTTTGCTAGCAATGTCTCTTTCACTTTGAAAGAAATCAGATTATCTCAAAGGATTGGCCTCTTTCTGGCATGTCTACAACGAACTGGGGTTTTGTGTGGGACTTTTTGGGTTGGGACTCTTCCTGTCAAGAGATGATATAAATCACTAGGACTGAAGGATGTGGAAGGACCCGTCACTGGGTCTTTTAATCTTGCTAATCTTTTGGACAAGACTCAGATCACAGCCCTTTCAGGCTGTGAGGCAGCATGAGCAGAGAGGTAAAGCAAGGACAGTGAACAGTGTTTGGATTCAGTCGGGAGGCAGAATCCATATTTTATCGCTCTGATTATCCTGTCAGTGTCTTTGTTCCGCGCATTAAAAAAATCTTGCTTAAGAAAAGGTGCTTTAAGGAGAAATATCATACGACATCTCTTATATGTGGAATCTAAAAAGAAATGATAGAAATGAACTTACAAAACAGAAAGAGACAGACTTAGAGAATGAACTTACGGTTGCTGGTGGGAATGATGGAAGAAGGGATAGTTAGGGAGTTTGGGATGGACATGTACACATTCCTATATTTAAAATGGATAACAAACATGGACCTACTGTATAGTATATGGAACTCTGCTCAATATTATATAGCAGTCTAAATGGGAGGGGAGTTTGGGGAAGGATGGATACATGTATATGTATGGCTGAATCCCTTTACTGTTCACCTGAAACTATCACAACATTGTTAATTGGCTGTACCACAATACAAAAGAAAAAGTTTTTCTTTTTTTTTAAAGGAAAGGTACTTGAAATGGAAGGCCTTCCAAACTTCAATTACGTTCACCCAGTGTACTCATCCCTGGGGGAAGAAGGGTTAGGGAACTTGTTCTGTGTTTGCTCTGTAATACTGAGTCTGTTGCATCATTTATGCTGCTTTCCTTTCTCCCCTAAATAGAGAAAATAAAAGAAAAGTGCTAAAATGTTCAAAGAAGAAAGTTCCCAAATCTGGAGAGAGGCTCATTTAGTTCAGACTTGATACATTTATCGTATGAACTCTGTGAGCAGAGGTTGAAGTAAGGAAAAAAGATAAGGAAAAGAGACAACCTAAATATGATTTTTGACAAAGTTCCTGAAACTTTTGTGATTTCTAAACTATGTCTTTGCTCCTATTGTGAACTGACCTGACTTTAGAAAGGCTTTCCGGTTTGAACTCACATGAACACAGCACCAAAATCTTGGTGGAGGCTGGCCTTTCTTGGGTAGAACGGCCCTGCAGGTGAGGACAGCCTCCTCCAGAGCATCTTCTGGGCTTGTGGTGATGGCTCCCTGGATCTTTGCTTTGGAATGGAATTGACACCCTGACTCTATTAATTATCTGTGAGACCTCCTGCTCTTGGAGGCTCTTTGTAGATTGTGACTTCTCTACTTAAATGTCTTGGATTTTATGTTGGTTAAATTATTAGCTGGATCTCCTTTGACTGAGGTATTTTTTTTTTTTTTTTAACAAAACACTGTCAAGAGATTTGTAGAAAATTATTTACCTCTTGGGAATTCTAACCAAAACATTTCCCTCAAGAGAACTGCAGTCCCCTGATCCTCATTATTTTTTTTTTTGCTGTGACAGCAAGCAGAAATCATTTCTACATTATCTAGAAAGTGAACTATGGAGAACAACACTATCTGTTGGATGAAAGACATAATCTCTAATTTCTGTGATCTTTTTTTTTTTGAAGTGTTGTTGGACCACACATTTACCCACTTTCTACTCGAAAAATGCATTGAAAATGCACTTAATTTTCAATGGTTGAACTAATCTTCGTTACATGGCTTCCAACACATTTGTTATCCATTGACTGTTGGACAAGTCTGCTGGTATACAAGAGGGTGGATTCAGCTGTAAGTGAGGAATTAATACATACTCATGAAAGCCAAGGAAAGCCTGACTTTCCCATGGGCCCAGAGTAGCTTCAACATTCTTGATTCCACAGGCCTTCCATGAGGGGAGATGATGCTGACTTTGCATGACAAAAATGAACAATAAAGATTCAAAATCCCAGTCAGACAACAGGTTGCAAAACAGGACTGTGTCCACAGCAAAGCTCAATAAATAGTTTTTTTTTTTTTTTTCCAAAATGTATTGATTTTAACTATAGTGAATTCTCCAGTATGTATCAACATTGATTTAAACAAGTTAAAAAAGAATAGCTTTATTGAAGTTAATACAAATGTTGTAGAGTTCACCCTTTCAATCTGTACAGTTCGGTTGTTCTTGGTATATTTACAAAGTCGTGGATTGATCACTCCTGTCTAACTCTTGAATAACTTTATTTGTCCCAAAACCCTCCTCCACCCCACTCCTGGTGAACACTAATCTGCTTTCTGTTTCTATGGATTTGCCTATTCTGAACATTTCATATAAGTGAAATCATGTAATATGTGACCTTTTGTGTCTGGTCACTTTGACTTGGCATAGCATTTCCAAGTTTCATCCATGTAGTTGCATGTATCGGAACTCCATTCCTTTTTCTGGCTGATTGCTATTCCATTTTATAGCTATACCACATTTTGTTTATCTTTTTATTAGTTGAGGGACATTTTATTTGGTTACATATTTAGGCTGTTTTAGTGCTGCTATGAACACTCATGTACAAGTTTTTCTTTTGTGTTTGTAAGCATATGGTTTCATTTCTTTTGGAATATACCTAGGAGTAGAATACGGAAATTCTATGTTTAACATTTTGAACAATTGCCAAGTTGTTTTTTGAATGGCTCTGCCATTTTATATTGCCAAATTTCTTCACAGATAGACAACACTTGTCATTGTCTGTCTTTTTTTATTGTAGCTGCCTTTGATGGTAAATTGTATTAATCAGAGACTGGTGGGTATTAAAACATATATATCAGAGATCATAGGAAACTCTTTTCTGGAATGTCTTAATATATAGTTTAAGATATGTTTGAGGCTTTCCTTTTTTACTCTTTTTTCTTTTGTTCTTTTCTTTCTTCCTCTTTTTTCCATCTCTTTCTTCTTCTTGTGTCTCTCTTCTTTCAAGTCTCATCTGCTTTTAGTTTCTTTTAAATATAATAACAAAACTTGTTCATTTTAACGTTGAGTAGCACAGAGATGTACAAGAAATAAAATCCCCTTACTCCACTTTCCCATTGCAATCCCTAATGTAAACAATGTTGAAATTCATCCTATATATGCCTACACTTTAAAGAAGTTATACATATATACATGTGACTAGTTAGGTATTAAGAGAGACTTCCTAAAGATGGACAGAATTTGATGTCTTAGCACATGGGGAGAGTAAGGGACAGGAAGGAAATACAGATGATCCAGTATTTCTGGGTTGAAGTGCTTGGGAATGCTAATGCCATGAATAAGCAAAGAAATACAGAATTTACAGAAGTCTAGGTTTAGGGGCAAAGAGGATGAAAAAGGGGCTATGGTAGCATTATGTCTTATTTTTTTCCTTTCACATTTTCTGGCGTAATTTACCTCAAAGAAGTTGACATCCTATTTAACCTTTGAAAGACATTTTCTTATCTCACAAGGTAATCAAAAGGTGGTAGAAGGAGTGTATCCATTTATTTCCAAACAAATAATGTAAAGCCAATTTGGCCGAGTTTAATGAAATGAAAAGATTATGAATCCAAAGAATTCAGAAGTTTCTTCTAAAGAGAACTAAATTCAGTACAGTTTAGATCATGATCAGCTTTTGAACATCTGCAATACGCAGCAACTTCTGAAAAGAAAGGTATTAATGGTGATGTAGGTAGCCCCTGAGCCTCTAGTTACTTATTTTCACTCCCAGCCCCTCTACCTGAGGCTAGTCTCTTCAGAGCAGACTTCACTTCCTGGTTCCTCAGTGTGTAGATGAGGGGGTTCAATAATGGAGTGACAACAGTGTAAAACACAGCCACTGCCCCATCCAGGGGACTCTTGGAGCCAGCCCGAAGGTAGATGAAAATACAGGGGACATAGTAGACTGTGACCACGGTTAGGTGGGAGCCACAGGTGGAGAAGGCTCGGCGCCGCCCATCAGCAGTGTGAATCTGCAGGATGGCGTGGACTATGTTGGCATAGGAGAGCAGAATTAGCATGAAGCAACTGGTGGCCACTACCCCAATGTCCACAAAAGTCACAAGCTCATTGACAGTCGTGTCTGCACAGGCCAGTCTCAATACTGCAGGGATGTCACAGATAAAGTAATCCACCTGGTTGGGCCCACAGTAGGGCAGGCGGAATGTCAGGGTGGCCTGGATGGACCCATGAACGGAGCCAGCCATCCAAGCTCCAGCCACAAGGATGGTGCATAACCTCCCATTCATGAGTGTGGGGTAGCGCAGGGGCTGGCATATTGCCAAGTACCTGTCATAGGCCATCAAGGTGTAGAGGAAGCACTGAGTGCTGCCCAGGAAATGAAAGAAATACAGTTGAGCCACACAGCCGCCAAACGGGATTCTCTTGCTGGCGGGAGTAAAGTTTAGAATAATCCGAGGAACGATGACGGAGGAGAGCCACATGTCCAGGAATGAGAGCACGCCCAGGAGAATGTACATGGGGCGAGTGTGGAGCTTTGGGTCAGCCCACACAGTGAGCAAAATGAGGAGGTTGCCCAGCTGAGTCAGGATGTAAATGATGAAGAAGAGCAAGAAGAGGAGAGTCCTCAGCCTCGGGGGGTGAGATAAGCCCAGGAGAATGAAATCTGTCACCACAGTGTCCAGGGATGTGTTTCTGGTCTTTCCCATGTTCTTCTGTAGTCTGCTAAGATGAATGATGCAGTCAGGCAAGGGAAATACAACACAGAGATGTGATGGGAGAATGCTTTTTCCTGATGATTAATGCCAGAGAGTTATGAGATAAACTGAATACTATTAAATTTTTTTCTAAAAGGAGAGGTGGCATTGTCATTAGTCATTTTGGTTTACTTGATAAGATAAATCACCCACAGGCTGGTTAGTATTCTAGATGAATGGAAACTCTTATCTACTGAGAAGCATAATTTGGCAGATCAAGAAACAGAAGAGCGTGTGAATGATAGGCAGTATCATTAACTTCAAGCAAAAAGAATGTTCACCAAAGAGGAGCTAAGGCTGAGACAGAGGAGTGTGGAATGTATACCCCAGAATTACCTCATCTACTTGTTCCTCCACTTACCATCATTGCCATGCCCCCTCTTTGTCCTCAGCTGAAATCCCATCTCCTCACCATAGCGTGCAAAAATACTCATTTTCTGGTCCTTGTTTGCCACTCCATCATACTCACTGTAATCCCTTCTTGATGTTCAGATGCACAGACTTCCTCAGTGCTCTCACAGTTCAGTGCTCCAGCCTGGAACATGTGCACCCACTGCCCCTCTGCCCCCTTCACCTATGTAATGCCCACTTTTGTTTCAGGACTGTGTTTGGAGGGCCTCATCTTCAAAAGGACTTTCCTGTTTTCCAAGGACCATGCTTACACTTTCAGAACACATATCACATTATATTGCTGTTGCCTAAGTTGTCTAATGTCTCTTCCATTAGTCATCCTCTCTAGTAGAGTAAAGGTGATAATTATTTTCTGAATAGCTGATTGAATGAAAGTGAAAGAAAGTCACTCAGTAGTGTCTGACTCTTTGTGACCCCGTGGACTGTAGCCCACCAGGCTCCTCTATTCATGGAATTCTCCAGGCAAGAATACTAGAGTGGGTTGCCATGCTCTTCTCCAGGAGATCTTACCGACCCAGCGATCGAACCCAGGTCTCCTGCACTGCGGGCAGATTCTTTACCATTTAAGCTACCTAGGAAACTGATTGAATAAATGTTGCCAAATCCTACTGATAGGACACAGTGCTTCTTTCTCTGACTCATGGGCCCTCCCCCTGGCTGGCAAGGGACCATCTCATTCTGATGCATTATGGGTCTAGTTTTGTTATAAAAAACTCCAAAGACCTTTCACATTTTTTATTGCTCCAGGATATCATTTAGATTTATTAGTTGATTTATGTGGTTCATTGGTTTGGGATTGGATTTTTTTGGTAAAGTGTTTCAGAGGAATTCTTACTGTTTATTGTACAAGCTTTGATTAATGCAGGACTTAATCTTCAGTTTGTACATATATATAGAATTATAGCTAGATCTTGGTCTAGATATATTGTTGACTTTTGAACAACATGAGGGTTAGAGGCACTGACCCCTATGCTGTTAAAAATTGAGTATTGCTATCTCTGCCTCACAAACAAACAAACTGATTAATAGCTTGTGATAAATCATAATGGAAAGATAATGGAAAGAGATATAAAAAAATGTATATATATGTATGTATAACTGAATCATTTTGCTGTACAGCACAATTTAACATAACATTGTAAATCAACTGTACTTCAATTAAAAAAACAACCCCCCCAAAAAAAAACAACCCCCAAAACCCCACAAAGAAATTGATAAGTGTGTTACCAAGAGGTGGGAAGCATAAACACTTTGGATAGAATCAGGACTGGACCTTTTGATTCCACATGTTGTGATCTCTAATGGAACAAACTTTTCATGACTTTCCCTCTAACGTAATTAATTAAAATCTCTGTAAATTGAAAATACAGGTACTATATTGAAAAAAATCCAGTTATAAGTGAATCTACATAGCTCAAACCTGTGCTGTTCATGGATCTATTATATGTTGCCATTTACCATACAATAACACTCTCTGAAAACCTGAAAAGAATTTGAAGTACCTAATCCACAGGATAAGAAAAAACAGAGCGATGACATATGCTTGTTTCATTTATTTTCTCAAATATTCTATTTGAGATTTTTTTCCCCCTACTAGGGTTTGAGTGCTATCATCTGTCATTTTCCAATAAATTAACTTTGTTACTTAAATGTCTATTTTCAAGAAGGAATTAATGTAATAGAGATTAATTATAAATTATGTGGGAGTATTAGTAGATTTAACCATTTACTCTCCATCAGGAAAGTCATCAAGGTATTTTATCATGGTTATTTTATAAAATAACATAATTCATATATTAACATTTAAGAGATATTAATAGTAATAATGATACATAATAAACCTGGTTCTTCAGAAGCCATAGAAAATATTAAGCATACCCTTCTGCTTGCAGAGAAAGAAGAAACACCAGGTTTTTACTGTCTGAGTTTCAGGAAGACACTCCGATTTATTTGACAACTAATTGGATGACTATTTGGCTAGAATACAGTGAAGGGATAGAAAGAGTTGAATTAAGATTATGTTTAAAATGCAAATAATGAGCCAAGGTAATTTTTATTTTTGTCAATATATATGTGTAATACCAGTGTGCTTCCATTTAGGCAAGCAATACAGTCCTGAAGTGTTTTATGAAAATCAATTGTATATCAAATCAGACAGAACTGTAGCACTGGGAGAATTGTTTGGAGGATTTCCATAATATGTATTTATGTATAGTGAAAAAATTCTCCCTAATTTATCTGCTTTTCAAGTCTGATTTTTCCCATTTGTTGTGCATAAATCTGGTTCCACCTCTCCCAGATGCCCTGTTATATGAAAGCTTCCTTTACCTCTATGTTCTGGGAGAGGATGGTGGCTTTGACTTGGGGTATGGTGTTCCGGGGCTGCATAGGAGGGCAATCTGTGATTTAGAGAGATGGGCAGAGTAGATTTCCAGAAGGTGGATTTGGAAGAAACAGGTAATGTGTTTGATGAGGATTAAATCTCTCCATGAGAGAAACAGTCTGCCCCCACCGCCCCACCCCTCCCTGGCCCCTCTGCTGCAGTTTCATGTGTCTTTTTGTTTTAGGTCTGCTCCTGTTCTTTAGCTATGGAAACTTAGTATATTTAAAGCAAAGGAATAGACAGACTTAAAGAATTTCAAAAAATGAAAAACAATTTTAGTTTAGCCAATCAGGTAACAAACTAAACATTTCCCAAGTTTTAGACTTTTTGATGTTGCTAAAATCATGCGGTAAAATAGAAATGAAATATAAAGCCCATAAAAATAGCAAAGTGTTAAAATTCAGTATAAAAAAACACCTGAAAATAAGGGCCTAGTGATATTAGAGAATAAACAATACACACTTGAAAATCAATTATCCTGGAAACTCTAGGGAAAGGCTGTGGGGGGTGGTAGTGAAAAAGCGACACTGAGAAGATAAGGACAGGTTGGGGGAGAACACGGGCACCTTCTAGAGAGCTCTATGGACCCACAGGATCATGGGCTGGGCTGCTTTCTGAGCCTCCCATCCCTCCACTACCCATCCCCAAATCAGGCCAGTTTGTTTTGAGCACATCTCTTGCAGTAACCTTCCCATTTAGAAAGACTTAGAGGAGAGCAGTCTTCCATCAAACTGTTTGAAACTTTGAATTTCCTTTTTTTTTGAAACTTTGAATTTCTACAGCTAAATTTTGGGAGCTGGGCTATTGGGAACAGTTATAAAATCCTGAAGAGGAGGAATGAAGACTGGTCTAGTGTTGTGTTAGACACACTGGGATCAGAGGACTTCTGTATTTACCCCTAGGACAAGGCCCACCCCAAAACTGTTTCTGGAGAGTATATTCTCTTTTCTTCATTATCCATTCAGTAACTAAACATCCTGGTAGAGCTAGGGCAGAGCAGGGAAAATGGATCAGAAAAGGAAGTGGCAATCCACTCCAGTATTCCTGCAGGGAGAATCCCACAGACAGAGGAGCCTGGCAGGCTACAGTCCATAGGGTCCCAAAGAGTTGGACAGACTGAGTGACCGAGCACACGAAGGGAAATGGATAGAGTTTGCGGTGGCCTAGACATATTTTATCTCTTTTCAGAAAAAGAGGCTCTTGTCCTTCTGTGTGCGCTGTGTGCTAAGTCGCTTCAATCATGTCCTACTCTTTGTGACTCTGTGGACTGTAGCCCATCAGGCTCCTCTGTCCACGGGATTCTCCAGGCAAGAATACTGGAGTTGGTTGCCCTGCCCCCCTCTCCAGGATCTTCCCGAAGGTTAAAAAGAATGAGCTTGCTTGTAGACTGCTACTCTGTATCCTCTTCATTGGAGAAAGGAAAGACTAAGAATCTGGCCTATTTATGTTTGCATAATTACCAAAGAATTTTTTTCACAAAATCTATTACTTTATCACTGCCCAGCTCTGTTCTTTGTGACTGCCAGAGAGAGAGATAGAAAGATGCAGATGAGAGATGAGAGAAAGAGAAATGAAAATAAAATAGCATTTTCTTTTGAACCACTTCTCAACCCAAAAAAGAAATTCCCTAAGTTTGGAAAGAAAGAACTTAATGCTAGTAGTTTGAGAAAGAGTTGAGGAAAAAGATGGGGAAAAGAGACTAATTAACATTTTGGGAAAAACAACAGAATGTCTGAAGTTTCCATAGTTAGTTTGTGGCCTTATTCTGAAAGGAGCTGGTTTCAGGATTGCTTTCCCATCCTTGTAGACTCACATGTACAGACCTGCAAAATTGTGGAGGAGGCTGGGTGTCCTTGAGTTGAATGGTCCAGCGCATGGAGAGATGTCCTTCAGAGAATCAGTCTAACCTGTTGTAAAGGGCTCCCATATATGTGTTGGGAACCTTTAGGATTCTTTTAGGAGTTCTGCCTGGCAAATAAATATTTAGAATCTTTGCGAGCATCTGCCTTTCAGGGCTCTTTGATGAGTGTGACTTCCATATCTCTTGAGTCATACTTTACATTGCCTTTCATCAGCTGTTGCCTCTCTCACTCTGAATAAAAGGGGAAAAAAAACTGTCAAGAGATTTGAAGAAATATTCTAGCCTCAGAAGAATTTTACTACTCTAATGTGTTTCCCTAATGAGATTGTCCCTCCCCAAATCCTCGTTATTTTGTTTTGAGGGAAGAGAGCAGGAAATGTTTCTCGTAGACCTCCAGAAATAGGACTGTGGGGGATTACCTCGCCAGTATAGTTTTGGATGATTTCCAGGTTCTTAGAGGTGTTATAATCTCTCAGTGGATTACTTTCTTTCCCCATATACCCATCAGGGATCCTCCATCATTTCTTTTTTTTTTTTTTTTTAAGACTTCCTCCTGGTGATTTTTTTTTCCTTTTTTTTTTTTAAATTTTATTTTATTTTTAAACTTTACATAATTGTATTAGTTTTGCCAAATATCAAAATGAATCCACCACAGGTATACATGTGTTCCCCATCCTGAACCCTCCTCCCTCCTCCCTCCCCATACCATCCCTCTGGGTCATCCCAGTGCACCAGCCCCAAGCATCCAGTATCATGCATCGAACCTGGACTGGCAACTCGTTTCATACATGATATTTTACAAGTTTCAATGCCATTCTCCCAAATCTTCCCACCCTCTCCCTCTCTCACAGAGTCCATAAGACTGTTCTATACATCAGTGTCTCTTTTGCTGTCTCGTACACAGGGTTATTGTTACCATCTTTCTAAATTCCATATATATGCGTTAGTATACTGTATTGGTGTTTTTCTTTCTGGCTTACTTCACTCTGTATAATAGGCCCCAGTTTCATCCACCCCATTAGAACTGATTCAAATGTATTCTTTTTAATGGCTGAGTAATACTCCATTGTGTATATGTACCACTGCTTTCTTATCCATTCATCTGCTGATGGACATCTAGGTTGCTTCCATGTCCTGGCTATTATAAACAGTGCCGCGATGAACATTGGGGTACACGTGTCTCTTTCCCTTCTGGTTTCCTCAGTGTGTATGCCCAGCAGTGGGATTGCTGGATCATAAGGCAGGTCTATTTCCAGTTTTTTAAGGAATCTCCACACTGTTCTCCATAGTGGCTGTACTAGTTTGCATTCCCACCAACAGTGTAAGAGGGTTCCCTTTTCTCCACACCCTCTCCAGCATTTATTACTTGTAGACTTTTGGATCGCAGCCATTCTGATGGCATGAAATGGTACCTCATAGTGGTTTTGATTTGCATTTCTCTGATAAGGAGTGATGTTGAGCATCTTCTCATGTGTTTGTTAGCCATCTGTATGTCTTCTTTGGAGAAATGTCTATTTAGTTCTTTGGCACATTTTTTGATTGGGTCATTTATTTTTCTGCAGTTGAGCTGTAGGAGTTGCTTGTATATTCTCGAGATTAGTTGTTTGTCAGTTGCTTCATTTGCTATTATCTTCTCCCATTCTGAAGGCTGTCTTTTCACCTTGCTAATAGTTTCCTTTGATGTGCAGAAGCTTTTAAGGTTAATTAGGTCCCATTTGTTTATTTTTGCTTTTATTTCCAATATTCTGGGAGGTGGGTCATAGAGGATCCTGCTGTGATGTATGTCAGAGAGTGTTTTGCCTATGTTCTCCTCTAGGAGTTTTATAGTTTCTGGTCTTACGTTGAGATCTTTAATCCATTTTGAGTTTATTTTTGTGTATGGTGTTAGAAAGTGTTCTAGTTTCATTCTTTTACAAGTGGTTGACCAGATTTCCCAGCACCACTTGTTAAAGAGATTGTTTTTAATCCATTGTATATTCTTGCCTCCTTTGTCAAAGATAAGGTGTCCATATGTGCGTGGATTTATCTCTGGGCTTTCTATTTTGTTCCATTGATCTCTATTTCTGTCTTTGTGCCAGTACCATACTGTCTTGATAACTGTGGCTTTGTAGTAGAGCCTGAAGTCAGGTAGGTTGATTCCTCCAGTTCCATTCTTCTTTCTCAAGATCGCTTTGGCTATTCGAGGTTTTTTGTATTTCCATACAAATTGTGAAATTATTTGTTCTAGCTCTGTGAAGAATGCTGTTGGTAGCTTGATAGGGATTGCATTGAATCTGTAGATTGCTTTGGGTAGTATACTCATTTTCACTATATTGATTCTTCCAATGCATGAACATGGTATATTTCTCCATCTGTTAGTGTCCTCTTTGATTTCTTTCACCAGTGTTTTATAGTTTTCTATATATAGGTCTTTAGTTTCTTTAGGTAGATATATTCCTAAGTATTTTATTCTTTCCTTTGCAACAGTGAATGGAATTGTTTCCTTAATTTCTCTTTCTGTTTTCTCATTATTAGTGTATAGGAATGCAAGGGATTTCTGTGTGTTGATTTTATATCCTGCAACTTTACTATAGTCATTGATTAGTTCTAGTAATTTTCTGGTGGAGTCTTTAGGGTTTTCTATGTAGAGGATCATGTCATCTGCAAACAGTGAGAGCTTTACTTTTTCTTTTCCAATTTGGATTCCTTTTATTTCTTTTTCTGCTCTGATTGCTGTGGCCAAAACTTCCAAAACTATGTTGAATAGTAATGGTGAAAGTGGGCACCCTTGTCTTGTTCCTGACTTTAGAGGAAATGCTTTCAATTTTTCACCATTGAGGATAATGTTTGCTGTGGGTTTGTCATATATAGCTTTGATTATGTTGAGGTATGTTCCTTCTATTCCTGCTTTCTGGAGAGTTTTTATCATAAATGGATGTTGAATTTTGTCAAAGGCTTTCTCTGCATCTATTGAGATAATCTTATGGTTTTTATTTTTCAGTTTGTTAATGTGGTGTCTCACATTGATTGATTTGCAGATATTGAAGAATCCTTGCATCCCTGGGATAAAGCCCACTTGGTCATGGTGTATGATCTTTTTAATGTGTTGTTGGATTCTGATTGCTAGAATTTTGTTATGGATTTTTGCATCTGTATTCATCAGTAATATTGGCCTGTAGTTTTCTTTTTTTGTGGGATCTTTGTCAGGTTTTGGTATTAGGGTGATGGTGGCCTCATAGAATGAGTTTGGAAGTTTACCATCCTCTGCAATTTTCTGTAAGAGTTTGAGCAGGATAGGTGTTAGCTCTTCTCTAAATTTTTGGTAGAATTCAGCTGTGAAACCGTCTGGACCTGGGCTTTTGTTTGCTGGAAGATTTTTGATTACAGTTTCAATTTCCGTGCTTGTGATGGGTCTGTTAAGATTTTCTATTTCTTCCTGGTCGAGTTTTGGAAAGTTGTACTTTTCTAAGAATTTGTCCATTTCTTCCACGTTGTCCATTTTATTGGCATATAATTGTTGATAGTACTCTCTTATGATCCTTTGTATTTCTGTGTTGTCTGTTGTGATCTCTCCATTTTCATTTCTAATTTTATTGATTTGATTTTTCTCCCTTTGTTTCTTGATGAGTCTGGCTAATGGTTTGTCAATTTTATTTATCCTTTCAAAAAACCAGCTTTTGGTTTTGTTGATTTTTGCTATGATCTCTTTTGTTTCTTTTGCATTTATTTCTGCTCTAAGTTTTAAGATTTCTTTCCTTCTACTAACCCTGGGGTTCTTCATTTCTTCCTTTTCTAGTTGCTTTAGGTGTAGAGTTAGGTTATTTATTTGACTTTTTTCTTGTTTCTTGAGGTGTGCCTGTATTGCTATGAACTTTCCCCTTAGGACTGCTTTTACCGTGTCCCACAGGTTTTGGGTTGTTGTGTGTTCATTTTCATTCGTTTCTATGCAAATTTTGATTTCTTTTTTGATTTCTTCTGTGATTTGTTGGTTATTCAGCAGTGTGTTGTTCAGCCTCCATATGTTGGATTTTTTAATAGTTTTTCTCTTGTAATTGAGATCTAATCTTACTGCATTGTGGTCAGAAAAGATGCTTGGAATGATTTCTATTTTTTTGAATTTACCAAGGCTAGCTTTATGGCCCAGGATGTGATCTATCCTGGAGAAGGTTCCATGTGCACTTGAGAAAAAGGTGAAATTCATTGTTTTGGGATGAAATGTCCTATAGATATCAATTAGGTCTAACTGGTCTATTGTATCGTTTAAAGTTTGTGTTTCCTTGTTAATTTTCTGTTTAGTTAATCTATCCATAGGTGTGAGTAGGGTATTAAAGTCTCCCACTATTATTGTGTTATTGTTAATTTCTCCTTTCATACTTGTTAGCATTTGTCTTACGTACTGCGGTGCTGCCGTGTTGGGTGCATATATATTTATAATTGTTATATCTTCTTCTTGGATTGATCCTTTGATCATTATGTAGTGACCATCTTTGTCTCTTTTCACAGTCTTTGTTTTAAAGTCTATTTTATCTGATATGAGTATTGCTACTCCTGCTTTCTTTTGGTCCCTATTTGCATGGAAAATCTTTTTCCAGCCCTTCACTTTCAGTCTGTATGTGTCCCCTGTTTTGAGGTGGGTCTCTTGTAGACAACATATGTAGGGGTCTTGTTTTTGTATCCATTCAGCCAGTCTTTGTCTTTTGGTTGGGGCATTCAACCCATTTACGTTTAAGGTAATTACTGATAAGTATGATCCCGTTGCCATTTACTTTATTGTTTTGGGTTCGAATTTATACACCGTTTTTGTGTTTCCTGTCTAGAGAATATCCTTTAGTATTTGTTGGAGAGCTGGTTTGGTGGTGCAGAATTCTCTCAGCTTTTGCTTGTCTGAAAAGCTTTTGATTTCTCCTTCATACTTGAATGAGATCCTTGCTGGGTACAATAATTTGGGCTGTAGGTTATTTTCTTTCATCATTTTAAGTATGTCTTGCCATTCCCTCCTGGCTTGAAGAGTTTCTATTGAAAGATCAGCTGTTATCCCTTTGGGAATTCCCTTGTGTGTTATTTGTTGTTTTTCCCTTGCTGCTTTTAATATTTGTTCTTTGTGTTTGATCTTTGTTAATTTGATTAATATGTGTCTTGGGGTGTTTTGCCTTGGGTTTATCCTGTTTGGGACTCTCTGGGTTTCTTGGACTTGGGTGATTATTTCCTTCCCCATTTTAGGGAAGTTTTCAACTATTATCTCCTCAAGTATTTTCTCATGGTCTTTCTTTTTGTCTTCTTCTTCTGGGACCCCTATGATTCGAATGTTGTAGCATTTAATATTGTCCTGGAGTTCTCTGAGATTGTCCTCATTTCTTTTAATTCGTTTTTCTTTTATCCTCTCTGATTCATTTATTTCTACCATTCTATCTTCTAATTCACTAATCCTGTCTTCTGCCTCTGTTATTCTACGATTTGTTGCCTCCAGAGTGTTTTTAATTTCACTTATTGCATTATTCATTATATATTGACTCTTTTTTATTTCTTCTAAGTCCTTGTTAAACCTTTCTTGCATCTTCTCAATCCTTGCCTCCAGGCTATTTATCTGTGATTCCATTTTAATTTCAAGATTTTGGATCAATTTTACTATCATTATTCGGAATTCTTTATCAGGTAGATTCCCTATGTCTTCCTCTTTTGTTTGGTTTGGTGGGCATTTATCCTGTTCCTTTATCTGCTGGCTATTCCTCTGTCTCTTCATCTTGTTTAAATTGCTGAGTTTGGGGTGTCCTTTCTGTATTCTGGCAGTTTGTGGAGTTCTCTTTATTGTGGCGTTTCCTCACTGTGTGTGGGTTTGTACAGGTGGCTTGTCAAGGTTTCCTGGTTAGGGAAGCTTGTGTCGATGTTCTGGTGGATGGAGCTGTATTTCTTCTCTCTGGAGTGTAATTTAGAAATGTCCAGTAATGAGGTATGAGATGTCTATGGATTTGGGGTGACTTTGGGCAGCCTGTATCTTGAAGCTCGGGGCTGTGTTCCTTTGTTGCTGGAGAATTTGCTTGGTATGTCTTGCCCTGGAACTTGTTGGCCCTTGTGTGGTGCTTGGTTTCAGTGTCGGTATGGAGGCGTTTGATGAGCTCCTGTCAATTAATGTTCCTTGGAGTCAGGAGTTCCTTGGAGTCAGGATTTGGACTTAAGCCTCCTACTTCCAGTTATCGGTCTTATTTTTACAGTAGTTTCAAAACTTCTCCTTCTATACAGCACCATTGATAAAACATCTACATTAAAGATGAAAAGTTTCTCTACTGTGAGGGTCACTCAGAGAGGTTCACAGCGTTACATGGAGAAGAGAAGTGGAAGGAGGGAGTTAGAGGTGACCCAAATGAGATGAGGTGGAATCAGTAGTGGAGAGAGTGGGCTAGCCAATAGTCACTTCCTTATGTGCACTCCACAACTGGACCGCTCAGAGATGTTCACGGAGTTATACAGAGAAGAGAAGAAGGAGGCAGGAGACAGAGGTGGCCAGAAGGATAAAAGGGGGAAATGAAAAGGAGGGAGACAGATCTAGCCAGTAATCAGTTCCCTAAGTGTTCTCCACAGTCTGGAACACACAGAAATTCACAGAGTTGGGTAGAGTAGAGAGGGGTTAGGGAGGAGATACAGGCAACCTGGTGGAGAAAACGGAGAGTCCAAAGGGAGAGAGAGCAGTCAAGCCAGTAATCTCGTTCCCTAGTGAAAAATGGGTCCTGAAGATTGGGTTCTTAAAGGTACAAAATTGGTAACAAATACATAAAAGCAAAAATTAAAAATCTAGAGTAGAGTTTGGAATTTCAAAAATGTGATGTTAATGGAAAGAAGAAGGAAAAGAAAGAGAGAAAAAACGAACAAAGGAAAACAAACAAGGTCACGAAAATTAAAAAGAAACTACAGGTACAAAATTGATAACTAATACCAAAAAGCAAAAATTAAAAATCTAGAGTAGAGTTTGGAATTTCAAAAATACAATGTTAAAAAAAAAAAAAAGAAGAAGAAAAATAAAGAGAGAAAACAAACAAACCAACAAAAACAATGTTGCAAATATTATAAAGAAAATACAGGTACAAAATTGATATCAAATACCAAAAAGCATAAATTAAAAATCTAGAGTAGAGTTTGGAATTTCAAAAATACAATGTTAAAAAAACAAAAGAAGAAGAAAAATAAAGAGAGAAAACAAACAAACCAACAAAAACAATGTCGCAAATATTATAAAGAAAATACAGGTACAAAATTGATATCAAATACCAAAAAGCATAAATTAAAAATCTTGAGTAGAGTTTGGAATTGCAGATATACGATGTTATACAAAAGAGGAAGAGAAAGAAACAGAGGAAAAAAAAAAGTCACAGAAATTATGAAAAAAACTATAGGTACAAAATTGATAACATATACCAAAAGGCTAAAATTAAAAATCTAGAGTAGAGTTTGGAATTTCAAAAATACAATGTTAAAGAAAAGAAGAAAAAGAAAAAAAAAAAGAAAAACAAAAACACGGTCAAAAAATTATAAAATATATATATGAAGTTTGCTGAAGAAGAAAAAAAAATAGGGTCTTTTTTTTTTTTTGCAAAGTAATAGTTATAAAAGTGAAAATTAAAGGACAATAGAGGACTTAAAATTTTTTTAAAAAAATTAAAAAAAAAAAGAAAAAAAGAAAGAAAGATTGATCGTAAAAATAGTAATAATATATCTAGGTCTTTCTCTGGTTTTGTTGTGAGTATTGTGGGTTCAGTTCATTTCTGGCTAGTTCCTTGGTCTGACTTATATTTCTCAAGATCTATAGGCCCCTTCCTATGTAGTCCGTAGTAATCACAGGGTTTTAATCTATGGCCTGTAGCTTCCAAGGCGTTTCCCTCTGTTATAGCTTCTTCTGTTTGCTGGTCTCTTCAGTCTCTGGTTCCCGCCCTGACACAAAGGGGACGGTGGAGGACACTATTTTTTTAATTTTATTTAGGCTCACTTGTTCAGTCGCGCTGTGGGGAGGGAGGGAGGGATGCTGCAAACAGATAACACTGGCGTGTGCTTGCAGTGCCTCAGCCACACTGGGTCTGCCCCCGCTCACGGAGCTTGTAGCCTCCCTGCCCACACTGCTCGGGCTCTAGGTTGTTCCGCCGGGAACAATCAAAGGCCGGCCCTGGGCTGAGCTCCCAAGTCCAAGCCGCTCAGGTTCAGGCACTCAGGTAGTCCTCAGAGGCGCAGACTCGGTTGGGCCTGCGTTTTGTGCTCTTCCCAGATCCAAGCAGCTCAGGTGATGAGGTGTTTGGCGGGCGCCAATGCTGCGACTTATCGCCTCCCCGCCACTCGGTTATCTGGGTGTAAAACCAGCGCACCTTCTCAGTCAGATGTTGACCGTCCAGACCTCCAAGAAGTTTTAGTTAGCAAAGAAGCCTGCTTACAGTTTTATTGATAGTGTCTCTCTTGGGCTGCGATTGCCCCCTTCCGGCTCTGGCTGCCTGTCACCGGAGGGGGAAGGTCTGCAGCCGGCTATCTCTGTTCAGTCCTTTGTTCTGTGCACGGGCCTGGCGGTGTCTTAGGTTAGGGCTGGTTTTTCGCGTGGTGGATATCCCACAGTCTGGTTTGCTAGCCCAAATTATTTCGCTCAGATAGCGCTCAGGACATTCGGGCCCGATTCTTACTCTAAGGGACACAGCCTGCGCTGCGCTTCCCTGCCCAGCCCCCGCTGGCTAATGCCGTGTGCTGGCCTCTGCGCTGCTTCTCCGCTGGGGGAGTTACCGTAGAGCTCACAATCTGCGATTTTTAATTGTTTATTTATTTTTTTTTCTCCCTGTTATGTTGCCCTCTGTGCTTCCAAAGCTTGGCACAGATTCGGCAGTGAGAAGGTTTCCTGGTGTTTGGAAACTTCTCTCTTTTTAAGACTCCCTTCCCGGGACGGAACTCCATCCCTCCCTCTTTTGTCTCTTTTTTTGTCTTTTATATTTTTTCCTACCTCCTTTCGAAGAGTTGGGTTGCTTTTCTGGGTGCCTGATGTCCTCTGCCAGCATTCAGAAGTTGTTTTGTGAAATTTACTCGACGTTTAAATGCTCTTTTGATGAATTTGTGGGGGAGAAAGTGTTCTCCCCATCCTACTCCTTGGCCATCTTGGCTCCTGCCCCTCCTCCATCATTTCTTCCGGTTTCTCTTCACATGTGACCTGATCATTGAGGGTCTCTTGACTCTCTCACTCCCCCCCTCCACTTAGCATCATATGACAAATTATATTTTACTTTTTTACTTGTTTATTGTCTCCACTCACTAGAACGTAGGCTCCATGAGAGGAGGGAGTTTTTCTCACCAAGGAATCCCCAACACACACACATTGCCTGACATATAGTAAGTTCTCAATAAATACTTTTGAATGAATGAATGAGTAGGTGAAACTGTTACACATATTAAATGCTGTGGGCAGAAAAAAGCATTACTTTCAAATGTGAACCTCAAATTTAAAGTTACCAGGGGTTGATTTGGCCTCAAATTGATTCTCACATGCATGTGCAGGTCTAGGCAGCATATGCCGGTGTAAGTGGCTTTGGATATTCATTTGTTTATTTTACAAAAGAGTCCCTTAGGCTGCAAGGAGATCAAACCAGTCAATCTTAAAGGAAATCAACCCTGAATATTCATAGGAAGGACTGATGCTGAAGCTGAAGCTGAAGCTCCAATACTTTGGCCATCTGAGGCAAAGAACTGACCCATTGGAAAAGACCCTGATGCTGGGAAAGACTGAAGGCAGGAGGTGAGGATGACAGAGGATGAGATGGCTGGATGGCATCACCGACTTGATGGGCATGAATTTGAGAAGCTCCGGGTGTTGGTGATGGACAGGGAAGCCTGGTGTGCTGCAGTCCATGGGGTCACAAAGAGTCGGACACGACTGAGCAACTGAACTGAATTGAACTGAATTTTAATCTGAGTAACGTTAGGAAACTGGCTAGAAATGAAGAAATGAAGCTTGGAGTGTGATATAAGCTTCAGGAGCCTCCATTGTAAAACAACAAAGCTGTATAAAGATAGGATGATTTCTAAGATTCATTTAAATTGTTGTTACCAAAGTTGCAGTGCTACATCTGGCCACAAGATGACAGTGTTGTTTTTTTTTTATTATTAAAACCAAGTGCTGTGTCTGCTGCTGCTGCTGCAAAGTCTCTTCAGTTGTATCCCACTCTGTGTGACCCCATAGACGGCAGCCCACCAGGCTCCCCCGTCCCTGGGATTCTCCAGGCAAGAACACTGGAGTGGGTTGCCATTTTCTTCTCCAATGCATGAAAGTGAAAAGTGAAAGTGAAGTGGCTCAGTCGTGTCTGACTTAGCGACCCCATGGACTGCAGCCTACCAGGCTCCTCAGTCCGTGGGATTTTCCAGGCAAGAGTACTGGAGTGGGTTGCCATTGTCTGCTAGGTGGAGTAAATAGAAATAAATCCAGAGGACTCATGAGAGGTATACATTTCTTTAGCAAAGATACTGTATTATCTTTATATTAACTTGGGATACATTAGCTTGGGAAAACTATGTATTGAAGAGATAATTTCCTTTTGTGACAATTGGGAAGTAGTTTGAAATATAGCTTTCCCTCTCCTTGTCTCCCTCCTCCCTCCCTCTTTTCTTCCTTCCTTCCTTCCCTCCATCCTTCCCTCTCTCGGTGCCTTCCTTCCTTTCCTTTCTAGCCTTCTTCTCTTTCTCCTTTTCTCTCGATTTCTTTCAACTTCTCACTTTATTACATAAAAATTACCAGTCAAAACAGAAGCGTATGAGAACAGGTTAATATTCTCACCATTTCCTTTTAATCCCAACTTTCTGAAGTAACTTAAGTGAATAATTTCCTTTCTTTTTCCATCTCTTCTTCTATATTCATACATATGTACAGATAGATATCTTATATTTCTTTAGATCTTTAAAAAATATCTCATTGCCTCTTTGTTGGGAGACAGATTTAGACGGTAGAAAAACATGTCCATCTCTTCTTTGTTGTCACAAATACCACCACCACACCGTGTGCATAACCTGCCTCTAATCTCACTCCCGTTTCTATTTTCTCTTGCCTTCAGAAAGACAAATTCTCCGTATTGTCAAATTGACCATTTCTGCCTTTGCCTTTCTTCTTATTTGCCATCTCTGTTCTTTATACACAATTTTATTGTTTAATATTCACAAAATCACATAGATTAATACCTGTGGATTGATCAGTAGAAAATGTTCACGTGAAAACACTCCTGAAAGGAAACCCACAGCTGCTCCCATGGAAACTTAAACCCACAGCTGCTCCCACGGAAGCTCAGTCCTTCAAGAAAGCTCCACCCGCTGCATTTTCTTCTGGGTTTTGCATCCAGATTGAGATTTCCTCCCTCAACCACAGGGAGGGAACCCGCCTTCTTTTGGCTCCAGGGGCACAGGTGCGGAGGATGCAGTGCCTGGTTTGCGGTGTCCTGCAGCAGATGTGGAATTTTTTCCTTCTTTATGTTTCCCTGACAGTGAGAGGTGAGTCTCAAATTATTAGCAAACATTGCCAGGAACTTTCAGAATAATTTTCTTCCAGATAAATGATGGCAACTCTTAACTTTTGTAATGAAAGAGTCTTTCCCCATACATATTAGTGGTGCTAATTGTCCTTGTCCCCATCCTCATCCTTGTCCCATGTCTTTCTACCAGCATTTATTTCCACCTAAGGAACTCCTCTGTCAAAGGCAGTGTTTTTTTATGACCATGTGAGAACTATCCTCTTTAATAATGATGTGGTTTCCTGGAGTGCTACCCTGATAATGGTCATGGATGTTCTCATAGGCTCTGCAGGAAAAGGCGTTGAGCAGCCCACTGAGTTGATGGCTATAGAAGGAGCCTCTACCCAGGTCAACTGCACCTACCAGACATCTGGTTTCAATGGACTGTTCTGGTACCAGCAACACGATGGTGGAGCACCTGTGTTTCTCTCTTACAATGTTCTGGATGGTTGGGAGACGAGAGGTCATTTTTCTTCATTCCTTAGACGCTCTGATGCACAGGGTTACCTCCTTCTGAAGGAACTCCACATGAAAGACTTTGCCTCTTACCTCTGTGCTGTGATAGACACGGTGACTGTGAGGGCTTTCCAGCTGCTCCAAAACTCAGGCAACCACACCAGTACAACAAACCTCGAATAGCCAAAGCAATCTTGAGAAAGAAGAATGGAATCAACCTGCCTGACTTCAGGCTCTACTACAAAGCCACAGTCATCAAGACAGTATGGTACAAAGACAGAAAATTAGATCAATGAAACAGAATAGAAAGTCCAGAGGTAAATCCACGCACCTATGGACACCTTATCTTTGACAAAGAAGGCAAGAATATACAATGGAGAAAAGACAATCTCTTTAACAAGTGGTGCTGGGAAAACTGGTCAACCGCTTGTAAAAGAATGAAACTAGAACACTTTCTAATACCATACACAAAAATAAACTCAAAATGGATTAAAGATCTAAACACAAGACCATAAACTATAAAACTCCTAGAGGAGAACATAGGCAAAACACTCTCTAACATAAATCACAGCAGGATCCTCTGTGACCCACCTCCCAGAATATTGGAAATAAAAGCAAAAATAAACAAATGGGACCTAATTAAAATTAAAAGCTTGGGCACAACAAAGGAAACTATAAGCAAGGTGAAAAGACAGCCTTCAGAATGGGAGAAAATAATAGCAAATGAAGCAAATGACAAAGAACTAATCTCAAAAATATACAAGCAACTCCTGCGGCTCAATTCCAGAAAAATAAGTGACCCAATCAAAAAATGGGCCAAAGAACTAAATAGACATTTCTCCAAAGAAGACATACAGATGGCTAACAAACACATGAAAAGATGCTCAACATCACTCATTATCAGAGAAATGCAAATCAAAACCACTATGAGGTACCATTTCACGCCAGTCAGAATGGCTGCGATCCAAAAGTCTACAAGTAATAAATGCTGGAGAGGGTGTGGAGAAAAGGGAACCCTCTTACACTGTTGGTGGGAATGCAAACTAGTACAGCCACTATGGAGAACAGTGTGGAGATTCCTTAAAAAACTGGAAATAGAACTGCCTTATGACCCAGCAATCTCACTACTGGGCATACACACTGAGGAAACCAGAATTGAAAGAGACACGTGTACCCCAATGTTCATCGCAGCACTGTTTATAATAGCCAGGACATGGAAGCAACCTAGATGTTCATCAGCAGATGAATGGATAAGAAAGCAGTGGTACATATACACAATGGAGTATTACTCAGCCGTTAAAAAGAATATATTTGAATCAGTTCTAATGAGGTGGATGAAACTGGAGCCTATTATACAGAGTGAAGTAAGCCAGAAAGAAAAACACCAATACAGTATACTAACGCATATATATGGAATTTAGAAAGATGGTAACAATAACCCTGTGTACGAGACAGCAAAAGAGACACTGATGTGTAGAACAGTCTTTTGGACTCTGTGGAAGAGGGAGAGGGGTGGATGATTTGGGAGAATGGAATTGAAATATGTATAATATCATATATGAAATGAGCGGCCAGTCCAGGTTTGATGCATGATACAGGATGCTTGGGGCTGGATGACCTAGAGGGATGGCACTGGGAGGGAGGTGGGAGGGGGGTTCAGGATAGGGAACACACGTATACCCGTGGCAGATTCATGTTGATGTATGGCAAAACAATACAATATTGTAAAGTAATTAGCATCCAATTAAAATAAAAAATATGAGACAGCAAAAAGAAAAAAAGAAGTTGTACTTCCTGAGTGTACACTTTCTATAAGTTGAGAGCAGGGGACTTTGCAACCAGACTTTTAAATTTTCAAAGCTTTGTTAAATGTTACACCAATACAGTATACTAAAGCATATATATGGAATATAGAAAGATAATAACGATAACCCTGTATGCGAGACAGCAAAAGAGACACAGATGTATAGAACAGTCTTTTGGACTCTGTGGAAGAGGGCGAGGGTGGGATGATTTAGGAGAATGGCATTGAAACATGTATAATATCATATATGAAACGAATCGCCAGTCCAGGTTCGATGCAGGATACTGGATGCTTGGGGCTGGTGCACTGGGATGACCCAGAGGGATGGTACAGGGAGGGAGGTGGGAGGGGGGTTCAGGATGGGGAACACGTGTACACCTGTAGCGGATTCATGTTGATGTATGGCAAAACCAATACAATATTTTAAAGTAATTAGCCTCCAATTAAAATAAATAAATTTATATTAAAAAAAAAAGACTGTTGACAGCCTGAGTTCTTATCTGGAGCTCAGGTCCTTCTTCAAAGTTCATTTCTGTTGTCAGAATTCTGTTCCTTGCTCTTGTAGGACTGAGATCTCCGTTTCCTTGCTGTCTCTTGGTGGGGAAGTCTTCAGCTCCTTAAGCTCACTTGCATTTCTTCTCACATGATCCATTCCATTTTCAAACCAGCAATAGCATTTCAAGTCCTTCTTATACTGAGCTTCTTACTTTATAGTCTGCCTTTCTTCTCTGCCACCAGAGAAAGTTAATGTGCTTTAAAGGTCTCATGTAATTAGGTTAGGCTTGCCTAGGTATCTCCCCCTTGTAAGGTGAGCTGTGGTATTTAATACAACACAGTCACCACAAGTGGTATTCTCTCACTTTCAAGGTTCTGGAGATTAGAGCATGGAATCTTGGTGACATTGTTTGAAATTCTACCTACCTCAGAGCCAATAAAAGACAGTTATAGAAACTGCATTAAAAACTTTTAGCTGTTTATGATACAATAATGAATCAAGTAGAGCAAAGTATATAGTTAAATACATAGAATAATTATAGCTGTGTAAAAATCCACAGACATAGAAAAAGATGGGAAAGAATACCCTCTCTCCAGCTTGTCCCTTACCTAAAGTCTTACTGTATATATGTTTTCTTCTCTCTCTCTCTTTGTGATCTATATCTATTTTTAAAGAGCTTAAACAACAGAGTTATGTAGGACAAATATTGATCTTGCAGTTGGTTCTAAGACCATAATTGTTATCGATCGTCTTTTTCTATCACTCATTCTAAATTCCCCCACACTGTCACTCAGCATTCCTGCTTGTCTGGGTTTCTTGCTCAGTGAGTGACCCAGACCTTCCTCTCTGAGGGGTTTAAGCCCTTGGGTACCTTAACTTTGTTACTGTTATTGCCTGCACACTATTATCACCAGATGTGGAAACACTGAGGTATGTTCCAGTGAACCTCTAAGTTCATTCATACTTCTCTGTCCCCGTTGCAAAGTGGGCAACTCTATCTTCTGTGCTTATACAGCATTTCTCTGTGATAATAGTCAATTATTTCTGCTGGTATAGTTTTGCCAAGTTTGGGAGGTTTTCAGTGATTATTTCTTTGAATACTTTCAAATCCAGCAATGAGCTGAGCCCCTACTCTTTCATGACCTTTTCCCTGCCTCTTCCCTCTCCTCCTTCTTCCCCTTCTTCTAGGATTCCAATGATATGCGTGTTAAACGATTTGCTATTGTCCCATAGGTCTTTGAGACTCTGTTCATTTTTTTCTCCAGTCTCTTTCTTCCCTTGCTGTTGTTCAGACTGGGTAAAGTCTATTGATCTGGTCTCAAGTTCAGATATTCTATCCCTTGTCATCTCCATGTTCCTACTGAACCCATCCAAAGAGCTTTGAGCTTCAGTTACTGAATCCCTCAGTTCTTTAATTTGTGCTTACTTCTTTATATAACTTTATTTTTGCTAAGATTTTTATCTTTTTTTCCCCATTTATTTCAAGAGAATTTATAGTTGTCTGTGGAAGCATTTTTATGATAGCTATTTTAAAATCTTTGTCCCAAATTTTAACATCTGATTCATTTTGGTGTTCACATTGATTGACTGTCTTTTCTCATTCATGTTACAGACTGGACTAATTGTCCAATCAGCCCTGAAATAAAAAGTAAGCCAACAGAATCTGTCTTCCTCCTCACTTTAATTTCCTCCTTTTTATCCTCTGATTCACTCTCAGGTAGCAAACTCCTACTGTGATACCAAGTTCTAGAAGCAATTTTTGTGTTGTGTTTTGGTCACAGTATGTATCACACTGGTTTATAAATGTGGCAGATATTGCCTGTAAATGAGTTTCTTATTTAATGTAAAAGATTTTTGTTTCCAGTATCATACTCTATGCAATATTACTCAACTTTAAAAAGAAATAGGAAACTTTAGATTTCAATCACAGATCAGTACTGGAAAGGAATTTTAAGTATGGGAGTTATATATTAGAAGATCTGGATACTCCTCATAGCTTGTGAGATCTGTGTTGATAACTGTTTTTGTGTTTATTTTTTAAAAAATAATTTGATTATTTATGGCTGTGCTCAGTCATCATTACTGTGAGGGCTTTTCTCTAGGTGCTGTGAGTAGGGACTACTCTAATTGCGGAGCACAGGCTCTCGGGCGCTCCCGCTTCAGCAGCTGCGGCAGGTGGGCTCAGTAGTTGCGGTTCCTGGGCTCTAGAGCGTAGGCTCAATAGTTGTGCTGCATGGGCTTAGCTGCTCCACCTCTGTGGGATCGTGCGGGATCAAGGATTGAACCTGTGTCGCCTGCATTGGCAGGCGAATTCTTTACCACTGAGCCACCAGGGATGTCCCTTCTGTTTGCTTCTAAACTTGAACACAACATATTGTTTTTTAAAATGAAATTTATTGAGGTATAATTTACAAAGAATACAATGCAGCCATTCTATTTTAATGACTTGACATTTTTATACATTGTGAAATGATCACCACAATGAATCTAGTCAACACCTGTCACCATATATAGTTATAGATTTTTCCTTATGATAAATCCTTTTAAGATTTACTCTTTTTAGCAATTTTCAAATATGCAATACAGTATTATTAGCTATAGTCATTATGCTGTACATTACATCCCATGACTTATTTATTTTACAACTGAAAGTTGTATTGTTGACCCCCTTCATTCATTTTGCCTACCCTCCACCTCTGGCAGCCACCGATGTGTTCTTTGTATCTATAGCTTGGTCATGTGTGTGTGTGTTTAGATTTTACATATAGGTGAGATCATACAGTATTTGTCTTTCTCTGTCTGATTTATTTCCCTTATAAGAATGCCCTCAAGTTCCATCCATGTTGTTGCAAGTGGTTAGATTTCATTCTTCTTTATGGCTAAATAATATTTCTCTGTATATACATTTATACACCACATCTTTATCCATCCATCCATTGGTGGACATAGGTCTTTAACATATCTTGGCTACTGTACATATTGAAAACACAGTCATTTTAACTGTACAGTTCCATATGTTCTGGCAAGTAAATATATCTGGATTTCTACCTCTACAATAAAAATATATGACATTTTCATCATCCCAAAAGGTCTCTTAGTTCTTTCTCTCAGTTAATCCTCCTTATTCTTAGCTCCTACCCACAACTTCAGCTCCTGGAAATCACTGATCTATTTTCTAATAGTTTTGTCTGCTCTAAAATTTTATATAAAAGGAATTATATAACATACCTTTCTGTGTTTGACTGTTTGACTTTTTTCACCCAGCACAATCCACTGTGTCTTGGTATTAGTAGTTTTATTAAGTAGTATAATATTGTATGCATGTACCCCAGATTGTTTAGCCACTCCTCTGGTAATTATATTTGACTTGCTTTCAGTTTTTTGCCATTATGGATAAGCTGCAAGGAATGTTTGTGTTCAAGTCTTGTATGAACATATACTCTCATTTCTCTTGGGTAAAGTTTCTGGAGTAGAACTGTTTGGACATATGGTAAGTATATGTTTAGTTTTATAAGAAATTGCCACTATCTTCCACAGTGATTGTAACATTTAAAATTCACACTAGCAATGTGTATGTAAATCACTATTGTTAAATGGCGTATTCACATGTCTAGCACCACAAATTGGTTGATAGAATGAGGTTATTATATCCTAGCTGATTTTCTGTTTAATCATTCTACCAATTACTAAAAGAAGGGTGATGAAATTAACTATGATAACCATTAATTTGCCTTTTCTCTTTCAGTTCTATCATCTTTGCTTCATGTACTTTGGACCTTTGTTATATGGTGAATATACATTTATGATGCTAAATCCTCTTGATAAACTGACTGTATTCTCTGGAAATGATCTCTTTTCCCACTGGCAATATGCTTGCCCTGAAGTATAGTCTTCTGATATTGACTAACCACATCAGCTTTAAAAAATATGATTATTTGTGACCCCTTTGAACAGGCAGATACTTACAGTTGTTGATTAAGATTTTGATACAAATTCTGATGTGTGTGTGTATATGTTTTTCTCACACCGCCAAACAAGGTGTCCTATAATTAAGCTCAATTATGATATTCTCTACCAGAGATAATGTCAAATTCCAAAGATTGAGGGCTTGGTCCTATAAGACTACATTCCACTTCAGATGTTACCTGGACTTCTGACTACACATTGGGGTCCCAGATCCTCTCCTTGGATTAGTTTGCTAGTTAGTTAGGCTAACAGGACTCAAGAAAACAGTTTGTGCGCTAGATTATAGATTTACTATGACAAGATAGAACTCAGGAGCAGCCAGATAGAAGAGATGCACAGGGCAAGGTATGAGGGAACAGTGTGGCTCTTCCTTCCATGCCTTCCTCGGGCTGCCACTCTCCCCAGATCTCTAAGGGTTTACCAACCTGGAAGCTCTCAGAACTCTGTCTGTTTGGATTTTTATGGAGGAACCATTACGCACGCGTTATTGATTACATCATTGGTTATTGGTGGTTGATTCAACCCCCAGCTGCTATCCCCTCCCTGGTGAGGGGTGTGTGAGTTTGGGTGGCACTGAATGTTCCAATCCTCTAATCTTATGGTTGAGACGGCAACTAGCTCTCATCTTTAGGTGCTTTCCAAAGGTCACCTCATCACCATAATGAAAGACCCCTTAATGACTCTCAGGAAACGAAATTCCAAGGGTTTTAGGAGTGTCGACTTATAAAAAAAATCGTGAGAGTTGCAAGTTAAGTTTTACTGGGGGCAAAATGAGGAGTGCAGCCCATGAGACAGCACCTCAGATGGCTCTGAGAAACAGCTCCTAAGAGGCAGAGGGGAAAGATCAATATATATATGATTTTGGTAAAGGGGGAATACATGAAATCAGGCACCTATTTTTCTAAATGATGTCTACTAGTCTGGTGGAGCTTTTTGCTAGTCATGAGGAACAGTCATCACTATGGAGGATTTTAGTGCTTTTCTAGATATGGGGAGATACAAGAATTAGGCTCATAAAATTGGCTCCTGAAAATATCTAACTATCTGAAGACTTGTCCTGCCAGTTTTTCCCCCAAGCACAGAATGCCTCATTTCTGCTTTCCACCCTGAACTCCTTTCAGGGGATGTTGAAGGTCAGCAACTGAAACAGCACATGATTTAATGCTTGTAGAGGTAGATGCCAAGTGCCCACAGTAAGTGCAAATATGTAGTTGACAGGAGCTCTGTGCCAGAAAAGGAGATGAAAACTAAGTATGAATTTACTGTAAATCAGATTATCACAATTGACTTTAAAAATCAAGTCATAAAATTGTATTACAAATTAAAAATGAGCTTCTTAAAAAGTTCAGCTTGACTAGATATGAAACAATTAAAAAACCCTTAAAGGTGTATCAAGAAAAACAGGCTTAAAAAAAAAAAACCTTACATTTGTTAGTATCCAAAAGATAGATCTTGTTGATCTGATATAAATAGACTACCAGATGTTTCTCCAGCAAAGATGGGTTTATTTGAGACAAGTGGAAAATTGCAATTTGGCGTCTGCAACCATTCATCCATGTGCAAGTCTCCACAAGGCACTAGAAGGAGGATGTTTTTATAGAGGAGAAGGAAGTTGGGAAAGCCCCAAGAAAGAAGACGTTTTCTTCTTCCTGTTGAACTCTGCTATTGTCACAGGGCACGAGAGCTCCCCATTCTAGTCTCTCAACTCTATTTCATGGAAATTTCCATTTACTAATATTAAAGTCTATGTTAAAAGTATTAAAAACCCTAAGCTGCATAGGTAATGCAGATACTTCTAATTATCTGCTCAGTGGGCAACAACCAAGCACTGGAGGGCGTTAGCTCCAACCTCTTGCCCATTTTTTACTGCTGAAATTCCATATTTATTTCTTCTTATTGGATGACTAAATAGTAAAGCTAATCTTTACTTAGGCCAGCTCTACTTAGCCTTAGGAACAGATGAGGGCTGGTTGCCCTCACAACCGTAAGAATAGAGGATTGAAACTTTCAGTGCTACCTCCACTCACACTTAGGGTCAGCTACTTTTGTCTCTTTGCCATGTCATGGTTTAGGGTCTTCTGGGCATCAGCAGAGGTAACTAAGGGCTTCTCTGATGGCTCAGATGGTAAAGAATCCGCCCGCAATGCAGGACACCTGGCTTTGATTCCTAGATTGGGAAGATCCCCTGGAAGAGGGCATGGCAACCCACTCCAGTATTCTTGCCTGGAGAGTCCCCATGGATAGAGGAGCCTGGTGGGCTACAGTCCATGGGGTTGCAAAGAGTTGGACATGACTGAGTGACTAAGCACAGCACAGAGGTAACTGAATCTCTGCCAACCTTGAGGTGGCTGTTGACCTTGGACTCATCTCTTTGATTTTCCTTCACCTTTTTTTGCTGTCTTTTCTATGCTGTCTTTGGTGAGGAGGGTCCCTAAGAAATCATAATCTACAACTGCAATGCATATTCTGTCTCACTGCTATTAAAAAAACAAAGTTTAAGTTTAAAGATCAAATTGGCTTTATTCAATGATTCATGATTCAGGCAGCATCCCACCTAGTGAATAGAAAAGCTGCTGAATAGGAAAGATTTTTGTAGACAGAAGGGGGCTGCTGCTGCTGCTAAGTCACTTCAGTCGTGTCCGACTCTGTGCGACCCCGTAGACGGCAGCCTACCAGGCTCCTCCGTCCATGGGATTTTCCAGGCAAGGACACTGGAGTGGGTTGCCATTTCCTTCTTCAATGCATGAAAGTGAAAAGTGAAAGTGAAGCCACTCAGTCATATCTGACTCTTAGCGATCCCATGGACTGCAGCCTACCAGGCTCCTCTGTCCATGGGATTTTCCAGGCAAGAGTACTGGAGTGGAGTGCCATTGCCTTCTCCGACAGAAGCGGGCAGGCAGGGGAAAAAAGTAGATTACCTAATCTTTCTTTGGGGGATGGAAGGGGTCTCTCAGGCAGGATTACCTCATTACCACTGACCAGGAAATTCCAGACTGACCAGTTAAGATCACATTCCTGTGGAAGACTGAAATTACAATTTGGTTTGGTATTAAGTTTTGGCTTGGTGAGGTCGGCTTAGCACAAGTGACTCCATTTTGGGTCTGATGTTTCTTTTAAAACATTAGTCGACCTTGATCTCCTATCTCCTGGTTATCAGCACACTCCTCTGTTTTTTCCTGCACCAGAGGGTTAGAAGACTGTGGCTGTTGCTCATGGGGTCTCCATGTGTAGTACAGTGGGAGCTATGGCCTGAGGTTGGGCTGGCACTGTTGGGCCTGGTCTTCTGGACCATGCTCCCATGCCTTGGTCTCTTCCCTTTTCTTCTGTTTTGGTAATTCTGGTAATTGGCAGAGAACCCCATGTGGGTAGCATCTATAGTGGTTATCGTCTGCTGCATGTTTACTGCCTTGCGCTGAAACTCCAGTAAGGCCTATAACATTGGCTGCCTCCATACCCTTTTCTCCTCAACACCACCAAATTCCACCATGTTTCCATCTCCTACACTGCAAATCTGGATGCATGTTGTATCATGTATTACTACCTCATTCCTTTCTATTACTGAAATATTTAATTTTATGGCTATTCTACACTTTGTTTACCTATTTGTCATTTGGTAGACATTTTGTTTTTTCCACTTTTGGGCTATTATGAATAGTACTACAATTAATATTTATAGAAAAATATTTATATGGATATACAGTTCCAGTTTTCTAGGGTATAGGAGTAGATTTGCTGGGTTATGATATCTCTGTGTTTAACATTTTGAGAAGCTGCCAAATTGTTTTCCAAAGTGTGTGCATCAATTTACATTCCTGCAGGTTAATTATGTTGAAAAAAATTTTTGTGGGCTTATTGGACTATTATATACCTTCTTTGGAGAAATGTCTAGTTAAATCCTTTGTCTAGCTACCATATGACACTGTAATCCCACTTCTGGGCATATATCTGGAGAAAAACGTGATCCAAAAGGATACCTGCACCCCACTGTTCATTGCAGTGCTGTTTACAACAGCCAAGACATGGAAGCAGCCTAAATGTCCATAGTTAATCAGCTATACCCCAATACTAAATAAAAAGTTTAAAGTTCTGGGAAAAAAATCCTTTGTCTATTTTTAAGTTTGATTGTCTTTTGTTGTTGTTTTCTTTATATATTCTGGATATGAGCTAGACCATTTATATTTAACATGACTATTGATGGGGTTTGGTTGATTTGGATTTTGCTATTTGTTTCCTATTCTCACTTTTCCTCTTTTTCTTTTTTTTTCATGTGGATTAATTGAGTTTTAAAAAATATTTTATTTTATCGTCACTATTACCTTATTAACTATACCACTTTATCTGTAGCTGTTTCTCTAGCATTTATAGTATACATCTTTAATGTAGCATGTCATCAAATAACATAATACCACTGGCTGTACTTATCTTCTTGGACTCCAAAATCACTGCAGATGGTGGCTGAAGTCATGAAATTAAAATGCTTGCTCTTTGGGAAAAAAGCTATGACAAATCTAAATAGCATATTTAAAAGCAGAGACATTACTTTGTCAACAAAGGTCTGTATAGTCAAAGTTGTGGTTTTTCCAGTAGTCATGTATGGATGTGAGAGTTGGACCATAAACAAGGCTGAGCACCGAAGAATTGGTGCTTTCAAATTGTAGTGCTGAAGATTCTTGAGAGTCCCTTGGACAGCAAGATCAAACCAGCCAATCCTAAAGGAAATCAACCCTGAATATTCATTGAAAGGACTGATGCTGAAGCTGAAGCTCCAATACTTTGGGCACCTGATTCAAGGAGCCGATGCATTGGAAAAGACCCTGATGCTGGGAAAGATTGAGGGCAGGAGGAGAAGGAGGCGACAGAGGTTGAGATGGCTGGATGGCATCATTGACTCAATGGACATGAGTTTGAGCAAGCTCTGAGAGATAGTGAAGGACAGAGAAGCCTGGCGTGCTGCTTCCATGGGATCACAAAGAGTCAGTCTTGACTTAGTGACTGAACAACAAGAACTGACTGTATGGTATAAGAATCTTTCAAACTTACATTTTTTTCTCCTCCCAGCTTTTTGTTATTATTTTCATGTATTTCACTCCTGCATGCCACAAATGCCACAACGCATCATTATTATCTTTGCTTTGAGTAGTCAAAAAAATTTTAAGTATTTTAAAAAATTAGCTGGTTACAAAGTATCTTGGTTATATTTTGCTTGTTTAAAGTGATTACTTCATGTAGGCAATCTGTGAAGTGATCTGTACTTTTTTTCTTTTGGCTCTAAACTTTTACTTAAGCAATAGAAAAAGCAGGCGTTGAGTCAGATAATTCTGGAAACTAAGTTCCAAGCTGTTTACTGGGCATTTTGGGAGCCCATGGATTGATACATCTTAGTAATCATGGGTGAACTTTCACCTGTCAGCAGACGTTGAATCCCTGGTGTGTATTGTAAATTGCCAAAGGTTTGGAACTCTTCCATATTTGAAGGTGCTAGTTTTATTGTCCATTTATTAAATTGCTAAGTGGATGGAACTAATAACAGGAAATTCATTGAAATAGAAAACTTAATAATACCCCTGAGGATTCATTGGTAGCAAGTTCAATTATAGTCATGCAATGATCACTTCAAAATCCTATGTCAGATAGATAAAAATCACAAAGCTTTCAAGCATGAGATCCACCTTGTACAGAATTTTGTGCTCTGTGATTTTACATCCTAGACTTCTGTAACAGAGTGTAAGAAGAGAACTGAGTCATATAGGAATAGATGGTAAGTGTTTGATATCAGAGGAAAATCTATTTTAAACAAGCAATGTAAGTTGGTAAACAAATGTTACCTATTAAACATTGAAAAATGTTATTTTGGCCTATAAAAGAGAGTCCAGCATTTAGCAGAGCTTCTGGGTCAATTGATTTGACTTGATGACACAGAGTTTTCCTATTTTCTTTTTGTCTCACCTTTATAAAGTGGTAATGATAATTGCTACTTATTTAAAGAGGATATTGAGGTGGGGAAGAGAGGAGATAATAAGATCTTTAAGAGAAGTTTAACTTCCTAGAGTGGTAAATGAATAGTGGTCTTTCTGTATACCTAAATTTTCCTAAACCTAAGCCACATTGCCACGTTTAAAATCATTGCAAGGAAGGTAATTGTATTAGTTAGGGTTCTCTAAAGAAACATAATCAATAGGCTCTCAGTTTATATATATCAGTTTATTATCTATCTATCTTAAATAAATTTTATATATAAGGAGAGAGAGGGAGAGAAGGAGAGAGAGACTTATCTTAAGGAATTGACTGGTGAGTTTCTGGGGCCTGACAGATCTGAAGTCTGCAGCACAGGCTGCAGACGGGATATTCTTCAGGAGTCAGTCTTTCAGTCTTGAGTCTAAAGACAGTCTGGAGGCCAAATTCCTTCTTTTGGGGTTCTTAATCTTTTGAGAATTTCCATTGATTGTATTAGACCTATCCACATTATTAAGGGTAATCTGTTTTACCCAAAGCCTACTGATTTAAAAGTTAATCACATTCTGAAAACATTGTCATAACAACATCTAGATGATACTTGACTGCACAACTGGGTATGATGGCCTTGCCAAACTGATGTATAAAATTAACTGTCAGAATAATTAAAGGTGTAAAATTGTTACCTACTTTCCAGATAATGAATATAAAGTCAAGTGACTTGCCCAAGTGAGAGATAAGTTGATTAAAGGAGTAAAAAGAAGAATTGAAATTTTTAGATACATTAATGCATGAAATAGGTCATCACTTTTTTTTTTTAATTCACCCTTTAAAATTATTTATTTATTTATTTATTTATTTTTGGCTGTACTGTATCTTCATTGCTCAGTGGGCTTTTCTCTAGTTGTCATGAGTGGTAGCTATTCTTTTAGTTGTGGTGCATGGGCTTCTCAGTGAAGTGGTTTCTTTTGTTGTGGAAGGTGGGCTCTAAGGCATATGGGCTTCAGTAGTTGCTAATCTTGGGCTCTAGAACACAGGCTCAGTAGTCGCCACGTATGGGCTTGGTAAAGAATCTGCCTGCAATGCTGGAGACCCGGGTTCAATCTCTGGGTGGAGAAGATCCCCCTGGAGAAGGAAGTGGCAACCTGCTCCAGTATTCTTGCTTGGAGAATCCCACAGACAGAGGAGCCTGGTGGACTACAGTCCATGAGATTGCAGAGTCGGACATGACTTAACAACTAAACCACCACCATTGGCTTAGTTGCTCTGTGGTATGTGGGATCCTGAGCCACCAGGGAAGTGCAGGTCTTCACTTGATAATGTTTTTAATTCAGCAGGGCAATAGTAGAACCTAAAATTAACTGGATTTGATTTGACACAACTCCTTAAAAACTTTTATGTTTTCTTCCCCAGCTTTACTGAAGTATAACTGACAGATAAAAAGTATATATATTTAAGGTGACAATGTGGTGATTTGCTGCATATATATGTTGTGACATGATTACTAAAATCAAAACACTTTTACATATTCTTGACACAAAATTTCAAGCCTAAAGTTAATATCATGTCATATTTCATAAAATATGCAATTTATTTATATTAACTAAAGACAAATACTGTCTATAATAAATGTTTGTTGAATGAATGAACAGCCTTTGAGTAACAGATTCTGAGACTTATTCAAATATAGTTTAAATGGTTCTCATAGTAGTTAATGATTGAAACGGAATGGCAAATAGGCTTAGTTTTACCTTTCTTGGCCAGAAGAAGGCAAGGGTATTGAAAAGGAGAAATGCAAAATTTATAGAGAAGGAAGGGGATTAACAAATTCAGAGACCAATATTAAAAGGGTGAAACTATTTAAATAGAAAACCATTTATTAATGTCCAAATCATAATGTTTAAACAGAAATGATATTGTAACAGATTCAATAAAGACTTTAAAAATGGTTCACATCAAAAATATCTAAAAAAATGAGTCTATGGCATTAAAAAAATAATGCAGTATGCTGTGAAGAATAAAATCTTTAAAAAGGAAACTGCTGCTGCTGCTGCTGCTGCTGCTAAGTCGCTTCAGTCGTGTCCAACTCTGTGCGACCCCATAGACGGCAGCCCACCAGGCTCCCCCATCCCTGGGATTCTCCAGGCAAGAACACTGGAGTGGGTTGCCATTTCCTTCTCCAATGCATGTAAGTGAAAAGTGAAAGTGAAGTTGCTCAGTCATGTCTGACTCTTTGCGACCCCATGGACTGTAGCTTACCAGGCTCCTCCATCCATGGGATTTTCCAGGCAAGAGTATTGGAGTGGGGTGCCATGGCCTTCTCCGAAAAAGGAAACTAAGTAAAATATATTAATACTAAAAGATTTAGGAGTTCACCTAGCTCAGCTCTCTGGAGGCAACTGCTGAGTAGTGGAAAAATCCAAGGGCAGGGGAACTGGGACAGTCTCAATTCTGCCATGCAAAAGCTGGGCAAGCCACAAACCATCTCTGAACTTAGCTGCACCCCACTTTATTAGAGAGATAAAGCTGTCAAAGTTTAGAGTGTCCCTAGGAGCTTCTGCTTTCTCTCTTCTTTAGGGTTTAAGCCCCTGGCTTTCAACTGACACAGGCACTTCTTTCATACAAGATGGCTCCAAGAAAGATCAGAGAAGGAGATATATCATATAACATCCCTTATATGTGGAATCTAAAAAGAAATGACACAAATGAACTCACAAAGCAGAAAGAGACTCACAGACTTAGAAGACAAACTTATGGTTGCTGGGGGAAGGGATAGTTAGGGAGTTCGGGAAGGTCATGTACACACTGCTATATTCAAAATGGATAACCAACAAAGATCTATTGTATGGCATATGGAACTCTATCTACTCAATGTTATGTGCCAGCCTGGTTGACGGAGGGTGGGGTGGGTGGAGGTTTGCGGGAGAATGGATACATGTATATGTATGGCTGAGTCCCTTCGCTGTTCACCTAAAACAACCACAACATTGTTCATTGGCTATGCATGCATGCGTGCTAAATCACTTCAGTCCTGTCTGACTGTGACACTATGGATGTAGCCTGCCAGGCTCCTCTGTACATGGAATTTTTCAGGCAAAAATACTGGAGTCGATTGCCATTCCCTTCTTCAGGGGATCTTCCCAACCCATATCTCTTACGTCTCCTGCATTGGTAGGTGGATTCTTTACCACTAGCAACACCTGGGAAGCCCGTATACCCTAACACAACATAAAAAGTTAAAATAAAAGATCGTGGCAACTCAGGGTTTTACAAATTCCCTTTTGAAGCTAAAATGATAATAGTCTACTGCGATGGAGCTCAGTTTCCCCTTGGCAAAGGGAGTCGTCGCTAAGTGTATCTTTGCCAAGGCTTGAGCCTGTAGTGCTGAACTAGATCGGGTGGGAACAAAGAGAGAAGAGGCAGGTAAAGATGGGGTTTGGAGTATCTCTGAGCAAACAGTAAAGATAACTGGACTGAAACTGGGGATTCATGAGTTACAGGAGGCTGCTGCTTACAATGTTTGATCCCTGACAATTCACTATACTCCTGAGAAGAGTGATTTCAAATATGGGAAAATTCTTACTGTCTCCATTGCAGAGCTGGTGTGGGAACTGTGGAGCTCTTGGGAGAAAGGCAGATGGCAGGGAAAGGATAGGAAGGGACAGATTTTTATTTTCTTGTAGCATTTTATGAAGAATACCAATAACATCAACATAACAACAGTGATATCCAGTGGGGACTCTAGTCCTTTTTGTTCAGTTGCCCCTTTGTAGATAAGATTTTTATGGTTTTCCTTAAAAATCTAGGCAAATATTTTAATGCACAGATCAACTTCCTCCCAAATTTTGAAACTTCATTTCAGTGTTACTTTACAAATATTTTTTTCAGTTAGTTCATGGAATATTTGGCGAGTTTCTCCTTTGTGCCACATACTTTACTATGTGGGTAGAAAAATGAATGAGATATTTACCTTCCTTCAGGAGGTGCATACTTGCACTTTCTTCCTCCTCAAAGGACATTTTATATTTTTTGCTTTTAAGCAGCATGGCACAGAGGCTGAGAGTGTAGGCTTTTGGAAATAGGAAAATCTTTTGAACAGGAAACTCAAATCCTATTTCAATCATCTGCTAACTGAGTGACCATGAATACATAAATTAACTCAACCCTGACAACATTTTGGAAAGCAGTTTGACAGCACTGTATTTTGAGTCACAATTTTTGAGCTAGTAAATTCATTTCTAATAATTTCTCAAAGTAATAATTTAAAATATTGGAGAGTTTATAATCATGCAAAAGTATTTGTTGAGCTAACACTGTTGTTCTATGTTTCTACACTTAAAGGTCCCCATCTGCAAAATTATTTATGGGTCGGTCCATCTGTGAGTTTACTGAATGACTCAAGGAAGGAGTGAAACTTAATGTGTTTACAGCAAGATAGCACTAATCATGTGTCACCAAAAACTAAGAAGAACAATGCTTTTTGTGTACATTTCGTCCCTGCAGGTATATTGGTCATTTCAATGTGCCTCACTTCTCCAACTTTTTGATTATAGTTCCTCAGCCCTCCAGACTTTTTTATTTTCAGGCAGAAGAGAAAATATAGAACAGATATAAAATATAATATAAATATAAAACAGATCAGCATGATGGTGGACAAAGAGTGCAAAGGTTGAAGAGAAGCAGAGAAAGAGGTAATGGGATGGTTGAAGGAGGTGCTCTGCATCTTTTCAGAAGAATGAAATCTTTAAAAACCAGGAGATTGTTAAAATATACTTTCAACTGGCAGTGTATACTTGTTGTTATTTTTTATCTTATATGTTTTTATTTTTATGGACTCTTTAGGGCAGAAATGGCTTAGCATTTCTTCAGGGGCTTCTGTAGTCTTAGTCTAAGGCATGGAAGTCTTAGTCACTGCTGAACTTATTATGGCTGGGAGTTGGTATCTCATTCACTGCTGAACAAAATTTTTGGGGATGTAGTCATAAACAAAAGAGATCTAGTCTTTGTCCTCGAAGGGTTTATATTTGGAAAAGCAGACAGTAGATATGAATGCAAATAATTTAGATAATTTCAAGTCTTTATAAGTGCTACAAAAAAGATGGACTAGGATATTGTGTAAGTGAGGGGTTGTTCTTTTGGTTGTAGTTGTCTGCAGGGCCTCCATGAGAGGGTCATATTTGAGATAAGACCTTAAAAATGAGAAAGATAGAGCCCTGGGAAGTCTGGGGAAAGAATATTCCTTGGGCACAGATACTGTTGGGGCATTCACTAAATATTGTTTGATTAATCAATGAGCCCTCTCTCTTTTTCTTTCTCTCTCTTTCATATTTATTTATTTCGCTGCGTGCAAATAAATGATCCTGCATGCAAGAAAAGATCCTGCACGCAGGCTCTTTAGTTGCAGCATATGAACTCTTAGTTGCAGTATGTGGGATCTAGTTCCCCAACTAGGGATTGAACACAGGCCGCCTACACTTGGGGCCTGTAGTCTTAGCCCACTGGTCCACCAGGGAAGTCCCTCTCACTTTTTTTCACCTACTTTTTTGTGGTTCTTGTTTTAGGCTACTAAATACATGGCCTACATTTTCTCTCTTAGGGATTTCTGGGATGGTTTTTTGCAGATATCTCTTAGTTATAATAAAAAGAACAGATTTTTATGCATTACAAGTGCCAGGCTATATGTTAGCCACTTGAATAACAGTTTGTGTGCGTTCGTGCCTATGTGCTAAGTTACTTCAGTCGTGTCTGATTATATGGACTATAGCCTGCCTGGCTCCTCTATCTGTGGCATTCTCCAGGCAAGAATATTGGAGCGGGTTGCCATTTCTTCCTCCAGGGGATCTTCCTGACCCAGGGATTGATTTGTATATATGAGGAAACTGGACTGGAAGAAGTACAAGCTGGAATCAAGATTTCCAGGAGAAATATCCATAACCTCAGATATGCAGACGACACCACCCTTATGGCAGAAAGGGAAGAGGAACTAAAGAGCCCCTTGATGAAAGTGAAAGAAGAGAGTGAAAAAGTTGGCTTAAAGCTCAACATTCAGAAAACTAAGATCATGGCATTCAGTCCCATCACTTCATGGCCAATAGTTGGGGAAACAGTGGAAACAGTGGCTGACTTTATTTTCTTGGTCTCCAAAATCTGCAGATGGTGCAGATGGTGATTGCAACCATGAAATAAAAAGACACTTACTCCTTGGAAGGAAAGTTATGACCAACCTAGACATCATATTAAAAAGCAGAGAAATTACTTTGTCAACAAAGGTCCATCTAGTCAAGGCTATGATTTTTCCAGTAGTCATGTATGGATTTGAGAGTTGGACTATAAAGAAAGCTGAGTGCCGAAGAACTGATGCTTTTGAAATGTGGTGTTGGAGAAGACTCTTGAGAGTCCAAGGGAGATCTATCCAGTCCATCCTAAAGGAGATCAGTCCTGGGTGTTCATTGGAAGGGCTGATGTTGACACTGAAACTCCAATACTTTGGCCACCTGATGTGAAAAGCTGACTCATTTGAAAAGATCCTGATGCTGGGAAAGATTAAGGGCAGGAGGAGAAGGGGACGACAGAGAATGAGATGGTTAGATGGCATCACCGACTCAATGGACATGGGTTTGGGTGGACTCCGGGAGTTGGTGATGGACAGGGAGGCCTGGCATGCTGCAGTTCATGGGGTTGCAAAGAGTCAGACATGACTGAGCGACTGAACTGAACTGAAGCTCAGAGAGGCTACGTAATTTTTCTAAAGTGACCTTTTTTCAAAGTCTCAGCCCACCTCTTTTTAAAACCAGAGCAAAAACTCTGTTTACTAATGGTAAATAAATTTCTCTGGAGCTAAAGAAGCAATAACTACCATCTGGTGCCCCTGGGAACAGCCTAAGGACATAAAAGAAACTACCTTGGCTTTGAAAATTTCAGCCAATCCCAAAGTTTAGTGCTTTTCATTACATTTTTTTAAATTTATTTTTTAATTGAAGGATAATTGCTTTAAAGAATTTCGTTGTTTTCTGTCAAACCTCAACATGAATCAGCCATCAGTCAGTTCAGTTGCTCAGTTGTGTCCGACTCTTTGTGACCCCATGAATCGCAGCACGCCAGGCCTCCCTGTCCATCACCAACTACCGGAGTTCACTTAAACTCACGTCCATCGAGTTGGTGATGCCATCCAGCCATCTCATCCTTTGTTGTCTCCTTCTCCTCTTGCCCCCAATCCCTCCCAGCATCAGAGTCTCTTCCAATGAGTCAACTCTTTGCATGAGGTGGCCAAAGTACTGGAGTTTCAGCTTTAGCATCATTCCTTCCAAAGAACACCCAGGGCTGATCTCCTTCAGAATGGACTAGTTGGATCTCCTTGCAGTCCAAGGGACTCTCAAGAGTCTTCTCCAACACCACAGTTCAAAAGCATCAATTCTTTGGCGCTTAGCCTTCTTCACAGTCCAACTCTCACATCCATACATGACCACAGGAAAAACCATAGCCTTGACTAGACGGACCTTTGTTGGCAAAGTAATGTCTCTTTTGAATATGCTATCTAGGTTGGTCATAACTTTCTTTCCAAGGAGTAAGCATCTTTTAATTTCATGGCTGCAATCACCATCTGCAGTGATTTTTGAGCCCCCAAAAATAAAGACTGACACTGTTTCCATGGTTTCCCCATCTATTTCCCATGAAGTGATGGGACCAGATGCCATGATCTTCGTTTTCTGAATGTTGAGCTTTAAGCCAACTTTTTCCCTCTCCTCTTTCACTTTCATCAAGAGGCTTTTTAGCTCCTCTTCACTTTCTGCCCTAAGGGTGGTGTCATCTGCATATCTGAGGTTATTGACATTTCTCCCAGCAATCTTGATTCCAGCTTGTGCTTCCTCCAGTCCAACGTTTCTCATGATGTACTCTGCATAGAAGTTAAATAAGCAGGGTGACAATATACAGCCTTGATGTACTCCTTTTCCTATTTGGAACCAGTCTATTGATCCATGTCCAGTTCTAACTGTTGATTTCTGATCTGTATATAGATTTCTGAAGAGGCAGGCCAAGTGGTCTGGTATTCCCATCTCTTTCAGAATTTTCCACAGTTCATTGTGATCCACACAGTCAAAGGCTTTGGCATAGTCAATAAAGCAGAAATAGATATTTTTCTGGAACTCTTGCTTTTTCCATGATCCAGCGGATGTTGGCAATTTGATCTCTGGTTCCTCTGCCTTTTCTAAAACCAGCTTGAACATCTGCCATAGATATACATATATCCCTCCCTTTTAAACCTCCCTCGCATCTCCCTCCCTACCCCAGCCCTCTAGGTTGATTCAGAGCCTCTGTTTGAGTTTCCTGAGCCATACAGCCAATTCCCGTTGGCTATCTATTTTTAAATATGGTAATGTAAGTTTCCATATTACTCTTTCCTTACATCTCACCCTCTCCTCCCCTCTCCCCATGTCCATAAGTCTATTTTCCATGTCTGTTTCTCCATTGCTGCCCTGAAAATAAATTATTCAGTACCATTTGTCTAGATTCCATATATATGTGTTAGAATATGATATTTATCTTTCTCTTTCTGACTCACTTAACTCTGTATAATAGGTTCTAGTTCATCTACCTCATCAGAACTGACTCAAATGCATTCCTTTTATGGCTGAGTAATATTCCATTGTGTATATGTACCACAACTTCTTTATCCATGCATCTGTTGATGGACATCTAGGTTCTAGCTATTGTAAATAGTGCTGCAAGGAATAATGGGATACATGTGTCTTTTTCAATTTTGGTTTCTTCAGGGTATATGCATAAGAGTGAGATTGCTGGGTCATATGGTGGTTTTATTCCTAGTTTTTTAAGGAATCTCCATACTGTCTTCACAGTGGCTGTTCCTATTTACATTCCCACAAAGTGCAAGAGCATTTCCTTTTCTCCACATTCTCTCCAGCATTTATTGTTTTTAGACTTTTTGATGATGGCCATTCTGACTGATGTGAGGTGATATCTCATTGTGGTTTTGATTTGCATTTCTCTAATAATGAGCAATGTTGAGCATCTTTTCATGTGTTTGTTAGCCATCTGCATGTCTTCTTTGGAGAAATGTCTGTTTAGGTCTTTTTACCACTTTTTGATTGGGTTGTTTGTTTTTCTGGTATTGAGCTGTATGAGCTGCTTGCATATTTTGGAAATTAATCTTTTGTCAGTTGTTTAGATTTTTTCTTAAACATGAATATGGGCTTCAATTTTTTATGATATCCTTCAAAGTCAGAAATTCTTCCCATACCCTGGCTTCTCTCTTGATCTTTTTTGACAGAAAACTTAGACATCTGCTACAACTAATCACATAGAAAAGATGTCTAGTTCCTATGCTACAGTTCAGAAAACTGAGGCTTAGGGAAGTGAAGGCCAAACGTTATAGTTTTATGAATTCACCACATGTGCTCTTATGAAGAGCCTTCTACCTTCTCCTTCTTAGTTGAAAGCAAAACAACTCTTGGCTCTTTTCTATGAATGCATTGCTGACCAGGAGTTTATGAGAACAGGCCTCCCTATCATAGAATTTGCATCATAAGAAATATAACCATATTAGACTTGACCTAGAGAAGGAAAAATGTACTCATAATCCCACAAAGTCAGCATTTACATTTCCTTTCTGTATGCACCCACCCCCCCATGCATGGTTTTAATACTTTGTTTTAAAATAAAGTAGTTAAAAAAAAAAAAACAAAGTAGTTCATGCTTATGGACAAATTTGAATAATTACAGAGTGTAATATAAAAATTTAAAATGCTGCTAGTATTTTAAATTTAAAGTTGAAATCTAAAATGCACTAGTATTTCCACAGGCAACTAGTGTTAAAATAAGTGTGTAGTCTTCAACACATATCATCTTTCCTTTTAGGAATAAATACATAAAAACAGAATTCATGAATATATATGTTTCAATATGTTCATATTCACATATATATACATAAATATTTTTTGATTCCTTCCTTTGTTCGTTCTTATGACTTCCCTGGTGGCTCAGAGGTTAAAGCATCTGCCTGCAATGACGGAGACCTGGGTTCAATCCCTGGGTTGGGAAGATCCCCTGGAGAGGGAAATGGCAACCCACTCTCGTATTCCTGCCTGGAGAATCCCATGGACGGAGGAGCCTGGTGGGCTACAGTCCACGGAGTCGCAAAGAGTCAGACACGACTGAGCGACTTCACTCACTCACTCACTCACTTTGTTTGTTTATTCCTTCCTTCCCTCCCCCGCTCCTTTCCTCCTCATTCACAATATGTTTATTTATTTAAACTTATTTTTAATTGGAGGATAATTGCTTTTCAATATTGTGTTAGTTTCTGCTGTAGAGCAACATGACTCAACCATAGGTATACATACAGCCCCTTCCTCTTGAACCTTCCTCCCACCCTTACCCCCACCCCACCTCTCTCGGTTGCTACAGAGCATTGGGTTGAACTCCCTGTGTTATAGAGCAAAAATATATTTATAATATGCTCTTTTCACTTAATAATGTATGGTTGACATTTTTTGAATTTAATAGTTTGCCATCTTGGCTGTATGTTGTAGTCACCAGAGAACTTTAAAAGTACTGATAGGTCCAAACTCCAGAGACTCTGAATTAATTTTCTGAGATGAGGCCTGAGCAGCAAAATTTAGAAACCCCAACTATATGGTTTTCAAGGGCAGCTACATTGAAAACCACCATTTAAATCAATAAACATAGATTGTACTCATTCTTATTAATGGCTATATAATATTCCACACTGTGGCTGTACTAAAATTTATTCCCCTATTCCTCTTTAGATAAACATTCAGATTATGTCCGGTACTTCATTTTGCTAAATGTTTTAATAAAATGTATCACCCTGACCCAGGGATTGAACCTGTCTCTCGTATCTCCTGTATTGTAGGCGGATTCTTGAGCCACTGAGCAACCTGCAAAGTCCCAAATCATATTACAGAATAAAAAATTAAGTTTTAAGGTCACTTTTTAAGTCCATTGTGAAGGACTGGATTCTTTCGCAGGTTACCTGACAAGTTAGCTTCAGTTCAAATAAAAGTATTTTTTGCATACCTTCAGTTCAGTTCAGTTCAATACTTACTGTGTGCCAGAAGCCATGTTACGTGCTGCAAGGGATAAGTTATATGTGACCATTGCTCTTCAAGAAAATCTTGATTTAATGGGGAGCAGAAACAGATATCTTATTTTATACTTTCTTTTAGATAAAAGAAGTATGAAGGGAAGTGATAAGATTTGATTGCATCAGTTGTGTTTTCCTAAAGGTACTGCTCTTTGAGGTAATTTTAGAGGATGAATAGTATTTTAAGAGTCAGCAATGAAGAGAGTACAGTTGATTAAATGGTTATGTTTTCTGAGCAGAGGGAACAACATAAATAACAAACAAGGATTTTGGAAAGTAACAAGATGGAGGTAGCAAATAAATGTAGCAGACAGTTGCAGGCTTTGAAGGTATTTTTGATAGGAAGAGTGAAGTAGTGAATGATTTTAGCTGGGAGTTGTATTTTAGAATTCTAAATTGGTGTTGCCTGTGGGTTAGACTGAAATGAAAAAATCACCCAACTAGTGGCTAAGGGTTTTGGGCAATTTATTTATTCTTGTAGAGCTCGCTTACCTGCAAGACAGGAACAATAATGCTTATGCAATGGTGCGTTTATTCGTGCTAAGTTGCTTCAGTTCTGTCTGACTATCAGTGACCCTATGGACTGTAGCCTGCCAGGCTCCTCTATCCATGGGATTCTCCAGGAAAGAATACTGAGGTGGTTGCCATGCTCTGCTCCAGGGGATCTTCCCCACCCAGGGATCAAGCTCACATCTCTTGTGGTTCCTGCATTGCAGGCAGATTCTTTATTGCTGAGCCAGTGCGGAAGCCCATGCAATGGTACAGTTATGGCTAAACAGAATGGTGTATATAAATTGCATGGAATGGCTCCTGATAGATACTGGGTATAATATGTAGTTTAGTTGCCAAGTCGTGTCTGACTCTTGCAACCCCATGGACTGCAGCCCGTCAGGCTTCTGTATCGATGGGATTTTTCAGGCAAGAATACTGGAATGGGTTGTCATCCTTCTCCAGGGATCTTCCTGACCCAGGGATCAAACCTGGGTCTCCTACATTGCAAGCAGTCTCCTGCATTGCAGGCAGATTCTTTACCGACTAAGTCACCAAGGAAGATTGGATATTATAACAATTGTAATTAAAATTGATCTTATACTCTACATACCATGATAATAAATAAGCAACCCAGATAGAAATTCAGAGTCACTTCTGTTAGTTCCACTCCTATAACATTAAGGCTAAATTACTGTTCATATTTTTTTTCCCCACAAGGTCCTTTGGAAGCTTATCGGATGGATGCTCTAAACCAAACAAGAGTGACTCAATTTGTCTTCTTGGGACTCACTGATAACTGGGTACTGGAGATATTACTTTTCATGGCATTCTCAGTCATGTATGTGCTAACCCTTTTGGGGAACATTCTGATCATGGTTACCATAGTCTTAACTCCACGTCTTCATATCCCCATGTATTTCTTCCTGAGCAATCTGTCCTTTATTGACATCTGCCACTCATCTGTCACAGTGCCCAAGATGCTGGAGGGTTTGCTTTTGGAGAGGAAGACCGTTTCCTTTGACAATTGCATTGCACAGCTCTTCTTCCTACATCTGTTTGCCTGTGCTGAGATCTTTCTGCTGACCGTTATGGCCTATGATCGTTATGTAGCCATCTGTGCGCCATTACACTACCCCAATGTGATGGACATGAGGGTCTGCGTACAGCTTGTTTTTGCTCTCTGGTTGGGGGGTACCATTCACTCACTGGTGCAGACCTTCTTGACCATTCGCCTACCTTACTGTGGCCCTAATGTAATTGATAGCTACTTCTGTGATGTTCCTTCTGTCATCAAGCTGGCCTGCACAGATACATATCTCACAGGAATGCTGATTGTATCCAATAGTGGAACCATCTCCCTCTTCTGTTTTCTGGCTTTGGTCACCTCCTACATGGTCATCTTGGTTTCTCTTAGAAAACAGTCAGCTGAAGGGCACAGGAAAGCCCTGTCTACCTGCTCAGCCCACTTCATGGTGGTTGCCCTCTTCTTTGGGCCATGTATATTCCTCTACACTCACCCAGACACCAACTTCTTCAGTGACAAGGTGGTATCTGTCTTCTACACGATAGTCACCCCTGTGCTGAATCCCCTCATTTACACCTTGAGGAATGAGGAAGTAAAAAATGCCATGAAGCATCTCCGACAGAGGCAGGTTTTTTCCATGAAATCGTGTACATGATGGACTTGGAATTATAGATATTATTTTGGTCATATCTTTAATGAGTGACTAAGAGTAAGAAATCAAAGTTATTAGGTGAAATGACCTGGAGAGTCATTTCAGGTCAGACTTCTGTACTAAAGAGGGGGACTTATCAACTATTGCTTAAATAAAGGAAAAGGTACTTGTAACATGTAAGGGAAAAGGATTGGGACAAGTTTAAAGAAAACTTCTAGTTTCACCAGTAAAAGAACACACAGACTTTGGGGCATAGTCTTAGTTTCAGGAACAGGTAGAGTTCTGAGAGAACCTACTTTTTTGATTTGTACAGTTCTGTAGGTTATTACCTCTGGGAAGCTGTACATTACACCTGTGTTTTACACATTATAGGGATCCTGCTTTCAAATGTATTTTCAAGGTGTTTATTTAAGGTTTATATGGTATTTATTGGTTTCCCTGGTTGCTCAGAGATAAAGAATCCATTTGCCAATGCAGGGAGATGTGAGTTCAATCCCTGGGTTGGGAAGATTCCCTTGAGAAGGGAATGGCAATCCACTCCAGTATTCTTGCCTGGGAAATTCCATGGGCAGAGGAGGTCCAGGGGTCTCAAAGAGTTGGACATGACTTAGCAGTTAAAACTATAACAGCAACATATTTATATTGAATTAAACTTTGGCACTTTGAAAGTAATTCTCTTATTTATCTCTACACACATTCTGTACTTTTGGTAGTACTTTATTTTTTACAAAATCAAGGTGGAGATCTATTGGAACTTACTTTAAAATAAACTTTGTTAAGGTAGAAATTAATTACATAAAAGGTACTCATTTAAATTGTACAGTTTGATAAAATGTGACAAAGGTTCACTTATGCAACTATCTCCCTAGTCAAGATATAGAACATTTCTATCCCCCCCCAAAATTTCTTCAGAACCTTCCCAGCCAATAATCTTATCCCCACCCAAGCACCCAAGCATCTGATTTTTTCTTGCTGTAAACTAAATTTGTCTTTCCTAGAGTTTCATGTAAATTGAATCATACAGTATGTACACTTTTATGCTTGACTTCTTTGCTCTGTTGGGATAAACTTTATATAGTCATAATGAATTATTTTTTTAAAAACATTACTGATTGTTGTTTTCACATATTGCTATTCTGTGAAGAATGTTTGAATCTACATTGTGGTGGTTATTGGTCTGAAATTGTTCCTTTTCTATTTTATAAAAATGTGATTTATGGTAGCTTTTAATATCAAAATTTAAGAAATATTAATGTTCAATAAAAGAGAAATCAGAATTTATAAGAAGTAATTACATGTACCAGGAAATAGTGATGAGTTAGTTATTACATTTAATACTAAATTTAGTTAGAGCTTTTTGGAATTTGTGACAAAGGAAAGAATAAAGGGTTACAGGTGATGTGGTAAACAAAGTGAGAGTCCCCCAAAGATGTTTGCATCCAGTCTCTGGAACCTGTTAATATTTTAGGTTGAACAGCAAACAGGGATTAAGGTTTGCTAGTCAGTTGACTTTGAGATAGAAATAGTAGCCTAGATTATCCAGGTAGACCTAATGTAATCCCAAATGTTCTTAAAGATAGAAGAGGGAAACAAAGGAGAATCAGAGGGAGATATGACTACAAAAGTCAGAGAGATTCGATATTGCTGGCTTTAAAGACAGAGAAGCGGGTTACTAACTTAGGATCTGGGTGGTCTCTAGAAACTGAAAAAGGGAAGGAAATGGATTCTCTTCTATTGCCTTCAGAAAATAATTCAGCCAAACTTTCAGTTGTAAGATAAATAAGTTCTGGGGATTTAATGTATAGCACGATAACAATAGTTAATAATACTCTATTGTATACTTGAAAATTGTTGAGAGAGCAGATCCTAAGTATCCTCACCAGACAGACAGGCAGATGCATGGTAACTGTGTGAGGTGACGGATGTGTTAATTAGAATTGATTGTGGTAATAATGAAATTATCATGTTGTACACTTTAAATATATTCAATTTTTGTCAATTCAGTTCAGTTCAGTCACTCAGTCGTGTCTGACTCTTTGTGACCCCATGAATTGCAGCACACCAGGCCTCCCTGTCCATCACCAACTCCCGGAGTTCACTCAAACTCACGTCCATCGAGTCGGTGATGCCATCCAGCCATCTCATCCGCTGTCGTCCCCTTCTCCTCCCGCCCCCAATCCCTCCCAGCATCAGGGTCTTTTCCAATGAGTCAACTCTTCACATAAGGTGGCCAAAGTACTAGAGTTTCAGCTTTAGCATCATTCCTTCCAAAGAACAACCAGGGCTGATCTCTTTTAGAATGGACTGGTTGGATCTCCTTGCAGTCTAAGGGACTCTCAAGAGTCTTCTCCAACACCACAGTTCAAAAGCATCAATTCTTTGGTGCTCAGCTCTCTTCTCAGTCCAACTCTCACATCCATACATGACCACAGGAAAAACCATAGCCTTGACTAGACAGATTTTTGTTGGCAAAGTAATGTCTCTGCTTTTGAACATGCTATCCAGGTTGGTCACAACTCTCCTTCCAAGGAGTAAGCGTCTTTTAATTTCATGGCTGCAGTCACCATCCGCAGTGATTTTGAAGCCCAAAAAGATAAAGTCTGACACTATTTCCACTGTTTCCCCATCTATTTCCCATGAAGTTATGGGACCAGATGCCATGATGTTAGTTTTCTGAATGTTGAGCTTGAAGCCAACTTTTTCACTCTCCACTTTTACTTTCATCAAGAGGCTTTTTAGTTCCTCTTCACTTTCTGCCATAGGGTGGTGTCCACATTGGTCTTTTATTTCTTGGAACAGGCCAAGTTCTTTCTAAACATCGATCTTTACATCTGCCATTTCCTCTGCCTAGAGAGTTCATCACCTTTCTTTTCTTGTGGTTGGCTCTTTTTTCATCTTCCAGATTTTAGTGTAAATGGCATTTCCTCAGAGAGGCCCTTCTTAACCAAGCAATCTAGAGACAGTCTCTTCCATAACTCTCTAACATCATTGTATTTCATGGCATTTGTCATGATCTGTAATTGAAATTTGCTTATATTTTGTTTTCTTTTTTTAAAAACCTTTTTATTTTGTATTGGAGTATAGCTGATTAACAGACAATGTTGTGATAGTTTCAGTTGAACACTAAGGGACTCAGCAATACATATGCATGTATCCATTCTTCCCCAAATTCTCTTCCCACATATTTTTGTCTTCTATTTTCACTAAACTCTAAACAGCATAAAAGGAGGACTATGTATTTTATTTATGATTACTAACCTAGTACTCAGCACATAATAGATGCTCGGTAAATATTTGTCAGATGAATGGATAATAAGATATCCCCATTGTATTGTCTTAATGGAAGAGTTTTTCCTGAACACTTGAGGATATCAACTTCAGTGGTTCAAAGTCTTCCTTCTGCATTACTGAAGTCATTTGCAAAGTTACTTTGTCTGCTTTACAAGTGTTTGCAAAGCTATTGAGGCAAGTGTATGAGTGAATGATGTTGGCAAGTGCTGCCCAGAAATCTGAACATTTGTTTAGACTTTGGTTATCAGCCTAACACAAAAGCAGGGATAGGAACCATGATGTAAGGAAAATAACATGTTTGTGTTGATACATTTGGCTTAACATCCTACCTTCATCATTTCCTAGCTGGGTGACCTTGGGCACGCCGTTTGCTTTTTTGAGCTTTGGCTTCTTCATGTGTAAACAAGCTTATACATACCTCACAGGGTTGTTGTAAGAATTAAGTAATTGCACAATGCCTAGAACAATTTCCAGCCTGTGGAAGATTTAAAAATCGTAGTAATTGCTATGATTGTCAGATATTGGACTGGAATATAGTTTCACAAGTCATATAGTTTGATAAATGTGGCTTGTAACATATCTTTGCTAGGCATTTCCTTAATTGGAACTCCAAGCACCATAAGGGCTTAGACATTTTCATTTTTTTTCTCTTCCCTTCACCCTCCCCATTAACTTGTTCAAGGCATTTTTCATGTCTTCATTCCGAAGGGTGTAGATGATAGGGTTCAGCAGGGGTGTGACAGCGGTGAAAAACACAGACACCACCTTGTCCTCTGGGAGGCTGGTGGATGGACGGGAATAGATGAAGATGCAGTGTCCCAGAAAGAGTGTGACCACAGTGAGGTGGGCTGCACAGGTGGACAGGGCCTTCCGCCGGCCTTCTGAGATTTGCTGCCTCAGACTCACCAGGATGACTGCGTAGGACACCACAAGGACCACAAAACAGACCACGGAGATCAGCCCACTGTTGGAGACGATGAGCATCTCAATGATGTGGGTATCAGTGCAGGCCAGTTTGATCACCTGAGGCACATCACAGAAGAAATTGTCTATCTCATCAGGATCACAGTAGGGCAGCTTGATGGTGAGCGAGGTCAGCGCTATGGAGTGGATGGTACCCCCTGTCCAGAGGGCCACAACCAGCAGCACACACACTTTCCAGCTCATCACTGTCATGTACTGCAGGGGCTTGCAAATAGCCACATACCCATCATAAGCCATGACAGTGAGGAGAAAGATCTCTGTGCAGGCGAAGAGGTGCAGGAAGAACATCTGAGTTACACAGGCATCAAAGGAGATGAGCTTCTCCTCTGACCAGGTGTCTATCAGCATCTTGGGGACAGTGACAGTGGAGTGGCACACATCGATAAAGGATAGGTTGCTGAGAAAGAAATACATGGGGGTATGGAGATGATGGTCATCGATAATAGTTATGACGATGAGGATGTTTCCAATCAGTGTCAGGACATAGAAAACAAGGAACATGGCAAATGCAGCCATCTGCACATTCTGATTGATAGATAAACCTCTGAGCCGAAAATATGTCACTACAGTTGTTTGATTGAGTAGAACAGCCTCTTCCATTCTCACTGTTGGACACTCCTGTCAAAAATTAGAAATAAAAAACCACTTAATATCTGCATCAATCATTTGGCCATTTAGGTTCTTCTGTGTTTATGACTTCTCTCCATCTATAATTTCTAGTGACGTATCTCATTTTAAAATCCCCATTCAGCATCTTAAATTATGCTGGACACATAGTAGTTGCTAAACACACACTTTTGGAGCAAAATCAATTTTAGAAAAAATTGATTCACTAAGATGTAAGACAATCTTTGACAGTTCAGTTCAGTTCAGTCACCAGTCGTGTCCGACTCTTTGCGCCTCCATGAACCACAGCATGCCAGGCCTCCCTGTCCATCACCAACTCCCGGAGTCCACCCAAACCCATGTCCATTGTGTCGGTGATGGCATCCAACCATCTCATCCTCTGTCGTCCCCTTCTCCTGCCCTTAGTCTTTCCCAGCATCAGGGTCTTTTCAAATGAGTCAGTTCTTCTCATCAGGTAGGGAGAAATCAAATAACTTATTTCTCCCTTATTGTATAAAATATCAGTGTTTAGCTTTAGGTTACAGTTTTATAGGAGAAGAAATGAAGGTTCTTCTTAACCTCAATAAGTAATTTTTCCAGGGTTATACAAATTCTGACCTCGAACATAGTTTTCTTTATTGTCCTGTTGACCACATGTTCACTAACCCACACCCTTACTTCCTTGTTTGCTCTGCCATCATACCCTGAGACTGTAATTTCAGTGATCTAGATTTCAGAAGGCAGAAGATTTTCACCAAGCTGCTGGCAATGTGGCTGAGATGTTCTTTGAACAATACTTTAGAGGAGGCTGGATAGAACCAGGAAAACTTGGGAAATCTAGAGAGGGTGCAGGGAGGCTTGCTTCTTCTCCACCTCTGAGTTGCGGACAGACTTGCTCATTCTTAATCTGGAGGTCAAAGTCCAGGCCTAACAGCATCACTGTTTTGGCTAGATTATCCTCAGTTCTTTTAAATTCCAACTCTCATCTGACTTACTGGACCATGGTAAATCAACAGTAGTTGCTTTTAAAAAAGATTAGCCTACTTTTGACCCAAGCATCACTAATTTAGTAAAAAATGTATATATTGGGACTTTCCTGGTGGTCCAGTGGCTAAGACTCCACATTCCCACTGCAGGGGGCCCAGGTTCGATTCCTGTCAGAGAATTAGGTCCCACATGCTGCAACTAAGACCTGGTGGTCTTAAATTAATAAACAAATATTAAAAAAAGAAATGTATATATTATATAGAGTCACAAGGTCTCAGTTCTTAATGGGATCTGAGAGTTTACCTAATCTTTTTTTTTTTTTTAATAAATAGATAAAACAAAACACAGAGAGGTAAAGCAACTGGCCCAAGTTTATAAAAAACTGCAGTAATAACTGGGTCTAGAGCTTGGGCCTCCTGACTTTTGGTCCAGACTTTCTTTACTATCTCTCTGATCTGAATTTTTGTGGTAATTGACATAATGGTGGTATAAAGTACAGTATGTCTCAGTGACAACCTCTCTTTTACTCTCCTAGGTTCATGGGGCAGGTTGGGTGGGCATCTGTGGGAAGCCTCTTTTCTCAGGCTTGCCTCTCATGTGCCACTGCCTGGAAGTGTAGCCTTTCAGGGATGGCCCACCCAAGTAAGCTGTTCTCCTGGTTCCTCAGGTATTATTATCCTATCCCGGGTGGTGCAGTGGTAAAGTATCTGCCTGTCAATGCAGGAGACATAGGAGACACTAATTCAATCCCAGAGCAGAAAGATCCCCTGGAGGAGGAAATGGCAACCCACTCTAGTATTCTTGCTGGGAAATCCCATGGACAGAGAAGCCTGGCTACAGTCCATGGGGTGGCAAAGAGTTGGACACCACTGAGCACGCATGATTATCTCATCCTATCCTGCTTTCTTCCTTGATGACTACAGGTTCTTTATTTTGTCCTCAAGATCAGGCTTTCTGTCAGTCAAATGAATCACTTCACACTGCTTATGAAAAGAGAATAGAGGAAGCATTTCTCTTCTACTCCATTGCCCTTTCTTCTCAAATATTTCCTATGCCTCATTATGATGCTCTGCTGCAGACAATGCCTTTTTTTGTTGTCTGTATCAGAGGAAAGACTAATGGCAGTGTCAAATCAAGGAACTAGCAAAGCAGATCTGTCACAAGGATGGTATTTTGGAGGGCAGAGAAGTCTTTCAGTCATCATTACACAGTATCTAGTGCTTGAATTAATATTTACAGTTACATCTTAATAGCTATGGATTGATTTTACTATTTAAAACTTTTTCTTAGAGTGTCCACTTAAAGTTTTTCCTCCAGAAAACTATTTTAAATGTTTGATGATTTATATGTTATCTTTACAATTTATTACGTTCTAAAAGGATAATTGCAAAATTGAAAGCTGAAGAACTAGCCAAGAATGGAGCCAGGGGTTTATTTTAAAATCAATAAGAAAAATTTTACCAGCACAGATAGAGAAGAATGTGCAGTCTGAGAACTAGGTTTGAAATAAAGACTGTTCCCTCACCAGATGATATGGATATTCATTTTTAACTAAACTTTTCCCATTGCCATCGTTTTTTTTTTCCTATTTCTGTGGAGCCACAGGAAAAAATGTTTTGAGAAATGGATGTGTTCAATCATAGTAGGAATTTGTTATTAGCTTATATCAAAAGTATGATTCACACATCAAAAATCTAGTGCCTATTGCATACATTTCAGGAAAACAGGAAAAAACAATTAAAAGCAGAGACATAAAAAAATGAAAAAGTCTATAAAACTCACCTTGGCTTGTTTCTGACGTTCTCAGCACCTCCAAAAAGAACTGAATTGTTAGTCTTGTATTTTCAATATTAAGAGTATTATTTTCTGGTACTTTGTGACGAGCTAGAGGGGTGGGATGGATTGGGAGGTGAGAGGGAGGTTCAAGAGAGAGGGGAAATATGTAGACCTACAGCTGATTCATGTTGATGTATAGCAGAAACAAACAGTGTTGTAAAGCAATTACCATTCAAATAAAAATAAATAAATTAAAAAATAATCATTAGAAATTTTTTTAAAAAGGAGGCATGGGTTTTAAAAGATTGAACAATACTGTGCGCAGTCCTCCTGAACTGCCAAGTCAACTGTGGAATGATTTATCAGTTGTGAATTTTCACATAAATATTCAAGTGCTATGCCTCTGAATGTACATGCAATTCCATCTGACTTAATAAAACAGTTGCCAAAAAAAGAGAGTATTATTTTCCAGTAGAAATAGAAATTTATTTTTAAGTTTGACTAATCAAATAGCCCCACTTACCTTGACTTTTTTACAAGGAAGATCAGAGCCCTTGAAGTTCCCTTGGTTCTTATTCACAGTTTTTGGCAATAAGTCACAGTAGATATATTTGGTGATATTTTACCAGAGGTACTTCAGCATTTCTGCAAAATCAGACCTTTGTACCTACATTATTATCATGCTTTTCAATGTGTAGAGAATACAGCTCTGCTCTAAGATTTTCTGGAATTGGTTTTCAGTCAGTTGACTATGTGGTATAAGCATGATATCTTGTTTGTACTTTGTCAGGCTGTAGTGATGAGCAGAAGGGATGGAAAGCCACTCCAACCTCTTTTGCAGGCCCACTAGTTTACCAGGACATGTCTACACAAAACTCGACCTAACTGTTCAGAACCAGTGTAACTGAAGCAACTTGTGTTCTTTGCAGCACACTCTCTAGGTAGAAAGTTTGTCTTGCTAGTTTTAGGTGGGTTATGCTACCTTCAAGTACTGAAGGGAAATCTGTAGAGATAGCAAGCAGCTGCGAAGGGCAGCTGCAGTGTTGGTGGTGTTCTACCTGACTTATGTAGACTTCATGGGAACTCTTAAGCAATGACATCAGCTTCCCCTAGTCACCAGTTAGAAAAAGTTAACTCTGTGGGGACTGAAGTTATGGGCTTTGCAGTCATCACTAAGGGCATTTAATGAGAAAGCAGGACTAACACCTAAATCTTTAGGACGTGTTAACATGTGATTAAATGAACTATTATTTTAGCGATTACTTACTGTGTGCTCCCGGATGGCTCAAGTGGTAAAGAATTCGCCTGCTATGCAGGAGATATAGGAGATACGGCTTCAATTCTTGGGTAGGGAAGACCCCCTGGAGGAGGAAATGCCAACCCACTGCAATAGTCTTGCCTGGGAAATCCCACGGATAGAGGAGCTTGAAGGACTACAGTCCATGGGATTGCAAAGAGTCGAACACGACTGAGAGGCGATGGATGGATACTATGTGCTAAGTATTAGGTTAGGGGCTTTCCGGTTTTTTTAATCCATAAAAAACATACAGCTGAGGAATGGACAATGGAGTTAAAAATTTAATCAGTTCTCTGCAGAGAGGTCAAGTGTTGGAATTCTAGAGTCAGATTGCTTGAATACAGATTACAACATTCTAAGTGTAAATTTGGGTAAGTTATTTAACCTGGAGGCCTCCTTTTCTCATCCATTAAATATGAATAAAAATGGTAACTTATTTTTAGAGCTCTTAAAATCTTTACAAAGTGTTATCTACATTAATATAATTATATGACATATAATTCAAAGAAACAAACCCAAAAGCCACCACTAATTAGCCAATCCCCCCTCCCCCCATCACGTATTCATTACTTTAGATAAAGAAAATTTAGAATCTCTTGCTCTAATTCCCATTTTGCTTTCTCTGCTTAGATACATGTTTGGTATTACACAGTAGTAAAAGAAGAATCCAAAGCGGAGGGATGAAGGTTATACTTTGAATTTCAAGATTGAAGAGTTTTGTGATTAGGATGTCCAAAATAAAGGGTATGGAGCTAGGAGCAAGCATTTAGCTGACCCTCCATGTGGAAGAGAAGATGGTAAAAGAGGAAAAGGATTAGAAGTGACTGAAAATTCGGTCTTGTGGCTTGGGTTCCTTTTCCCCAGTTTTCTTGTTGGATTCATTACCACTAATCAGAGGCCAGACTTGACTATATTGAAAAACCCAGTGCTTTCAGAACTTACAGATAATGCTTCTTGGCTAACACAGGACTTGTATTGTTACTTTGGCAATCAGTGTATACATGAGGAAGAGAGAGATGCAGACCACGCTAATCTTCTGAACATTTGGAATTGAGATACTTTATCACAGGCATAATACACCAAGAGCAATATAGAAAATGATGTTCAATTGATTGTAGGCCAGTTACTATTATCAGTTATTGGTAAAATGCAAGGTTGAGAAATTAATCTTCAAAATCTTTATAATTTCTATTTCTCTTGTAATCCTCTCCCCTGGCCTGCTACTTCCCTCTGACTGTACACAGACAGCCACATAGATTATTCCACTCAGGCTTTCCATCCCTGAAAATCCCTTATGCTCCAAAATTGTGTGTCCCTATTTCCTTCACAGAATAAATGAAAGCAATTGTTTAAACTTGAACTGCACTTCAGCGTTTGAAAAACTCCTTCATGGTTATTGTTTATTTGGTCTTCACAGCACCCCTGTAAGGAAGAGAGCACTATAGAAAAATTGGACTTGATGTCAAGTGATTTTCACAGAGTTCACACGTCGGGTAAGCCCCTGAACCAGGGCTGGAACACAGGCAATCTGCTGTTGAATCCAGTGTTTAGTCTCTTACTTCATGTGGATTCATTTATAAAGGAGCAATAACTTTTATCTTACCACCTCTAGGAGATGTGTACTTAAAAGTGTTGCTTGTTCATTTATATGTTGAATCTGAATAAAAAGAAACTCAACCAATCAACCAACCAACCAACCAAACAAAAACCCCCAAACCAAAAAAACAAAAAAATGATCTCAGAGAAACAGAGAATAGATTGGCAGTTGTCATAAGCGGTGAGTGGAGAGTGGGCAAAATGGGGTGAAGGGGGTTGAAAAGTATGAACTTCCAGCTGTAAAATAAATAATTTATGGGGATACAAAGCATAGCATGGTGACTGTAGTTGCCAAGAGAGTAGATCTTAAAAGTTCTCCTCACACACACAAAATATTGTACCTATGTATGGTGATGGATGTTATTGTGATGATCATTTTGAATCATACACAAACATTAAATCATTAATTGTATATCTGAAACTAATATAATGTTATGTGTTAATTATATCTCAATTTTAAGAGTTGCTTATTAAGTTAAATAGAATTTTTTCATAGGTATAGGGAAGAGATAATTTTTTATTATTCTTTGGCTTCACTGATTCTTTGGTATTCCTTGACTCTTTCCTACTTGCCATTCTATTCTCTCCATTTAAAAAGATCAAAGTGACATGGTCACTTCTGAAAAGTTACTGACCCTCTACTAAAATCACTAAATCAGCCGGCAATAATTTAAAAATTTTATTGAAGTGTAGTTGATTTACAATGTTGTGTTAATTTCTTCCATACAGTCATAGTTGAATTTTTAACATGACAGTGCATTTGCAATAACATATAAGAATATTAACAGTATACACTGATTAATGGGTTTCCCCTGTTGGGTCAGTGGTAGAAAATCCATCTGCAGTGCAGGAGGTATAAGAGACATGAGTTTAATTCCTGGGTTGGGAAGATCCCCTGGAGAAGAAAATGCAACCCACTCTAGTATTCTTGCCTGGGAAATCCCATGGACAGAGGAGCCTGGCAGGCTACAGCCCATGGGGTTGCAAAAGAGTTGGACACAACTTATAACTGCTAAACAGCAATAACAACACTGGTTAATGGCAACACAGGCAATTGCCAGGAATAGGATAATTATTAGTCCTTGTAATAAATCCTGAGGACAAGAGCTTAGGTGATTAAACTCAGGCAATAGAAACTTAACCAAATGACAAGTTGGTCTTTTCTAGAGAGCCAGAGGCTTTTATCTAGCTTACTCATAAACTGTTTTACTTGACCACCTATTATTTATATAGATTTATCAGGAAGAGTTTGCTGTAGCATAAAGTTTTTCTTGTCTAGCTAAGAGAAAATTGAGTTATGTGTTTATCCATGAAAACTCTAGCTAATGAATTGAAACTGACTTTTGGGATTCCAAAGCATAAGTTGTATTTTCATAAATGGTATTGACTCCGTAAGACAGAGACTCTATTGGGAAGATAAGCATTATTCAACTCAACAGGAGTGAGACAATTTTCGGTTCATCTTAAGGAAGGTAGATTTTTAAAAAAGTGGCGTTAAACAACCCCTGCAAAATAAGCTGGAAGGTCTTAGTTTTATAATACTCAGAACAAACTGAGTATTACCTCAAAGATAGACCCAATATTAGCTTCCATTTCTGATCAATTACTTTTGTGGTTAGGATTATAATGACTCCAGAAGAAGATTCTGTTGTCAAAATCGAATTTTTACAAGACCAAAACTTGAGACTAATTATGTGAGAAAAACCTAAGTACGAAGGATTTCTTGGGTAGTCCATGGTTAAGATTCTGTGCTGCCAATGGAGAGGGCCTGGGTTTGATCCCTGGTCAGGGAACTAGATCCCACATGCTGTAACTAAGACCCAATGCAACCAAATAAAATAAATAAACTATATTAAGGAAAAAAAAGACAAGTATGATAGCAGATATGTAGAAGGAAATTTACTTTCTGAAGTGTTTAAAGGAACAGCTATTATGTTTTTGTCAGTAAGATTAGCTGAGGGATTACAAATCTGGTAATCAGTTGAACCTATAATTGTGGTCTGAGAAAGACACATAGGAGAATTATGTTTTTTCCCTAAGTGGTAGAAGACCATCAACATTATGAAGATACGAGAGATCACGTTGATAAACCTGTTAGTCAAGAAATAGAAGGGATTAGAATACAATAATAAACAAGATTAGTGATAGAGCAAAGGAAAAGAAAAAGGGTGAAGAATCAGATAATTAATGTTATTGTTTTCTTTGGTGCCTTCCCTGGTGGCTCAGCTGGTAAAGAATCCGCCTGAAAAGTGGGAAACCTGGATTCGATCCCTGGGTGGGAAGATCCCCTGGAGGAGGGCATGGAAACCCACTCAAGTGTTCTTGCCTGGAAAATCCCATGGACAGAGGAGCCTGACGGGCTACTGTCCATGGGGTCACAAAGAATCGACATAACTGAGTTTTCTTTTTTTTTTTTTTTTTGATGTTTGATTTTGTTTTATTTATTTATTTTCTTTTTTTGTTACTTATAAAATAATATTTTTATTTATTATTTTTTTTACTTTACTATATTGTATTGGTTTTGTCATACATCAACATGAATCTGCCATGGGTCTACACGTGTTCCCTATCCTGAAACCCCCTCCCACCTCCCTCCCCATACCATCTCTCTGGGTCATCCCAGTGCACCAGCCCCGAGCATCCTGTATCATGCATTGAACCTGGACTGGTGATTTGTTTCACATATGATAATATACATGTTTCAATGCCATTCTCCCAAATCATCCCACCCTCGCCCTCTCCCACAGAGTCCAAAAGACTGCTCTATACGTCTGTGTCTCTTTTGCTGTCTCTCATAGAGGGTTATTGTTACCATCTTTCTAAATTCCATATATATGCATTGGTATACTGTATTGGTGTTTTTCTTTCTGACTTACTTCACTCTGTATAATAGGCTCCAGTTTCATCCACCTCATTAGAACTGATTCAAATGTATTCTTTCTAATGGCTGAGTAATACTCCATTGTATATGTACCACAGCTTTCTTATCCATTTGTCTGCTGATGGACATCTAGGTTGCTTCCATGTCCTGGCTATTATAAACAGCGATGAACATTGGGGTACATGTGTCTCTTTCAGTTCTGGTTTCCTTGGTGTATATGCCCAGCAGTGGGATTGCTGGGTCGTATGGCAGGTCTATTTCCAATTTTTTAAGAAATCTCCACACTGTTCTCCGTAGTGGCTGTACTAGTTTGCATTCCCACCAACAGTGTAAGAGGGTTCCCTTTTCTCCACACCCTCTCCAGCATTTATTGCTTGTAGACTTTTGGATCGCAGCCATTCTGACTGGCGTGAAATGGTACCTCATTGTGGTTTTGATTTGCATTTCTCTGATAATGAGTGGCAGAGAAGCCTGACAGGCTACTGTCCATGGAGTCACAAAGAATAGACACAACTGAGTTTTCTTTTGTAGACGTTTCTTTACTTCAGCAATTAGTACCTGTTCTCTTGCTTTGGGAAGAAGCCACTCATTTCTGCAGTCATTAGTTTCTGGAGAAATTGATAAAACTCCTCAATTTGAGGTCTCAACAGAATTAATTTCCAGAGTCATAAGAAACTGATATGTCTTTTCAGGAAGCAGGACTCCAAGGATAAACACCTTGAGATTTTATTGTTGTGTCAGTAAATAGTCTCTGACAAGGAGCTCTTCACTGAGACTCCAGGACAGTTTTCTCTGATGTTTTTTCCAGAAGGCTAACTAAATATACAGAGTTCAGACTAAGCAATGGGTGTTTTGTTAATGCAGTTGCTACTTGTTGATGATAAACCTGGAGGTATTCACTTGATGTTGTGTGATGTTTAGTCATATGAACCTGTAATAGTGTAAAGTCGTCGCACATGCACTATGTACAGAAGTAAGATTTTTCAAATCAATGGAGTTGCTCATTATTAACTTAAAAGAAGGCTACCAGAATAGGTTGTAAGGAGGTCCCAGAATAGATCTTATTGCTTGCAGAGGAACATGTTTTAGGTGGGGAAGGTTATCTTTGAAAAATCCTGGAAAATAAGGTACATGTGAGATTATTGTAGAATTGGAAGCTATCTTATAGTTCAAAAAAGTTAGAAATTTTAACCATGAAGCCACAGATAATTAGTTTGATATCAATCTTTTCCGTATTTCTATAATGGATACACTGGATGAAGATTTGTGATTATTAGCAAATTAAGTACTGACTGCTGGCCAAGGAGACAATAAAACAAAATGAAAAAGAGGATGTGTGTTTGGAGTCAGGATTGATTCTGGAACTGAGTTCAAAATATGTATTTGTTAGTTAGGCTTTTTTTTGTTTTTTTTTTTTTAAACAGCAGTCTAGAACAGTGGATCTCAAATTTTAGCATGCATTTGAATTAACTGGAGGACGTGTTAAAACACAGAGTTCTGATTCAGTACATCTAAGGTGGGGCCTGAGAATGTATATGTCTAGCAAGTTCCCAAGTAATTCTAGTGGAAAATATACGTGATCCTATACAATTCAATGGCACCCCACTCCAGTACTCTTGCCTGGAAAATCCCATGGATGGAGGAGCCTGGTGGGCTGCAGTCCATGAGGTCGCTGAGAGTTGGACACGACTGAGCAACTTCACTTTCACTTTTCACTTTCATGCATTGGAGAAGGAAATGCCAACCCACTCCAGTATTCTTGCCTGGAGAATCCCAGGGACGGTGGAGCCTGTTGGGCTGCCGTCTGTGGGGTCGCACAGAGTTGGACACGACTGAAGCGACTTAGCAGCAGCCGCAGCATACAATTTGTATGTCATAAATTAATCTTTCACAGTCCAAAAGGAGAATGTTTCCCCATCAGTTTACTTACAAATTCTGAAATTCTACTGGGGGAAACCAGAATGATGAAGGAGTTGGAAATTAGGCAACGTAAAAAGTGATTTCCTACAAAGGTTCACAGAGTTAATGGTAAAAAATATTTTGAAGTTTCTCCTATTAAGGAGAGATTAGACAAAGGGTTACAAGTTCAGATGCTTCATATGCATCAGTGGCCAGGCAGGTAATATAAATGAATCAAGAGTAGGGACTATGGTGAACCAGAGAGTGAATGTGTCTTCTAAAATGAATGGCCACTACTTAAAAAAACTAACCATTGCTACGTGGGCATGTAGGTCCAGTACCGCTAGATCAAAAGGAGGTGGAAATCTTGAGATGCTTGAAAAATAACCCAATTAAAAAACATTGTTAACTGAAAGAAAACATTTAAAATCCATTACATTAGACACGCAGTATACATCTATACTCTCAATCTGGCCCTTGGTACTATGGTTTGCTACCTTGGGTATTTATTCAGTATTAACTCCAGAAGGGAGACATAGGAGGGAGACTATAGCTAAATGTTAAAATAAAAACTAGCACCATGATAAGAGTCAAATGTGATCAAAATGTGGATCCAAGCCCTGACTCCACCATTTACTCTCAGTGTGACCTTGAGCATATTACTTAATGCTTTTCCACTTTAGTTTCCTCATGTGCAAACTGGGTGTAATAATAATGCCTATCATGGGCTTGTAGTTAAGATGAATAGTTAACGAATGTAAAATCTCAGCACATACTAAGCTTTCAAAGAAGGCTGAGCACCCAAGAATTGATGCCTTTAAATTGTGGTGCTGAAGAAGACTTTTGAGAGTCCCTTGGACTGCAAGGAGATCAAATCAGTCAATCCTAAAGGAAATCAACCCACAATATTTATTGGAAGGATTGATGATGAAACGCCAATACTCTGGGCAATTGATGTGAATTGATGCTGACTCTTTGGAAAAGACTCTCATGCTGGGAAGGATTGAAGGCAAAAGGAGAAGAGGGCATCAGAGGATGAGATGGTTAGATAGCATCATTGACTCAGTGAACATGAATCTGAGCAAACTTAGGTTGATAGTGAAGGACAGGGAAGCCTGGCGTGCTGCATGCACTCCATGGAGTCACAAAGAGTCAGACACAACTGAACAAAAAGAACATTAAACTCTCAACAAATGTTAGCTTTGAAAAGTTAGACATGGAAGATGCAGAATAAAGACTTATCTGCCTATTAACTTTCTCTCTGAAATCAACTGAGGACAACAAGGAAAATGAGAAAAAAAAGAAGGGGGAAGTGAAATTAAGAAAATAATTTCATGTGTAATAGTATAAAAATGTTTAGTAAAATATTTAACCAAGGAAGTACAAGACTTGTACACTGAAAACTACAAAACATTGCTGAGCAAAATTAAAAATTTCAATAAATGTAAAGACATCATGTGTTCATGGATTTGAGGACTTTTGTTAAGATGGCAATACTACTCAAAATAGTTGACAAACTCAATGCAATTCTATCTAGAAATTGAAAAGTAAATCCTAAAGTTCATGTGGAATTGTAAGGAACACAGAACAGCCAAAATAATCTTGAAAAAGAAAAATGAAGTTGGAAGACTCACATTATCAGATTTCAACTCTTCTTGCAAAGTCAGAGTAATCAAATCAGTGGGTTAATGGTGTAAGAATAAACATGTAGGTCAATGGGATAGAACTGAGAGTCCAGACATAAGCTCATACATCTATAGTCAACCAATTTTCAGCAAAGGTGCCAGGACCTTTCAGTGAGGGAAACAATAGTCTCTTTGACAAATGATTCTAGGATAACTAGATATCTATATACAAAAGACTGAAGTCAGACCCCCACCTCATATCATATACAAAAATTAACTCAAAATAAACCAAAAACCTAAATGGAAAAGTTAAAACTATGAAACTCTTAGAAGAAAACACAGGAGTAAATCTTCATGATCTTGGATTTAGCAATGGATTCTTAGAAATGACACCAAAAGCACACACACACACACACAAAAAAAGAAATAAAATAGATACATTGGATTTCTTTAAAATTAAAAAGTTTTTGTGTTTCAGAAGACACCATCAATAAAATAAAATGAAAGGCAACCTACAAAATGGGAGAAATATTTGCAAGTCATATATCTGACATGGGATTTGTATCTAGAGTATACAAAGAACTCTTAGAACTCAATAATGAAAGGAAAAATAATCTAATTAAAAATGGGCAAAGGATCCGAATAGATATTTCTATAGAAGAGATATACAAATGGCACATGAAATGATGCCCATCATGTTTAGTCATCAGGGAAAGATGTATCAAAACTATAAGATAACACTTCAAACCCACTGGGATGGCGATAATAAAACAGACAATAACTAGTATTGGTGCAATGTGGAGAAATTAGAATTCATCCATTATCTTGGACATGGTTGGTTCTAAGCAGTTTATGTTGTGTCTTCAGTTGTGTTTATTGTCATTGTCAGTGTCATGCCCCTGTCCTGTCTCACATCTAGAACTCTGATTCACCATCTGTGGACCTTATCCATGTTGCCCAAGATGGCTGCTAGAGCTCCAGCCATTACATCCATACTGATGCTGAATTTAAAAACCTTTGTTGTTTAATGTTATGATATGGACAATAGAATATGTTATATTTTGTGTTGCTTTTCTTCCAGTTTAGTTCACACGTGTTCAAATCTTAATGAATGTTTTTGAAAACTTAATATATAATTGGAATTTGCTTGATTGTATATGATAGTGAGATGATAAGATATAAACATCAGGTCAGATAAATGAAGAAGTGGAACTTCATATTATTTTATGGGACATAGGATGTTACTGCCTTTTCTACAGAAGAGGTGAAATCATTCATCTCATTCATTGTTATAGAAATGAGAATTTATTCTTTATTAGCTTCACAAATTTCAGACTAATTATATACAGGCTGACCTTCTCATTCATAGGTGTAGTTTGTCTAGCTCTCTGTCATTTATTCTCCTTCTCCTTCTTTCTCTTTCACGTATATACCACTATCAGCTCCACCACCGCCACACAGCCAATATTACTCTAAAAATCCATCAGATTAAATCTGGCTTTCGTTTTCTGTAAAGTGCTTAGGAGAAGGATGACGAAGAAAATGAGATGGATTAGAATCTTTCAAGTTTTAACAACATCCTATGATTTTAAATTGTAGCTTTTAGAAATTATAAAGATTTTAGAGATTATATTCTGACCTAAGTTGTCAAAAATTGGACTTCAAAAACAATGCAAGCATGCTTAGATGTATCTCTGCTTCCTTCCCCCCCAACACCGGTGGGAATAGGCTCTGTGACACAAAACTATGACCAGTTTCAAAAGCACATGTTCACTTTGTAGAGAAACTTGCTCTAGGTTTTGTAGCCTAAAATTCGACCTCTGAAAACCATTATATTATTGAATCTCAGGGACAAGAGTTTTGGGTGAAGTAGAAAAGGATAGCTTTATAGCTTTGCCAGGCAAAGGGGGCCACAATAGGCTAGTGCCCTCAAAACTGTGTCCCAACCTGGGGTTGCAGGAGACCTGTGAGGAGTCCTATAGTTGGGGGTGGGGTTGGGGGGAAAGGCGGAGTTTGCTGATCAGGATCAGGGTGTGTGCAGGGTCTGGATTCCTTCAGTCCAGAGATCATCTGGAAATGTGATGATGGGCAAACTGTGATTTTCTCTGGAATGAAGAGAGCTTCATCAAGTCTTCTATTTGCTGGGGGTTTTAGTTCTGCCTCCGGACACCGGCATCTCGTCCAAGGCCATGGGAATCATGAACTCCTTCGTCAAGGACATTTTCGAGCGCATCGCTGGCGAGGCATCATGCCTGGCACATTACAACAAGCGCTCGACTATCACATCCAGGGAGATCCACACCGCCGTGCGCTTGCTGCTACCTGGGGAGCTGGCCAAGCACGCCATGTCTGAGGGCACTAAGGCTGTCACCAAGTATACCAGCTCCAAGTAAACATAATATGCCTAGCTGCTGTTAACGGAGAAGGCAATGGCTCCCCACTCCAGTACTCTTGCCTGGAAAATCCCATGGATGGAGGGCCTGGTGGGCTGTAGTCCATGGGGTCGTGAAGAGTCGGACACGACTGAGCGACTTCACTTTCACTTAGTTCTGCAGGGAATTCCCAGGTGGTGCTAGTGGAAGAGCTCAAAGACACTGTTCTGTATATCCCTTGAGAGGAAACCAGGACCCTGTCCCCAAGGCTGTGCTATTGTTTCTTGACTGCTCCTCCCTTGTCTCTGCATCCCTTCCTTTCCCTGATTTGTTCAGTCGCTCAGCTGAGTCCAACTCTTTGCAACACCATGGACGACAGGCTTCCCTGTCCTTCACTATCTCTCGGAGTTTGCTCAAACTCATGTCCATTGAGTTGATGATGCCATCCAACCATCTCTTCCTCGGTTGACCCCTTCTTCCCCTGCCTTCAATCTTTCCCAGCATCAGGGTCTTTTCCAATGAGTCAGTTCTTTGCATCAGGTGGTCAAAGTACTGGAGCTTCAGCTTCAGCATCAGTCCTTCCAGTGAATATTCAGGGTTGATTTCCTTTAGGATGGACTTGAATATGAAGGAACTGGTTCAGTTTGGAATTTTTATCACCCATGGACAAAGTGAGCCCATGAACCTGAGGAGGGATCTTTTTCTCTCCCTTTTTAGTGTAAATAAAAAGCCTTGTGTCTCTGTGGAATCATCACTTCTAGTTGGTTTCCCATGATGAAAGGATCTGCCTCCCTCCAGAATAAGACAGATGAGAACCAGAATTAGGAGAAAATAATGTGATGGAGCTGCTCTCTGGGTGTTAGATGAGTTTGGTTGCTAGACATTCACTTTCTTGTTAATGTGGCAATTACTCTATTTATAGAGATATAATTGCACATAAAAATGTAAATAAAGTGAGGAGTGTTAACAAATAAGCAATAACAATTGTGCTGTATGCTTTTGATCCTCATCCAGGAGGTATCTAAACAACTAATACACTATTAATAGAGACCACCAATGTCCCGGGGTGGTCATCACTCTCAAAGACATCACTCTGAAAATTATATACACTATTGAATATATACATATAATATATATTTTAATTAGCATCTATAGTTTTAAAAACACTTATGTAGGGCTTATCTGCAGCAGCCATGGAAACAGAAGCAAATTAAGGTATATATTCTAGTCTATTCCCTAGAACTGCCAACCCCCTCCCATGTTCCTATCCTAAGACAGATTATCAAACTGATTTGAAAACAAACTCATTAGCAACTAAAAAAATTTCTTTCATTAGTTTTACCACCTGGACACTGACAAACATATACAGGATTTGTTGATACAAATATTAATTCCAATATAAGTCATGTACTTACAGATAAGAATGATAATGCTGCGTATATGGGAGAAAATGGCAGTGTGGAAGAGGCAAGAGCATAGAAGCTGATACCACAAAGAGCTGGTTTCAAATCGTGATTCTGCCTATTACTAACTGAGTGATCTTGGAAATTTGCAGAACTTTTCTAATCTTCATTTTTCCTGCTGGAAATTGAAAATAGTAATATATACTTCATAGGACTGATGTGAAAATCTTCTTGTTGTTTAGTTGCTAAGTGGTGTCTGACAGGCTCCTCTATCCATGGGATTTCTCAGGCAAGAATACTAGGGTGGGTTGCCATTTCCTATTCCAGATATGAAAATAAATGCATTAATAAAACTATATGTGTAGTTAGTATCAGTTCAGTTCAGTCACTCAGTCGTGTCTGACTCTTTGCGACCCCATGAATCGCAGCTAGCCAGGCCTCTGTGTCCATCACCAACTCCTGGTATTCACCCAGACTCATGTCCATCGAGTCGGTGATGCCATCCAGCCATCTCATCCTCTGTCGTCCCCTTCTCCTCCTGCCCCCAATCCCTCCCAGCATCACAGTCTTTTCCAATGAGTCAACTCTTCACACGAAGTGGCCAAAGTATTGGAGTTTCAGCCTCAGCATCAGTCCTTCCAATGAACACCCAGGACTGGTCTCCTTTAGGATGGACTGGTTGGATCTCCTTGCAGTCCAAGGGACTCTCAAGAGTCTTTTCCAGCACCACAGTTCAAAATCATCAATTCTTAGGTGCTCAGCTTTCTTCAGTAGTTAGTATACATAATTACAAATATATTCAAATTAAATTGATTAGGTTATTTAAATAGGTAACTTAGTTATAATTAAATATAGATCTTGTTTTTAGTAGATATTCAATAAATGAAGGGTTTATCAGAATTTACTGTGTGAAATGTTGATGAGTACATAGAAGATTGTAATGAGAAAGTTACACTAATTTATTCATCTGAATATCTTACTGGATTTAGTGAGAGTTCTTGAAATTAGGTTAGAAATAACAAAGTTGTGATGAGGACAGAGCTCCTGACTGTGACTGGTTTTGGAGTCTGGTATGGTCAAGAGATCTGAGTTCTAGCCTGCCATTCACTCCGTGTGTGATTTTGATGGATTGACTTTACCTTTTTGCTCTCAGTATCTCTGTTTATAAAACCAGAAAGTTGTATTAAATATACTCTAAGAAAATTAGAGATACCAAGGGAACATTTCATGCAAAGATGGGCTCGATAAAGGACAGAAATGGTATGGACCTAACAGAAGCAGAAGATATTAAGAAGAGATGGCAAGAATACACAGAAGAACTGTACAAAAAAGAGCTTCACGACCCAGATAATCACGATGATGTGATCACTGACCTAGAGCCAGACATCCTGGAATGTGAAGTCAGTGGAGGTGATGGAATTCCAGTTGAGCTATTTCAAAGCCTGGAAGATGATGCTGTGAAAGTGCTGCACTCAATATGCCAGCAAATTTGGAAAACTCAGCAGTGGCCACAGGACTGGAAAAGGTCAGTTTTCATTCTAATCCCAAAGAAAGGCAATGCCAAAGAATGCTCAAACTGCCACACAATTGCACTCATCTCACACACTAGTAAAGTGATGCTCAAAATTCTCCAAGCCAGGCTTCAGCAATATGTGAACTGTGAACTTCCAGATGTTCAAGCTGGTTTTAGAAAAGGCAGAGGAACCAGAGACCAAATTGCCAACATCCACTGGATCATGGAAAAAGGGAGAGAGTTCCAGAAAAACATCTATTTCTGCTTTATTGACTATGCCAAAGCCTTTGACTATGTGGATCACAATGAACTGTGGAAAAATTCTGAAAGAGATGGGAATACCAGACCACCTGACCTGTCTCTTGAGAAATTTGTATGCAGGTCAGGAAGCAACAGCTAGAACTGGACATGGAACAACAGACTGGTTCCAAATAGGAAAAGGAGTACGTCAAGGCTGGATATTGTCATCCTGCTTATTTAACTTATATGCAGAGTACATCATGAGAAATGCTGGGCTGGAAGAAGCACAAGCTGGAATCAAGATTGCTGGGAGAAATATCAATAACCTCAGATATGCAGATGACACCACCCTTATGGCAGAGAGTGAAGAGGAACTAAAAGACCTCTTGATGAAAGTGAAAGAGGAGAGTGAAAAAGTTGGCTTAAAGCTCAACATTCAGAAAACTAAGATCATGGCATCCAGTCCCATCACTTCATGGGAAATAGATGGGGAAACAGTGGAAACAGTGTCAGACTTTATTTTTTTGGGCTCCAAAATCACTGCAGATGGTGATTGCAGCCATGAAATTAAAAGACGCTTACTCCTTGGAAGAAAAGTTATGACCAACCTAGATAGCATATTAAAAAGCAGAGACATTACTTTGCCAACAAAGATCTGTCTAGTCAAGGCTATGGTTTTTCCAGTGGTCAAGAATGGATGTGAGAGTTGGACTGTGAAGAAAGCTGAGCACCGAAGAATTGATGCTTTTGAACTGTGGTGTTGGAGAAGACTCTTGAGAGTCCCTTGGACTGCAAGGAGATCCAACCAGTCCATTCCAAAGGAGATCAGCCCTGGGTATTCTTTGGAAGGAATGATGCTAAAGCTGAAACTCCAGTACTTTGGCCACCTCATGCGAAGAGTTGACTCATTGGAAAAGATTGATGCTGGGAGGGATTGGAGGCAGGAGCAGAAGGGGACGACAGAGGATGAGATGGCTGGATGGCATCACTGACTCGATGGAGGTAAGTTTGGGTGAATTCCGGGAGTTGATGATGGACAGGGAGGCCTGGCATGCTGTGATTCATGGGGTTGCAAAGAGTCGGACAAGACTGAGTGACTGAACTGAACTGAAGTTATTATCCAGCTCTAATATTGTATGTTTTTATGAAGACGAGATGCTGAATGCAGACTTAAATATGCTAAAATTTTCACATTCTATTTGGCTGCCTTTCAACTCATGAACATTCTTTTGTATGAAAGTCATAGGCTAATCCTTCCTTTATTTCTCTTCCTTCAGTGGTGTGCAGACCTGAAATTTTTCAAGCTCTATGGTGCTCCTTGATGATGATGCTTCAGGAAATGGAGAAAGTTTGAATCTCCTGCAGCTTCAGTTCCATCATCCATGCTTTGATACCAGAAATCCAAAGGACGTTGGGGAACAGAACTCCATTTTCTGGGGAATTCAATTTATGGACATATAGTATGTGGAATTTTTCTCATGAAAACTAGAATGTCCCCTAAGATACCTATTGTATCCTGGGTAAGGCAGAAAAGAGAGTGGAAAATAATTCTGTGCTGTAATAGATACTATGAAAAGAACTCAGAGAACAATGTGTGGAAAACCCTTTGCTTCAAATGTACAGCAAGGTGGCTGAAGTTAGCTAAGCTGGGTTTAGAGCTGAGAAATTTGACTGGGTTTTATCACCCAAAAGCAGTCTATGTTCAAAGAGTTTAGTAAGATCGTGTGTTAAACTGAAGTTTCTGAAAATTGGAGTCATTTTTGGAAAACATCCCAGAGGTAGAATAGGTCTTAAAGACACCTGGGCAAATCCAAGTAGATTTCAAAGTTGCTAAGGAGACTTGTGGGGATATATCTGTATCTTATATTTCTGGGGTTGTCTCCCAATTATTTGTGTGAGGGAGATGCTGAGTTTTTGTGGGATCTTCCATTCTCCCTTGGGACTGTACTACATCATTAACTACCTCCTCACTGACACCTTCAATTTTATTCCCACTGAGTCAATCCCCTCAGCCTGTAAACATGCTTAGATCTTTCCTATAATTAAACAATTTCTAACTGTGGTTCTGTTGCCTGACTGAGCTCTTATCCTATTTTTTCTTTACTTCATTAACAAATTATTTGCTTCCAGTACTAGCTATGCACTCACTCTTCTTGCAGTTGGGTTTCTATATCTGTTAATCTGTTTTGTCTGCTATAAAAAATAGACTAGATGACTTAAACATGAAACATTTATTTCTCACATTTTTAGAAGTCCAAGACTGAGATGCTGGTGGATTTATGTCTGGTGAGAGCCCACTACCTGGTTTTCAGATGATCATTTTCTCATCATATTTTCAGACGGTGGATAGACGACAGAGAAATCCTGTGTTTTCTCAACTTTTTATAAGAGCATTCCTCTTATCATGAGGGCACCACCCTCATGACCTAGTCTAACTCTAATTACTTCCCAAAGACTCTACCTCCAAACACCGTCATATTGGGTTTAAGATTTCAGAGTATGAGTTTTGGGAAGACATAAATCTTCAGTCCACAGACCTACTTGATAGGGCCTATGTAGGGGCTCATGGTTAAAATGGCTCATTATGTTGACCTTGCAAACAAAGAATGAAGTCACAGTGACCCTTGAGACTGATCACATTGCCCAAGCGATATTCTGTTTTTCCTCTGGCGCCTGCTTTCTCAAGGCTACTCAACCACCGGATTCCAGCTGCAGGCTAAAAATTAACCACCCTCTCAGAGAATTTTCCACTGGTTGGATATAAGAAGGACCCTGTCAGAAAGGGAGGGCACTGGTTCTTCTTGAGGGCCAGTCACCAGCTCATTTTAGCTTTAATAAATTTCCTTTTCTTCCCTGACTGCCCAGATCACTCTCTTTTCTCCATACTCACCTTACACTACTCTCTCTAGAACCCAGTCCTGTGAAGGTCACAAACGACCTCATAATGGCTATTTCAGAAAGCCTTTTTTATTTTTCACAACTGCCTTATTGAGGTATAACCTTCATACAATAAACTAAACATATTTAACATATGCAATTTGATGAATACTGACATACGTGGGCATCTATGAAGCCATCATCACAAATTAATTATAACCATCACTCCCCCACATTTTCCTGTGCACTTTTGTAATTTCCCTTTCCATGAATTAGACAAATTTAAACAAGTTATTTTGGAGTCATCAAATAGAGATTTGAGCAAAAAGTATAATTAGAACCCCTGCACTTAACATCACATGGGTAATTAAGCAGAGCAGTGACATCAAGATTATAGTTTGGGGGGCTTCCCTGGTGGCTCAGTAGTTAAGAATCCACCTGCCAATGCAGGAAACATGGGTTCAATCCCTGGTCAGGGAGGATCCCGTATGCTGTGGAGCAACTAAGCCCATGGGCCGCAAGTATTGAGCCTGTTCTCTAGAGCCCGCAAGCCATAATTACTGAGCCTGGGAGCCCCAACAACTGAAGCCCATGCACCCTAGAGCAGGTACTCTGCAACAAGAATCTCACCCTAATGAGAAGCCCTTGCACCGCAACGAGAGAGTAGTCCCTGCTCACTGCACCTAGAGAAGAGCTCGAGCTGTACCAAAGGCCCAGCACAGACAAAACTAAATAAAATTATTTAAAAAGATTATGGTTTATTTTACTAAACAGACTGGAACATGATCTTCTTTCAGGAAGATTATTTGTCAGTGATATGCAGAATAGAGGACTTCACTCAGAGTTCAGTCAGTAAAGAATCTGCCTGCAATGCAGGAGACCTGGGTTTGATTCCTGGGTTGGAAAGATCCTCTGGAGAAGGAAATTGCAACCCACTCCAGTATTCTCACCTGGAGAATGCCATGGACAGAGGAGTTTGGTGGGTTGCAGTCTATGGGATTGTAAGAGTTGGACACAACTTAGCGACTAAACCATCAAACTACCACCATGCAGGATAGATTAGAAATAGAAATGACTGGCATGTAGAAGCCAAAGAAAGGAGGCTGTGGTAGCATTAGGTGTGGAGCACTATTCCAAGGTCACAGGTGCAGGGCCTGTACCAAGGCCACAGAAATGGAGCCTTGCATCAATGTAATCTCTGGAACTAACCAAGGCCCATAGCAACTGTTCCACAAGCCTTCTGACCTAAATCCATACTAGGTAAAAATACCCACCCTATTACCCACCCTAGAACATCCTAACAAATCACCTGATGCCACCCTTCCAGCAGGAATTTTCTTTGTCTTGAGGCTATAAAAACTGGCTACTAGCCCTTGAAAGGTGTCAGCTTCCCCTTGAGCCAGCCAGCTGTTCCAACAGTATCTCCTATTCTAATAAACTATTTTCTTCTCTCTCTGCCTCATGTCTGGAAATTCTTTCTCAACCTGTGCAGAGACCTTGACATTAGGAACATGAGTTAATAAGAACAGTGTCAATGAGAATAGAGAGAAAAGGAAAGTGGTGAGAGAGATTTCAACATTTCAAAGGAAAAAAAGCATAAGGCATCAATATTTTCCTAACCACAATTCAATGAAAGCAATCTCTTTTTTCCCCCAGACTTGTCTTCATGTGGCAGATACTCTTAATGATTTTCACTGGAAGAACACTGAACTACAGAACTAGAATTCTAACTTTCAGTTCAGTTCAGTTCAGTCGCTCAGTCGTGTCCGACTCTTTGCGACCCCATGAGTCGCAGCACTCCAGGCCTCACTGTCCATCACCGACTCCCAGAGTTCACTGAGACTCAGGTCCATCGAGTCAGTGATGCCATCCAGCCATCTCATCCTCTGTCGTCCCCTTCTCCTCCTGCCCCCAATCCCTCCCAGCATCAGAGTCTTTTCCAATGAGTCAACTCTTCCCATGAGCTGGCCAAAGTACTGGAGTTTCAGCTTTAGCATCATTCCTTCCAAAGAAATCCCAGGGCTGATCTCCTTCAGAATGGACTGGTTGGCTCTCCTTGCAGTCCAAGGGACTCTCAAGAGTCTTCTCCAACACCACAGTTCAAAAGCATCAATTCTTCAGCGCTCAGCCTTCTTCACAGTCCAACTCTCACATCCATACATGACCACAGGAAAAACCATAGCCTTGACTAGACGGATCTTTGTTGGCAAAGTAATGTCTCTGCTTTTGAATATGCTATCTAGGTTGGTCATAACTTTCCTTCCAAGGAGTAAGCGTCTTTTAATTTCATGGCTGCAGTCACCATCTGTAGTGATTTTGGAGCTTTAGATTTGTTCAATCCCAAACTTTCTGTGTGGTGTTAGGCAAGTCACGTAACCTTTTGGAGTGTCTGCTTTCTGTCCCGTAAAATGAATCGGCTACAGCAGGTAAACTCAGGTTTCTCACTTAGAAGATAAGAACTTATTAGATTTTTAGATGATAAGAATTTATTATCTTGAACTTCCACCCTAATTGGGCCTATGACAACAGACAGATTCAGATTCAGCTGGAAATGAAAAGAATAAGTGAACTGTATGGACTAACTACCCACACAGGGCCCTGGTAAAGTAGTTAACTAGTATCTAGGTTAAAAATCCTCTGTACACTGTGCTTTCTTTAATGATGAAGGAAGCTGTGCACAGAGGAATAAAGTTGTAGGGTAGTAATTTACTTCCATTCTGCTGGGTCAAATGGTACTCAAGAGGTTAGGTGTTTGTAATCTGAACACACAAAGTTCAGAGAAAAAAGAAGCCTAGAGTTCAGTTACTTTTGACAAATTACAGGTCAATAAGGACTGCCTGTTAAGATGACCCAGAGGAAAATTCATCTTTTTAATTAATCTCCTGTGTTCCTCTGTTGCATGCCAACATCATAGATAAGACCAGAGGATGCCTCTAATGATTCATTATAACTCTTGCTCTCACTGATTACTCTGGTCTCCAAATACTTCTCTGTGGTAAGAATGGTAATTAACAAAGGAGTTGGGTTCCCCAGTGGACCTTATTAAAAATGTTGTGATTACAAGGTAATTAACTTAGGTAGATTAATTAATGTAGCCAATGAACCAAGCTATGCACCCAGAACATATCCAGGTGGCAGAGAAGCACAGAGCCTAGTCACACTCACAATACTGTGCAGCATTTAAAGGTGAATTCTGGAAAGAAAGCTAAAAAGGAAACCTGAACATTATTACTTTGATTTCAAAAACACTAAACCGGAAATAACAGACATTAGAAGGTTTTTGTAGAATCTGTACATGTTGCTTTAGATAGACTACAAGAGCAAGAGTAAAAGTGCTTCGCCATTAGGGGAGGCTGGTCAGCTCAGAGGCTGTATTCAAGCTGCCTTTGAACACTGGTAGATGTCCGATTGGCATCTTAATCACAGCAAACATCACCAACTCCTTTATTGTGCCTCTTGTTATATTTCAGGGGCAGGTTAAACTTACTTTGTTGTGTACAGAGGGGTGAGTGAACTAGCCTAAAATTTCAAATCTAGGTGAATGATGGAAACAATCACAGGAATTGAAAGTCAGGAAGAGAAGCAGGCTTTGTCTGAAAAGGATAATTCAGATTTTGGCTTCTTTATAATAGTGTGTCTTAGGAGAATTGAATTTTTCTGTTAAGAAATCATTAGTTACCTTTGTGGTCCTAACTCACTAGGAATATTGGAGTTAGGTCATTATGGCACTTTTATGTGAATGACAATAGGTTGTAATGTGGTTGCAATTTACTGACTTTTGTGAAATAAAGTCTCAATTTGCTGAAATTTTGTAATAGAGATACAATTTGCTGAAAAATTGTAGTAGAGATACAAATTAATGGATTTGTGATAGGAGGCATTCTCCTGGGGTTGGGAGGTACACACTTGTATGACTATAAGCAGAGCTTGTTGGGTTACATATTTAAAAATAAATGGTTCACCTACTTCTCCAAAGTTTCATCTTTGAAAAGACTACCAGAGAGATAAAGAGCAGGAGGTGAGGGTCTAGAAATGAAACCTTAAGGAATGCCTACGAAAAGGGCAAGAAGTCAGACAAGAAGAATGGAAAGTATTCTGAGAAGTTTTAGGAGAATTCGGCTTGGGCAGAATCATGAATGTTCTCAGCATTCATTGTTCCCTCATAATCATAAAGTGGAAAGCATTCCCTTTTATTCAGTTTTTCTTTTTTTGAAGAATTTATGGAGGCTTGGGGTTCAATCTTTAGGCATTCAGTACAACTCACCAGGGAAGCCATCTGAGCCTAGACTTTTTTTTTCTGGGATTTTATTTTTATTACTAATTTGATTTTTTTTAACTTGTAGATTTATTCAGATTTTCCATTTCTTCTTGATTCAGTTTTGGTAATTTGTGTCTTCTGAGGAATTTATCCATTTCACATAGGTTATCAAATTTTCTGATACAACTGTTCATAGTATTCCCTTATAATCCTTTTTATTTCTGTAAGGTTAGTACTAATGCTCTCATTCTCAATTTTGATAATTTTAGTGTTTTTTCTTTTTTTTCTAGTCAAACTAGCTAATGGTTTGTCACTTTTGTTGATCTTTATGAAGAACTAACTTTTGGTTTCATTTGTTATTCTCTATTTTTTAATAGTTTCTACTTCATTTATTTCCACTCTGATCTTAGCAGGCAGTCCTTATCAATTTGTAATTTGTCAAAAATAGCTGAACTTTAGGTTCCCTGTAGAGATAGTAGTTTAGAGGTAGAAACTGATTGAAATTTACTTAAAGAGAACTTGATGAGATGTATAAAAAATGTGTAGTCTTTCCATAACACATAGGACATTCTCAAAAACTGAACAAGTACCAGGCTACAAAGGAAGTGTCTTTATGGGGATATTTTAGGTCTTCACGGTCTAGGAAAGATAGGAGTGACCACTATCATTGTACTGCTCACTGTAGTCCTTCAGTAGTAGCTGTGCTGCCGATGTATCCATTAATGTATATAGTGAGGTCGGTGTCTATATACTAATGGATACTAATTCAAGAGCTTTGAATACTCAGTACTTAATGTCCTTGTTCCTGGTGGAGTGAATTTGTGGTGCTGGGGCTGAGTGGTGATGACATTTGATTGCTTGATTAGAGCATTGCATGAGATGTGTTTGAGAATTCTTTTTAACTATATAGCATTGAGTCTTCACTACCTACCTCTTCTTTTAATATCTCTTAATTTTTTCTGCATAAACCAGTCAGAGTAGATTTTATTGAATTGCATCTGAAAATCTGACTGATTAAAGGGAGGTCTTGATAAAGCATATTGCTTTATAAAGCTAATAAAAGAGTATGGTAGCATTAGTGTTATAGAAACAACTAGATCAATGATATAAAATATAAAACTCAAGAACAAAGCAAATTCATAGGTAACATTATATATAATAAACATAGTAAAACAGATCTGTGGAAGAAAGGTGGGTTATTTTGTAGATAGTGTTGGGAAAACTGTTCTGCTCTATGGAGAAAAATAAAGCTGCATTTCTCTTTCAGTTCAGTTCAGTTCAGTCACTCAGTCATGTCCGACTCTTTGCGACCCCATGAATAGCATCACACCAGGCTTCCCTGTCCATCACCAACTCCAGGAGTTCACTCAGACTCACGTCCATTGAGTCAGTGATGCCATTCAGCCATCTCATCCTCTGTCGTCCCCTTCTCCTGCCCCCAATTCCTCCCAGCATCAGAGTCTTTTCCAATGAGTCAACTCTTCCCATGAGGTGGCCAAAGTACTGGAGTTTCAGCTTTAGCATCATTTCTTCCAAAGAACACCCATGGTTGATCTCCTTCAGAATGGACTGGTTGGATCTCCTTGCAGTCCAAGGGACTCTCAAGTGTCTTCTCCAACACCACAGTTCGAAAGTATCAATTCTTCAGCGCTCAGCCTTCTTCACAGTCCAACTCTCACATCCATACATGACCACAGGAAAAACCACAGCCTTGACTAGACAGACCTTTGTTGGCAAAGTAATGTCTTTGCTTTGCATTTCTCTTTATATATATATATATATATATATATATATAAAGGGGATGACAGAGGGCAAGATGGTTGGATTGCATCACCGACTCAATGGACATGAGTTTGAGCAAGCACTGGGAGATGGTGAATGACAGGGAAGCCTGGCAGGCTGCAGTCCATGCAGTTGCAAAGAGTCAGACACGACTGAGTGACTGAACAACAACATCCTTGATTGATACATATCCCAAAGAAGTTCTTGCATAGTTAAGGGGAAATACAGAAACATTTATTGCTGTGTTGATGAAAGTTAGAGGCAACCTTGGAGTCCATCACTAGGGGATTGGATAGGTAAATGTGGAAGAAGCCCATGGTAAAACATTTTGCAGTATTTAGAAGCTGTGAACCAGAAGTACATATCCAGTAATCTAAAAAGAGTATCTATAGCCGTAGACCACTTGGCTTCAAAGAAGAAGCTGCCTGAACCCTTAATCAGTTATTTGTATAACTGTATTTTCTTTGTGTTACCTTTTATGTTCCAGTTCTCAGAAATTTCAGAGCTCTAATTAATCATAGTAGCTGTATTACTTTTTCTACTAAATGAATCTGTGTCCACTTGTCTTTGATTCCTCTATTTTAATTTTATAGCCATACTGAAATTCTGTAATTTATTTGGAAGCTTTTTCTAGTCATTTCAGTGTTTGTCACTCAGTCATGTCTGACTCTTTGCAATCCTATGGATCATAGCCTGCCAGGCTCCTCTGTCCATGGGATTCTCCAGGCAAGAATACTGGAGTGGGTTACCATGGCCTCCTCCAGGGGATCTTCCCAACTCAGGGATCGAACCCATCTCTTATGTTTCCTACATTTGCAGGTGGGTTCTTTACCACTAGTACCACCTGGGAATACCTATATATAAATAAGAAGTCCTAAGTGATCATCTCATCATTATTAAAGAATCTCCCAGTAAAAAAAGAAAAAAATATTAGGGAAGAAACTAATTTTTCTTGACCTGGGAGACTATTAAAAAAAGATAGAAAAGGAAATGAATAAAACAACCATTTTAGGATGAAGAAAAGAAACATTTCACTCTATGAAAGTGTATTTTAAATAACCACTCACCTGAATGAGGAACATCTTTTGTTAACCAGAAGGCTTTCTAAGAAGGTGATTATTTCCTCTCTATAGTCTTCATATCCCTATGGATATTGAATAACGGAGAGGAATTTGAACAAAAGCAAAGGGCAAAAACATCTTTTCAGGTTGTGAGAAGCTATGGAGACCGTCTCAGAGGCTGCGTGGGACATGACCTTCCATCAGTTCCCATGGAGCCCACTAGGCGGCGCTGGTGCACATATAAATGTTACTGTATGAAACTTGAATGGCCACCAAGCTTCTGTTCTCTTCTTTTTCAAGTAAAATCCCATCAAAATCTGTATAAAACCCTCAGGTAGAACTACTAAGCCCTCATTAGTAACAGATGGGACAGAATCAGGCTGTAAAATGAAGATAGGTACTATCCAAAATCCTGGAATGTGGGAAACCTGGGTTTGATCCTTGGTTGGGAAGATCCCCTGGAGATGGGAACAGCTACCTACTCCAGTATTCTTGCCTGGAGAATTCCATGGACTGTATAGTCCATGGGGTCACAAAGAGTTGGACAGGACTGAGTGACTTTGACTTTCACTATCCAAAAAAGGTCATCTCCAGATGCAATTTTGGGTCTTTCTAGACCCAGTTTCTTTTGGTTACAGAAAAATATAAGTGAGATTTTCCTTCCATATGTATTCCAGAGATCACCTTGGATGCAAAGAGTCAAACTTTGATGAATATTGTAATTTACATTGTAATTTTTGTGCCTTAAAAATATGCATTGCTCATCTACCACGGGCTCTAAGATTTCATGATCATTATTTTTAACATATTAGCATAGTAGTATATTACATGTGATAAGTTCAGTGTACTTTTTTGTGTGAAACTATCACTTTAGTTTGAATGATGAATCAGGCTCCTCCCATCATTGCAAGACTCTTTCTGGCACCGTTAACGAGGGAAGCAAGCTTCTTAAATGCTTAATGCCTTCTTACATGCACAGCTGTGGTGACCTCTGAGAGGATGTGTGTGTGCTCAGTTGCTAAGTGCTGTCTGACTCTTTGTGACCCCATGGACTTGTAGCCTGCCAGGCTCCTCTGTACATGGGATTTTCCAGGCAAGAATACCGGAGTGGGTTGCCATTTCCTCCTCCAGGGCATCTCCTTTTTTAAGACTCCCTACTCAGAACAAAGTACAGTTGAAGTTATAAGTAGCCTCAGAACTGTAGTGATTCTTCTTGGTTCACAGATTCTGACTGATGATGTCATGACACAGAAGAAAATGCAAAAGAGGCAGCCTATAATCAGCTTCCTGTGAGTGTCACACTTGAGGCAACTGGCCTGAGACCAGCTGCATGTTGGCCATGGCTTTGCAGAGCACTCTGGAAGCAGTGTGGCTGGGTCTCCTCCTCAGCTCTCTCTGGAAGTGTGAGCAAACTTTTTCACCATCTGGTCTTGAAAAAAATGTATGCCTTTGTTTTAAAATTTGTTTTAAATTTCAAAGTCACAACCTTTTTGTTTGTTTGTTTGTTTGTTTCCTGTAGTTGCAGAGAGCAAGGAGCAAGTATTTCAGTCTCCTACTGTGGACTCTTTGGAGGGAGCTGTGGCAGAGATTTCCTGTAATCACTCTATGTCCAATGTTTATGGCTTCTTCTGGTACCTTCACTTCCCAGGATTTGCACCAAGACTCCTCATTAAGGGCTCAAAGCCTTCTCAACAGGGACGCTACAACATGACATATGAGAGGTTCTCTTCATCACTGCTCATCCTCCAGGTGCAGCCGGCAGATGCGGGGGTTTACTATTGTGCTCTGAGGTACACAGAAGCAGGGCATCCATGAAGAGCTGAACAGAAACAAGGAGAAGTCAGAGCATTTGCAGGATGTGGAAGAAAGATGAACAATAAGTGCTTCCCCTCCTACTCCCAATTCAGCATTCCCCCAGGCTTTTCCATTTGCACTATCAGAAAAAACATTTGAGTCCAAACACTATATACAATGGGCTTTCCCTCATAGCCCAGCTTGTAATGAGCCTGCAATGCAGGAGACCCCAGTTTGATTCCTGGGTCGGGAAGATTCCCTGAAGAAAGGTTAGGGTACCCACTCCAGTATTCTTGGGCTTCCCTGGTGGCTCAGATGGCAAAGAATCTCCCTGCAATGCAGGAGACCTGTGTTCAGTCCCTGGGTTGGTAAGATTCCCTGGAGCAGAACTCCAATACTCTTGCCTGGAGAATCCTCATGGACAGAGGTGCCTGGAGGGTTACAGTGCATGGGGTCTCAAAGAGTTGGACTTGACTGAGTAAATAAGCACAGCACAGCACCATATATACTAAAAGTACACAGGGAAATAAGTTTTTACGGAGTGTTTCAATAATGGTTCTGTGAATTCATGTTTAAAATTGTCTTTTGGATAACTGAAACACTTTTGATCTGTTTCTTTTGAAATATGCCTCGATTATTTTTGCTTTCCCTTGTGAAATGGTTGATTTTTTACCACTGTACCACCTGTGTCTTAAAAAAAAATCCCGCAAAGAGAATGAAGCTGGCTGATAATATTTAAAATGAAAATGCAGAAAGCAAGAAGAAAATAGCAGAAAGGAAGAGTCATGTCCACTCTGCTATTTTCTTCTTGCTTTCTGCATTTTAAATATTATCTGCCGACTTCACTCTGTGGGAATTTTTTTAAGACACAGTTGGCTCAGTGGTAAAGAATCCGCCTGCCAATGCAGGAGACGTGGGTTCAATTCCTGGGTCAGGAAGATCCCTTGGAGTAGGAAATAATAACCTGCTCCAGTATTTTTGCCTGGAAAATTCCATAGACATAGGAGCCTGGAGGGGTATAGTCCATGGAGTTACACACACATTTTGTAAAGTGTATTTTAGTTAACATTCGATAGTATAATTAGCTGAAAGGGAACAAATGAGTGAATAGCTACTACCAAAAGCCCTGAGTTTGAAACCTTAATCGTTCTCTCAGGATATTTTACGTATTACAATTTGATATATACAGTAAGTGAGGATGCCAGTGTCAATTAGTATATGAAATATTAGTAAAACTCAATCTTATTCCAAATTTTTACACTTAAAATACATACCGTATAAGTTGTAATATATTCTTCCCATATCTTTGTTAAATTATCTTTGTCTTTTTACCCAGATCTTTCCTTCCCACTTTAGAGACTAAAGGCCTAGGACAGATATGTGATTTTCATTTTTTTTTTTTATCAGAAGTCTCTGGAGTTTTGTTAAAAAGAGTAGATTTTTTTCTCCCCTACGTTCCAGAGTAACTGAATCATAGTTTGCAGGGATGGGACCCAGAAGTCTGTATTTTCTATAAATGTCTCTCTGGCAATTCTATTGCTCATCGAAGTTTGATGTGAGAATCTCAGATTCAGGAGCCCAGATCTTGAGGCTTTAGCCACTATTCTCTACTTTTGTGTGCATGCTAAGTTGCTTCAGTTGAGTTGACTCTTTGCGACCCTAAGGACTGTACCCTGCCAGGCTCCTCTGTCCATGGGATTCTCCAGGCAAGAATACTGGAGAGGGTTGCCATGTCCTCCTCCAGGGGATCTTCTTGACACAGGGATCAAACCTGTGTCTCTTATGTCTCCTGCATTGGCAGGTGAGTTCTTTACCACTAGCGCCACCTGAGAAGCCCATTCTCTGCTTTTCAGTTCAGTTCAGTTCAGTCACTCAGTCGTGTCTGACTTTTTGCGACCCCATGAACTGCAGCATGCCAGGCCTCCCTGTCCATCACCAACTGCTGGAGTCTACCCAAACCCATGTCCACTGAGTCGGTGATGCCATCCAACCATCTCATCCTTTGTTGTTCCCTTCTCCTGCCTTCAATCTTTCCCAGCATCAGGGTCTTTTCAAATGAGTCAGCTCTTCGCAGCAGGTGGCCAAAGTATTGGAGTTTCAGCTTCCACATCAGTCTTTCCAATGAACACCCAGGACTGATCTCCTTTTGGATGGACTGGTTGGATCTCCTTGCAGTCCAAGGGACTCTCAAGAGTCTTCTCCAACACCACAGTTCAAAAACATCAATCCTTCGGCACTCAGCTTTCTTTATAGGCCAACTCTCACATCCATACATGACCACTGGAAAAACCATAGCCTTGACTAGACGGACCTTTGTTGACAAAGTAATGTCTCTGTTTTTTTAATATGCTGTCTAGGCTAGTCATAACTTTCCTTCAAAGTAGTAAGCATCTTTTAATTTCATGCTGCAATCTCCATCTGTAGTGATTTTGGAGCCCAGAAAAATAAAGTCAGCCACTGTTTCCACATCTATTTGCCATGAAGTGAGGGGACTGGATGCCATGATCTTAATTTTCTGAATGTTGAGCTTTAAGCCAATTTTTTCACTCCTCTTTCACCTTCATCAAGAGGCTCTTTAGTTCTTCTTCACTTTCTGCCATAAGGGTGGGGTCATCTGCATATCTGAGTTCATTGATAATTCTCCCAGATCTTGATTCCAGCTTGTGCTTCCTCCAGCCCAGTGTTTCTCATGCTGTACTCTGCATATAAGTTAAATAAGCAAGGTGACAATATACAGCCTTGATGTACTCCTTTTCCTATTTGGAACCAGTCTGTTCCATGTCCAGTTCTAACTGTTGCTTCCTGACCTGCATACAGATTTCTCAAGAGACAGGTCAGGTGGTCTGGTATTCCCATCTTTTCAGAATTTTCTCTGCTTTTAGTAACATCCAAATTGTATAGGCATATAAATTGATATATGTTTGTGCCACTTCTTTAGGCATATTCTGTTCTGGGTTATTGCGTGTTTAAAACTGTGTTAATCTTGCCTTTTCAGCAAATGGAATGTCTGAGTATGAGCCGTGTGTGCGTCTTCTCCATGAGTTCCGCACGTGTGCTCTTGCTGCTCCACAAACAGGGAATAAGCCCACAGCCCCTCGTTGCTTTGGCAAGCAAGAAGAGACAGAGAATTCCTTTCGTTCGTATAGGAAGTTGTTTTCAGTTCATTGAGGAGTGACATATTGAAAACCCTACCTTTTATGTTGGTGTTTTGATTCTATTGTTTAAACTGTCAAGAACTAGTCTTCTTACCAGATTTTTTCCAGCTTACATGTAGAACACTAAAGGTGTTCTTACCCAAAGGGGAAGTGGGACAAGAATGAAATAAAAGAAGGGGAAAATACAGCTGATGAGAGAGCATTTATGAAGAAGAGCGCTCAGTGACAGCACAGTGTTAAAAGCATCATGAAGCTCTCAGTTCGATGGTGACTTGTGAAACATTCACAGGAGAGTAAAATGCCCTGTACTCCCCAATCCTGGAAGTTTGTACGTATATAGAAATTTCCATTTTTTTTGAGATTTACTTCTCATTAAAAAGTTCGTGGTTGAGAAAGCTTTGCTAAGGCTCCTGAGACTAAAGATGCCCAGCAGGGCTGAGACTAAACATGGAGAGTCCAATGCAGTGGGCACAGAGCTGTCCAAGGTGTCCCTAGATTGATCTGCTCTGCCTGCTGCTCGTCATATCCGCATTGCTGCTAATGCTTTCTTGGGGTCAGTAGATCATTCAGTTCTTTCAATGTCTGAGGACCGCCTAGAAGCAATGATCTATGGGCTGCTTTGATTATGTGGCACATACATATGAAGTCAGTATTTGGTATACACCCAGTTAAAAGATAGCCTCTAAAGGTAAGTAGCACATAAGAATATGATTGTATAACTTTATTCGGATAATGAAATTTCTTTCCAATATTGTAAGGTATTTTAAAAAAGTAAATGGTCAAAATTGAAATTCTCAATGTGATTTATGCTTTTACAGTCAGAAAAGTATGGGTTAAAAGCTTTGTTCCGTTTCTTTAAGGATGGCTTGAATAATCTAATATTCCTGAACTCCTAATATTTTCATCTGTAAAATATTAAGAGGAAAGATAAGTCAAGAAATGTAATGGGCTTAACATTAAGCTCACAGTAGACATTTGATGAATAATACCCTCATCAATCTCATAAAGCACATAAGAAGAAGAGGTAGTGAGTCTATTTTGTTCAATTCTGAAAGCTCAGTTGATGCCCTAGGAATCCTTTGGATGTGTAGCCTCTTAAAGGTTTAGTTCATTTGTGTCTCTTGGAATTGATTATTAAATAGTTGAAGGTAAGCCCAATGAGTCACTGCACTATCTAGGCATAGTTCTACATGCTTTGTATGCTGTATCTGTATAGGAGAGAAGAAGTAGAGATTAGGCAATTTCCTGGAAAATTTAGTTATGGCACCAAAGTCTATATTGGAGTATGGTTTTGACTTATTTATCTTGCTACATCAATCACAGTGCTGTATAGATATGTCTGAGCAGACATTTAGGATAAACCCACATTTTGCCTGATTGATAGGGGAACCCTAAACCCAATGTCAGGGGACTGTATGTTCTCTGTTTTCCTCTCCAAGTCTACGCTCCATCCTGCTCTACACCCAGGAGGCTGACTTCTGTGCACTTGTCTTTTTTGCTTCTAGTTGGGTTTGGCCCAGTGGGAGCCACTGGCAGGAAAGACTGGTCAGCCTGTTTGTATTCTGCGATCTTTCTTTTCCTGTGCTGAAATCCACAGGTCCTGTGGATCCACCTCAGTGACAGGTCTCCCAGGCTGGGATAATTTCTTCCTCCTCTGTCCCTTCAAGCCTAGGAGTGGTGAAGCCTACTTACTGTTGTTGGTCCCAGGGTGCTTTACCTTCTCTTGTAGATTTCCCCTAATCCTGCACATGTATTTAAAAATATTCCTTTCTTTAAGCTTTCCCCAATCATTCCTCTGGAGATGACTGCCAGTGCCTTTTAAGAGACAACACTAACACTTAAACTTTAGACAGAAAGAAAGAAATTTATCTATTTTCCCATTCATCATAAGCCTCTTTGGGACTTGAAGATTATTATTTAAAGATAACTTACATATTTCAAAGAAAGACATTATAATAAGGTCAAGGTTTCAATTAGTGAAGTATGAGGTCCTTAGCAAAGCTTTGAGAAATAGCTATGTTCCACATTTTTTTTCTGATTGAAAGCAAAGAGATTTTCTATCCTCTTTCTAAATTGTGTGGTTTCTTTGGATATTACTTAAAGGAAAACTAAGGAAAATCAGAGAAACAACTTCTTTATACTGATACTTGCTTATTTTCTTTAAGTTCAACTCTATTGAATAATCACTCTGCTGCCACTGTGGCATTTTTTAGTGTAAAACTTTAGCCTGTCTTCCCCTTAAAATGAACTCTTTGTCATCATCATAATACCTCACACTTAGGTAACCATCAACTTTTAATCCATGTGTATTTCATCTGAAGTCTGTTTTAAGTAGTCTCTCTATGTGGAAAATTTCTATTTTTGCAAACCTTCATAGAAGTTTTTTAGCTGTAAAACCTACTGTTTAATAGGACAAATATTTATAACAAGTTTATAACACCATCCCTTCTTTTTTTCCTCTCTAAAAATGTTTAAAGAGAAGGTTCAATTTCTTCTTGTATGACTATTTAAATATCATAGGGAGGGGTCCAAACAGACCCAACCAAGAGAAAAACTAAAGTTACATTGTGGTCAAAGAGATTTAATTGGAAGTCGGCTCTAAATTATTTCTAACGAGATCAATAAGCTCATTCTTACCATTCATCTTGTCTTGCTTTACTCTTCCCTTATTTTGTTTTTTCTTTTCTCTCACTTTTCTTTCTCTCTCCATTAAATGCTATGCTTTCCTTCCTTTTTTTTCTGTTTCCCCATCCTATCAAAATATGCTTTTCCTTTCTTTCTGTCCCTGTATTATCTTGAGAGAGTATAAACCATTTAAACCACTCAGGATGAATTTTTTCCCACTTTGGTTCACACAGCCCTGATTCTTCTCCTTGAACACCAATGGAAAATGTAGACATCCAGAGGACTGGTCCTGTGATAAGTCCTGGAAGCGCCAGGGGTGTGTGTGTTTGTTTGCGTGTGTACTCACGAGCTGTGTCTGACACTTTGTGACTCCATGGACTGTAACCCTCCAGGCTCCTCTGTCCATGGAATTTTCTAGGCAAGATCGAGACAGCAAAAGAGACACTGATGTATAGAACAGTGTTTTGGACTCTCTGGGAGCGGGAGAGGGTGGGATGATTTGGGAGAATGGCATTGAAACATGTATAATATCATATATGAAATGAGTCGCCAGTCCAGGTTCGATGCACGACACTGGATGCTTGGGGCTGGTGCACTGGGACGACCCAGAGGGATGGTATGGGGAGGGACGTGGGAGGCGGTTCAGGATGGGGAACACATGTATACCTGTGGCGGATTCATGTTGATATATGGCAAAACCAATACAATACTGTAAAGTTAAAAAAAAAAAAAAATACTGGAGTGGGTTGTGATTTCCTCCTCCGAAGGATCTTACTGACACAAGATGTAATCTGAATCTCCTGCATTGGCAGGCAGATTCTTTACTGCTGAGTCACTCGTTAGGCGGCTCAGCTACTCGAGTAGAAAGTCTCCTGATTCTAAGTGGGCTCTAGGGGGCGCTGCACTGGCGGTTTGTCTTGAGCGCAGGAGGTGCTTTAGTCTTGCTTCTCACGGAGGACTGAGGGAAGAGCTTGCTCTACTGAGAGAAGATACAGGTGCCAGGAAGCACCAGGGGGCATTTATAAAACGCTGTGCTCGTGGAGAACATAGTCTCTGGGGGGTGGTGCCATATCTCCAGCAAAGGTGAGCTGCAAAAGAGCCCCCATCCAGCCCAGCTTGAGCCATGGCCTCTGCACACATCTGGACACTTGGGATTCTGTTTACACTCAGTGAGTGATGTTCCCTTCCCGTTTTGCTCTTGTATTATCCGCTTATGTTCTTTTTCAGAAGCTTCACCGATGTATTCTGCGTTACTTTACAGGTGGGCTGAGAGCTCAGTCGGTGACTCAGCCAGAAGCTGAGGTCCCTGTCTCGGAAGGGGATCCAGTGACTGTGAAGTGCACCTATTCAGTTTCGCGGAGCCCTTATCTTTTTTGGTATGTCCAGCATCACAATCAAGGTCTCCAGTTTCTTCTGAAATACATCTCTGGGGACACCTTGGTTAAAGGCAACTATGGTTTTGAGGCTGAACTTAACAAGAGCCAAACCTCTTTCCACCTGAAGAAACCATCTGTTCTAGGGAGTGACTCTGCCTTGTACTTCTGTGCTGTGAGGGACACAGTGGTGGGGGCCGCAGGGAGAGCTGAATGCAAACCCCTGAGCACAGAAAACCCTACTCCTGAAGCCTTAGTGTCCCTCCACAAGGTGGCGGTGTGGCTCTAGGATTTGTTCTTCATTATAACTTTTTTTTTTTTTTGGTAAAGCCACAAAATTTGTTCATTTGACAAGTATATATTGAAATAAATCGTGTGTGCCAGATACTCTGCTGAGCACTGATCATAAAGAGGTGAAGAAACCATCCTTGATCTGCAGATGCCAGGTGTGATCCCAAACATTTGTGAACCCCTTTAATTCTCACCGGAGAAGGCAATGGCACCCCACTCCAGTACTCTTGCCTGGAAAATCCATGGACAGAGGAGCCTGGTAGGCTGCAGTCCATGGGGTCGCTAGGAGTCGGACACGACTGAGCGACTTCACTTTCACTTTTCTCTTTCATGCATTGGAAAAGGAAATGGCAACCCACTCCAGTGTTCTTGCCTGGAGAATCCCAGAGACGGCGGAGCCTGGTGGGCTGCCGTCTATGGGGTCGCACAGAGTCGGGCACGACTGAAGCGACTTAGCATTAGTATTAGCATTAATTCTCACAACTCTTCTCATGAGCTTCACTTTGCCGATGAAAGCATTCAAGCTCAGAGAATTTATGTATCTTACTGAAGTCACAGAACTGCTCAACAGTAAATTGAAACCCAGGCAGCCTACCTTTCAGGCGTGTAGTCTAACCCCTCTACTTGTCCTCAGCGTATAGGCTGCTCCAGGTATGAGACAGATTTCAACAGTGGTGTAGCCCTCATTCCCAAAATAGTCCCTGTTAATAAAAAGTGTTGGTTGTAGGAATGAACAGTAAACTGCTAACTCAAAACAGTTTGGTAAGTGCTCAGACAGAGAAGTGCACAAAATGCTATGTGACAAAAGGAAGTAGAGATAATTTGACTCTGAAGGAAGGAGAGAGAAAGCAAGTGAGACATAATGTGAGGAAGATTCAAAACAATGGAAGATTTAAGTATGTTGTATGAACATGTAGGCCGATTACAGCTCCTGTGCTCACATCTTCTTACCTATACGCTTGTGAAGGACTGGACTCAGCGCCTCTCTTTTTTTCTCTTTTCAACTTAGAACTTCCCAGGAAGGGCTCTGGTTGACTCAGTGTGAGCCAGATGCTATTCCCTGGAAGTTGTGGTGGCTACTAGGGTTAGCCCAGCTTTGCTCTACATTTGATCAGTTAATTAGTGGTGTGTGGGGGATGATTCTGCAAGAAATTAGCAGCTCCATTTTGAACCATATGATTCAAAGGAGTATATCCCCAAAGAAATTAATTTTTATGTAGAGAGTTACATTTCTTTATTTTCTTCCAAATGGATAGACATTTGTAGGAACACTACTTATTGAAAACTTCACTTTTGCTCCATCAATTTGGGATACTGCATTTATAGTATACTAAATTCCTATATATACCCAGATCTATTTTTGGATTCTATTCTTGATGGGGATACCTTAGCCCAACATGAATACAATCCCTGCAAAGGGCCATTCCTCGACCACCCCTTGGGCTTGTGTTGTGTATACACTGGTGGAATATCTACATCAGGGAAGAAGGTCCTTGCAAGAAGCACATGCAGACCTTAAAAGTAAATCTGGGGAATCTTTGTGTGCAGGGAATCCTGGGATCTGAGTAACCAGAGCAAGATCTAAAAGAGATATATCCTTGACTCAGTGGACTTCTCAGAGGCAATGATGTGGGAGGATGGCTAAGGAAGAGCCTTTTATAATGGAGGACTAGGGAAGGGACATTGTGTGCTCAGGTCTATATTCCCCCCTAACTGAGGTGGTGGCTGCTACTGCTGCTGCTGCTAAGTCGCTTCAGGCGTGTCTGACTCTGCGCGACCCCATGGACTGCAGCCTTTCCGGCTCCTCCGTCCGTGGGATTCTCTGGGCAAGAGTACTGGAGTGGGTTGCCATTACCTTCTCTGACTGAAGTGGCTAGGAGGGAGCAAATTAGTTTCATTGGAAGTTCTGTTTTGTCATTTGGTCCTGGTAATTGGCTCGTTTGACCTTGACGAGGAAACTTAGCTTAGTATTCTTTTTTTCCTTTACTGGAAATATGTTCTGGAAATGTTTTTTATAATCAGGTAACTTTTAAGTAAAACCAGACATTCAATGGAGTTTTTAATTTATAATATTCATTTTTATCCTCTCTTTTATCTCATTTTAAGGACGCTATGGAAATAGGACTAAGCATAAATTATATTTTATGGTTCTTCTTCTTAGTAACTATGCCACAGTGGATCAGCCATTTACAATCTATGTGCCTCATCTCCTAAATCATAAAATTGAGATAATTGGAAGGACTGTTGTGAGGATTGTTGTACATATGTGTTGGACCCTGAGTAGAAGTGGGTTTTGAGGGAGGCATAGCAATGAGAAACTTAGTCACTGCTATGGACTGAAGATGATGCTGTGAAAGTGCTGCACTCAATAAGCCAGCAAATTTGGAAAACTCAGCAGTGGCCACAGGACTGGAAAAGGTCAGTTTTCATTCCCATCCCAAAGAACAGCAATGCCAAAGAATGCTCAAACTACCGCACAATTGCACACATCTCACATGCTAGTAAAGTAATCCTCAAAATTCTTCAAGGCAGGCTTCAGCCATACGAGAACCTTGAACTTCAAGATGTTCAAGCTGCTTTTAGAAAAGGCAGAGAAACCAGAGATCAAATTGCCAACATCCGCTGCATCATGAAAAGCAAGAGAGTTCCAGGAAAACATCTATTTCTGCTTTATTGACTATGCCAAAGCCTTTGACTGTGTGGATCACAATAAACTGTGGAAAATTCTGAAAGGGATGGGAATACCAGACCACCTGACCTGTGTCTTGAGAAACCTGTATGCAGGTCAGAAAGCAACAGTTAGAACTGAACATGGAACAACAGACTTGTTCCAAATAGGAAAAGGAATACATCAAGGCTGTATATTGTCACCCTGTTTATTTAACTTCTATGCAGAGTACATCATGAGAAACGCTGGGCTGGAAATAACCTCAGATATGCAGATGACACCACCCTTAGGGCAGAAAGTGAAAAGGAACTAAAGAGCCTCTTGATGAAAGTGAAAGAGGAGAATGAAAAAGTTGGCTTGAAGCTCAACATTCAGAAAACGAAGATCATGGCATCTGGTCCCATCACTTCATGGCAAATAGATGGGGAAACATTGGAAACAGTGTCAGACTTTATTTTTTTTGGCTCCAAAATCACGGCATATGGTGATTGCAACCATGAAATTAAAAGATGCTTACTCCTTGGAAGGAAAGTTCTGGCCAACCTAGACACCATACTAAAAAGTAGAGACAGTACTTTGTCAACAAAGGTCCGTCTAGTCAAGGCTATGGTTTTTCCTGTGGTCATGTATGTATGTGAGAATTGCACTATAAAGAAAGCTGAGCGCCGAAGAATTGATGCTTTTGAACTGTGGTGTTGGAGAAGACTCTTGAGAGTCCCTTGGACTGCAAGGAGATCCAACCAGCATCCCAAAGGAGACCAGGCCTGGATGTTCATTGGAAGAACTTATGTTGAAGCTGGAACTCCAATACTTTGTCCACTTGATGCGAAGAGTTGGCTCATTGGAAAAGACTCTGATGCTGGGAGGGATTGGGGGCAGGAGGAGAAGTGGACGACAGAGGATGAGATGGCTGGATGGCATCACTGACTCAATGGACATGAGTTTGAGTGAAATCGGGGAGTTGGTGATGGACAGGGAGGCCTGGCGTGCTGTGATTCATAGGGTCGCAAAGAGTCAGACGACTGAGTGAACTGAACTGACCTTATACTCCTGTGTTGACCCAGATCTCTTGAACACAAAAAAGTTTCAAAGGAGAATATGTTATATAACATAATTATTAGTACTGTATATATGTTTTCCAAGGCCACTGTGAGAAAATGGGTGCCTTCAACAATAGAAATTTGTTGTCTTGAAGTAGAGAATCAAAGTCCATGATTAAGGTGTCAGCAAGTCTGGTTCCTTGCAAGCCTGTAAGAGAAGGATCTGTTTCAGGACCCTCTCCTTGGCTTGTAGATGGACAGCTTTTCTCTGTTCTCTTCACGTTGTTTTCCCTTTATTAGTCTCATCTCTGTGTCCAAATTTCCCTTTTTTATAAGGACACCAGTCATACTGGTTTAGAGTCCACCCACATCTCATTTTAACTTGATTATTTCTCTAAAGAACACTCTCTAAATAAAGTCACATTCTGAGGTACTAGGGATTAGGTCTCCAACATATATTTTTGAGTGGGTGGGGGAGGTGGGAAGAGACAAAATTCAGCCTGTAACAACATAATCATTAATGATTACTTTCATTCCCAAGGCTGCAGCATAGAAAATCCTCTAATGTTTCTTGCTTTTGTTGTTTGATACAATAATAATTTCCTAAGTCAGTTAATAGATGACAACACAGAAAAATCAAGTTCTATTTGCTGTTCTGAAAAAGTAGGATCATTGTTTTGGTCTTGTGATATTTCTTTTGTTAAACAGTTGTATTTATATAGAAATATGTAATTTAGAAAGAACTTTATTATGGAAGTTCTTTATTAAGTAAAATTAATTAATTAACCCCCACATTGATTAATTAATCTACATAATCTCTTATAGAAGTGAAGAAACTGCTTCTTAGGCAATAAGTGATTTGCATAAAATTGCACAAATATCACATCCAGAAAATCGCTTGCAACTGGTTTGTCTGGATCCTCATTCAGAATGTTTCCCATTGCCTCAAATAGACCCCATGGTCCATGTGATCAAGCGAAACTATTGGCTTCTACCTTTAACAAAGAAATATGATGGGCGGTCCATAAATTTCATGGTGGACAGGGAGGCCGGGCGTGCTGCGATTCATGGGGTTGCAAAGAGTTAGACAGGACTGAGCGACTGAACTAACTGAACTGGACTGACACCTACTGACTCCTGTGAAACATTTCTTCTGTCCAAGTATATTTACCACATGGGGTCGCTGTTGCAACGAGCTGATTCTAAAATGTGACCCTTTTAGGTTACTTCTGTACAAGGTGTTCTAGCATATTTAACCCCCTCATAAATCCTTCTTTCTTCTCCACCTGGTACTGAAGGGAAGGTGATGATTCCATACTTGGTATTTCATATATACTGTGTCAAAATGGTACTAGAAGTCATCAGCATTCATTGATCTTTTCCATGGGAAAATGAAAAAGTTGCTTATTTAGAATACTTTCAATAATTTTAGACCTGGAAGAAGTGTTCCCCAAATATTTTCTAGTGATTTTCCTTTCCCATATTATATGAGCAAAGGACTCAACATACCACTACTTTTTCCACATTAATGTGAGTATTTAACGTGTTTGGATTATTGCAATTGGCCGATTCTACTAACATTAAGATATCTTTTGGATTTAGCTCTTTTTCAGAGTTAAAAAAAATTCTTTCTGTTACTGTTACTGAGTTTATATTGGGTATATATATATATATATATATATATATATATATTTTTTTTTTTTTTTTTTTTGTTGCTGTGGGATCTTAGTTCCCACCCATACACCCTGCAATGGAAACTTGGAGTCCTAGCCACTGAACTGCCAGGGGATTCTCTACTGGGTGTTTCTTGAAGCAAGAATAAATGATCCATATATACATTAAAAATAGTCACATATACTATAAGTCCTACACAAGTGCTTTCTACTGGTCATGGTTCTTTCCATGTGGTCTAGAAAAGAAGGAAACGAATGGGAAACAATTACAGTTTACTGCTGACTGTTTACAACAGGCTGACTCTGAAGTAGGTGTTAGTGTCCCAGTTTTACAGATGAAGAAACTGAGGCTCCAAGGAGAGAGTTGCCCTAGGTCACAAGGTGCAAGAGCTGGGATTCGGATTTAGGTCTGTCTTGACTCTGAACTTGTGCCTTTTCTTCTTCTCCTCCACTTCCTGTTTTGGTGACTGATTCCACATCAAATGTCTTTTCCTAGCTAGTCGTTTGGAGAAGGCAATGGCAACCCACTCCAGTACTCTTGCCTGGAAAATCCCATGGATAGAGGAGCCTTGTAGGCTGCAGTCCATGGGGTCGCTAGGAGTTGGACATGACTGAGCGACTTCACTTTCACTTTTCACTTTCATGCATTGGAGAAGGAAATGGCAACTCACTCCAGTAGGTTGGAGAATCCCAGGGACAGTGGAGCCTGGTGAGCTGCTGTCTATGGGGTCGCACATAGTCGGACACGACTGTAGCGACTTAGCAGCAGCAGGAGCTAGTCAGTAGGGACTAGTGAGGGGTCCGCTTCTCTGTTTAATATCTGTTACCCCACACCCGAGGCCAGGGGAGGTGGCTGGGAGGACCAACCCCACGTCCAAGGAGCAGTGGCTGCGCGGGCGCAGGAGGGCTTAGAGGAGCTATCCTACGCTGAAGGTCAGGAAGGGCAGCGGTGCGGAGATACCCCTCGTCCAAGGTAACGAGCAGTGGCTGAACTTTGCTGGAGCAGCCGTGAAGAGATACCCCAATCCCAAGGTAAGAGAAACCCAAGTAAGATGGTAGGTGTTGCAAGAGGGCATCAGAGGGCAGACACACTGAAACCATACTCACAGGAAACTAGTCAATCTAATCACACTAGGACCACAGCCTTGTCTAACTCAATGAAAATAAGCCATGCCCGTGGGGCAACCCAAGAGGGGCGGGTCATAAGGGAGAGATCTGACAGAATGTGGTCTACTGGAGAAAGGAATGGCAAACCACTTTAGTATTCTTGCCTTGAGAACCCCATGAAAAGTATGAAAAGGCAAAATGATAGGATACTGAAAGAGGAACTCCCCAGGTCAGTAGGTGCTCAATATGCTACTGGAGATCAGTGGAGAAATAATTCCAGAAAGAATGAAGGGAAGGAGCCAAAGCAAAACAATACCCAGTTGAGGATGTGACTGGTGACAGAAGCAAGGTCCGATGCTGTAAAGAGCAATATTGCACAGGAACCTGGAATGTCAGGTCCATGAATCAAGGCAAATTGGAAGTGGTCAATTGGGAGATGGCAAGAGTGAATGTCGACAGTCTAGGAATCAGCGAACTCAAATGGACTGGAATGGGTGAATTTAACTCAGATGACCATTATATCTACTACTGTGGGCAGGAATTCCTTAGACGAAATGGAGTAGCGATCATGGTCAACAAAAGAGTCCGTAAGGCAGTACTTGGATGCAGTCTCAAAAATGACAGAATGATCTCTGTTCGTTTCCAAGGCAAACCATTCAATATCACAGTAATCCAAGTCTATGCCCCAACAAGTAACGCTGAAGAAGCTGAAGTTGAACGGTTCTATGAAGACCTACAAGACCTTTTAGAACTAACACCCCAAAAAGCTGTCCTTTTCATTATAGGGGTTGGAATGCAAGAGTAGGAAGTCAAGAAACACCTGGATTAATAGGTAAATTTGGCCTTTGAGTACAGAAAGGAGTGGGACAAAGGCTAATAGAGTTTTGCCAAGAAAATGCACTGGTCATAGCAAACACCCTCTTCCAGCAACACAAGAGATCAAATTGCCAACATCTGCTGGATCATGGAAAAAGCAAGAGAGTTCCAGAAAAACATCTACTTCTGCTTTATTGACTATGCCAAAGCCTTTAACTGTGTGGATCACAATAAACTGTGGAAAATTCTGAAAGAGATGGGAATACCAGACCACCTGATCTGCCTCTTGAGAAATCTGTATGCAGGTCAGGAAGCAACAGTTAGAAGTGGACATGGAAAAACAAACTGGTTCCAAAAAGGAAAAGAAGTACGTCAGGGCTGTATATTGTCACCCTGCTTATTTAACTTCTATGCAGAGTACATCATGAGAAACGTTGGGCTGGAAGAATCACAAGCTGGTATCAAGATTGCCGGGAGAAATATCAATAACCTCAGATATGCAGATGACACCACCCTTAGGGCAGAAAGTGAAGAGGAACTAAAAAGCCTCTTGATTAAAGTGAAAGAGGAGAGTGAAAAAGTTGGCTTAAAGCTCAACATTCAGAAAACTAAGATCATGGCATCTGGTCCCATCACTTCATGGGAAATAGATGGGGAAACAGTGGAAACAGTGTCAGATTATATTTTTTTGGGCTCCAAAATCACTGCAGATGGTGACTGCAGCCATGAAATTAAAAGACGCTTACTCCTTGGAAGGAAAGTCATGACCAACCTAGATAGCATATTGAAAAGCAGAGACATTACTTTGCCAACAATGGTCCGTCTAGTCAAGGCTATGGTTTTTCCAGTGGTCATGTATGGATGTGAGAGTTGGACGGTGAAGAAGTCTGAGTGCCGAAGAACTGATGCTTTTGAACTGTGGTGTTGGAGAAGACTCTTGAGAGTCCCTTGGACTGCAAGGAGATCCAACCAGTCCATTCTAATGGAGATCAGCCATGGGTGTTCTTTGGAAGGAATGATGCTAAAGCTGAAACTTCAGTACTTTGGCCACCTCATGCGAAGAGTTGACTCATTGGAGAAGACTCTGATGCTGGGAGGGGTTGGGGGCAGGAGGAGAAGGGGACGACAGAGGATGAGATGGCTGGATGGCATCACTGGCTCGATGGACGTGAGTCTGGGTGAACTCTGGGAGTTGGTGATGGACAGGGAAGCCTGGCGTGCTGCGACTCATGGGGTCGCAAAGAGTCGGACACGACTGAGGGACTGAACTGATTTGAACTGAACTGAAGTGACTTTGAGTAGCAGATGTAAAGTGTGGACTTAGTGTGATTACAAAAGGACACCAGGGTGTCAGGAGATGAAAGGTCCAGTTCAAATGGCCTCATTTGCTCTTTTGTGGAATAAGATTAAGATTTCATTTCATCTTACATTGGAACCAATGGGGGATTTCTGGGCATGAATGACCGTCTCAGATGGATTAGTCTCAGAACTCCATGAATATGAGACTGACTACAGTGGATGAGCACCTTCTGGAACTGTGGAAAATCGATGAGGAATAAGGAGCCCAGTGGAATCTATCCTTTGAAATATTTGTTTCATTCAGACCACACCTTTAGATGGTTCAGACAGTTCAATGCAGTCGCTCGGTCATGTCCAACTCTTTGCGACCCCATGAATCGCAGCACGCCAGGCATCCCTGTCCATCACCAACTCCCGTAGTTCACTCAAACTCATGTCCATCGAGGCGGTGATGCCATTCAGCCATCTCGTCCTCTATCATCCCCTTCTTCTCCTGCCCCAAATCGCTCCCAGCATCAGAGTCTTCTCCAATTTGAGTCAACTCTTCCCATGAGGTGGTCAAAGTATTGGAGTTTCATCTTCAGGAACAGTCCTTCCAATGAACACCAGGACTGGTCTCCTTCAGGATGGACTGGTTGGATCTCCTTGCAGTCCAAGGTACTCTCAAGCATCTTCTCCAACACCACAGTTCAAAAGCATCAATTCTTTGGCCCTCAGCCTTTTTCACAGTCCAACTGTCACATCCATACATGACCACTGGAAAAACCATAGCCTTGACTAGATGGACCTTTGTTGGCAAAGAAACATCTCTGCTTTTGAATATGCTATCTAGGTTGGTCATAACTTTCCTTCAAAGGAGTCTTTAATTTCATGGCTGCAGTCACCATCTGCAGTGATTTTGGAGCCCAAAAAAATAAAGTCTGACATTGTTTCCCCATCTATTTCCCATGAAGTGATGGGACCAGATGCCATGATTTTAGTTTTCTGAATGTTAAGCTTTAAGCCAACATTTTCACTCTCCTCTTTCACTTTCATCAAGAGGCTTTTTACTTCCTCTTCACTTTATACCATAAGAGTGGTGTCATCTGCTTATCTGAGGTTATTGATATTCCTCCCAGCAATCTTGATTCCAACTTGGCTTCTTCCAGCCCAACGTTTCTCATGATGTACTCTGCATAGAAGTTAAATAAGCAGGGTGACAATATACAGCCTTGACGAACTCATTTCCCTATTTGGAACCAGTCTGTTGTTCCATGTCCAGTTCTAACTGTTGCTTCCTGAGCTGCATATAGGTTTCTCAAGAGGCAGGTCAGGTGATCTGGTTTTCACATCCTTTGAAGAATTTTCCACAGTTTATTGTGATCCACACAGTTAAAGGCTTTGGCATAGTCAATAAAGCAGAAATAGATGTTTTTTCTGGAACTCTTGCTTTTTCCATGATCCAGAGGATGTTGGCAATTTGATCTCTGTTTCCTCTGCCTTTTCTAAAAGCAGCTTGAACATCTGGAAGTTCACGGTTCACGTATTGCTGAAGCCTGGCTTGGAGAATTTTGAGCATTTCCTCACTAGCGCGTGAGATGAGTGCAATTGTGTGGTAGTTTGAGGATTCTTTGGCATTACCTTGCTTTGGCACTGTAATGAAAACTGACCTTTTCGAGTCCTGTGGCCACTGCTGAGTTTTCCAAATTTGCTGGCATATTGAGTGCAGCACTTTCAGAGCATCATTTTCCAGGATTTGAAATAGCTCAACTGGAATTTCATCACCTCCACCTCCTTTGTTCGTAGTGATGCTTTCTAAGGCCCACTTGACTTCACATCCAGGATATCTGGCTCTAGGTGAGTGATCAGACCATTGTGATTATCTGGGTCGTGAAGCTATTTTTTGTACAGTTCTTCTGTATTCTTGCCACCTCTTCTTAATATCTTCTGCTTCTGTTAGGTCCATACCATTTCTGTCCTTTATCCAGCCCATCTTTACATGAAATGTTCCCTTAGTATCTCTACTTTTCTTGAAGAGATCTCTAGTCTTTCCCATTCTGTTGTTTTCCTCTATTTCTTTGCATTGATCGCTGAGGAAGGCTTTCTTATCTGTCCTTGCTATTCTTTGGATGTCTGCATTCAGATGTTTATATCTTTCCTTTTCTCCTTTCCTTTTCGCTTCTCTTCTTTTCACAGCTATTTGTAAGGCCTCCTCAGACAGCCATTTTACTTTTTTGTATTTCTTTTCCATGGGGATGGTCTTGATCCCTGTGTCCTGTACAATATCACGAACCTCTGTCCATAGCTCATCAGGCACTCTATCTATCAGATATAGCCCCTTAAATCTATTTCTCACTTCCACTGTATAATCATAAGTGATTTGATTTAGGTCATACCTCTTCATTTAATATCTCTAAATTTTTTCTGCATAAACTAGTCAGATTAGATTTTATTGAATTGCATCTGAAAATCTGACTGATTAAAGCGAGGTCTTGAGAAAGCATATTGCTTTATAAAGCTAATAAAAGAGTATGGTAGTATTAGTGTTATAGAAACAACTAGATCAATGATATAAAACATAAAACTCAAGAACAGAGCAAATTCATGGGTAACATTATATATAATAAACATAATAAAACATATCTTTGGGTAAAGGTGGGTTATTTTGTAGATAGTGTTGAAAAAAATGTCCTGGTCTATGGAGAAAAATAAAGCTGCATTTCTCCTACACTATATGTATGTATATATACATAAGGGGATGACAGAGGACGAGATGGTTGGATTGCATCACCGACTCAATGGACATGAGTTTGAGTGTGTTCTGGGAGATGGTGAATGACAGGGAAGCCTGGCATGCTGCAGTCCGTGGGGTTGCAAAGAGTCGGACACGACTGAGTGACTGAACAACAGCATCTTTGATTGATATATATCCCAAATAAGTTCTTGCATAGTTAAGGGGAAATACAGAAACACTTATTGCTGTGTTGATGAAAGTTAGAGGCAACCTTGGAGTGCATCACTTGGGGATTGGATAGGTGAATGTGGAGGAAGCCCATGGTATGACATTTTGCAGTAGTTAGAAGCTGTGAACCAGAAGTACATACTCAGTAAAATCTGAAAAAGGTTTTAAGTTATCTATATCTGTAGACCACTTAGCTTCAAAGAAGTTGTCTGAACCCTTAATCAGTTATTTGTATAACTGTATTTTCTTTGTGTTACCTTTTATGTTGCAGTTCTCAGAAAATTCAGAGCTCTAATTAATCATAGTAGCTATATTAGTTTTTGGGCTAAATGAATCTGTGTCCACTTGTCTTTGATACCTCTATTTTAATTTTACAGCCATACAGAAATTCTGTAATTTATTTGGAAGCTTTTTGAGGTCATTTCAGTGTTTGACATTCAATCATGTCTGGCTCTTTGCAATCCTATGGATCATAGCTTGCCAGTCTCCTCTGTCCATGGGATTCTCCAGGCAAGAATCCTGGAGTGGGTTGCCATGCCCTCCTCCAGGGGATCTTCCCAACTCAGAGAGCGAACCCATCTCTTATGTTTTCTGCATTGGCGGGTGGGTTCTTTACCACTGGCACCACCTAGGAATATCTATGTATAAATAAGAAGTCCTAAGTGATCCTCTTATCATTATTAAAGAATCTCCCAGTAAAAAAAGAAAAAAATATTGGGGAAGAAACTAATTTTTCATGACCTCAGTTCACTTTATTCACTCAGTCGTGTCCGACTTTTTGCGACCCCATGAATCACAGCAGGCCAGACCTCCCTGTCCATCACCAACTCCCGGAGTCTACCCAAACTCATGTCCATTGAGTCAGTGATGCCATCTCATCCTCTGTCGTCCACTTCTCCTCCTGCCCCCAATCCTTCCCAGCAGTAGGGTCTTTTCCAATGAGTCAACTCTTCCCATCAGGTGGCCAAAGTACTGGGGTTTCAGCTTCAACATCAGTCCCTCCAATGAACACCCAGGACTGATCTCCTTTAAGATGGACGGGTTGGATGTTCTTGCAGTCCAAGGGACTCTCAAGAGTCTTCTCCAACACCACAGTTCAAAAGCATCAATTCTTCGGCGCTCAGCTTTCTTCACCGTCCAACTCTCACATCCATACATGACCACTGGAAAAACCACAGCTTTGAAAAACCTTGCTTTGTTGGCAAAGAATTGTCTCTGCTTTTAAATATGCTGTCTAGGTTGGTCATGTCTTTCCTTCCAAGGAGTAAGCGTCTTTTAATTTCATGGCTTCAATCACCATCTGCAGTGATTCTGGAGCTCAAAAAAATAAAGTCTGACTTTGTTTCCACTGTTTCCCATCCATTTCCCATCAAGTGATGGGACCAGATGTCATGATTTTTGTTTTCTGAATGTTGAGCTTTAGGCCAACATTTTCACTCTCCACTTTCACTTTCATCCAGAGGCTTTTTAGTTCCTCTTCACTTTCTGCCATAAGGGTGGTGTTATCTGCATATCTGAGGTTTTGCTATTTCTTCCAGCAATCTTGATTCCAGCTTGTGCTTCTTCCTGCCCAGCGTTTCTCATGATGTACTCTGCATAGAAGTTAAATAAGCAAGGTGACAATATACAGCCTTGAGGTACTCCTTTTCCTATTTGGAACCAGTCTGTTGTTCTATGTCCAGTTCTAACTGTTGCTTCCTGATCTGCATACAGTTTCCTCAAGAAACAGCCTCAAGAGGCTGCTTTGCTGGAACAGCCATGAAGAGATAACCCACGTCCAAGGTAAGAGAAACCCAAGTACGACGGTAGGTGTTGCAAGAGGGCATCAGAGGGCAGACACACCGAAACCATAATCACAGAAAACTAGCCAATCTGATCACATGGACCACAGCCTTGTCTAACTCAATAAAACTAAGCCATGCCGTGTGGGGCCGCCCTAGATGGACGGGTCATGTTGGAGAGGTCTGACAGAATGTGATCCACTGGAGAAGGTAATGGCAAACCACTTCAGTATTCTTGCCTTGAGAACCCCATGAAAAGTATGAAAAGGCAAAGAGATAGGACACTGAAAGATGAACTCCCTGGGTTGGTAGGTGCCCAATAGGCTACTGGAGATCAGTGGAGAAATAACTCCAGAGAGAATGAAGGGATGGAACCAAATCAAAAACAATACCCAGTTGTGGATGTGACTGATGATAGAAGCAAGGTTCAATGCTGTAGAGAGCAATATTGCACAGGAACCTGGAATGTTAGGTCCACGAATCAAGGCAAATTGGAAGTGGTCAATTGGGAGATGGCAAGAGTGAATGTCGACATTCAAGGACTCAGCAAACTAAGATGGACTGGAATGGGTGAATTTAACTCAGATAACCGTTATATCTACTACTGTGGGCAGGAATCCCTTAGAAGAAATGGAGTAGCCATCATGGTCAACAAAAGAGTCCATAAGGCAGTACTTGGATGCAATCTCAAAAACGACAGAATGATCTCTGTTCGTTTCCAAGGCAAACCATTCACTATCACAGTAATCCAAATCTATGCCCCAACGAGTAACACTGAAGAAGCTGAAGTTGAACGGTTCTATGAAGACCTACAAGACCTTTTAGAACTAACACCCCCAAAAGATGCCCTTTTCATTATAGGGGTTGGAATGCAAGAGTAGGAAGTCAAGAAACACCTGGAGTAATAGGTAAATTTGGCCTTTGAGTACAGAATGGAGTGGGACAAAGGCTAATAGAGTTTTGCCAAGAAAATGCACTGGTAATAGCAAACACCCTCTTCAAACAACACAAGAGAAGACTCTACACATGGACATCACCAGGTGGTCAACACCGAAATCAGATTGATTATATTCTTTGCAGCCAAAGATGGAGAAGCTCTATACCGTCAGCAAAAACAAGACCGGAAGCTGACTGTGGCTCAGATCATGAACTCCTTATTGCCAAATTCAGACTGAAATTGAAGAAAGGAGGGAAAACCACTAGACCATTCATGTACGACCTAAATCAAATCCCTTATGATTAAACAGTGGAAGTGAGAAATAGATTGAAGGGCCTAGATCTGATAGACAGAGTGCCTGATGAACTATGGATGGAGGTTCGTGACATTGTACAGGAGACAAGAATCAAGACCATCCCCATGGAAAAGAAATGCAGAAAAGTAAAATGTCTGTCTGAGGAGGCCTTACAAATAGCTGTGAAAAGAAGAGAAGCGAAAAGCAAAGGAGAAAAGGAAAGATATAAGCATCTGAATGCAGACATCCAAAGAATAGCAAGGACAGATAAGAAAGCCTTCCTCAGCAATCAATGCAAAGAAATAGAGGAAAACAACAGAATGGGAAAGACTAGAGATCTCTTCAAGAAAAATAGAGATCCCAAGGGAATATTTCATGCAAAGATGGGCTGGATAAAGGACAGAAATGGTATGGACCTAAGAGAAGCAGAAGATATTTAGAAGAGGTGGCAAGAATACACAGAAGAACTGTATAAATAGAGCTTCATGCCCCAGATAATCACGATGTTGTGAGCACTCACCTAGAGCCAGACATCCTGGAATGTGAAGTCAAGTGGGCTTTAGAAAGCATCACTATGAACAAAGCAGGTGGAGGTGATGGAATTCCAGTTGAGCTATTTCAAATCCTGGAAGATGATGCTATGAAAGTGCTGCACTCAACATGCCAGCAAATTTGGAAAACTCAGCATTGACCACAGGATTGGCAAAGGTCAGTTTTCATTCCAGTGCCAAAGAAAGGCAAGGCCAAAGAATGCTCAAACTACCCCACAATTGTACTCATCTCACATGCTAGTGAGGTAATGGTCACAATTCTGCAAGCCAGGCTTCATTAATATGTGAACCATGAACTTCCAGATGTTCAAGCTGGTTTTAGAAAAGACAGAGGAACCAGAGGTCAAATTGCTAACATCCGCTGGATCATGGAAAAAGGAAGAGAGTTCCAGAAAAACATCTATTTCTGCTTTATTGACTATGCCAAAGCCTTTAACTGTGTGGATCACAATAAAATGTGGAAATTCTTTCCTGACCTGGGAGACTATTAAAAAAAGATAGAAAAGGAAATGAATAAAACAACCATTTTAGGATGAGGAAAAGAAACATTCCACTCTATGGAAGTGTATTTTATTTTATTTATTTTTTTTAAAATTTATTTTATTTTTAAACTTTACAAAATTGTATTAGTTTTGCCAATTATCAAAATGAATCCGCCACAGGTATACATGTGTTCCCCATCCTGAACCCTCCTCCCTCCTCCCTCCCCATACCATCCCTCTGGGTCGTCCCAGTGCACCAGCCCCAAGCATCCAGTATCGTGCATCGAACCTGGACTGGCAACTCGTTTCATACATGATATTTTACATGTTTCAATGCCATTCTCCCAAATCTTCCCACCCTCTCCCTCTCCCACAGAGTCCATAAGACTGTTCTATACATCAGTGTCTCTTTTGCTGTCTCATACACAGGGTTATTGTTACCATCTTTCTAAATTCCATATATATGCGTTAGTATACTGTATTGGTGTTTTTCTTTCTGGCTTACTTCACTCTGTATAATAGGCTCCAGCTTCATCCACCTCATTAGAACTGATTCAAATGTATTCTTTTTAATGGCTGAGTAATACTCCATTGTGTATATGTACCACTGCTTTCTTATCCATTCATCTGATGATGGACATCTAGGTTGCTTCCATGTCCTGGCTATTATAAACAGTGCTATGATGAACATTGGGGTACATGTGTCTCTTTCCCTTCTGGTTTCCTCAGTGTGTATGCCCAGCAGTGGGATTGCTGGATCATGAAGCAGTTCTATTTCCAGTTTTTTAAGGAATCTCCACACTGTTCTCCATAGTGGCTGTACTAGTTTGCATTCCCACCAACAGTGTAAGAGGGTTCCCTTTTCTCCACACCCTCTCCAGCATTTATTACTTGTAGACTTTTGGATCGCAGCCATTCTGACTGGCGTGAAATGGTACCTCATAGTGGTTTTGATTTGCATTTCTCTGATAATGAGTGATGTTGAGCATCTTTTCATGTGTTTGTTAGCCATCTGTATGTCTTCTTTGGAGAAATGTCTATTTAGTTCTTTGGCCCATTTTTTGATTGGGTCATTTATTTTTCTGGAGTTGAGCTGTAGGAGTTGCTTGTATATTTTTGAGATTAGTTGTTTGTCAGTTGCTTCATTTGCTATTATTTTCTCCCATTCTGAAGGCTGTCTTTTCACCTTGCTAATAGTTTCCTTTGATGTGCAGAAGCTTTTAAGTTTAATTAGGTCCTATTTGTTTATTTTTGTTTTTATTTCCAATATTCTGGGAGGTGGGTCATAGAGGATCCTGCTGTGATGTATGTCAGAGAGTGTTTTGCCTATGTTCTCCTCTAGGAGTTTTATAGTTTCTGGTCTTACATTTAGATCTTTAATCTATATTGAGTTTATTTTTGTGTATGGTGTTAGAAAGTGTTCTAGTTTCATTCTTTTTTTTTAATTTTATTTTATTTTTAAATTTTACATAATTGTATTAGTTTGGTAAAACTAGTTTCATTCTTTTACAAGTGGTTGACCATATTTCCCAGCACCACTTGTTAAAGAGATTGTCTTTAACCATTGTATATTCTTGCCTCCTTTGTCAAAGATAAGGTGTCCATATGTGCGTGGATTTATCTCTGGGCTTTCTATTTTGTTCCATTGATCTATATTTCTGTCTTTGTGCCAGTACCATACTGGAAGTGTATTTTAAATAACCACTCACCTGAATGAGGAACATCTTTTGTTAACCAGAAGGCTTTCTAAGAAGGTGATTATTTCCTCTCTATAGTCTTCATATCCCTATGGATATTGAATAAAGGAGAGGAATTTGAAGAAAAGCAAAGGGCAAAAACATCTCTTCAGGTTGTGAGAAGCTATGAAGACTGTCTCAGAGGCTGCGTGGGACATGACCTTCCATCAGTTCCCATGGAGCCCACTAGGCAGAGCTGGTGCACATGTAAATGCTACTGTATGAAAGTCGAATGGCCACCAAGCTTCTGTTCTCTTCTTTTTCAAGTAAAATCCCATTAAAATCTGTATAAAACCCTCAGGTAGAACTACTAAGCCCTCATTAGTATCAGATGGGACAACTTCAGGCAATAAAATGAAGATAGGTACTATCCAAAAGCCTGCAATGTGGGAAACCTGGGTTCGATCCCTGAGTTGGGAAGATCCCCTGGAGAAGGGAATGGCTACCTACTCCAGTATTCTTGCCTGGAGAATTCCATGGACTGTATAGTCCATGGGGTCACAAAGAGTTGGACACGACTGACTGATCACTTTCACTATCCAAAAAAGGTCATCTCCAGATGCAATTTTGGGTCTTTCTAGACCCAGTTTCTTTTGGTTACAGAAAAATATAAGTGAGATTTTCCTTCCATACTTATTCCAGAGATCCTCTCCGATGCAGAGTCAAACTTTGGTGAATATTGTAATTTACATTGTAATTTTTGTGCCTTAAAAATATGCATTGCTCATCTACCATGGGCACTAAGATTTCATGATCATTATTTTTAATATATTAGCATAGCATTATATTACATGTGATAAGTTCAGTGTACTTTTTTGTGTGAACCTATCGCTCTAGTTTGAATGACGAATCAGTCTCCTCCCATCTATGTGAGATTCTTTCTGGCACCGTTAATGAAGGAAGCAAGCTTCTTAAATGCTTAATGCCTTCTTACATGCACAGCTGTGGTGACCTCTGAGAGGATGTGTGTGTGCTCAGGTGCTAAGTGCTGTCTGACCCTTTGTGACCCCATGGACTTGTAGCCTGCCAGGCTCCTCTGTACACGGGATTTTCCAGGCAAGAATACTGGAGTGGGTTGCCATTTCCTCCTCCAGGGCATCTGCTTTTTTAAGACTCCCTACTCAGAACAAAGTACAGATGAAGTTATTAAATAGCCTCAGAACTGTGGTGATTCTTCTTGGTTCACAGATTCTAACTGATGATGTCATGACACAGATGAAAATGCAAAAGAGGCATCCTATAATCAGCTTCCTGTGAGTGTCACACTTGAGGCAACTGGCCTGAGACCAGCTGCATGTTGGCCATGGCTTTGCAGAGCACTCTGGAAGCAGTGTGGCTGGGTCTCCTCCTCAGCTCTCTCTGGAAGTGTGAGTAAGCCTTTTCACCATCTGGTCTTGGAAAAATATATGTCTTTGTTTAAAATTTGTTTTAAATTTCAAAGTCACAACCTTTTTTGTTTGTTTGTTTGTTTCCTGTAGTAGCAGAGAGCAAGGAGCAAGTACTTCAGTCTCCCATTGTGGTCTCTTTGGAGGGAGCTGTGGCAGAAATTTCCTGTAATCACTCTATATCTGATGTTTATGACTTCTTCTGGTACCTTTACTTCCCAGGATTTGCACCAAGACTCCTCATTAAGGGCTTAAGGCCTTCTCAAAGGGACGCTACAACATGACATATGAGAGGTTCTCTTCATCACTGCTCATCCTCCAGGTGCAGCCGGCAGATGCGGGGGTTTACTATTGTGCTCTGAGGTACACAGAAGCAGAGCATCCATGAAGAGCTGAACAGAAACAAGGAGAGGTCAGAGCATTTGCAGGATGTGGAAGAAAGACGAACAATAACTGCTTCCCCTCCTACTCCCAATTCAGCATCCCTCAAGCTTTTCCATTTGCACTATCAGGAAAAACATTTGAGTCCAAACACTATATACAATGGGCTTCCCTCATAGCCCAGCTTGTAATAAGCTTGCAATGCAGGAGACCCCGGTTTGATTCCTGAGTTGTGAATATTCTCTGAAGAAGGGTTAGGTTACCACTCCAGTATTCTTGGGCTTCCTGGGTGGCTCAGATGGTAAAGAGACTGCCTGCAATGCAGGAGACTTGGGTTCAGTCACTGGGCTGGTAAGATTCCCTGGAGCAGAACTCCAATACTCTTGCCTGGAGAATCCTCATGGAGCGAGGAGCCTGGAGGATTACAGTGCATGAGCTCGCAAAGAGTTGGACATGACTGAGTAAATAAGCACAGCACAGCACAGCACAACACTATATATACTTTTAGTATATATAAGTTTTTACGGAGTGTTTCGATAATGGTTCTGTGAATTCATGTTTAAAATTGTCTTTTGGATAACTGAAACACTTTTGATCTCTTTCTTTTGAAATATGCCTAGATTATTTTTGCTTTCTCTTGTAAAATGGCTGATTGTTTACCACTGCACCACCTGTGTCTTAAAAAATAATTCCCTTAAAGAGAATGAAGCTGGCTGATAATATTTAAAATGCAAATGCAGAAAGCAAGAAGAAAATAGCAGAGAGGAAGAGTCATGTCCACTCTGCTATTTTCTTCTTGCTTTCTGCATTTTAAATATTATCTGCCAGCTTCACTGTTTGTGGGAATTTTTTTAAGACACCTGTGGCGCAGTGGTAAAGAATCTGTCTGCCAATGCAGGAGACGTGGGTTCAATTCCTGGGTCAGGAAGATCCCTTGGAGTAGGAAATAATAACCTGCTCCAGTATTCTTGCCTGGAAAATTTCATTGACAGAGGAGCCTGGAGGGCTATAGTCCATGGAGTTACACACACATTTTGTAAAGTGTACTTTAGTTAACATTCAATAGTATAATTAGCTGAAAAGGAACAAATGAGTGAATAGCTGCTACCAACAGCCCCGAGTTTGAAACCGGAATCATTCTCAGGATATTTTACTTATTACATTTTGATATATATACTAAGTGAGGATGCCAGTGTCAACTAGTATATGAAATATTTGTAAAATTCAATCTTATTTCACATTTTTAAACTTAAATACAATATAAGTTGTAATATATACTTCCCATATACTTGTTAAATTATCTTTGTCTTTTTACCCAGACCTTTCCTTCCCATTTTAGAGACTAAAGTCCTAGGATAGATCAGTGATTCCCATTTTTTTTTTTTTTATCAGAAGTCTCTGGAGTTTCTTTAAAAAGAGTAGATTTTTTTCTCCCCTGCATTCCAGAGTAACTGAATCATACTTTGCAGGGATGGGACCCAGAAGTCTGTATTTTCTATAAATGTCTCTCTGTCAAATCTATTGCTCATCTAAGTTTGATGTGAGAATCCCGGACTCAGGAGCCCAGATCTTGAGGCTTTAGGCACTGTTTTCTACTTTTGTGTGTGTGCTAAGTTGCTTCAGTTGAGTCGACTCTTTGCGACACTAGGGACTGTAGCCTGCCAGCCTCTTCTGTCCATGGGATTCTCCAGGCAAGAATACTGGAGTGGGTTGCCGTGGCCTCCTCCAGGGCATCTTCCTGACACAGGGATCAAACCTGTGTCTCTTCTGTCTCCTGCATTGGCAGGAGCGCCACCACTAGCGCCACCTGGGAAGCCCGTTCTCTGCTTCTAGTAACGTCCAAATTGTGTGCACATATAAATTGATATATGTTTGTGCCACTTCTTTAGGCATATTCTGTTTTGGATTATTGGCTGTTTAAAACTGTTAATCTCGCCTTTTCAGCAAATGAAATATCTGAGTATGAGCCACGTGTGCGTCTTCTCCATGAGTTCCGCACGCGTGCTCTTGTTGCTCCACAAACGGAATAAGCACACGGCCCCTCGTTGCTTTGGCAAGCAGGAAGAGACAGAGAATTTCTTTCGTTCGTATAGGATGTTCTTTCAGTTCATTGAGGAGTGACATATTGAAAACCCTACCTTTTAGGTTGGTGTTTTGATTCTATTGTTAAAACTGTCTACAACTAGTCTTACCAGATTTTTTCCAGCTTTTGTAGAACACTAAAGGTGTTCTTACCCAAAGGGGAAGTGGGACAAGAATGAAATAAAAGAAGGGGAAAATACAGTTAATGAGAGAGCATTTATGAAGAAGAGAGCTCAGTGACAGCACAGTGTTAAAAGCATCATGAAGCTCTCAGTTCGATGGTGACTTGTGAAACATTCACAGGAGAGTAAAATGCCCTGTACTCCCAAATCCTGGAAGTTTGTATGTATATAGAAATTTCCATTTTTTTTTTTGAGATTTACTTTCATAAAAAGATTCCTGGTTGAGAAAGCTATTCTAAGGCTCCTGAGACTAAAGATTCCCAGCAGGGCTGAGACTAAACATGGAGAGTCCACTGCAGTGGGTGTAGAGCTGTCCAAGGTCTCCCTAGATTGATCTGCTCTGCCTACTGCTGGTCATATCCACATTGCTGCTAATGTTTTCTTGGGGTCAGTAGCTCATTCAGTTCTTTCAATGTCTGAGGACCTCCTAGAAGCAATGATCTATGGGCTGCTTTGATTACGTGGCACATACATATGAAGTCAGTATACACTGTCAGTATTTGGTATACACCCAGTTAAAAGATAGCCTCTAAAGGTAAGTAGCACATAAGAATATGATTGTATAACTTTATTAGACTAATGAAATTACTTTCCAATATTGTAAGGTATTTTAAAAAAGTAAATGGTCAAAATTGAAATTCTCAACGTGATTTATGCTTTTACAGTCAGAAAAGTATGGGTTAAATCTTTGTTCCTTTTCTTTAAGGATGGCTTGAATAATCGAATATTCCTGAACTCTTAATATTTTCATCTCTAAAATATTAGGAGGAAAAATAAATCAAGAAATGTAATGGGCTTAACATTATGCTCACAATAGACATTTGATGAATAATACCCTCATCAGTCTCATAAAGCACGTAAGAAGAATAGCTAGTGAGTCTATTTTGTTCAATTCAGAAAGCTCAGTTGATGCCCTAGGAATCTTTTGGATGTGTAGCCTCTTAGAGGTTTAGTTAATTTGTGTCTCTTGAAATTGATTAATAAATAGTTGAAGGTAAGCACAATGAGTCACTTGCAGTATCTAGGCATAGTTCTACATGCTTTGTATGCTGTATCTGTATAGGAGAGAAGAAGTAGAGATTAGGCAATTACCTGGAAAATTTAGTTATGGCACCAAAGTCTATATTGGAGTATTGTTTTGACTTATTTATCTTGCTACATCAATCAAAGTGCTATATAGATATGCCTGAACAGACATTTAGGATAAACCCACATTTAGCCTGATTGATCAGTTCAGTTCAGTTCAGTCACTCTGTCGTGTCCGACTCTTTGCGACCCCATGAATCGCAGCTAGCCAGGCCTCCCTGTCCATCACCAACTCCCGGTATTCACTCAGACTTACGTCCATCGAGTCAGTGATGCCGTGCAGCCATCTCATCCTCTGTCGTCCCCTTCTCCTATCAGAGTCTTTTCCAATGAGTCAACTCTTCGCATGAGGTGGCCAAAGTACTGGAGTTTCAGCTTTAGCATCATTCCTTCCAAAGAAATCCCAGGGCTGATCTCCTTCAGAATGGACTGGTTGGATCTCCTTGCAGTCCAAGGGACTCTCAAGAGTCTTCTCCAACACCACAGTTCAAAAGCATCAATTCTTCGGTGCTCAGCTTTCTTCACAGTCCAACTCTCACATTCATACATGACCACAGGGGAACCCTAAACCCAATGTCAGGGAACTGTCTGTTCTCTGTTCTCCTCTCCAAGTCTACTCTCCACCCTACTCTACACCCAGGAGGCTGACTTCAATGCACTTGTCTTTTTTGCTTCTAGTTGGGTTTGGCCCAGTGGGAGCCACTGGCAGGAAACAGTGGTCAGCCTGTTTATATTCTGCTATGTTTTCTTTCATGTGCTGAGATCCACAGGTCCTGTGGGTCCACCTCAGTGACAGGTCTTCCAGGCTGGGATAATTTCTTCCTCCTCTGTCCCTTCAAGCCTAGGAGTGGTGAAGCCTACTTACTGTTGTTGGTCCCAGGGTGCTTTACCTTCTCTTGTAGATTTCCCCTAATCCTGCACATGTATTTAAAAATATTCCTTTCTTTAAGCTTTCCCCAATCATTCCTCTGGAGATGACTGCCAGTGCCTTTAAAGATACAACACTAACACTTAAGCTCTAGACGGAAAGAGAATAAATTTATCTATTTTCCCATTCATCATAAGCCTCTTTGGGACTTGAAGATTATTATTTAAAGATAACTTACATATTTCAAAGAAAGACATTATAATAAGGTCAAGGTTTCAATTAGTTAAGTATGAGATCCTTAGCAAAGCTTTGAGAAATAGCTATGTTTCACACATTTTTTTTTTCTGATTGAAGGCAAAGAGATTTTCTATCCTCTTTCTAAATTGTGTGGTTTCTTTGGATATTACTTAAAGGAAAAATAAGGAAAATCAGAGAAACTACTTCTTTTTACTGATACTTGCTTATTTTCTTTAAGTTCGACTCTATTGAATAATCACTCTGCTGCTACTGTGGCATTTTTTAGTGTAAAACTTTAGCCTGTCTTCCCCTTAAAATGAACTCTTTGTCATCATCATAATACCTTACGCTTAGTTAACCATCAACTTTTAATCCATGTGTATTTCATCCAGTCTGTTTTAAGTAGTCTCTCTATGTGGAAAATATCTTTTTTTTGCAAAACTTCATAGCAGTTTTTTAGCTGTAAAACCTACTATTTAATAGGACACATATTTATAACAAGTTTATAACACCATCCGGAGAAGGCAATAGCACCCCACTCTAGTACTCTTGCCTGGAAACTCCCATGGACAGAGGAGCCTGGTAGGGTGCAGTCCATGGGGTCGCGAGGAGTTGGACACAACTGAGGAACTTCACTTTAACTTTTCACTTTCATGCATTGGAGAAGGAAATGACAACCCACTCCAGTGTTCTTGCCTGGAGAATCCCAGGGACGGGGGAGCCTGGTGAGCTGCCGTCTATGGGGTAGCACAGGGTTGGACACGACTAAAGCGACTTAGCAGCAGCAGCATCATAACGCCATCACTCCTTTTCTCTTTCTAAAAATGTTTAAAGAGAAGGTTCAAGTTCTTCTTGTATGACTATTTAAATATCATAGGGAGGGGTCCCAACATACCTAACCAAGAGGAAAACCCAAGTTATATTGTGGTCAAAGAGGTTTAATTGAATGTCAGCTCTAAATTATTTCTAAAGACACAAATAAGCTCATTCTTACCATTCATCTTCTCTTGCCTTACTCTTTTCCTTTATTTGGTTTTTTCTTGTCTCTCACTTTTCTTTCTCTCTCCATTCAACACTATGGTTTCCCTTCTTTTTTTTTTTCTATTTATTTCCCCATCCTATCAAAATATACTTTTCCCTTCTTTCTGTCCCTGTATTATCTTGAGAGAGCATAAGCCATTTAAAAGTTGTTCCACCCAGGATGAATTTTTTTCCAACTTTGGTTCACACGTCCCTGATTCTTCTCCTTGAACACCGATTGAAAATGTAGACATCCAGAGGACCGGTCCTGTGATAAGACATGGAAGCTCCAGGGGGGTGTGTGAGTGTGTGTGTGTGGGCGCGCTCATTCGTGTCTGACTCTTTGTGACTCCATGGACTGTAACCCGCCAGGCTCCTCTGTCCATGGAATTTTCCAGGCAAAAATACTGGAGTGGGTTGTCATTTCCTCCTCCGGAGGATCTTCCTGACCCAAGATGGAACTGAAGTCTCCTGCATTGCCAGGCGGAATCTTTACTGCTGAGTCACTAGTTAAGCAGCTTAACTGCTGCTGCTGCTGCTAAGTCGCTTTAGTCGTGTCCAACTCTGTGCGACCCCATAGACGGCAGCCCACCAGGCTCCTCCGTCCACGGGATTTTCCAGGCAAGAATACTGGAGTGGTTGCCATTGCCTTCTCCAAGAAGCTCAGCTGCTAGAAAGTCTCTAGAAAGTCTCCTGATTCTAAGTGGGCTCTAGGGGGCGCTGCACTGTGCGGTTTGTCTTGAGTCCAGGAGGTGCTGCAGTCTTGCTTCTCACGGAGGTTTGAGAGAAGAGCTTGCTCTACAGAGAGAAGATACGGGTGCCCGGAAGCACCAGGGGCCATTTGTAAAACGCTGTGCTCGTGGAGAACATAGTCTCTGGGGTGGTGCCATATCTCCAGCAAACGTGAGCTGCAAAGGAGCCCCCATCCAGCCCAGCTTGAGCCATGGCCTCTGCACACATCTGGACACTTGGGATTCTGTTTACACTCAGTGAGTGATGTTCCCTTCCCGTTTTGCACTTGTATTACCCGCTTACGTTCTTTTTCAAGCTTCACTGATGTATTGTGCGTTACTTCACAGGTGGGCTGACAGCTCAGTTGGTGACTCAGCCAGAAGCTGTGATCCCTGTCGCGGAAGGGGATCCAGTGACTGTGAAATGCACCTATTCAGTTTCGGGGAGCCCTTATCTTTTCTGGTATGTCCAGCATCGCAATCAAAGTCTCCAGTTCCTTCTGAAATACATCGGAGGGGACAGCTTGGTTAAAGGCAACTACGGTTTTGAGGCTGAATTTAACAAGAGCCATACCTCTTTCCACCTGAAGAAACCATCTGTTCTAGGGAGTGACTCTGCCTTGTACTTCTGTGCTGTGAGCGACACAGTGGTGGGGGCAGCAGGGAGAGCTGAATACAAACCCCTGAGCACAGAAAACCTCCTGAAACCTTATTATCCCTCCACAAGGCGGCGGTGTGGCTCTGGGATTTGTCCTTCATTATAACTTTTTTTTTTTTTTTTTGGTAAAGCTACAAAATTTGTTCATTTGCAGGTATATATTGAAATAAATCCTTGTGTGCCAGCTACTCTGGTGAGAACTGATCATAAAGAGGTGAAAGAAACCATCCTTGATCTGCAGATGCCAGGTGTGATCCCAGACAATTGTGAACCCCTTTAATTCTCACAACTCTTCTCATGAGCTTCACTTTGCCTATGAAGGCATTCAAGCTCAGAGAATTCATGTATCTTAATGAAGTCACAGAACTGCTCAACAGTAAATTGAAACCCAGGCAGCCTGCCTATCAGGCATGTAGTCTGACCACTCCACTTCTCCTCAGCCTATAGGCTCCTCCAGGCTGAGACAGATTTCAACAGTGGTGTAGCCCTCATTCCCAAAATAGTCCCTGTTAATAAAAAGTGTTGGTTGTAGGAATGAAAAGTAAACTGCTAACTCAAAACAGTTTGGTAAGTGCTCAGACAGAGAAGTGCGTAAAATGCTATGTGACAAAAGGAAGTAGAGGTAATTTGACTCTGAAGGAAGGAGAGAGGAAGCAAGTGAGACATAATGTGAGGAGGATTCAAAACAATGGAGGATTTAAGAACGTCATATAAGCATGTAGGCCAATTACAGCTCCTGTGCTCACATCTTCTTCCCTATACCCTTGTGAAGGACTGGACTCAATGCCTCTCTCTATTTCTCTTTTCAACTTAGAACCTTCCAGGAAGGGCTCTGGTTGACTCAGTGTGAGTCAGATGCTGTTCCCTGGAAGGTGTGGTGGCTACTAGGGTTAGCCCAGCTTTGCCCTACATTTGACCAAGTAATTAGTGATGTCTAGGGAATGATTCTGCAAGAAACTAGCAGCTCCATTTTGAACCATATGATTCAAAGGAGTATATCCCAAAAGAAATTAATTTTTATGTAGAGACTTGCATTTATTTTTTCTAAATGGATCAACATTCATAAGAACACTACTGATCGAAAACGTCACACTTGCTCCAATGAATTGGGATACTGCATTTATAGTATACTAAATTCCTATATATATCCAGATCTATTTTTGGATTCTATTCTTGATGGGGATACCTTAGCCCAACATGATTACAATCCCTGCAAAGTGCCATTCCATGAGTACCCCTTGGGCTTGGGTTGTGTAAACACTGGTGGAATATCTACATCTGGGAAGAAGGTCCTTGCAAGAAGCACATTCCGACCTTAAAAGTGGATCTGGGGAATCCTTGTGTGCAGGGAGTCCTGGGATCTGGGTAACCAGAGCAAGATCTAGAAGAGATATATTCTTAGCTCTGTGGACTTCTCAGAGCAATGATGTGGGAGGATGGCCAAGGAAGAGCGTTTTATAATGAAGGACTAGGGAAGGGACATTGTGTGCTCAGGTCTATATTCCCCACATTTACGGAGGTGGTGGCTGCTGGTGCTGCTGCTAAGTCGCTTCAGGCGTGTCTGACTCTGCGCAACCCCATGGACTGCAGCCTTTCAGGCTCCTCCGTCCGTGGGATTCTCTGGGCAAGAGTACTGGAGTGGGTTGCCATTACCTTTTCTGACTGAGGTGGCTAGGAGGGAGCAAATTAGTTTCATTGGAAGTTCTGTTTTGTCATTTGGTCCTGGTAATTGGCTTGTTTGACCTTGAGGAGGAAACTTAGCTTAATATTCTTTTTTTCTTCACTGGAAAAATGTTCTGGCAAATGTTTCTTATAACCAGGTAATTTAAAGTAAAACCAGACATTCAATGGAGGTTTTATTTATAATATTCATTTTTATCCTCTCTTTTATCTCATTTCAAGGATGCGATGGAAAGAGGACTAAGCATAAATTATATTTTATGATTCTTCTTCTTAGTAAGTATGTCAGAGTGGATCAGCCATTTACAATCTATGTGCCTAATCTCCTAAATCATAAAATTGAGATAATTGGAAAGACTGTTGTGAGGATTGTTGTACATATGTGTTGGACCCTGAGTAGAAGTGGGTTTTGAGGGAGGCATAACAACAGAAACTTAGTCACTGTTATGGACTGAAGATGATGCTGTGGAGTGCTGCACTCAACATGCCAGCAAACTTGGAAAACTCAGCAGTGGACACAGGGCTAGAAAAGGTCAGTATTCATTTCCATCCCAAAGAAAGGTAATGCCAAAGAATGCTCAAACTACCGCACAATTGCACTCATCTCACACGCTAGTTAAGTAATGCTCAAAATTCTCCAAGCCAGGCTTCAGAAATAAATGACCCTAAACTTCCAGATGTTCAAGCTGGTTTTAGAAAAGGCAGAGGAACCAGATCAAATTGCCAACATCCGCTGAATCATGGAAAAAGCTAGAGAGTTCCAGAAAAACATCTATTTCTGCTTTAATGACTATGCCAAAGCCTTTGAGTATGTGGATCACAATGACTGTGTAAAAATTCTGAAAGAGATGGGAATGCCAGACCACCTGACCTGCCTCTTGAGAAACCTATATGCAGGTCAGGAAGCAACAGTTAGAACTGAACATGGAACAACAGACTGGTTCCAAATAGGAAAAGGAGTATGTCAAGGCTGTATATTGTCACCCTGCTTATTTAACTTATATGCAGAGTACATCATGAGAAAAATGTTGGGCTGGAAGAAGCACAAGCTGGGATCAAGATTGCCGGAAGAAATATAAATAACCTTCGGTATGCAGATGACACCACCCTTGTGGCAGAAAGTGAAGAACTAAAGAGCCTCTTGATGAAATTGAAAGAGGAGAGTGAAAAAGTTGGCCTAAGCTCAACATTCAGAAAACTAAGATCATGGCATCTGGTCCCATCACTTCATGGGAAATAGATGGGGAAACAGTGACAGACTTTATATTTAGGGGCTCCAAAATCACTGCAGATGGTGACTGCAGCCATGAAATTAAAAGACACTTACTACTTGGAAGTAAAGTTGTGGCCAACCTAGACAGCATATTAAAAAGCAGAGACATTACTTTGGGTCCAAAGTTTATCTAGTCAAGGCTATGGTTTTTCCAGTAGTCATGTATGGATGTGAGAGTTGGACTATACAGAAAGCTGAATGCTGAAGAATTGATGCTTTTGAACTGTGGTGTTGTAGAAGACTCTTGAGAGTCCCTTGGACTTTCAGGACATCCAACCAGTCCATCCTAAAGGAGGTCAGTCCTGGGTGTTATTTGGAAGGACTGGTATTGAAGCTGAAACTCCAATATTTTGGCCACCTGGTGCAAGGAGTTGACTCATTTGAAAAGACCCTGATGCTGGGAAAGATTGAGGGCAGGAGGAGAAGGGGGTGATAAAGGATGAGATGGTTGGATGGCATCACCGACTCAATGGACATGAGTTTGGGTAAACTTGGGGAGTTGGTGATGAACAGGGAGGCCTGGCATGCTGTTGTTCACGGGGTTGCCGAGAGTCGGACACTGAACTGAACTGATGGATTGAACGTTCGTGTCCTGCCAAAATCTGTATGTTGAAACCTGATCATCAGAGTGATGGTATTAGGACATAGGTCCTTTGGGAAATTCTTAGGTTGCAAGGGTGAAGGTCTTTTGAATGGAATTCATTTTCTTATAAATAAAAGGCACCCCAGAGATCTCCTTTGCCTGTCCTCCATATGACAGAACAGCAGGAAGATGGTGGTCTATGAATCAGGAAGTGGGTCCTCACCAGATACCCAATCCACTGGCACCTTGATCCTGGACTTCCTAACCTTCAGAATTGTTAGAAATACATGTTTATTGCTTATACCTCTAGTCTGTGGTATTTTTGTTATAGCAACCGAATGGACGAAGACCATCACCAAAGCTATGGATCTCCTACATTGCCCCTGAATTGCTTATATTTGGACTGTAACCTGAGAAGGAAATACAGTCTGTCTTGTTTTTAAGTTACTTTACTTTGGCCTTTGTCACATATCTTGAGCCTGTATACCATCTTTTATCCTGAAAACCTGTTTTTAGGAAATAGCTGGTATCATCCTATTTAATTACATTGTGGTTAAAGTGCATCAAGCAAGATTTTATTCTATTTTAAGCAACATTGCATATTTTATTTATTTATTTTTTATGTTTTGGCTATACTGGGTCTTTGATAAAATGTGGGAACTTCTCTTGTTCTGGAGCATGGGCTCAGTTGCTCTGCAGTATGTGGGTCTTAGTTCCCCAATCAGGGATCGAAACCACATACCCTACATTGGAAAGTAGATTCTTACCCACTGGAACACCAGGGAAGTACCAACATTTTTTTTAAGTTACTTGTGGAATCGCAGTTTTCATTTCTGAAATATAATGTTAAGTATTTTAGAGAAGGTAGGAGTAGAGAAGCATTTTGGGGGCTTATTATCCTGGTTTTTCTGAGAGCTATATTTTGCTGCATCCATGTGAGAACTCACCCTTGCCTGAAGGCTAGGGAGACATCTCTCTGTCTAAGAGGAACCACCTTCCATGAAGCCACTTTTTGTTCCATTCAGTCTTCCCTCCTCTGACCTTTTTCTAATTGTATAATAAGTTTCACTGTGTTCTGTGCAAGAATCCAGAAATACTTAAAATTAATGGGAGGAGCTACCCCTTCCCCCCACTCCCGAGGCCAAGGGCGGCGGCTGGGAGGAACAACCCCACGCCCGAGGCCAGGGGCGGTGGCCGGGAGGGCCAACCCCACGTCCAAGGAGCCGTGGCTGTGCGGGCGCAGGAGGGCCTAGAGGAGCTATCCCACATTGAAGGTCAGGAAGGGCGGCAGTGAGGAGATACCCCTCGTCCAAGGCAAGGAGCAATGGCTGCGCTTTGCTGGAGCAGCCGTGAAGAGATACCCCAATCCCAAGGTAAGAGAAACCCAAGTAAGATGGTAGGTGTTGCAAGAGGGCATCAGAGGGCAGACACACTGAAACCATACTCACAGGAAACTAGTCAATCTAATCACACTAGGACCACAGCCTTGTCTAACTCAATGAAAGTAAGCCATGCCCGTGGGGCAACCCAAGAAGGCGGGTCATGGTGGAGAGATCTGACAGAATGTAGTCCACTGGAGAAGGGAATGGCAAACCACTTCAGTATTCTTGCCTTGAGAACCCCGTGAACAGTATGAAAAGGCAAAATGATAGGATACTGAAAGAGAAACTCCCCAGGTCAATAGGTGCCCAATATGCTACTGGAGATCAGTGGAGAAATAACTCCAGAAAGAATGAAGGGATGGATCCAAAGCAAAAAGAATACCCAGCTGTGGATGTGACTGGTGATAGAAGCAAGGTTCGATGCTGTAAAGAGCAATATTGCACAGGAACCTGGAATGTCAGATCCATAAATCAAGGCAAATTGGAAGTGGTCAAACAAGTGATGGCAAAAATGAATGTCGACATTCTAGGAATCAGCAAACTGAAATGGACTGGAATGGGTGAATTTAACTCAGATGACCATTATATCTACTACTGCGGGCAGGAATCCCTCAGAAGAAATGGAGCAGCCATCATGGTCAACAAAAGAGTCCGAAATGCAGTACTTGGATGCAATCTCAAAAATGACAGAATAATCTCTGTTCGTTTCCAAGGCAAACCATTCAATATCACGGTAATCCAAGTCTATGCCCCAACCAGTAATGCTGAAGAAGCTGAAGTTGAACGGTTCTATGAAGACCTACAAGACCTTTTAGAACTAACACCCAAAAAAGATGTCCTTTTCATTATAGGGGACTGGAATGCAAAAGTAGGAAGTCAAGAAACACCTGGAGTAACAGGCAAATTTCGCCTTGGAATACGAAATGAAGCAGGGCAAAGACTAATAGAGTTTTGCCAAGAAAATGCACTGGTCATAACAAACACCCTCTTCCAACAACACAAGAGAGGACTCTATACATGGACATCACCAGATAGTCAACACCAAAATCAGATTGATTATATTCTTTGCAGCCAAAGATGGAGAAGTTCTATATAGTCAGCAAAAACAAGACCAGGAGCTGACTGTGGCTCAGACCATGAACTCCTTATTGCCAAATTCAGACTTAAATTGAAGAAAGTAGGGAAAACCACTAGACCATTCAGGTATGACCTAAATCAAATCCTTATGATTATACAGTGGAAGTGAGAAATAGATTTAAGGGCCTAGATCTGATAGATAGAGTGCCTGATGAACTATGGAATGAGGTTTGTGACATTGTACCTGAGACAGGGATCAAGACCATCCCCATGGAAAAGAAATGCAAAAAAGCAAATGGCTGTCTGGGGAGGCCTTACAAATAGCTGTGAAAAGAAGAGAAGCAAAAAGCAAAGGAGAAAAGGAAAGATATAAACATCTGAATGCAGAGTTCCGAAGAATAGCAAGGAGAGATAAGAAAGCCTTCTTCAGTGATCAATGCAAAGAAATAGAGGAAAACAACAGAATGGGAAAGACTAGGGATCTCTTCAAGAAAATCGGAGATACCAAAGGATCGTTTCATGCAAAGATGGGCTTGATAAAGGACAGAAATGGTATGGACCTAACAAGCAGAAGATATTAAGAAGAGATGGCAAGAATACACAGAAGAACTGTACAAAAAAGATCTTCAAGACCCAGATAATCATGATGGTGTGATCACTGACCTAGAGCCAGACATCCTGGAATGTGAAGCCAAGTGGGCCTTAGAAAGCATCACTACAAACAAAGCTAGTGGAGGTGATGGAATTCCAGTTGAGCTATTCCAAATCCTGAAAGATGATGCTGTGAAAGTGCTGCACTCAATATGACAGCAAATTTGAAAACTCAGCAGTGGCCACAGGACTGGAAAAGGTCAGTTTTCATTCCAATCCCAAAGAAAGGCAATGTCAAAGAATGCTCAAACTTCTGCACAATTGCACTCATCTCACACGCTAGTAAAGTAATGCTCAAAATTCTCCAAGCCAGGCTTCAGCAATATGTGAACCGTGAACTTCTTGATGTTCAAGCTGGTTTTAGAACAGGCAGAGGAACCAGAGATCAAATTGCCAACATCTGCTGGATCATGGAAAAAGCAAGAGAGTTCCAGAAAAACATCTATTTCTGCCTTATTGACTATGCCAAAGCCTTTGACTGTGTGGATCACAATAAACTGTGGAAAATTCTGAAAGAGATGGGAATACCAGACCACCTGATCTGCCTCTTGAGAAATTTGTATGCAGGTCAGGAAGCAACAGTTAGAACTGGACATGGAACAACAGACTGGTTCCAAATAGGAAAAGGAGTTCGTCAAGGCTGTATATTATCACCCTGTTTATTTAACTTATATTCTGAGTACATCATGAGAAACGCTGGACTGGAAGAAACACAAGCTGGAATCAAGATTGCCGGGAGAAATATCAATAACCTCAGATATGCAGATGACACCACCCTTATGCCAGAAAGTGAAGAGGAACTAAAAAGCCTCTTGATGAAGGTAAAAGTGGAGAGTGAAAAAGTGGGCTTAAAGCTCAACATTCAGAAAACGAAGATCATGGCATCTGGTCCCATCACTTCATGGGAAATAGATGGGGAAACAGTGTCGGACTTTATTTTTTTGGGCTCCAAAATCACTGCGGATGGTGACTGCAGCCATGCAATTAAAAGATGCTTACTCCTTGGAAGGAGAGTTGTGACCAACCTGGATAGCATGTTCAAAAGCAGAGACGTTACTTTGCCAACAAAGGTCCATCTAGTCAAGGCTTTGGTTTTTCCTGTGGTCATGTATGGATGTGAGAGTTGGATGGTGAAGAAGGCTGAGCGCCGAAGACTTGATGCTTTTGAACTGTGGTGTTGGAGAAGACTCTTGAGAGTCCCTTGGACTGCAAGGAGATCCAACCAGTCCATTCTGAAGGAGATCAGCCCTGGGATTTCTTTGGAAGGAATGATGCTAAAGCTGAAACTCCAGTACTTTGGCCACCTCATGCGAAGAGTTGACTCATTGGAAAAGACTCTGATGCTGGGAGGGATTGGGGGCAGGAGGAGAAGGGGACAACAGAGGATGAGATGGCTGGATGGCCTCACTGACTCGATGGACGTGAGTCTCAGTGAACCCCAGGAGTTGGTGATGGACAGGGAGGCCTGGTGTGCTGCGATTCATGGGGTCACGAGGAGTCGGACACGACTGAGCGACTCATCTGATCTCTGAAGGGTTAGTTTAGCTTTTCATCTTCTTCCCTTCCCCAAACAAAAGAAACAATTAAGACAAACTCACTGTTTTTTTTGTTTCTATATCAAACAGTGGAACTACCATCTACCCAAGTGCTCTCCACTTGTGCGTCCACAGGTGCTTCCAGGTCTGTCCCGATGCTGTTTCTTTGACCTCTTCCTACTTGACCCAGTCTTTATCAGGTTCATTCATATTCCCTTACGTTTTAGTTCAGGTGTCACTCCAGCTGGGACGTGTTCCTGGAACCCCACAACCAAAGTAGTCTTAATACCTGTGTGTTTCCATAATACTGTATTTTCCCTATCACAGCAGTTATCCTGAAGACTATCACTGCTTTAAGCATTTTGTTCCTTTTGACAATACCATTTTCATAGGGGGATGTTGTGTCTAGCTCAGTGCCTGACCCAAGTAGGGACTCTGCAAATGTTTCATTGAGTAAATTAATATTTACCAAGAGTCTTAAAATATTCTCACTGTTTAACCCAGGGAATCCCCTTTGTAGAAGCTAGTCTAAAGAAATAACTGTAATTTTATGTTATTTTATAAGTGGTCATGTAAAAAATGAAGATGGAAGAACCCTTAAGAAAGAAATAGCTGGAAGTTTAGACAGACTTATGTATCAGTTCAGTTCAGTTCAGTCACTCAGTCGTGTCCGTCTCTTTGCAATCCCAGGAATTGCAGGATGACAGGCCTCCCTGTCCATCACCAGCTCCCAGAGTTCACTCAAACTCACGTCCATCAAGTCGATGATGCCATCCAGCCATCTCATCCTCTGTCATCCCCTTCTCCTCCTGCCCTAATCCCTCTCAGCATCAGTGTCTTTTCCAATGAGTCAATTCTTTGCATGACGTGGCCAAAGTAGTGGAGTTTCAGCTTTAACATCATTCCTTCCAAAGAACACCCAGGACTGATCTCCTTTAGAATGGACTGGTTGGATCTCCTTGCAGTCCAAGGGACTCTCAAGAGTCTTCTCCAACACCACAGTTCAAAAGCATCAAGTCTTTGGTGCTCAGCCTTCTTCACCGTCCAACTCTCACATCCATACATGACCACTGGAAAAACCAAAGCCTTTACTAGACGGACCTTTGTTGGCAAAGTAATGTCTCTGCTTTTCAATATGCTATCTAGGTTGTTCATAACTTTCCTTCCAAGGAGAAAATGTCTTTTAATTTCAAGGCTGCAGTCACCATCTGCTGTGATTTTGGAGCCCAAGAGCAGTATGAAAAGGCAAATTGATAGGATACTGAAAGAGGAACTCCTCAGGTCAGCAGGTGCCCAATATGCTACTGGAAACCAGTGGAGAAATAACTCCAGAAAGAATGAAGGGATGGAACTAATGCAAAAACAATACCCAGTTGTGGATATGACTCGTGATAGAAGCAAGGTCCAATGCTGTAAAGAGCAATATTGCATAGGAACCTGGAATGTTAGGTCCATGAATCAAGGCAAATTGGAAGTGGTCAAACAGGAGATGGCAAGAGTGAACGTTGACATTCTAGGAATCAGCGAACTGAAATGGACTGGAATGGGTGAATTTAACTCAGATGACCATTATATCTACTACTGTGGGCAGGAATTCCTTAGACGAAATGGAGCAGCCATCATGGTCAACAAAAGAGTCTGAAATGCAGTACTTTGATGCAATCTCAAAAACGACAGAATGATCTCTGTTCGTTTCCAAGGCAAACCATTCAATGTCACAGTAATCCAAGTCTATGCCCCAACCAGTAATGCTGAAGAAGCTGAAGTTGAACGGTTCTATGAAGACCTACAAGACCTTTTAGAACTAACACCCAAAAAAGATGTCCTTTTCATTATAGGGGAGTGGAATGCAAAAGTAGGAAGTCAGGAAACACCTGGAGTAATAGGTAAATTTGGCCTTTGAGTACAGAATGAAGCAGGACAAAGGCTAATAGAGTTTTGCCAAGAGAACGCACTGGTCATAGCAAACACTGTCTTCCAACAACACAAGAGAAGACTCTACACATGGACATCACCAGGTGGTCAACACCGAAATCAGATTGATTATATTCTTTGCATCCAAAAATGGAGAAGCTCTATACAGTCAGCCAAAACAAGACTGGGAGATGACTGTGGCTCAGATCATGACCTTCTTACTGCCAAATTCTGACTCAAATTGAAGAAAGTAGGGAAAACCACTAGACCTTTCAGGTATGACCTAAATCAAATCCCTTATGATTATACAGTGGAAGCGAGAAATAGATTTGAGGGTCTAGATCTGATAGATAGAGTGTCTGATGACCTATTGACGGTTGTTCATGACATTGTACAGGAGACAGGGATCAAGACCATCCCCATGGAAAAGAAATGCAAAAAAGCAAAATGGCTGTCTGAGGAGGCCTTACAAATAGCTGTGAAAAGATTTATATATAAAGGTGTTTATGAAGTATTCTTCCTGAAATCTAAATATTTAATCCTAGGAAAACTGGTACACAAATTATAGTGCATCTCTATCATAGAATATTTTGAGGAATGTTTTCAACTAGAATCCAAATTCTATGTATACTTATTAATAGGCAAAAATATTTCAGAAATAATGTTAAAAAATCCAAGGTACCCAAATATGTATGTATGTATTCATGTGTTTGTGCATATAAGCACATGCAGTCCAATTTTGTTAAAAATATTTATGCATAGACAAAGGAAAAAAGATATATACCCAAATATTATCAATAATATTTCTGGGATATGGCATTCACATGATTTTTATACTTTTCCATATTTTCCACATTATGTATTTAGAATTCATTATTTTAAGAACCAGAGGAAAACTCACCTTTTAAAAATTTAAAATGTATCTCCAATCAACACACAGAAATCCCTTGCATTCCTATACTCTAATAATGATAAAATAGAAAGAGAAATTAAGGAAACAATTCCACTCACCATTGTAACAAAAAGAATAAAATACCTAGGAATATATCTACCTAAAGAAACAAAAGACTGATATATAGAAAAGTATAAAACACTGGTGAAAGAAATCAGAGGATACAAATAGATGGAGAAATATCCCGTGTTCATGGATCAGAAGAATCAATATAGTGAAAATGAGTATACTATCCAAAGCAATCTATAGATTCAATGCAATCCCTATCAAACTACCAACGATATTTTTCACAGAGCTAGAACAAATTTGTATGGAAATACAAAAAAACCTCAAATAGCCAAAGCAATCTTGAGAAAGAAGAATGGAACTGGAGAAACCAGCCTGCCTGAATTTAGGATCTAATACAAAGCCACAGTCATCAAGACAGTATGGTACTGGCACAAAGACAGAAAATTAGATCAATGGAACAAAATAGAAAGCCCAGACTTAAATCCATGCACCTATGGACACCTTATCTTTGACAAAGGAGGCAAGAATATACAATGGAGAAAAGACAATCTCTTTAACAAGTGGTGCTGGGAAAACTGGTCTACCACTTGTAAAACAATGAAACTAGAACACTTTCTAACACCATACACAAAAATAAACTCAAAATAGATTAAAGATCTAAACGTAAGACCAGAAACTATAAAACTTATAGAGGAGAACATAGACAAAACACTCTCCGACATAAATCACAGTAGGATCCTCTGTGACCCACCTCCCAGAATATTGGAAATTAAAAGCAAAAATAAACAAACAGGACCTAATTAAAATTAAAAGCTTTGCACAACAAAGGAAACTATAAGCAAGGTGAAAAGACAGCCTTCAGAATGGGCGAAAATAACAGCAAATGAAGCAATGGACAAAGAACTAATCTCCAAAATATACAAGCAACTCCTACAGCTCAATTCCAGAAAAATAAATGACCCAATCAAAAAAATGGGCCAAAGAACTAAACAGACATTTCTCTAAAGAAGACATACTAATAAACACATGAAAAGGCTAACAAACACATGAAAAGATGCTCAACGTCACTCATTATCAGAGAAATGCAAATCAAAACCACAATAAGGTACGATTTCATGCCAGTCAGAATGGCTGTGATCCAAAAGTCTACAAGCAATAAATGCTGGAGAGGGTGTGGAGAAAAGGGAACCCTCTTACACTGTTGGTGGGAATGCAAACTAGTACAGCCACTATGGAGAACAGTGTGGAGATCCCTTAGAAAACTGGAAATAGAACTACCTTATGACCCAGCAACCCCACTGCTGGGCATACACACCGAGGAAACCAGAATTTAAAGAGACACGTGTGCCCCAATGTTCATCGCAGCACTGTTTATAATAGCCAGGACATGGAAGCAACCTAGATGTCCATCAGCAGATGAATGGATAAGAAAGCAGTGGTACATATACACAATGGAGTATTACTCAGCCATTAAAAAGAATACATTTGAGTCAGTTCTAATGAGGTGGATGAAACTGGAGCCTATTATACAGAGTGAATTAAGCCAAAAAGAAAAACAGCAATACAGTATACTAACGTGTATATATGGAATTTAGAAAGATGGTAACAATAACCCTGTATACGAGACAGCAATGTACATACGAGACACTGATGTATAGAACAGTCTTTTGGACTCTGTGGGAGAGGGCGAGGGTGGGATAATTTGGGAGAATGGCATTGAAACATGTATGTTATCATATGTGAAATGAATCGCCAGTCCAGGTTTGATGCATGATACAGGATGCTCGGGACTGGTGCACTGGGATGACCCAGAGGGATGGTATGGGGAGGGAGGTGGGAGCGGGGTTCAGGATGGGGAACACGTGTACACCTGTGGTGGATTCATGTTAATGTATGGCAAAACCAATACAATATTGTAAAGTAATTAGCCTCCAATTAAAATAAATAAATTTAAATTAAAAAATAAAAACAAACAAAAAAATATACGTCTCCAGTTGGTGACTCTTGCTATAGGGGCACAGTTTTCTTTCTTAGTCACAAGAACCTTCTAAAATTTGCTTTAACAGGGCTTTGAGTTTTTTTTTTTTTAATTACAATATATAACAAATAACATTAATGCATGTATATACTCCTGTGTTGACCCAGATCTCTTGAACCCAAAAAAGGTTTTTCAAAGGAGAATATATGTTCTATAACATAATTATTAGTACCATATATTTGTTTTCCAAGGCCACTGTGACAAAATGGGTGCCTTCAACAACAGAAATTTGTTGTCTTGAAGTAGAGAATCAAAGTCCATGATTAAGGTGTCAGCAAGTCTGGTTCCTTCCAAGGGCTGTGAGAGAAGGATGTGTTTCAGGACCCTCTCCTTGGCTTGTAGATGGACAGCTTTTCTCTGTGTCTCTTCACGTTGTTTTCCCTTTATTAGTCTCATCTCTGTGTCCCAATTTCCCTTTTTTATAAGGACACCAGTCATACTGGATTAGAGTCCACCCACATCTTATTTTAACTTGATTATTTTTCTAAAGAGCACTCTCTAAATAAAGTCACATTCTGAGGTACTAGGGATTAGGTCTCCAACATATATTTTGAGTGGGTGGGGGAGGTGGGAAGAGACAAAATTCAGCCCATCACAACACAATCATTAATGATTACTTTCATTCCCAAGGCTGCAGCATAGAAAAGCCTCTAATGTTTCCTCCTTTTGTTGTTTGATACATTAATAATCTCTAAGTCAGTTAATAGATCACAACACAGAAAAATCAAGTTCTATTTGCTGTTTTGAAAAAGTAGGATTATTGTTTTGGTCATGTTATATTTCCTATGTAAAACAATAGTATTTATATAGAAATATGTAATTTAGAAAGAACTTTATTATGGAAGTTCTTTATTAAGTAAAATTAATTAACCTCCACAATTGATTAGTCTACATAATCTCTTATAGAAGTGAAGAAACTGCTTTTTAGGCAATAAATGATTTGCATAAAATTGCACAAATATCACGTCCAGAAAATTGCTGGCAACTGGTTTGTCTGGATCCTCATTCAGAATGTTTCCCATTGCCTCAGATAGACCCATGGTCCACGTGATCAAGCCAAACTATTGGCTTCTACCTTTAACAAAGAAATATGATGGGCGGTCCATAAATTGCATGGATCTGAGACCTACAGACTCCTGTGAAACATTTCTTCTGTCCAAGTATATTTACTACATGGGGTTGCTGTTGCAACGAGCTGGTTCTAAAATGTGACCCTTTTAGGTTACTTCTGTACAAGGTGTTCTAGCATATTTAACTCCCTCATAAATCCTTCTTTCTTCTCCACCTGGTACTGAAGGGAAGCTGGTGATTCCATACTTGGTATTTCATATATACTGTGTCAAAATGGTACTAGAAGTCATCAGCACTCATTGATCTTTTCCATGGGAAAACGAAAAAGTTGCTTACTTAGAATACTTTCAACAATTTTAGACCTGGAATAAGTGCTCCCCAAATAATTTTTAGTGATTTTCCTTTCCCATATTATATGAGCAAAGGACTCAACATACCACTACTTTTTCCACATTAATGTGAGTATGTAACATGTTTAGATTATTGCAATAGGCTGATTCAACTAACATTAAGATATCTTTTGGAGTTAGCTCTTTTTCAGAGTTAAAAAAGTTCTTTTTGTTACGGTTACTGAGTTTATATTGGGTATTTTTTTTTTTTTTTTGGCTGTGGGATCTTAGTTCCCCACCCATACACCCTGTAGTGGAAACTTGGAGTCCTAACCGCTGGACTCCCAGGGGATTCTCTTCTGGTGTTACTTGAAGGAAGAGTGAATGATCTATATATACATTAAAAATAGTCACATATACTATAATTCCTACACAAGTGCTTTCTACTGGTCAGGGTCTTTACATGCGGTTTAGAAAAGAAGGAAAGGAATGGGAAGCAATTACAGTTTACTGCTGACTGTTTACAACAGGCTGACTCTGAAGTAGGTGTTACTGTCCCAGTTTTAGAGATGAAGAAACTGAGGCTCCAAGGAGAGAGTTGCCCTGGGTCACAAGGTGGAAGAGCTGGCATTTGGATTTAGGTCTGTCTTGACTCTGAACTTGTGCCTTTTCTTCCTCTTCTCCACTTCCTGTTTTGGTGACTGATTCCACATCAAATGTCTTTTCCTAGCTAGTCGGTCGGAGAAGGCAATGACAACCCACCCCAGTACTCTTGCCTGGAAAATCCCATGGACGGAGGAGCCTTGTAGGCTGCAGTCCATGAGGTCACTAGGAGTTGGACATGACTGAGCGACTTCACTTTCACTTTTCACCTTCATGCATTGGAGAAGGAAATGGCAACTCACTCCAGTATTCTTGCCTGGAGAATCCCAGGGATAGCAGAGCCTGGTGAGCTGCTGTCTATGGGGTCGCATAGAGTCAGACACGACTGAAGCGACTTAGCAGCAGCAGGAGCTAGTCAGTAGGGACTAGTGAGGGGTCCGCTTCTCTGTTTAATATCTGTTAAGTGAGTTTGATTAGCAGATGTAAGGTGTGGACTTAGTGTGACACCAGGGTGTCAGGAGATGAAAGGTCCATTTCAGATGGCCTCATTTGCTCTTTTGTGGAATAAGATTAAGGTTTCATTTCATCTTACATTGGAAACATGGAGGATTTCTGGGCATGAATGACCATCTCAGATGGATTATTCTCAGAGCTCCATGAATACGAGACTGACTACAGTGGATGAGCACCTTCTGGAACTGTGGAAAATCGATGAGGAATAAGGAGCCCAGTGGAATCTATCCTTTGAAATATTTGTTTCATTCAGACCAAACCTTTAGATGGTTCAGTACAGTTCAGTTCAGTCGCTCAGTCATGTCCAACACTTTGCGACCCCATGAATCGCAGCACGCCAGGCATCCCTGTCCATCACCAACTCCCGTAGTTCACTCAAACTCATGTCCATTGAGTTATAGATGCCATCCAGCCATCTCATCCTCTATCGTCCCCTTCTCCTCCTGCCCCCAACCACTCCCAGCATCAGGGTCTTTTCCAATTTGAGTCAACTCTTCCCATGAGGTGGCCAAAGTATTGGAGTTTCAGCTCAGCATCAGTCCTTCCAATGAACACCCAGGACTGGTCTCCTTTAGGATGGGCTGGTTGTATCTCCTTGCAGTCCAAGGGACTTGCAAGAGTCTTCTCCAACTCTTTCACAATTTTCCACAGTTTATTGTGATCCACACAGTCAAAGGCTTTGGCATAGTCAATAAAGCAGAAATAGATGTTTTCCTGGAACTCTCTTCCTTTTTCCATGATCCAGCAGATGTTGGCAATTTGATCTCTGGTTCCTCTGCCTGTTCTAAAACCAGCTTGAGCATCAGGAAGTTCATGGTTCATATATTGCTGAAGCCTGGCTTGGAGAATTTGGAGCATTACTTTACTAGCGTGTGAGATGAGTGCAATTGTGTGGTATTTGAGTATTCTTTGGCATTGCCTTTCTTTGGCACTGGAATGAAAACTGACCTTTTCCAGTCCTGTGGCCACTGCTGAGTTTTCCAAATTTGCTGGCATGTTGACTGCAGCACTTTCACAGAATCATCTTTCAGGATTTTGAAGAGCTCAACAGGAATGCCATCACGTCCACTAGGTTTGTTCATAGTGATGCTTTCTAAGGCGCACTTGACTTCACATTCCAGGATGTCTGCTTCTAGGTGAGTGATCACACCATTGTGATTATCTGGGTCGTGAAACTCTATTTGTACAGGTCTGTGTATTCTTGAGACCTCTTCTTAATATCTTCTGCTTCTGTTAGGTCCGTACCATTTCTGTCCTTTATCCAGCCCATCTTTGCATGAAATGTTCCCTTGGTATCTCTACTTTTCGTGAAGAGATCTCTAGTCTTTCTCATTCTGTTATTTCCCTCTATTTCTTTGTCGTGATCACTGAGGAAGGTTTTCTTATCTCTCCTTGCTATTCGTTGGAACTCTGCCTTCAGATGCTTATATCTTTCCTTTTCTCCTTTGCTTTTCACTTCTCTTCTTTTCACAGCTATTTGTAAGCCCTCCTCAGACAGCCATTTTACTTTTTTGCATTCTTCTCCATCGAGATGGTCTTGATCCCTGTCTCCTGTACAATGTCACGAACCTCCGTCCATAGCTCATCAGGCACTCTATTTATCAGATCTAGTCCCTTAAATCTATTTCTCACTTCCACTCTATAATCATAAGGGATTTAATTTAGGTTATACCTCTTCTTTTAATATCTCTTAATTTTTTCTGCATAAACTAGTCAGATTAGATTTTATTGAATTGCATCTGAAAATCTCACTGATTAAAGGGAGGTCTTCATAAAGCATATTGCTTTATAACGCTAATAAAAGAGTATGGTAATATTAGTGTTATATAAACAACTGGATCAATGATATAAAATATAAATCTAAAGAACATAGCAAATTCATTGCTAACATTATATGTAACAAACATAGTAAAACATACCTGTGGGAGAAAGGTGGGTTATTTTGTAGATAGTGTTGGGAAAAATGTCCTGCTCTATGGAGAAAAATAAAGCTGCATTTCTCTTACTATATATATATATATATATATATATATATATATACACACACATATACATACACGCACACATAAGGGGATGATGGAGGATGAGATGGTTGGATTGCATCACTGCCTCAATGGACATGAGTTTGAGTGAGCTCTGGGAGATGGTGAATGACAGGGAAGCCTAGCATGCTGCAGTCCATGGGGTTGCAAAGAGTTGGACACGACTGAGTGACTGAACAACAGCATCTTTGATTGATACATATCCCAAAGAAGTTCTTGCATAGTTAAGGGGAAATACAGAAACATTTATTACTGTGTTGATGAAAGTTAGAGGCAACCATGGAGTGCATCACTTGGGGATTGGATAGGTAATGTAGCCCATGGTAAAACATTTTGCAGTAGTTAGAAGCTGTGAACCAGAAGTACATATCCAGTAATCGGAAAAGAGTTTTAAGTTATCTATAGCTGTAGACCACTTGGCTTCAAAGAAGAAGCTGCTTGAACCCGTAATCAGTATAATTGCATTTTCTTTGTGTTACCTTTTATGTTCCAGTTCTCAGAAATTTCAGAGCTCTAATCATAATAGCTATATTAGTTTTTCGAATAAATGAATCTGTGTCCACTTGTCTTTGATTCCTCTATTTTAATTTTACAGCCATACTGAAATTCTGTAATTTATTTGGAAGCTTTTTGTGGTAATTTCAGTGTTTGTCACTCAATCATGTGTGACTCTTTGCAATCCTATGGATCATAGCTTGCCAGTCTCCTCTGTCCATGGGATTCTTCAGGCAAGAATCCTGGAGTGGGTTGCCATGCCCTCCTCCAGGAGATCTTCCCAACTCAGGGACTGAACCCATCTCTTATGATTCCTGCATTGACAGGTGGGTTCTTTACCACTAGCACCACTTGGGAATATCTATATATCAATAAGAACTCCTAAATGATAATCTTATCATTATTAAAGATATCCAAGTAAAAAAAGAAAAAAATATTGGGGACGAAACTAATTTTTCCTGACCTCAGTTCAGTTCAGTCCCTCAGTCCTGTCCGACTCTTTGCGACCCCATGAATTGCAGCATGCCAGGCATCCCTGTCCATCACTAACTCCTGGAGTCTACCCAAACCCATGTCCACTTAGTCGGTGATGCATCCAGCCATCTCATCCTCTGTCGTCTCCTTCTCCTCCTGCCCCAATCACTCCCAGCAGTAGGGTCTTTTCCAATGAGTCAACTCTTCCCATCAGGTGGCCAAAATATTGGAGTTTCAGCTTCAACATCAGTCCCTCCAATGAGCACCCAGAACTGATCTCCTTTAAGATAGACTGGTTGGATCTTCTTGCAGTCCAAGGGACTCTCAAGAGTCTTCTCCAACACCACAGTTCAAAAGCATCAATTCTTTGGCGCTCAGCTTCCTTCAGGATCCAACTCTCACATCCATACATGACTACTGGAAAAATCATAGCTTTGACTTGCTTTGTTGGCAAAGAAATGTCTCTGCTTTTAAATATGCTATCTAGGTTGGTCATAACGTTCCTTCCAGGGAGTAAGCGTCTTTTAATTTCATGGCTACAATCACCATCTTCACAGATTCTGGAGCTCAAAAAAATAAAGTCTGACACTGTTTCCACTGTTTTTCTATCCATTTCCCATGAAGTGATGGGACCAGATGCCATGATTTTAGTTTTCTGAATGTTGAGCTTTAGGCCAACTTTTTCACTCTCCTCTTTCACTTTCATCAAGAGTCTTTTTAGTTCCTCTTCACTTTCTGCCATAAGGGTGGTGTTGTCTGCACATCTCTGGTTATTGATATTCCTCCCGGCAATCTTGATTCCAGCTTGTGCTTCTTCCAGCCCAGCGTTTCTCATGATGTACTCTGCATAGAAGTTAAATAAGCAGGGTGACAATACATAGCCTTGACGTATTCCTTTTCCTGTTTGGAACCAGTCAATTGCTCCATGTCCAGTTCTAACTGTTGCTTCCTAACTGCATACAGATTCCTCAATAGACGGCCTCAAGAGGCTGCTTTGCTGGAACAGCCTTGAAGAGATACCCCACATCCAAGGTAAGAGAAACCCAAGTAAGATGGTAGGTGTTGCAGGAGGGCATCAGAGGGCAGACACACTGAAACCATAATCACAGAAAACTAGCCAATCTGATCACATGGACCACAGCCTTGTCTAACTCAATGAAACTAAGCCATGCCATGTGGGGCCACCCGAGATGGAGGGGTCATGGTGGAGAGGCCTGACAGAATGTGGTCCACTGGAGAAGGGAATGGCAAACCTCTTTAGCATTCTTGCTTTGAGACCCCATGAACAGTATGAAAAGGCAAAGATATAGGACACTGAAAGATAAACTCTCCGGGTTGGTAGGTGTCCAATATGCTACTGGAGACCAGTGGAGAAATAACTCCAGAAAGAATGAAGGGATGGAACCAAAGCAAGAAAAATACCCAGCTGTGAATGTTACTGATGATGGAAGCAAGGTTCGATGCTGTAAAGAGCAATATTGCATAGGAACCTGGAATGTTAGGTCCATGAATCAAGGCAAATTGGAAGTGGTCAAACGGGAGATGGCAAGCATGAACGTCAACGTTCTAGGACTCATCAAGCTAAGATGGACTGATATGGGTTAATTTAACTCAGATGTTATATAACTCATTATATCTACTAGTACATTATATCTACTACTACTAAGGAATCCCTTAGAAGAAATGGAGTAGCCATTAGGTCAACAAAAGTGTCCGAAATGCAGTACTTGGATGCAATCTCAAAAATGACAGAATGATCTCTGTTCATTTTCAAGGCAAACCATTCAATATCACGGTAATTCAAGCCTATGCCCCGACCAGTAACGCTGAAGATCTGAAGTTGAACAGTTTTATGAAGACTTTCAAGACCTTTTAGAACTAACACCCAAAAAAGTTGTTCTTTTCATTATAGGGGTTGGAATGCAAAAGTAGGAAGTCAGGAAACACCTGGAGTAATAGGTAAATTTGGCCTTTGAGTACAGAATGAAGCATGACAAAGGCTAATAGAGTTTTGCTAAGAGAACGCACTGGTCATAGCAAACACCCTCTTCCAACAACACAAGAGAAGACTCTACACATGACATCACCAGATGGTCAACACCGAAATCAGATTGATTATATTCTTTGCAGCCAAAGATGGAGAAGCTCTATACAGTCAGCCAAAACAAGACTGGGAGCTGATGTGGCTCAGATCATGAACTCCTTACTGCCAAATTCAGACTTAAATTGAAGAAAGTAGGGAAAACCACTAGACCATTCAGGTATGACCTAAATCAAATCCCTTATGATTATACAGTGGAAGTGAGAAATAGATTTAAGGGACTAGATCTGATAGATAGAGTGCCTGATGAGCTATGGAATGAGGTTCGGGACATTGAACAGGAGACAGGAATCAAGACCATCCCCATGGAAAAGAAATGCAAAAAGCAAAATGGCTGTCTGAGGAGGCCTTGCAAATAGCTGTGAAAAGAAGAGAAGTGAAAAGCAAAGGAGAAAAGGAAAGATATAAGCATCTGAATGCAGAGTTCCAAAGAATAGCAAGGAGAGATAAGAAAGCCTTCCACAGCGATCAAGACAAAGAAATAGAGGAAAACAACAGAATGGGAAAGACTAGAGATCTCTTCAAGAAAATTAGAGATACCAAGGGAACATTTCATGCAAAGATGGGCTTAATAAAGGACAGGAATTGTATGGACCTAACAGAAGCAGAAGATATTAAGAAGAGGTCTCAAGAATACACAGATCTGTACAAATAGAGCTTCACGACCCAGATAATCACGATGGTGTGATCACTCACCTAGAAGCAGACATCCTGGAATGTGAAGTCAAGTGCGCCTTAGAAAGCATCACTATGAACAAACCTAGTGGACGCGATGGCATTCCAGTTGAGCTCTTCAAAATCCTGAAAGATGATTCTGTGAAAGTGCTGCAGTCAACATGCCAGCAAATTTGGAAAACTCAGCAGTGGCCACAGGACTGGAAAAGGTCAGTTTTCATTCCCATGCCAAAGATAGGCAATGCCAAAGAATACTCAAATACCACACAATTGCACTCATCTCACACGCTAGTGAGGTAATGCTCCAAATTCTCCAAGCCAGGCTTCAGCAATATATGAACTGTGAACTTCCAGATGTTCAAGCTGGTTTTAGAAAAGGCAGAGGAACCAGAGATCAAATTGCCAACATCTGCTGGATCATGGAAAAAGGAAGAGATTTCCAGAAAAACATCTATTTCTGCCTTATTGACTATGCCAAAGCCTTTGACTGTGTGGATCACAATAAACTGTGGAAATTCTTTCCTGACCTGGGAGACTATTAAAAAAAGATAGAAAAGGAAATGAATAAAACAACCATTTTAGGATGAGGAAAGGAAACATTCCACTCTATGTAAGTGTATTTTAAATAACCACTCTTCTGAATGAGGAACCTCCTTTGTTAACCAGAAGGCTTTCTAAGAAGGTGATTATTTCCTCTCTATAGTCTTCATATATCTTTAGATATTGAATAAAGGAGAGGAATTTGAAGAAAAGCAAAGGGCAAAAACACCTCTTCAGGTTGTGAGAAGCCATGAAGACTGTCTCAGAGGCTTGGGGGACATGACCTTCCAACAGTTCCCATGGATCCCACTAGGCGGCGCTGGTGCACATATAAATGCTACTGTATGAAGCTTGAATGGCCACAGATCTTCTGTTCTCTTCTTTTTCAAATAAAATCCCATTAAAATCTGTATAAAACCCTCAGCTAGAAGTACAAAGCCATCATTAGTAACAGATGGGACAGCTTCAGATAATAAAATGAAGATAGGTTCTATCCAAAAGCCTGCAATGTGGGAAGCCTGGGTTCGATTCCTGGGATGGGAAGATCCCCAGGAGAAGGGAACGGCTCCCTACTCCAGTATTCTTGCCTGGAGAATTCCATGGACTGTATAGCTCATGGGATCACAAAGAGTTGGGCATGACTGACTGACTTTCACTTTCACTATCCAAAAAAGATCATCTCCAGATGCAATTTTGGGTCTTTCTAGACCCAGTTTCTTTTGGTTACAGAAAAATATAAGTGAGATTTTCCTTTCATACTTATTCCAGAGATCATCTCGGATGCAGAGTCAAACTTTGATGAATATTGTAATTTACATTGTAATTTTTGTGCCTTAAAAATATGCATTGCTCATCTACCATGGGCACTAAGATTTCATGATCATTATTTTTGAAATATTAGCATAGCATTATATTACATGTGATAAGTTCAGCGTACTTTTTTATGTGAACATATCACTTTAGTTTGAATGATGAATCAGGCTCCTCCTATCTACATGAGATTCTTTCTGGCACCATTAATGAAGGAAGAAAGCTTCTTAAATGCTTAATGCCTTCTTAAATGCACAGCTGTGGTGACCTCTGAGAGGATGTGTGTGTGCTCAGGTGCTAAGTCCTGTCTCTTTGTGACCCCATAGACTTGTAGCCTGCCAGGCTCCTCTGTACATGGGATTTTCCAGGCAAGAATACTGGACTGGGTTGCCATTTCCTCCTCCAGGGCATCTCCTTTTTTAAGACTCCCTACTCAGAACACAGTACAGATGACTTTATTAAATAGCCTCACAATGTAGTGATTCTTCTTGGTTCACAGATTCTGACTAATGATGTCATGACACAGAAGAAAATGCAAAAGAGGCAGCCTATAATCAGCTTCCTGTGAGTGTCACACTTGAGGCAACTGGCCTGAGACCAGCTACATGTTGGCCATGGCTTTGCAGAGCACTCTGGAAGCAGTGTGGCTGGGTCTTCTCCTTAGTTTTCTCTGGAAGGGTGAGTAAGCCTTTTCACCATCTGGTCTTGGAAAAATATATGTCTTTGTTTAAAATTTGTTTTAAATTTCAAAGTCACAACCTTTTTTGTTTGTTTGTTTCCTGTAGTAGCAGAGAGCAAGGAGCAAGTACTTCAGTCTCCCACTGTGGTCACTTTGGAGGGAGCTGTGGCAGAAATTTCCTGTAATCACTCTATATCCAATGCTTATGACTTCTTCTGGTACCTTCACTTCCCAGGAGTTGCACCAAGACTCCTCATTAAGGGCTCAAAGCCTTCACACCAGGGATGCTACAACATGACATATGAGAGGTTCTCTTCATCACTGCTCATCCTCCAGGTGCAGCCGGCAGATGCGGGGGTTTACTATTGTGCTCTGAGGTGCACAGAAGCAGGGCATCCATGAAGAGCTGAACAGAAACAAGGAGAGGTCAGAGCATTTGCAGGATGTGGAAGAAAGATGAACAATAACTGCTTCCCCGCCTACTCCCAATTCAGCATCCCCCAAGCTTTTCCATTTGCACTATCAGGAAAAACATTTGAGTCCAAACACTATATACAATGGGCTTCCCTTGTAGCTCACCTTGTAATGAGCCTGCAATGCAGGAGACCCCTGTTAGATTCCTGGGTTGGGAAGATTCCCTGAAGAAGGGTTAGGGTACCCACTCCAGTATTCTTGGGCTTCCCTGGTGGCTCAGATGGTAAAGAATCTCCCTGCAATGCAGGAGACCTGTGTTCAGTCCCTGGGCTGGTAAGATTCCCTGGAGCAGAATACCAGTACTCTCACCTGGAGAATCCGCATGGAGCGAGGCGCCTGGAGTGTTACAGTGCATGGGGTCGCAAAGAGTTGGACCCGACTGAGTAAATAAGCACAGCACAGCACAGCACCGTGTATACTAAAAGTACATAGGGAAATAAATTTTTACGGAGTGTTTCGATAATGGTTCTGTAAATTCATGTTTAAAATTGTCTTTTGGATAACTGAAACACTTTTGATCTGTTTCTCTTGTAATATGCCTGGATTACTTTTGCTTTCTCTTGTAAAATGGCTGATTCTTTACCACTGCACCACCTGTGTCTTAAGAAAAATTCCCACAAAAAGAATGAAACTGGCTGATAATATTTAAAATGCAAATGCAGAAAGCAAGAGGAAAATAGCAGAGAGGAAGAGTCATGTCCACTCTGCTATTTTCTTCTTGCTTTCTGTATTTTAAATATTATCTGCCAGCTTCACTGTTTGTGAGAATTTTTTTAAGACAGAGGTGGCGCAATGGTAAAGAATCCGCCACCCAGTTCAGGCAATGTGTGTTCAATCCCTGTGTCAGGAAGATCCCTTGGAGAAGGAAATTATAACCTGCTCCAGTGTTCTTGCCTGGAAAATTCCATCAACAGAGGAGCCTGGAGGGCTATAGTCCATGGAGTTACACACACATTTTGTAAAGTGTACTTTAGTTAACACTCGATAGTATAATTAGCTGAAAGGTAACAAATGAGTGAATAGCTACTACCAACAGCCCTGAGTTTGAAACCTTGAACCTTCTCAGGATATTTTACTTATTACAATTTGATGTATACACTAAGTGAGGATGCCAGTGTCAATTAGTATATGAAATATTTGTAAAATTCAATCTTATTCCACATTTTTAAACTTAAATACAATATAAGTTGTAATATATACTTCCCATATCCTTGTTAAATTATCTTTGTCTTTTTACCCAGACCTTTCCTTCCCACTTTAGAGACTAAAATCCTAGGAAAGATCCAGTGATTTCCAATTTTTTTTTTTTATCAGAAGTCTCTGGAGTTTTGTTAATAAGAGTAGATGTTTTTCTCCCCTGCATTCCAGAGTAACTGAATCATAGTTTGCAGGAATGGGACCCAGAAGTCTATATTTTCTACAAATGTCTCTCTGGAAATTCTATTGCTCATCCCAGTTTGATGTGAGAATCCCAGACTCAGGAGCCCAGATCTTGAGGCTTTAGCCACTATTCTCTACTTGTGTGTGTGTGCTAAGTTGCTTCAGTTGAGTGGACTCGTTGCGACCGTAGGGACCATAGCCTGCCAGGCTCTTCTGTCCATGGGATTCTCCAGGCAAGAATACTGGAGTGGGTTGCCATGCCCTCCTCTAGGGGATCTTCCTGATACAGGGATCAAACCTGTGTCTCTTCTGTCTCCTGCATTGGCAGGTGTGTTCTTTACCACTAGCCCCACCTGGGAAGCCCATTCTCTGCTTTTAGTAACATCCAAATTGTATACACCTATACATTGATATATGTTTGTACCACTTCTTTAGGCACATTCTGTTTTGGGTTATTGCGTGCTTAAAACTCTGTTAATCTTGCCTTTTCAGCAAATGAAATATCCGAGAATTAGCCACGTGTGCGTCTTCTCCAAGAGTTCCGCACCTGTGCTCTTGTTGCTCCACAAACAGGGAATAAGCCCACGGCCCCTCGTTGCTTTGGCAAGCAAGAAGAGACAGAGAATTCCTTTTGTTGATATAGGAAGTTCTTTTCAGATCATTGAGGAGTGAAATATTGAAAATCCTACTTTTATGTTGGTGTTTTGATTCTATTGTTTAAACTGTCAACAACTAGTCTTCTTACCAGATTTTTTCCAGCTTACATGTAGAACACTAAAGGTGTTCTTACCCAAAGGAGAAGTGGGACAAGAATGAAATAAAAGAAGGGGAAAATACAGCTGATGAGAGAGCATTTATGAAGAAGAGCGCTCAGTGACAGCACAGTGTTAAAAGCATCATGAAGCTCTTAGTTCGATGGTGACTTGTGAAACATTCACAGGAGAGTAAAATGCCCTGTACTCCCAAATCCTGGAAGTTTATACGTATATAGAAATTCCCATTTTTTTTGAGATTTACTTCTCATAAAAAGATTCCTGGTTGAGAATGCTATTCTAAGGCTCCTGAGACTAAAGATGCCCAGCAGGGCTGAGACTAAACATGCAGAGTCCAATGCAGTGGGCGCAGAGCTGTCCAAGGTGTCCCTAGATTGATCTGCTCTGCCTGCTGCTTGTCATATCCACATTGCTGCTAATGTTTTCTTGGGGTCAGTAGCTCATTCAGTTCTTTAAATGTCTGAGGACCTCCTAGAAGCAATGATCTAGGGGCTGCTTTGATTAAGTGGCTCATACATACGAAGTAAGTATTTGGTATACACCCAATTAAAAGATAGCCTCTAAAGGTAAGTAGCACATAAGAATATGATTGTATAACTTTATTAGGATAATGGAATTACTTTCCAATATTGTAAGATATTTTAAAAAAGTAAATGATCAAATTTGAAATTCTCAATGTGATTTATGCTTTTACAGTCAGAAAAGTATGGGTTAAAATCTTTGTTCCGTTTCTTTTAGGATGGCTTGAGTAATCGAATATTCCTGAACTCCTAATATTTTCATCTCTAAAATATTAGGAGGAAAAATAAGTCAAGAAATGTAATGGCTTAACATATGCTCACAGTAGACATTTGATGAATAATACCCTCATCAGTCTCATAAAGCACATAGAAGAATAGCTAGTGAGTCTATTTTGTTCAATTCGGAAAGCTCAGTTGATGCCCTTGGAATCCTTTGGGTAGCCTCTTAAAGGTTTAGTTCATTTGTGTCTCTTGGAATTGATTATTAAATAGTTGAAGGTAAGCACAATGAGTCACTTGCACTATCTAGGCATAGTTCTACATGCTTTGTATGCTGTATCTGTATAGGAGAGAAGAAGTAGAGATTAGGCAATTACCTGGAAAATTTAGTTATGGCACCAAAGTTTATATTGGACTATGGTTTTGACTTATTTATCTTGCTACATCAATCAAAGTGCTATATAGATATGCCTGAGCAGACACTTAGGATAAACCCACATTTTGCCTGATTGATAGGGGAACCCTAAACCCAATGTCAGGGGACTGGATGTGTTCTGTTCTCCTCTCCAAGTCTACTCTCCACCCTGCTCTACACCCAGGAGGCTGGCTTCTATACACTTGTCTTTTTTGCTTCTAGTTGGGTTTGGCCCAGTGGGAGCCACTGGCAGGAAAGAGTGTTCAGCTTGTTTGTATTCTGCGATCTTTCCTTTCCTGTGCTGAAATCCACAGGTCCTGTGGATCCACCTCAGTTATAGGTCTCCCAGGCTGGGATCATTTCTTCCTCCTCTGTCCCTTCAAGCCTAGGAGTGGTGAAGCCTACTTACTGTTTTTGGTCCCAGGGTGCTTTACCTTCTCTTGTAGATTTCCCCTAATCCTGCACATGTATTTAAAAATATTCCTTTCTTTAAGCTTTTCCCAATCATTCCTCTGGAGATGACTGCCAGTACCTTTTAAGATACAACACTATCACTTAAGCTCTAGACAGAAAGAGAAGAACTTTATTCTATTTTCCCATTCATTATAGGCCTCTTTGGGACTTGAAGATGATTATTTAAAGATAACTTACATATTTCAAAGAAAGACATTATAATAGGATCAAGGTTTCAATTAGTGAAGTATGAGATCCTTAGCAAAGCTTTGAGAAACAGCTATGTTCCACAGTTTTTTTTTTTTCTGATTGAAAGCAAAGAGATTTTCTATCCTCTTTCTAAATTGGGTGGTTTCTTTGGGTATTATTTAAAGGAAAACTAAGGAAAATCAGAGAAACAACTTCTTTATACTGATACTTGCTTATTTTCTTTAAGTTCGACTCTGTTGAATAATCACTCTGCTGCCACTGTGGCATTTTTTAGTGTAAAACTTTAGCCTGTCTTCCCCTTAAAATGAACTCTTTGTCATCATCATAATACCTCAAGCTTAGGTAACCATTAACTTTTAATTCATGTGTGTTTCATCCTAAGTCTGTTTTAAGTAGTCTCTCTATGTGGAAAATTTCTATTTTTGCAAAACTTCATTGAAGTTTTTAGCTATAAAACCTAGTATTTAATAGGACAAGTATTTATAACAAGTTTATAACACCATTCTGAGAAGCCAATAGCACCCCACTCCAGTACTCTTGCCTGGAAACTCCAATGGACAGAAGAGCCTGGTGGGCTGCAGTCGATGGGGTCGCGAGGAGTCGGACACAACTGAGGAACTTCACTTTCACTTTTCACTTTCATGCATTGGAGAGGGAAATGGCAACCCACTCCAGTGTTCTTGCCTGGAGAATCCCAGCAACGGGGGAGCCTGGTGGGCTGCGGTCTATGGGGTCGCACAGAGTCGGACACGATTGAAGCGATTTAGCAGCAGCAGCATAACGCCATCACTCCTTTTCTCTCTCTAAAAATATTTAAGGAGAAGGTCACGTTCTTCTTATATGACTATTTAAATATCATAGGGAGGGGTGCCAACAGACCTAACCAAGAGAAAAACCCAAATTATATTGTAGTCAAAGAGGTTTAATTGGATGTCAGCTCTAAATTATTTCTAAAGAGACAAATAAGCTCATTCTTACCATTCATCTTCTCTTGCCTTACTCTTTTCCTTTATTTGGTTTTTTCTTGTCTCTCACTTTTCTTTCTCTCTCCATTCAACGGTATGCTTTCCCTTCTTTTTTTCTATTTATTTCCCCATCCTATCAAAATATGCATTTCCCTTCTTTCTGTCCCTGTATTATCTTGAGAGAGCATAAACCATTTAAAAGATGTTCCACCCAGGATGATTTTTTTCCCCACTTTGATTCACACATTCCTGATTCTCCTCCTTGAACACCGATGGAAAATGTAGACATCCAGAGGACCGGTCCTGTGATAAGACCTGGAAGCCCCAGGGGTGTGTGTGTGTGTGTGTGGGTGCGCTCAGTCGTGTCTGACTCCTTGTGACTCCATGGACTGTAACCCGCCAGGCTCCTCTGTCCATGGAATTTTCCAGGCAAGAATACTGGAGTGTGTTGTCATTTCCTCCTCCAGAGGATCTTCCTGACCCAAGATGGAACCAAAGTCTCCTCATCGGTAGGCGGAATCTTTACCGCTGAGTCACTAGTTTGCTTAACTAGTGCTTAACTGCTGCTGCTGCTGCTGCTAAGTCCCTTCAGTCGTATCCGACTCTGTGCGACCCCATAGCCAGCAGCTCACCAGGCTCTGCCATCCTTGGGATTCTCCAGGCAAGAACACTGGAGTGGGTTGCCATTTCCTTCTCTAATGCATGAAAGTGAAAAGTGAGACTGAAGTCACTCAGTCGTGTCCGACTCTTAGCGTACTTAGAGTAGTGGAGTGGATTGCCATTGACTTCTCCAAGCAGCTCAGCTACTCTTGTAGAAAGTCTCCTGATTCTAAGTGGGCTCTAGGGGGCGCTGCACTGTGAGGTTTGTCTTGAGTGCAGGAGGTTCTGCAGTCTTGCTTCTCACAGAGGTCTGAGAGAAGAGCTTGCTCTACAGAGAGAAGATACAGGTGCCAGGAAGCACCAGGGGGCATTTGTAAAACGCTGTGCTCGTGGAGAACATAGTCTCTGGGGGTGGTGCCATATCTCCAGCAGAGGTGAGCTGCAAAGGAGCCCCCCTCCAGCCCAGCTTGAACCATGGCCTCTGCACACATCTGGACACTTGGGATTCTGTTTACACTCAGTGAGTGATGTTCCCTTCCCGTTTTGCACTTGTATTACCCGCTTACGTTATTTTTCAGGCTTCACTGATGTGCGTTACTTTACAGGTGGGCTGAGAGCTCAGTCGGTGACTCAGCCAGAAGCTGAGGTCCCTGTCTCGGAAGGGGATCCAGTGACTGTGAAGTGCACGTATTCAGTTTCCTGGAGCCCTTATCTTTTTTGGTATGTCCAGCATCACAATCAGGTTCTCCAGTTCCTTCTGAAATACATCAGAGGGGACACCTTGGTTAAAGGCAACTATGGTTTTGAGGCTGAGTTTAACAAGAGCCAAACCTCTTTCCACCTGAAGAAACCATCTGTTCTCGGGAGTGACTCTGCCTTGTACTTCTGTGCTGTGAGCGACACAGTGGTGGGGGCCGCAGGGAGAGCTGAATACAAACCCCTGAGTACAGAAAACCTCCTGAAGCCTTAATATCCCTCCACAATGTGATGTTGTGGCTCCAGAATTTGTCCTTCATTATAACTAAATTGTTGCTTTTTTTTTTTTGGTAAAGGCACAAAATTTGTTCATTAGCAAGTATATATTGAAATAAATCCTGTGTGCCAGATACTCTGCTGAGCACTGATCATAAAGAGGTGAAGAAACCATCCTTGATCTGCAGATGCCAGATGTGATCCCAAACATTTGCGAACCCCTTTAATTCTCACAACTCTTCTCATGAGCTTCACTTTGCTGATGAAAGCATTCAAGCTCAGTGAATTTATGTATCTTACTGAAGTCACAGAACTGCTCAACAGTAAATTGAAACCCAGACAGCCTGCCTCTCAGGCGTGTAGTCTAGCCACTCCACTTCTCCTCAGCCTATAGGCTACTCCAGGATGAGACAGATTTCAACAGTGGTGTAGCCCTCATTCCCAAAATAGTCCCTGTTAATAAAAAGTGTTGGTTGTAGGAATGAACAGTAAACTGCTAACTCAAAACAGTTTGGTAAGTGCTCAGACAGAGAAGTGCATAAAATGCTATGTGACAAAAGGAAGTAGAGGTAATTTGACTCTGAAGGAAGGAGAGAGGAAGCAAGTGAGACATAATGTGAGGAGGATTCAAAACAGTGGAGGATTTAAGTACGTCCTTTAAACATGTAGGCCGATTACAGCTCCTGTGCTCACATCTTCTTCCCTATACCCTTGTGAAAGACTGGACTCAATGCCTCTCTTTATTTCTCTTTTCAACTTAGAACTTCCCAGAAAGGGCTCTGGTTGACTCAGTGTGAGCCAGATGCTGTTCTCTGGAAGTTGTGGTGGCTACTAGGGTTAGCCCAGCTTTGCTCTACATTTGACCAATTAATTAGTGGTGTGTGGGGGATGATTCTGCAAGAAATTAACAGCTCCATTTTGAACCATATGATTCAAAGGAGTATATCCCCAAAGAAATTAATTTTTATGTAGAGACTTTCATTTGTTTTTTTTTAAATGGATCGACATTCATAAGAACACTACTTACTGAAAACTTCACACTTGCTCCATTGATTTGGGATACTGCATTTATAGTATACTAAATTCCTATATATATCCAGATCTATTTTTGGATTCTATTCTTGATGGGTATACCTCACTGAACATGATTACAATCCCTGCAAAGAGCCATTCCTTGACTACCCCTTGGGCTTGGGTTGTGTATACACTGGTGGAATATCTACATCTGGGAAGAAGGTCCTTGCAAGAAGCACATTCCGGCCTTAAAAGTGGATCTGGGGAATCCTTGTGTGCAGGGAATCCTGGGATCTGGGTAACTAGAGCAAGATCTAGAAGAGATATATCCTTGGCTCAGTGGACTTCTCAGAGCCAACGATGTGGGAGGATGACTAAGGAAGAGCATTTTATAATGGAGGACTAGGAAAGAGACATTGTGTGCTCAAGTCTATATTTCCCCCATTTACTGAGGTGGTGTCTGCTGCTGCTGCTGCTAAGTCACTTCAGTCGTGTCTGACTCTGCATGACCCCGTGTACTCTAGCCTTCCAGGCTCCTCCGTCCATGGGATTCTCTGGGCAAGAGTACTGGAGTGGGTTGCCATTACCTTCTCCGACTGAGGTGGCTAGGAGGGAGCAAATAACTTCCTTAGAAGTTCTGTTTTGTCATTTGGTCCTGGTAATTGGCTTGTTTGACCTTGAGGAGGAAACTTAGCTTAGTATTCTTTTTTTCCAGTATTCTGGAAAAATGTTCTGGAAAATGTTCCTTATAACCAGGTAACTTTTAAGTAAAAGCAGACATTCAATGGAGTTTTTATTTATAATATTCATTTTTATCCTCTCTTTTATCTCATTTTAAGAATATGGAAAGAGGACTAAGCATAAATTATATTTTATGATTCTCTTCTTAGTAACTATGTCAGAGTGGATTAGCCATTTACAATCTATGTGCCTCATCTCCTAAATCATAAAATTGAGATAATTGGAAGGACTGTTGTGAGGATTGTTGTACATATGTGTTGGACCCTGAGTAGAAGTGGGTTTTGAGGGAGGCATAGCAATCAGAAACTTAGTCACTGCTATGGACTGAAGATTTTTGGGGATTTTCTCCCCAGGACTTGGAAGCGACGAACCTGAAAGAAGGACACTTGGACAGTCTCTTGCAAGGACTGACAAGTTTATTTCTGCAGTCAAGCTTTTTTATAGAAGCAGGAACAAAGAGCTTAAAGTATGCGGCCAGCGGAGCGCATACAGAGTTAACACATAATCAGTAGAAACATTTCAAGAACAGCGTGCTCTAAATGACTCATGGGCTTCTCCCACAACCCGCTCTCACAAGTAACATCCCTATTTATTATTAACTCTTCGCGCCGAGCATAACCAAAGGCAGGAGATGTCTTTCTGTCCATAGTGCAAAGCCGAGTACGTCTGGCCCTTCGCCATTTTCCCAGGGACTTTCTCCTTTTACGGCTATTTTGCACTACGCTTCCCAACAAAGATGATGCTGTGAAAGTGCTGCAATCAATATGCCAGCAAATTTGGAAAACTCAGCAGTGGCTACAGGACTCGAAAAGGTCAGTTTTCATTCCCATCCCAAAGAAAGATAATGCCAAAGAATGCTCAAACTACTGCACAATTGCACTCATCTCACAGGCTAGTAAAGTAATGCTCAAAATTCTCCAAGCCAAGCTTCAGCAATACGTGAACTGTGAACTTCCAGATATTCAAGCTGGTTTTAGAAAAGGCAGAGGAACCAGAGACCAAATTGCCAATATCCGCTGAATCATGAAAAAGCTAGAGAGTTCCAGAAAAACATCTATTTCTGCTTTATTGACTATGCCAAAGCCTTTGACTGTGTGGATCACAATAAACTGTGGAAAATTTTGAAAGAGATGAGAATACCAGACCACCTGACCTGCCTCTTGAGAAACCTGTATGCAGGTCATAGAGCAACCATTAGAACTGGACATGGAACAACAGACTGGTTCCAAATAGGAAAAGGAGTACGTCAAGGCTGTATATTGTCACCCTGCTTATTTAACTTCTACGTAGTGTACATTATGAGAAACGTTGGGCTGAAAGAAGCACAACTGGAATCAAGATTGCCAGAAGAAATATCAATAACCTCAGATATGCAGATGACACCACCCTTATGGTGAAAGTGAAGAAGAACTAAAGAGCCTCTTGATGAAAGTTGAAGAGGATAGTGAAAAATTTGGTTTAAGCTCAACATTCAGAAAACGAAGATCACTTCATGTCCGGTCTCATCACTTCATGGGAAATAGATGGGGAAACCGTGACAGACTTTATATTTGGGGGCTCCAAAATCACTGCAGATGGTGATTGCAGCCATGGAATTAAAAGATGCTTACTACTTGGAAGTAAAGTTCTGGCCAACCTAGACAGCATATTAAAAAGCAGAGACATTACTTTGTCAACAAAGGTTCATCTAGTCAAGGCTATGGTTTTTCCAGTAGTCATGTATGGATGTGAGAGTTGGACTATAAAGAAAGCTGAGTGCCGAAGAATTGATACTTTTGAACTGTGGTATTGGAGAAGACTCTTGAGAGTCCCTTGGACTGCAAGGAGATCCAACCAGTCTGTCCTAAAGAAGATCAGTCCTGGATGTTCATTGGAAGGACTAATATTGAAGCTGAAACTCCAGTATTTTGGCCACCCGATGCAAAGAGTTGACTTGTTTGAAAAGACCCTGATGCTGGGAAAGACTGAGGGCTGGAGGAGAAGGGGACGACAGAGGCTGAGATGGTTGGATGGCATTACCGACTCAATGGACATGAGTTTGGGTAAACTTGGGGAGTTGGTGATGAACAGGGAGGCCTGGTGTGCTGTTGTTCACGGGATTGCCAAGAGTTGGACACTGAACTGAACTGATGGACTGAATGTTTGTGTCCTGCCAAAATCTGTATGTTGAAACGTGATTGTCAGTGTGATGGTATTAGGACATGGGTCCTTTGGGAAATTCTTAGGTTGTAAGGGTGAAGGTCTTTTAATGGAATTCGTTTTCTTATAAATAAGAGGCACCCCAGAGATTTCCTTTGCTTGTTCCTCCATATGACAGAACAGCAGAAAGATGGTGGTCTATGAACCAGGGTCCTCACCAGATACCCAATCCACTGGCACCTTGATCCTGGACTTCCTAACCTTCGGAATTGCTAGAAATAAATGTGTGTTCCTTATACCTCTGGTCTGTGGTATTTTTGTTATAGCAGCCCAAATGGACTAAGACCATCACCAAAGCTATGGATCTCCTACATCTGCCCTGAATTGCTTATATTTGGACTGTTACATGAGAAGGAAATACAGTCAGTCTTGTTTTTAAGTTACTTTACTTTGGCCTTTGTCACATCACTTGAACCTGTATACCATCTTTTATCCTGGAAACCTGCTTTTACGAAAGGAGCTAGTATCATCCTATTTAATTACATTGTGGTTAAATTGCATCAAGCAACATTTTATTCTATTTTAAGCAACATTGCATTTTTTATTATTGTTATTTTTTTTATGTTTTGGCTGTACTGGGTCTTTGATAAGATGCGCGGCTTCTCTTGTTCTGGAGCATGGGCTCAGTTGCTCTGCAGCATGTGGGTCTTAGTTCCCCAATCAGGGATCGAACCCACATACCCTACATTGGAAAGCAGATTCTTAACCACTGGAACACCAGGGAAGTACCAACATTTTTTTTTTTAATTACTTATGGAATCACAGTTTTCAATTCTGAAATATAATGTTAATATTTTAGAGACGGTAGGAGTAGAGAAGCATTTTGGGGGCTTATTATCCTGGTTTTCCTGAGAGCTATATTTTGCTGCATCCATCTGAGAACTCACCCTTGCCTGGAGGCTAGGGAGACATCTCTCTCTAAGAGGAACCACCCTCCATGGAGCCACTTTGTATTCCCTTCAGTCTTTCCTCCTCTGACCTTTTTTTAATTGCTAATAAGTTTCTCTGTGTTCCCTGCAAGAATCCAGAAATACTTAAAATTAAGTGTTAGTTTAGCTTTTCATCTTCTTCCCTTTCCCCAAACAAAAGAAACAAAAAAGACAAACTCATTCTTTGTTTTTTTGTTTCTATATCAAACAGTGGAACTACCATCTACCCAAGTGCTCTCCACTTGTGCTCCCACAGGCGCTACCAGGTCTTTCCCGAAGCTGTTCCTTTGGCCTCTTCCTACTTGCCCCAGTCTTTACCAGATTCATCCATCTTCCTTACATTTCAGTTCAGGTGTCACTCCAGCTGGGAATGTTCCTGGAATCCACAACCAAAGTAATCTTCCTACCTGTATGTCCCCATGATGCTGTACTTTCCCTATCACAGCAGTTATCATGAAGACTGTCACTGCTTTAAACATTCTTTTCTTTTTGACAAGATCATTTTCATAAGGGGATGTTGTGTCTAGCTCAGTGCCTGATCCAAGTAGGAAATCTGCAAATGTTGTTGATTGAATAAATTAATATTTACCAAGAGTCTTAAAATATTCTTACACTTTAACCCAGGGAATCCCCTTTGTAGAAGCTAGTCTAAAGAAATAACTGTAAGTTTATGTTATTTTATAAGTGGTCATGTAAAAAATGAAGATGGAAAAATCCTTAACAAAGAAATAACTGGAAATTTAGACATATATATGTATAACAGTGTTTATATAGTATTCTTCCTAAAATCTAAATATTTACCTCGAGGAAAATTGGTAAATAAATTATAGTACATCTCTATTATGGAATATGTTGAGGAATATTTTCAACTAGAATCCAAATTCTACATATACTTATTAATAGGCAAAAATATTTCAGAAATAACATTAAAAAATCCAGGGTACCCCAAAGTGTATGTACGTATTTATGTGTTTGTGCATATATGCATATGCAGTCCAGTTTTGTTAAAATATTTATACATAGACAAAGGAATAAAAGATATATACCCAAATATTACCAAAGATATTTATTGGATATAGCATTCACATGATTTTTATACTTTTCCATATTTTCCACATTCTGTATTTAGAATTCATTATTTTAACAACCAGGGAAAAGTCACCTTTTAAAAATTTAAAATGTATCTCCAGTTGGTGACTCTTGCTATAGGGGCACAGTTTTCTTTCTTAATCGCCAGAACCTTCTAAAATTTGCTTTAACAGGGCTTTGAGGTTTTTTATTCTTTTTTCTTTTAATTTCAGTACATATAAAAAAATAACACTAATGCATGTATATAGGAAGAAGCACAAGCTGGAGTCAAGATTGTTGGGACAAATATCAATAACCTCAGATATGCAGATGACACCACCCTTATGGCAGAAAGTGAAGAGGAGTTAAAAAGCCTCTTGATGAAAGCAAAAGTGGAGAGTGAAAAGGTTGGCTTAAAGCTCAACATTCAGAAAAGGAAGATCATGGCATCTGGTCCCATCACTTCATGGGAAATAGATGGGGAAACAGTGGAAACAGTGTCTGGGGGGCTCCAAAATCACTGCAGATGGTGACTGCAGCCATGAAATTATAAGCCGCTTACTCCTTGGAAGGAAAGTTATGACCAACCTAGATAGCATATTGAAAAGCAGAGACATTGCTTTGCCAACAAAGGTCCATCTAGTCAAGGCTATTGTTTTTCCTGTGGTCGTGTACGGATGTGAGAGTTGGACTGTGAAGAAAGCTGAGTGCCGAAGACTTGATGCTTTTGAACTGTGGTGTTGGAGAAGACTCCTGTGAGTCCCTTGGACTGCAAGGAGATACAACCAGTCCATTCTGAAGGAGATCAGCCCTGGGTGTTCTTTGGAAGGAATCATGCTAAAGCTGAAACCCCAGTACTTTGGCCTCATCAGGGGAAGAGTTGACTCATTGGAAAAGACTCTGATGCTGGGAAGGATTGGGGGCAGGAGGAGAAGGGGATGACAAAGGATGAGATGGCTGGATGGCATCACTGCCTCAATGGATGTGAATCTGAGTGAACTCCGGGAGTTGGTGATGGACAGGGAGGCCTGGCGTGCTGTGATTCATGGGGCCGCAAAGAGTCAGACACGACTGAGCAACTGAACTGAACTGAACTGAGCTTATACTCCTGTGTTGACCCAGATCTCTTGAACACAAAAAAGGTTTTTCAAAAGAGAATATATGTTATATAACATAATTATTAGTACCATATATTTGTTTTCCAAGGCCACTGTGAGAAAATGGGTGCCTTCAACAATAGAAATTTGTTGTCTTGAAGTAGAGAATCAAAGTCCATGATTAAGGTGTCAGCAAGTCTGGTTCCTTCCAAGGGCTGTGAGAGAAGGATGTGTTTCAGGACCCTCTCCTTGGCTAGTAGATGGACAGCTTTTCTCTGTGTCTCTTCACATTGTTTTCCCTTTACTATTCTCATCTCTGTGTCCAAATTTCCCTTTTTTATAAGGACACCAGTCATACTGGATTAGAGTCCACCCACATCTCATTTTAACTTGATTATTTCTCTAAAGAGCACTCTCTAAATAATGTCACATTCTGAGGTACTAGGGATTAGGTCTCCAACATATATTTTGAGTGGGTGAGGGAGGTGGGAAATGATGAAATTCAACCCATAACAACACAATTATTAATGATTACTTTCATTCCCAAGGCTGCAGCATAGAAAAGCGTCTAATGTTTCTTCCTTTTATTGTTTGATACATTAATAATCTAAGTCAGTTAATAGATGGCAACACAGAAAAGTCAAGTTCTATTTGCTGTTCTGAAAAAGTAGGATCATTGTTTTGGTCATGTGATATTTCATATGTTAAACAGTTGTATTTATATAGAAATATGTAATTTAGAAAGAACTTTATTATGGAAGTTCTTTATTAAGTAAAATTAATTAATTAACCTCCACAATTGATTAATTAGTCTACACAATCTCTTATAGAAGTGAAGAAACTGCTTCTCAGGCAATAAGTGATTTGCATGCTGCTGCTGCTGCTAAGTCACTTCAGTCGTGTCCAACTCTGTGTGACCACAGAGACGGCAGCCCACAGGCTCCCCCGTCCTTGGGATTCTTCAGGCAAGAACACTGGGTGGGTTGCCATTTCCTTCTCCAATGCATGAAAGTGAAAAGTGAAAGTGAAGTTGCTCAGTCATCTCCGACTCTTAGCGCCCCCATGGATTGCAGCCTACCAGGCTCCTCCATCCATGGGATTTTCCAGGCAAGAGTACTGGAGTTGGGTGCCATTGCCTTCTCCAAAGTGATTTGCATAAAATTGCACAAATATCACGTCCAGAAAATTGCTGGCAACTGGTTTGTCTGGATCCTCAGTCAGAATGTTTTCCATTGCCTCAGATAGACCCCATGGTCAACGTGATCAAGCCAAACTATTGGCTTTTACCTTTAACAAAGTAATATGATGGGCAGTCCATAAATTGCATGGATAATCCCTTATGATTATACAGTGGAAGTGAGAAATAGATTTAAGGGCCTATTGCACAAATATCACGTCCAGAAAATTGCTGGCAACTGGTTTGTCTGGATCCTCAGTCAGAATATTTTCCATTGCCTTAGATAGACCCCGTGGTCAACGTGATCATACCAAACTATTGGCTTCTACCTTTAACAAAGAAATATGATGGGCAGTCCATAAATTGCATGGATAATCACTTATGATTATACAGTGGAAGTGAGAAATAGATTTAAGGGCCTAGATCTGATAGATAGAGTGCCTGATGAACTATGGAATGAGGTTCGAGACATTGTACAGGAGAGAGGGATCAAGACCATCCCCATGCAAAAGAAATGCAAAAAAGCAAAATGGCTGTCTGAGGAGGTCTTACTAATAGCTGTGAAAAGAAGAGAAGTGAAAAGCAAAGGAGAAAAGGAAAGATATAAACATCTGAATGCAGAGTTCCAAAGAATAGCAAGAAGAGATAAGAAAGCCTTCCTCTGCGATCAATGCAAAGAAATAGAGGAAAACAACAGAATGGGAAAGACTAGAGATCTCTTCAAGAAAGTTAGAGATACCAAGAGAATATTTTATGCAAAGATGGGCTCGATAAAGGACAGGAATTGTATGGACCTAACAGAAGCAGAAGATATTAAGAAGAGGTGGCAAGAATACACAGAAGAACTGTACAAAAAAGATCTTCATGACCCAGTTAATCAGGATGGTGTGATCACTGACCTAGAGCCAGACATCCTGGAACATGAAGTCAAGTGGGCCTTAGAAAGCATCACTACAAACAAAGCTGGTGGATGTGGTGACCTTCCAGTTGAGCTATTTAAAATCTTGAAAGATGATGCTGTGAAAGTGCTGCACTCAATATGCCAGCAAATTTGGAAAACTCAGCAGTGGCCACAGGACTGGAAAAGGTCAGTTTTCATTCCATTCCCAAAGAAAGGCAATGCCAAAGAATTGTGAACTTCCTGATGTTCAAGCTGGTTTTAGAAAAGGCAGAGGAACCAGAGATCAAATTGCCAACATCCACTGGATCATGGAAAAAGCAAGAGAGTTCCAGAAAAACATTTATTTCTGCTTTATTGACTATGCCAAAGCCTTGACTGTGTGGATCACAATAAACTGTGGAAAATTCTGAAAGAGATGGGAATAACAGACCACCTGACCTGCCTCTTGAGAAACCTGAATGCAGGTCAGGAAGCAACAGTTAGAAGTGGACATGGAACAACAGACTGGTTCCAAATAGGAAAAGGAGTATGTCAAGGCTGTATATTGTCACCCTGCTTATTTAACTTCTATGCAGAGTACATCATGAGAAGCGCTGGGCTGGAAGAAACACAAGCTGGAATCAAAATTGCTGTGAGAATTATCAATAACCTCATTTAAGTAGATGACACCACCCTTATGGCAGAAAGTGAAGAGGAATTAAAAAGCCTCTTGATGAAAGTGAAAGTGGAGATTGAAAAAGTTGGCTTAAAGTTCAACATTCAGAAAACGAACATCATGGCATCCGGTCCCATCACTTCATGGCAAATAGATGGGAAACAGTGGAAACAGTGTCAGACTTTATTATTTGGGGCTCCAAAATTACTGCAGATGGTGATTGCAGCCATGGAATTAAAAGACGCTTAGTCAATGGAGGAAAAGTGATGACCAACCTGGATAGCATATTCAAAAGCAGAGACATTACTTTGCCAACAAAGGTCCGTCTAGTCAAGGCTATGGTTTTTCCAGTGATCATGTGTGGATGTGAGAGTTGGATGGTGAAGAAAGCTGAGCGCCAAAGAATTGATGCTTTTGAACTGTGGTGTTGGAGAAGACTCTTGTGAGTCCCTTGGACTGCAAGGAGATCCAACCAGTCCATTCTGAAGGAGATCAGCCCTGGGTGTTCTTTGGAAGGAATGATGCTAAAGCTGAAACGCCAGTACTTTGGCCACCTCATGTGAAGAGTTGACTCATTGGAAAAGACTCTGATGCTGGGAGGGATTGGGGGCAGGAGGAGAAGGGGAGGCAGAGGATGAGATGGCTGGATGCATCACTGACTCGATGGACAGGAGTCTGAGTGAACTCCGGGAGTTGGTGATGGACAGGGATGCCTGGCGTGCTGTGATTCATGGGGTCGCAAAGAGTCGGACACGACTGAGCGACTGGACTGAACTGAACTGAACTGAGACCTATTGACTCCTGGGAAACATTTCTTCTGTCCAAGTATATTTACCACATGGGGTTGCTGTTGCAACGAACTGATTCTAAAATGTGACCCTTTTGGGTTACTTCTGTACAAGGTGTTCTAGCATATTTAACTCCCTCATAAATCCTTCTTTCTTCTCCACCTGGTACTGAAGGGAAGCTGGTGATTCCATACTTGGTATTTCATATATACTGTGTCAAAATGGTACTAGAAGTCATCAGCATTCATTGATCTTTTCCATGGGAAAATGAAAAAGTTGCTTATTTAGAATACTTTGAAAAATTTTAGACCTGGAAGAAGTGCTCCCCAAATATTTTCTAGTGATTTTCCTTTCCCATATTATATGAGCAAAGGACTCAACATACCACTACTTTTTCCACATTAATGTGAGTATTTAATGTGTTTGGATTATTGCATTTGGCTGACTCAATAACATTAAGATATCTTTTTGATTTAGCTCTTTTTCAGAGTTAAATTCTTTTTGTTACTGTTACTGAGTTTATATTGGGTATTTTTTTTTTTTCCACTGTGGGATCTTAGTTCCCCACCCATACATCCTGCAATGGAAACTTGGAGTCCTAACCATTGGACTGCCAGGGGATTCTCTACTGGGTATTTCTTGAAGAAAGAGTGAATGACCGATATATACATTAAAAATAGTCACATATACTATAATTCCTACACAAGTGCTTTCTACTGGTCAGGGTTCTTTCCATGTGGTTTAGAAAAGAAGGAAAGGAATGGGAAGCAATTACAGTTTACTGCTGACTGTTTACAACAGGCTGATCTGAAGTAGGTGTTACTGTCCCAGTTTTAAAGATGAAGAAACTGAGGCTCCAAGGAGAGAGTTGCCCTGGGTCACAAAGGTGGAAGAGCTGACATTTGGATTTAGGTCTGTCTTGACTCTGAACTTGTGCCTTTTCTTCTTCTCCTCCACTTCCTGTTTTGGTGACTGATTCCACATCAAATGTCTTTTCCTAGCTAGTTGGTCGGAGAAGGCAATGACAACCCACCCCAGTACTCTTGCCTGGAAAATCCCATGGATAGAGGAGCCTTGTAGGCTGCAGTCCATGAGGTCACTAGGAGTTGGACATGACTGAGCGACTTCACTTTCGATTTTCACCTTCATGCATTGGAGAAGGAAATGGCAACCCACTCCAGTAGGTTGGAGAATCCCATGGACAGTGGAGCCTGGTGACCGGCTGTCTATGGGGTCGCACAGAGTTGAACGCGACTGAACTGTCTTAGCAGCAGCAGCAGCAGCAGCAGCAGCTAGTCAGTAGGGACTAGTGAGGGGTCCTCTTCTCTGTTTAATATCTGTTAAGTGAGTTTGAGTAGCAGATGTAAAGTGTGGACTTAGTGTGATTACAAAAGGACACCAGGGTGTCAGGAGATAAAAGTTCCAGTTCAGATGGCCTCATTTGCTCTTTTGTGGAATAAGATTAAGATTTCATTTTATCTTACATTGGAACCAATGGAGGATTTCTGGGCATGAATGACCATCTCAGATGGATTATTCTCAGAACTCCATGAATATGAGACTGAGTAAGTGGATGAGCCCCTTCTGGAACTGTGGAAAATTGGTGAGGAATAAGGAGCCCAATGGAATCTATCCTTTGAAATATTTGTTTCATTCAGACCAAACCTTTAGATGGTTCAGTACAGTTCAGTTTAGTCGCTCAGTCATGTCTTACTCTTTTTAACCCCATGAATCGCAGCACACCAGGCATCCCTGTCCATCACCAACTCCCGTAGTTCACGCAAACTCATGTCCATCGATTTGGTGATGCCATCCAGCCATCTCATCCTACACCATCCACTTTTCCTCCTTCCGCCAATTGCTTCCAGCATCAGGGTCTTTTCCAATTTGAGTCAACTCTTCCCATGAGGTGGCCAAAGTATTAGAGTTTCAGCTTCAGCATCAGTCCTTCCAATGAACACCCAGGGCTGGTCTCCTTTAGGATGGACTGGTTGGATCTCCTTGCAGACCAAGGGACTCGCAAGAGTCTTCTCCAACACCACAGTTCAAAAGCATCAATTCTTCGATGCTCAGCTTTCTTCACCATCCAACTCCCACATCCATATATGACCACTGGAAAAATCATAGCCTTGACTAGATGGACCTTTGTTGGGAAAGTAATATCTCTGCTTTTGAATATGCTATGTAGGTTGGTCATAATTTTCCTTCCAAGGAATAAGGGTATTTTAATTCCATGGCTGCAATCACCATCTGCAGTGATTTTGGAGCCCCCCCCAAAAGTCTGACACTGTTTCCACTGTTTCCCCATATATTTCCTATGAAGTGATGGGACCAGATGCCAGGATTTTAGTTTTCTGAACGTTGAGCTTTAAGCCAACTTTTTCAATCTCCACTTTCACTTTCATCAAGAGGCTTTTTAGTTCCTCTTCATTTTCTGCCATAAGGGTGGTTTCATCTGCTTAAATGGGGTTATTGATAGTCCTCCTGGAAATCTTGATTCCAACTTGGCTTCTTCCAAGCCAGCGTTTCTCATGATGTACTCTGCATAGAAGTTAAATAAGCAGGGTGACAATATACAGCCTTGACGTACTCCTTTTCCTATTTGGAATCAGTGTGTTGTTCCATGTCCAGTTCTAACAGTTGCTTCCTGACCTGTATATAGGTTTCTCAAGAGGCAGGTCAGTTGGTCTGGTTTTCCCATCTTTTGAAGAATATTCCACAGTTTATTGTGATCCACACAGTCAAAGGCTTTGGCATAGTCAATAAAGCATAAGTAGGTTTTTTCCTGGAACTCTCTTGCTTTTTCCATGATCCAGGGGATGTTGGCAATTTGATCTCTGGTTCCTCTGCCTTTTCTAAAACCAGCTTGAACATCTGGAAGTTCATGGTTCACGTATTGCTGAAGCCTGGCTTGGAGAATTTTGAGCATTACTTCACTAGCGTGTGAGATGAGTGTAATTGTGCGATAGTTTGAGCATTCTTTGGCATTGCCTTTCTTTGGCACTAGAATGAAAACTGACCTTTTCCAGTCCTGTGGCCACTGCTGAGTTTTCCAAATTTGCTGGCATATTGAGTGCAGCACTTTCACAGCATCATCTTTCAGGATTTGAAATAGCTCAACTGGAATTCCATCACCTCCGCCTGTTTTGTTCATAGTGATGCTTTCTAAGGCCCACTTGACTTCATATTCCAGGATGTCTGGCTCTAGGTCAGTGATCACACCATCGTGATTATCTGGGTTGTGAAGATCTTTTTTGTACAGTTCTTCTGTGTATTCTTGTCACCTCTTCTTAATATATTCTGGTTCTGTTAGGTCCATACCATTTCTGTCGTTTATCCAGTCTATGTTTGCATGAAATGTTCCCTTGGTATCTCTACTTTTCTTGAAGAGATCTCTAGTCTTTCCCATTTTGTTGTTTTCCTCTATTTCTTTGTCTTGATCGCTGAGGAAGGCTTTCTTTGCTCTCCTTCCTATTCTTTGGAACTCTGTGTTCAAATGGGAATATCTTTCCTTTTCTCCTTTGCTTTTCACTTCTCTTCTTTTCACAGCTATTTCTACGGCCTCCTCATACAGCCATTTTTTTTTTGCATTTCTTTTGCATGGGGATGGTCTTGATCCCTGTCTCCTGTACAATGTTCCGAACCTCTGTGCATAGCTCATCAGGCACTTTGTCTATCAGATCTAGTCCCTTAAATCTATTTCTCACTTCCCCTGTATAATCATAAGAGATTTGATTTAGGTCATACCTCTTCTTTTAATCTCTCTTAATTTTTTCTGCATAAACTAGTCAGATTAGATTTTATTTAATTGCATCTGAAAATCTAACTGATTAAAGGGAGGTCTTCATAAAGCATTTTGCTTTATAAAGCTAATAAAAGAGTATGGTAATATTAGTGTTATAGAAATAACTAGATCAATAATATAAAATATAAAACTCAAAAGCAGATCAAATTCATAGGTAACATTATATATAATAAACATTTAAAACATATCTTTGAGACAAAGGTGGGTTATTTTGTAGATAGTGTTGGGAAAAATGTCCTGCTCTATGGAGAAAAATAAAGCTGCATTTCTCCTACACTATATATATATATATATATATATATATATATATATATATATATATATGTATATACACACATAAGGGGATGACAGAGGACGAGATGGTTGGATTGCATCACCGACTCAATGGACATGAGTTTGAGTGAGCCCTGGGAGATGGTGAATGACAGGGAAGCCTGGCATGCTGCAGTCCATGGGGTTGCAAAGAGTTGGACACGACTGAGTGACTGAATAACAGCATCTTTGATTGATACATATCCCAAAGAAGTTCTTGCATAGTTAAGAGGAAATACAGAAACATTTATTGCTGTGTTGATGAAAGTTAGAGGCAACCTTGGAGTGCATCACTAGGAGATTGGATAGGTAAATGTGGAGGAAGCCCATGGTAAAACATTTTGCAGTAGTTAGAAGCTGTGAACCAGAAGTACATATCCAGTAATCTGAAAAGAGTTTTAAGTTATCTACAGCTGTAGACCATTTGGCTTCAAAGAAGAAGCTGCCTGAACCCTTAATCAGTTATTTGCATAACGGTATTTTCTTTGTGTTACCTTTTAAGTTCCATTTCTCAGAAATTTCAGTGCTCTAATTAATCACAGTAGCTATATTAGTTTTTTGACTAAATGAATCTGTGTCCACTTGTCTTTGAGTCCTCTATTTTAATTTTACAGCCATACTGAAATTCTGCAATTTATTTGGAAGCTTTTTGTGGTAATTTCAGTGTTTGTCACTCAATCGTGTCTGACTCTTTGCAATCCTATGGATCATAGCCTGCCAGGCTCCTCTGTGCATGGGATTCTCCAGGCAAGAATACTGGACTGGGTTGCCATGCTCTCTTCCAGGGGATTTTCCCAACTCAGGGATCGAGCCCATCTCTTATGTTTCCTACATTGGCAGGTGGGTTCTTTACCACTAGCACCACCTGGGGATATCTATGTATAATAAGAAGTCTTAAGTGATCATCCTATCATTATTAAAGAATCTCCCAGTAAAAAAAGAAAAAAAATATTGGGGACGAAACTAATTTTTCCTGACCTCAGTTCAGTTCAGTTCATTCCCTCAGTCCTGTCCGACTCTTTGCAACCCCATGAATCGCAGCATGCCAGGCCTCCCTGTTCATCACCAACTCCCGGATTCTACCCAAACCCATGTCCATTGGGTCGGTGATGCCATCCAGCCATCTCATCCTCTGTCGTCCCCTTCTCCTCCTGCCCCCAATCATTCCCAGCAGTAGGGTCTTTTCCAATGAGTCAACTCTTCCCATCAGGTGGACAAAGTATTGGAGTTACAGCCACAACATCAGTCCCTCCAATGAACACCCAGGACTGATCTCCTTTAAGATGGACTGTTTGGATCTTCTTGCAGTCCAAGGGACTCTCAAGAGTCTTCTCCAACACCACAGTTCAAAAGCATCAATTCTTTGGTGCTCAGCTTCCTTCAGGATCCAACTCTCACATCCATACATGACTACTGGAAAAACCATAGCTTTGACTTGCTTTGTTGGCAAAGAAATGTCTCTGCTTTTAACTATGTTATCTAGGTTGGTCATATCTTTCCTTCCAAGGACTAAGTGTCTTAATTTCATGTCTGCAATCACCATCTGCAGTGATTCTGGAGCTCAGAAAAATAAAGTCTGACACTGTTTCCACTGTTTTTCCATCCATTTCCCATGAAGTGATGGGACCAAATGACATGATTTTAGTTTTCTGAATGTTGAGCTTTAAGCCAACTTTTTCTCTCTCCTACTTCATTTTCATCAAGAGCCTTTTTAGTTCATCTTCACTTTCTGCCATAAGGGTGGTGTTGTCTGCATATCTCAGGTTATTGATATTCCTCCCGGCAATCTTGATTCCAGCTTGTGCTTCTTCCCGCCCACTGTTTCTCATGAGGTACTCTGCATAGAAGTTAAATAAGCAGGGTGACAATGTACAGCCTTGACGTGCTCCTTTTCTTATTTGGAACCAGTTTGTTGTTCCATGTCCAGTGCTAACTGTTGCTTCCTGACCTGCATACAAGTTCCTCAAGAGACAGCCTCAAGAGGCTGCTTTGCTGGAACAGTTATGAAGAGATACCCCATGTCGAAGGTACGAGAAATCCAAGTAAGATGGTAGGTTTTGCGAGAGGGTATCAGACGGCAGACACACTGAAACCATAATCAGAGAAAACTAGCCAATCTGATCACATGGACCACAGCCTTGTCTAACTCAATGAAACTAAGCCATGCCATGTGGGGCCACCCGAGACAGACAGGTCATGGTGAAGAGGACTGACAGAATGTGGTCCACTGGAGAAGGGAATGACAAACCCCTTCAGTATTCTTGCCTTGAGAACCCCATGAACAGTATGAAAAGGCAGAGAGATAGGACACTGAAAGATGAACTCCCTGGGTCGGTAGGTGCGCAATATGCTACTGGAGATCAGTGGAGAAATAACTTTAGAAAGAATGAAGGGATGGAACCAAAGCAAAAACAATACCCAGTTATGGATGTGACTGATGATAGAAGCAAGGTTCAATGCTGTAAAGAGCAATATTGTATAGGAACCTGGAATGTTTGGTCCATGAATCAAGGCAAATTGGAAGTGGTCAGGAGATGGCAAACAGGAGATGCCAAGTGTGAACGTCAACATTCTAGGACTCAGCAAACTAAGATGGACTGGAATGGGTGAATTTAACTCAGATGACCATTATATCTACTACTGTGGGCAGGAATCCATTAGAAGAAATGGAGTAGCCCTCATGGTCAACAAAAGAGTCCGAAATGCAGTACTTGGATGCAATCTCAAAAATGACAGAATGATCTCTGTTCGTATCCAAGGCAAACCATTCAACCACGGCAACCCAAGCCTATGCCCCGTCCAGTAACGCTGAAGATCTGAAGTTGAACGGTTCTATGAAGACTTACAAGACCTTTTAGAACTAACACCCCAAAAGATGTCCTTTTCATTATAGGGGTTGGAATGCAAAAGTAGGAAGTCAGGAAACACCTGGAGTAATAGGTAAATTTGGCCTTTGAGTACAGAATGAAGCAGGAGAAAGGCTAAAAGAGTTTTGCCAAGAGAATGCACTGGTCATAGCAAGCACCCTCGTCCAACAACACAAGAGAAGACTCTACACATGGACATCACCAGGTGGTCAACCCTGAAATCAGATTGATTATATTCTTTGCATCCAAAGATGGGGAAAGTGTATACAGTCAGCCAAAACAAGACCGGGAGCTGACTGTGGCTCAGATCATGAACTCCTTACTGCCAAATTCAGACTTAAATTGAAGAAAGTAGGGAAAGCCACTAGAACATTCATGTATGACCTAAATCAAATCCCTTATGATTATACAGTGGAAGTGAGAAATAGATTTAAGGGACTAGATCTGATAGACAGAGTGCCTGATGAACTATGGACGGAGGTTTGTGACATTGTACAGGAGGCAGGGATGAAGACCATTGCCATGGAAAAGATATGCAAAAAAGCAAAATGGCTGTCTGAGGAGGGCTTACAAATAGCTGTGAAAAGAAGAGAAGCAAAAAGCAAAGGAGAATAGGAAAGATATACGCATCTGAATGCAGAGTTCCAAAGAATAGCAAGGAGAGATAAGAAAGCCTTCCACAGTGATCAAGACAAAGAAATAGAGGAAAACAACAGAATGGGAAAGACTAGAGATCTCTTCAAGAAAAGTGGAGATGCCAAGGGAACATTTCATGCAAAGATGGGCTGGATAAAGGACAGAAATGATATGGACCTAACAGAAGCAGAAGATTGTAAGAAGAGGTGACAGGAATACACAAACTGTACAAATAGAGCTTTACCACCCAGCTAATCACGATGGTGTTATCACTCACCTAGAGCCAGACGTGCTGGAATGTGAAGTCAAGTGGGCTTTAGAAAGCATCACTACGAACAAAGCTAGTGGACGCGATGGCATTCCAGTTGAGCTCTTTCAATTCCTGAAAGATGATGCTGTGAAAGTACTGCACTCAACATGCCAGCAAATTTGGAAAACTCAGCAGTGGCCACAGGACTGGAAAAGGTCAGTTTTCATTCTAGTGCCAAAGAAAGGCAATGCCAAAGAATGCTCAAACTACTGCACAATTGCACTCATCTCTCATGCTAGTAAAGTAATGCTCAAAATTCTCCAAGCCAGGCTTCAGCAATACGTGAACTGTGAACTTCCAGATGTTCAAGCTGGTTTTAGAACAGGCAGAGGAACCAGAGATCAAATTGCCAACATCTGCTGGATCATGGAAAAAGCAAGAGAGTTCTAGAAAAACATCTATTTCTGCTTTATTGACTATGCCAAGGCCTTTGACTGTGTGGATCACAATAAACTGTGGAAATTCTTTCCTGATCTGGGAGACTATTAAAAAAAGATAGAAAAGGAAATGAATAAAACAACTATTTTAGGATGAGGAAAGGAAACATTCCACTCTATGGAAGTGTATTTTAAATAACCACTCTCCTGAATGAGGAACATCTTTTGTTAAACAGAAGGCTTTCTAAGAAGGTGATTGTTTCCTCTCTATAGTCTTCATATCCCTATGGATATTGAATAAAGGAGAGGAATTTGAAGAAAAGCAAAGGGCAAAAACACCTTTTCAGGTTGTGAGAAGCTATGAAGACCGTCTCAGAGGTTGCGTGGGACTTGACCTTCCATCAGTTCCAATGGAGCCCACTAGGCGGCGCTGGTGCACATATAAATGCTACTGTATGAAACTTGAATGGCCAGAAATCTGTTCTCTTCTTTTTCAAGTAAAATCCCAGTAAAATCTGTATAAAACCCTCAGGTAGAACTACTAAGCCCTCATTAGTAACAGAAGGGACAGTCTCAGGCTATAAAATGAAGATATTACTACTACTAAGTCGCTTCAGTCGTGTCCGACTCTGTGCGTCCCCATAGACAGCAGCCCACCAGGATCCCCCGTCACTGGGATTCTCCAGGCAAGAATACTGGAGTGGGTTGGCATTTCCTTCTCCAAAAAAATGAAGATAGGTACTATCCAAAAGCCTGAAATGTGGGAAACCTGTGTTCAATCCCTGTGTTGGGAAGACCCCCTGGAGAAGGGAATGGCTACCTACTCCAGTATCCTTCCCTGGAGAATTCCATGGACTGTATAGTCCATGGGGTCACAAAGAGTTGGACAGGACTGACTTTCACTTTCACTATCCAAAAAAGGTCATCTCCAGATGCAATTTTGGGTCTTTCTAGACCCAGTTTCTTTTGGTTACAGAAAAATATAAGTGAGATTTTCCTTCCACATGTATTCCAGAGATCACCTTGGATGCAAAGACTCAAACTTTGATGAATATTGTAATTTACATTGTAATTTTTGTGCCTTAAAAATATGCATTGCTCATCTATCACTGGCTCTTAGATTTCATGATAATTATTTTTAATATATTAGCATAGCATTATATTACATGTGATAAGTTCAGCGTACTTTTTTGTGTGAATCTATCACTTTAGTTTGAATGAGGAATCAGGCTCCTCCCATCATTGGGAGACTCTTTCTGGCACCGTTAACGAGGGAAGCAAGCTTCTTAAGTGATTAATGCCTTCTTACATGCACAGCTGTGGTGATCTCTGAGAGGATGTGTGTGTGCTCAGGTGCTAAGTCTTGTCTGACTCTTTGTGACCCCATGGACTTGTAGCCTGCCAGGCTCCTCTGTACATGGGATTTTCCAGGCAAGAATACTGGACTGGGTTGCCATTTCCTCCTCCAGGGCATCTCCTTTTTTAACACTCCCTACTCAGAACAAAGTACAGATGAAGTTATTAAGTAGCCTCAGTATTGTAGTGATTCTTCTTGGTTCACAGATTCTGACTGATGATGTCATGACACAGAAGAAAATGCAAAAGAGGCATCCTATAATCAGCTTCCTGTGAGTGTCACACTTGAGGCAACTGGCCTGAGACCAGCTGCATGTTGGCCATGTCTTTGCAGAGCACTCTGGAAGCAGTGTGGATGGGTCTGCTCCTCAGCTCTCTCTGGAAGGGTGAGTAAGCCTTTTCACCATCTGGTCTCGGAAAAATGTATGCCTTTGTTTAAAATTTGTTTTAAATTTCAAAGTCACAACCTTTTTGTTTGTTTGTTTGTTTCCTGTAGTTGCAGAGAGCAAGGAGCAAGTATTTCAGTCTCCCACTGTGGTCTCTTTGGAGGGAGCTGTGGCAGAAATTTCCTGTAATCACTCTATATCTGATGTTTATGACTTCCTCTGGTACCTTCACTTCCCAGGATTTGCACCAGGACTCCTCATCAAGGGCTCAAAGCCTTCTCAACAGGGACGCTACAACATGACATATGAGAGGTTCTCTTCATCACTGCTCATCCTCCAGGTGCAGCCGGCAGATGCGGGGGTTTACTATTGTGCTCTGAGGTGCACAGAAGCAGGGCATCCATGAAGAGCTGAACAGAAACACGGAGAGGTCAGAGCATTTGCAGGATGTGGAAGAAAGACGAACAATAACTGCTTCCCCACCTACTCCCAATTCAGCATCCCCCAAGCTTTTCCATTTGCACTATCAGGAAAAACATTTGAGTCCAAACACTATATACAATGGGCTTCCCTTGTAGCTCACCTTGTAATGAGCCTGCAATGCAGGAGACCCCTGTTAGATTCCTGGGTTGGGAAGATTCCCTGAAGAAGGGTTAGGGTACCCACTCCAGTATTCTTGGGCTTCTCTGGTGGCTCAGATGGCAAAGAATCTGCCTGCAATGCAGGAGACCTGTGTTCAGTCCCTGGGCCGGTAAGATGGCCTGGAGCAGAACTCCAGTACTCTCACCTGGAGAATCCTCATGGAGCGAGGCGCCTGGAGGGTTACAGTGCATGGGGTCACAAAGAGTTGGACATGACTGAGTAAATAAGCACAGCGCAGCACAGCACCATGTATACTAAAAGTTCATAGGGAAATAAGTTTTTACAGAGTGTTTGATAATGGTTCTGTAAATTTATGTTTATAATTGTCTTTTGAATAACTGAAACAGTTTTGATCTGTTTCTTTTGAAATATGCCTGGATTATTTTTGCTTTCCCTTGTAAAATGGCTGATTCTTTACCACTGCACCACTTGTGTCTTAAAAAAAATTCCCGCAAAGAGAATGAAGCTCGCTGATAATATTTAAAATGCAAATGCAGAAAGCAAGAGGAAAATAGCAGAGAGGAAGAGTCATGTCCATTGTGCTATTTTCTTCTTGCTTTCTGCATTTTAAATATTATCTGCCAGCTTCACTGTTTGTGGGAATTTTTTAAAGACACAGGTGGCTCAGTGGTAAAGAATCTGTCTGCCAATGCAGGAGACGTGGGTTCAATCCCTGGGTCAGGAAGATCCCTTAGAGTAGGAAATAATAACCTGCTCCAGTATTCTTGCCTGGAAAATTCCATAGACAGAGGAGCCTGGAGGGCTATAGTCCATGGAGTTACACACACATTTTGTAAAGTGTATTTTAGTTAACATTCAATAGTATAATTAGCTGAAAGGGAATAAATGAGTGAATAGCTACTACCAACAGCCCTGAGTTTGAAACCTCAGGCCTTCTCAGGATATTTTACTTATTACAATTTGATGTACACACTAAGTGAGGATGCCAGTGTCAATTAGTATATGAAATATTAGTAAAACTCAATCTTATTCCACATTTTTAAACTTAAATACAATATAAGTTGTAATATATACTCCCCAATCCTTGTTAAATTATCTTTGTCTTTTTACCCAGACCTTTCCTTCCCACTTTAGAGACTAAAGTCCTAGGATAGATCAGTGATACCCACTTTTTTTTTTTATCAGAAGTCTCTGGAGTTTTGTTAAAAAGAGTAGATTTTTTTGTCCCCTGCATTCCAGAGAAACTGAATCATAGTTTGCAGGATTGGGACCCAGAAGTCTGTATTGTCTATAAAGGTCTCTCTGGAAATTCTATTGCTCATCCTAGTTTGATGTGAGAATCCCAGACTCAGGAGCCCAGATCTTGAGGCTTTAGCCACTATTGTCTACCTTTGTGTGTGTGCTAAGTTGCTTCAGTTGAGTCGACTCTTTGTGACCCTAAGGACCGTACCCTGCCAGGCTCTTCTGTCCATGGGATTCTCCAGGCAAGAATCCTGGAGAGGGTTGCCATGCTCTTCTCCAGGGCATCTTCCTGACACAGGGATCAAACCTGTGTCTCTTCTGTCTCCTGCATTGGCAGGTGGGTTCTTTACCACTAGCGCCACCTGGGAAGCCCATTCTCTGCTTTTAGTAACATCCAAATTGTATACACATATACATTGATATATGTTTGTACCACTTCTTTAGGCATATTCTGTTTTGGGTTTTTGCGTGTTTAAAACTGTGTTAATCTTGCCTTTTCAGCAAATGAAATATCCGAGAATGAGCCATGTGTGCATCTTTTCCATGAGTTCCACACGTGTGCTCTTGCTGCTCCACAAACAGGGAATAAGCGCATGGGCCCTCGTTGCTTTGGCAAGCAAGAAGAGACAGAAAATTCTTTCGTTCTTATAGGATGTTTCTTTCAGTTCATTGAGGAGTGACATATTGAAAACCCTACCTTTTAGGTTGGTGTTTTGATTTTATTGTTTAAACTGTCAAGAACTAGTCTCCTTACTTGATTTTTTCCAGCTTACATGTAGAACACTAAAGGTGTTCTTACCCAAAGGAGAAGTGGGACAAGAATGAAATAAAAGAAGGGGAAAATACAGCTGATGAGAGAGCATTTATGAAGAAGAGCGCTCAGTGACAGCACAGTGTTAAAAGCATCATGAAGCTCTCAGTTCGATGGTGACTTGTGAAACATTCACAGGAGAGTAAAATGCCCTGTACTCCCCAATCCTGGAAGTTTGTACGTATATAGAAATTTCCATTTTTTTTGAGATTTACTTCTCATAAAAAAATTCCTGGTTGAGAAAGCTATTCTAAGGCTCCTGAGACTAAAGATGCACAGCAGGGCTGAGTCTAAACATGGAGAGTCCACTGCAGTGGGTGTAGAGCTGTCCAAGGTGTCCCTAGATTGATCTGCTCTGCCTGCTGCTGGTCATATCCACATTGCTGCTAATGTTTTCTTGGGGTCAGTAGCTCATTCAGTTCTTTAAATGTCTGAGGACCTCCTAGAAGCAATGATGTAGGGGCTGCTTTGATTAAGTGGCACATACATACGAAGTCAGTATTTGGTATACACCCAATTAAAAGATAGCCTCTAAAGGTAAGTAGCACATAAGAATATGATTGTACAACTTTAATAGGATAATGGAATTACTTTCCAATATTGTAAGGTATTTTAAAAAAGTAAATGATTAAAATTGACATTCTCGTCAATATTTATGCTCTTACAGTCAGAAAAGTATGGGTTAAAATCTTTGTTCCATTACTTTAAGGATGGTTTGAATAACTGAATATGTCTGAACTCCTAATATTTTCATCCCTAAAATATTAGGAGGAAAAATAAGCCAAGAAATGTAATGGGCTTAACATTATGCTCACAATAGACATTTGATGAATAGTACCCTCATCAATCTCATAAAGCACATAAGAAGAATAGCTAGTGAGTCTATTTTGTTCAATTCAGAAAGCTCAGTTGATGCCCTAGGAATCCTTTGGATGTGTAGCCTCTTAGAGGTTTAGTTCATTTGTGTCTCTTGGAATTGATTATTAAATAGTTGAAGGTAAGCACAATGAGTCACTTGCACTATCTAGGCATAGTTCTACATGTTTGTATGCTGTATCTGTATAGGAGAGAAGAAGTAGAGATTAGGCAATTACCTGGAAAATTTAGTTATGGCACAAAGTCTATATTGGTCTATTGTTTTGACTTATTTATCTTGCTACATCAATCAAAGTGGTATATAGATATGCCTGAGCAGACATTTAGGATAAACCCACATTTTGCCTGATTGATCATTTCAGTTCAGTTCAGTCGCTCAGTCGTGTCTGACTCTTTGCAACCCCATGAATCGCAGCTAGCCAGGCCTCCGTGTCCATCACCAACTCCTGGTATTCACCCAGACTCACGTCCATCGAGTCATTGATGCCATCCAGCCATCTCATCCTCTGTCGTCCCCTTCTTCTCCTACCCCCAATCCCTCCCAGCATCAGAGTCTTTTCCAACAAGCCAACTCTTCGCATGAGGGGGCCAAAGTACTAGAGTTTCAGCTTTAGCATCATTCCTTCCAAGAAATCCCAGGGCTGATCTCCTTCAGAATGGACTGGTTGGATCTCCTTGCAGTCCAAGGGACTCTCAAGAGTCTTCTCCAACACCACAATTAAAAAGCATCATTCTTCAGCGCTCAGCCTTCTTCACAGTCCAACTCTCACATCCATACATGACCACAGGGGAACCCTAAACCCAGTGTCAGGGAACTGGCTGTTCTCTGTTCTCCTCTCCAAATCTACTCTCCACCCTGCTCTTCACCCAGGAGGCTGACTTCAATACACTTGTCTTTTTTGCTTCTAGTTGGGTTTGGCCCAGTGGGAGACACTGGCAGGAAACAGTGGTCAGCCTGTTTATATTCTGCTATGTTTTCTTTCCTGTGCTGAAATCCACAGGTCCTGTGGGTCCACCTCAGTGACAGGTCTTCCAGGCTGGGATCATTTTTTCCTCCTCTGTCCCTTCAAGCCTAGGATTGGTGAAGCCTACTTACTGTTGTTGGTCCCAGGGTGCTTTACCTTCTTTTGTAGATTTCCCCTAATCCTGCACATGTATTTAAAAATATTCCTTTCTTTAAGCTCTTCCCAATCACTCCTCTGGAGATGACTGCCAGTACCTTTTAAGATACAACACTAACACTTAAGCTCTAGACAGAAAGAGAAGAAATTTATTCTATTTTCCCATTCATCATAGGCCTCTTTGGGACTTGAAGATTATTATTTAAAGATATCTTACATATTTCAAAGAAAGACTTTATAATAGCATCAAGGTTTCAATTAGTTAAGCATGAGATCCTTAGCAAAGCTTTGAGAAATAGCTATGTTCCACAATTTTTTTTTTTGACTGAAAGCAAAGAGATTTTCTATTCTCTTTCTAAATTGGGTGGTTTCTTTGGATATTACTTAAAGGAAAAATAAGGAAAATCAAAGAAACAACTTCTTTATACTGATACTTGCTTATTTTCTTTATGTTCGACTCTATTGAATAATCACTCTGCTGTTACTGTGGCATTTTTTAGTGTAAACTTTAGCCTGTCTTCCCCTTAAAATGAACTCTTTGTCATCATCATAATACCTCACGCTTAGTTAACCATCAACTTTTAATCCATGTGTATTTCATCCGAAGTCTGTTTTAAGTAGTCTCTCTATGTGGAAAATTTCTATTTTTGCAAAACTTCCTAGAAGTTTTTTAGCTGTAAAACCTACTATTTAATAGGACAAGTATTTATAACAAGTTCATAACACCATCCGGAGAAGGCAATAGCACCCCACTCCAGTACTCTTGCCTGGAAACTCCCATGGACAGAGGAGCCTGGTAGGCTGCAGTCGATGGGGTCTCGAGGAGTTGGACACAACTGAGGAACTTCACTTTCACTTTTCACTTTCATGCATCGGAGAGGGAAATGGCAATCAACTCCAGAGTTCTTGCCTGGAGAATCCCAGGGATGGGGGAGCCTGGTGGGCTGCCGTCTATGGGGTCGCACAGAGTCGGACACGACTAAAGCGACTTAGCAGCAGCAGCAGCAGCAGCATAACGCCATCCCTCCTTTTCTCTCTCTAAAAATGTTTAAAGAGAAGGTTCAAGTTCTTCTTGTATGACTATTTAAATATCATAGGGAGGGGTCCCAACAGACCTAACCAAGAGAAAAACCCAAGTTATATTGTGGTCAAAGAAGTTTAATTGGATGTCAGCTCTAAAATATTTCTAAAGACACAAATAAGCTCATTCTTACCATTCATCTTCTCTTGCCTTACTCTTTTCCTTTATTTGGTTTTTTCTTGTCTCTCACTTTTCTTTCTCTCTCCATTCAATGCTATGCTTTCCCTTCTTTTTTTTCTATTTATTTCCCCATCCTATCAAAATATGCTTTTCCCTTCTTTCTGTCCCTGTATTATCTTGAGAGAGCATAAACCATTTAAAAGTTGTTCGACCCAGGATGAATTTTTTTCCCACTTTGGTTCACACATCCCTGATTCTTCTCCTTGAACACTGATGGAAAATGTAGACATCCAGAGGACCGGTCCTGTGATAAGACCTGGAAGCTCCAGGGTGTGTGTGTGTGTGTGTGTGTGTGTGGGTGGGTGCGCTCAGTCGTGTCTGACTCTTTGTGACTCCATGGACTGTAACCCGCCAGGCTCCTCTGTCCATGGAATTTTCCAGGCAAGAATACTGGAGTGGGTTGTCATTTCCTCCTCCGGAGGATCTTCCTGACCCAAGATGGAACCGAAGTCTCCTGCATTGGCAGGCGGAATCTTTACTGCTGAGTCACTAGTTAAGCAGCTCAGCTGCTGCTGTTGCTGAGCTGCTGCTGCTGCTGCTGCTAAGTCGCTCTAGTCGTGTCCAACTCTGTGCAACCCCGTAGACTGCAGTCCACCAGGCTCCGTCGTCCTTGGGATTCTCCAGGCAAGAACACTGGAGTGGGTTGCCATTTCCTTATCGAATGCATGAAAGTGAAAAATGAGAGTGAAGTCTCTCAGTCGTGTCTGACTCTTAACGACGCCATGGACTGCAGCCTACCAGGCTCCTCCGTCCATGGGATTTTCCAGGCAAGAGTACTGGAGTGGGTTGGCATTGCCTTCTCCAAGCAGCTCAGCTGCTAGAAAGTCTCTAGAAAGTCTCCTGATTCTAAGTGGGCTCTAGGGGGCGCTGCACTGTGAGGTTTGTCTTGAGTGCAGGAGGTGCTGCAGTCTTGCTTCTCACGGAGGTTTGAGAGAGGACCTTGCTCTACAGAGAGAAGATACAGGTGCCAGGAAGCACCAGGGGGCATTTGTAAAACGCTGTGCTCGTGGAGAACATAGTCTCTGGGGTGGTGACATACCTCCAGCAATCGTGAGCTGCAAAGGAGCCCCCCTCCAGCCCAGCTTGAACCATGGCCTCTGCACACATCTGGACACTTGGGATACTGTTTACACTCAGTGAGTGATGTTCCCTTCTCATTTTCCACTTATATTACCTGCTTACGTTCTTTTTCAGAAGCTTCACTGATGTGCGTTACTTTACAGGTGGGCTGAGAGCTCAGTCGGTGACTCAGCCAGAAGCTGAGGTCCATGTCACGGAAGGGGATCCAGTGACTGTGAAGTGCACCTATTCAGTTTCGAGGAGCCCTTATCTTTTCTGGTATGTCCAGCATCGCAATCAAGGTCTCCAGTTCCTTCTGAAATACATCGGAGGGGACACCTTGGTTAAAAGCAACTACGGTTTTGAGGCTGAATTTAACAAGAGCCAAACCTCTTTCCACCTGAAGAAACCATCTGTTCTCGGGAGTGACTCTGCCTTGTACTTCTGTGCTGTGAGCGACACAGTGGTGGGGGCCGCAGGGAGAGCTGAATACAAACCCCTGAGCACAGAAAACCATGCTCCTGAAGCCTTAATGTCCCTCCACAAGGTGGCGGTGTGGTTCTGGAATTTGTCCTTCATTATAACTTTTTTTTTTTTTTTGGTAAAGCCACAAAATTTGTTCATTGGACAAGTATATGTTGAAATAAATCCTGTGTGCCAGCTACTCTGCTGAGCACTGATCATAAAGAGGTGAAAGAAACCATCCTTGATCTGCAGATGCCAGGCGTGATCCCAAACAGTTGTCAACCCCTTTAATTCTCACAACTCTTCTCATGAGCTTCACTTTGTCGATGAAGGCATTCAAGCTCAGAGAAGTTATGTATCTTACTGAAGTCACAGAACTGCTCAATAGTACATTGAAACCCAGGCAGCCTGCTTCTCAGCCCTGTAGTCTAGCCACTCCACTTCTCCTCAGCGTATAGGCTCCTCTAGGCATGAGACAGATTTCAACAGTGGTGTAGCCCTCATTCCCCAAATAGTCCCTGTTAATAAAAAGTGTTGGTTGTAGGGATGAAAAGTAAACTGATAACTCAAAACAGTTTGGTAAATGCTCAGACAGAGAAGTGCATAAAATGCTATGTGACAAAAGGAAGTAGAGGTAATTTGACTCTGAAGGAAGAAGAGAGGAAGCAAGTGAGACAGAATGTGAGGAGGATTCAAAACAATGGAGGATTTAAGTACGTCCTATAAACATGTAGGCCTATTACATCTCCTGTGCTCACATCTTCTTCCCTATACCCTTGTGAAAGACTGGACTCAATGCCTCTCTTTATTTCTCTTTTCAACTTAGAACCTTCCAGGAAGGGCTCTGGTTGACTCAGTGTGAGTCAGATGCTGTTCCCTGGAAGGTGTGGTGGCTACTAGGGTTAGTCCAGCTTTGCTCTACATTTGACCAAGTAATTAGTGGTGTCTAGGGAATGATTCTGCAAGAAACTAGCAGCTCCATTTTGAACCATATGATTCAAAGGAGTATATTCCAAAAGAAATTAATTTTTATGTAGAGACTTGCATTTATTTTTTATAAATGGATCAACATTCATAAGAACACTACTTATTGAAAACGTCACACTTGCTCCAATGATTTGGGATACTGCATTTATAGTATACTAAATTCCTATATATATCCAGATCTATTTTTGGATTCTGTTCTTGATGGGGATACCTCAGCCCAACATGATTACAATCCCTGCAAAGTGCCATTCCATGAGTACCCCTTGGGCTTGGGTTGTGTATACACTGGTGGAATATCTACATCAGGGAAGAGGGTCCTTGGAAGAAGCACATTCCGACCTTAAAAGTGGATCTGGGGAATCCTTGTGTGCAGGGAGTCCTGGGATCTGGGTAACCAGAGCAAGATCTAGAAGAGATATTTTCTTAGCTCTGTGGACTTCTCAGAGCAATCACGTGGGAGGATGGCTAAAGAAGAGCGTTTTATAATGGAGGACTAGGGAAGGGCCATTGTGTGCTCAGGTCTATATTCCCCACATTTACTGAGGTGGTGGCTGCTGCTGCTGCTGCTAAGTCCCTTCAGTCGTGTCTGACTCTGCTCGACCCCATGGACTGCAGCCTTTCGGGATCCTCTGTCCCTGGGATTCTCCGGGCAAGAGTACTGGAGTGGGTTGCCATTACCTTCTCTGACTGAGGTGGCTAGGAGGGAGCAAATAAGTTTCATTAGAAGTTCTGTTTTGTCATTTGGTCCTGGTAATTGGCTTGTTTGTCATTGAGGAGGAAACTTAGCTTAGTATTCTCCTTTTCCTTCACTGGAAAAATGTTCTGGAAAATGTTCCTTATAACCAGGTAACTTTTAAGTAAAACCAGACATTCAATTGAGTTTTTATTTATCATATTCATGTTTATACTCTCTTGTATCTGATTTTAAGTACGCAATGGAAAGAGGACTAAGCATAAATTATATTTTATGATTCTTCTTCTTAGTAACAATGTCACAGTGGGTCAGCCATTTACAATCTATGTGCCTCATCTCCTAAATCATAAAATTGAGGTAATTGGAAGGACTGTTGTGAGGATTGTTGTATATATGTGTTGGACCCTGAGTAGAAGTGGGTTTTGAGGGAGGCTTAGCAATCAGAAACTTAGTCACTGCTATGGACTGAAGATAATGCTGTAAAAGTGCTGCACTCAATATGCCAGCAAATTTGACAAACTCAGCAGTGGCCACAGGGCTAGAAAAGGTCAGTTTTCATTCCAATCCCAAAGAAAGATAATGCCAAAGAATGCTCAAACTACCGCACAATTGCACTTATCTCACATGCTAGTGAAGTAATGCTCAGAACTCCAAGCCAAGCTTCAGCAATACGTGAACTATGAAATTCCGGATGTTCAAGCTGGTTTTAGAACAGGCAGAGGAACCAGAGATCAAATTGCCAACATTCGCTGAATCATGGAAAACGCTAGAAGAGTTCCAGAAAAACATCTATTTCTGCTTTACTGACTATGCCAAGCCTTTGACTGTGCGGTTCACAATAAAGTGTGGAAAATTCTGAAAGAGATGGGAATACCAGGCCACCTGACCTGCCTCTTGAGAAACCTGTATGCAGGTCAGGAAGCAACAGTTAGAACTGGACATGGAACAACAGACTGGTTCCAAATAGGAAAAGGAGTATGTCAAGGCTGTATATTGTCACCATGCTTATTTAACTTCTATGCAGAAACATCATGAGAAATGCTGGGCTGGAAGAAGCACAAGCTGGAATCAAGATTGCTGGAAAAAATGTCAATAACCTCAGATATGCAGATGACACCACCCTTATGGCAGAAAGTGAAGAGGAACTAAAAAGCCTGTTGATTCAATTGAAAGAGGAAAGTGAAAAAGTTGACTTAAGCTTAACATTCAGAAAACTAAGGTCATGGCATCCGGTCCCATCACTTCATGGTAAATAGATGGGGAAACAGTGGAAAGTGCGTCAGACTTTATTTTTGGGGGCTCCAAAATCACTGCAGATGGTGAATGCAGCCATGAAATTAAAAGACGCTTACTCCTCGGAAGGAAAGTTATGACCAACCTAGATAGCATATTGAAAAGCAGAGACATTACTTTGCCAACAAGGTTTGTCTAGTCAAGGCTATGGTTTTTCCAGTGGTCATGTATGGATGTGAGAGTTGGACTATGAAGAAAGCTGAGTGCGGAAGAATTGATGCTTTTGAACTGTGGTGTTGGAGAAGACTCTTGAGAGTCCCTTGGACTGAAAGGAGATCCAACCAGTCCATTCTAAAGGAGATCAGCCCTGGGTGTTCTTTGGAAGGAATGATGCTAAAGCTGAAACGCCAGTACTTTGGCCACCTCATGCGAAGAGTTGACTCATTGGAAAAGACCCTATGCTGGGAAAGATTGAGGGCCGGAGGAGAAGGGGACGACAGAGGCTGAGATGGTAGGATAGCATCACCATCTCAATGGACATGAGTTTGGGTAAACTCGGGGAGTTGGTCGTGAACAGGGAGGCCTGGTGTGCTGTGATTCATGGGGTTGCCAAGAGTCGGACACTGAACTGAACTGATGGACTGAACGTTCGTGTCCTGCCAAAATCTATATGTTGAAACCTAATCGTCAGAGTGATGGTATTAGGACATGGGGCCTTTGGGAAATTCTTAAGTTGTAAGGGTGAAGGTCTTTTGAATGGAATTAATTTTCTTATAAATAAAAGGCACTCCAGAGATCTCCTTTGCTTGTTCCTCCATATGACAGAACAGCAGGAAGTTTGTGGTCTATGAACCAAGGTCCTCACCAGATACCCAATCCACTGGCACCTTGATCCTGGACTTCCTAACTTTCAGAATTGTTAGAAATAAATGTTTGTTGCTTATACCTCTAGTCTGTGGTATTTTTGTTATAGCAACCCAAATGGACTAAGACCATCACCAAAGCTATGGATCTCCTACATCTGCCCTGAATTGCTTATATTTGGACTGTAACATGAGAAGGAAATACAGTCAGTCTTGTTTTTAAGTTACTTTACTTTGGCCTTTGTCACATCACTTGAGCCTCTATACCATCTTTTATCCTGGAAACCTGTTTTTAGGAAAGAGCTAGTATCATCCTATTTAATTACATTGTGGTTAAAGTGCATCAACCAAAATTTTATTCTATTTTAAGCAACATTGCATTTTTTTTATTAAGTTTTTTTACGTTTTGGCTATACTGGGTCTTTGATAAGATGTGGGAACTTCTCTTGTTCTGGAGCATGGGCTCAGTTGCTCTGCAGTATGTGGGTCTTAGTTCCCCAATCAGGGATCGAACCCACATACCCTACACTGGAAAGTAGATTCTTAACCACTGGAACACCAGGGAAGTACCAACATTTTTTTTTTAATTACTTGTGGAATTGCAGTTTTCATTTCTGAAATATAATGTTAACTATTTTAGAGAAGGTAGGAGTAGAGAAGCATTTTGGGGGCTTATTATCCTGGTTTTCCTGAGAGCTATATTTTGCTGCATCCATCTGAGAACTCACCCTTGCCTGGAGGCTAGGGAGACATCTCTCTCTAAGAGGAACCACCCTCCATGGAGCCACTTTGTGTTCCATTCAGTCTTCCCTCTTCTGACCTTTTTCTAATTGTATAATAAGTTTCACTGTGTTCCCTGCAAGAATCCAGAAATACTTAAAATTAAGGGTTAGTTTAGCTTTTCATCTTCTTCCCTTTCCCCAAACAAAAGAAACAAATAAGACAAACTCATCCTTTGTTTTTTTGTTTCTACATCAAACAGTGGAACTACCATCTACCCAGGTGCTCTCCACCTGTGCTCCCACAGGTGCTTCCGGGTCTGTCCCGAAGCTGTTCCTTTGGCCTCTTCCTACTTGACCCAATCTTTACCAGGTTCGTCCATCTTCCTTACGTTTTAGTTCAGGTGTCACTCCAGCTGGGAATGTTCCTGGAATCCCACAACCAAAGTAGTCTTCCTACCCGTATGTCTCCATGATCCTGTACTTTCCCTATCACAGCAGTTACCATGAAGACTGTCAGTGCTTAAACATTCTTTTCCTTTTGACAAGACCATTTTCATAGGGGGATGTTGCATCTAGCTCAGTGCCTGACCCAAGTATGGACTCTGCAAATGTTGTTTGAATGAGCAAATTAATACTTACCAGGAGTCCATTCTGAAGGAGATCAGCCCTGGGATTTCTTTGGAAGCAATGATGCTAAAGCTGAAACTCCAGTACTTTGGCCACCTCATGCGAAGAGTTGACTCATTGGAAAAGACTCTGATGCTGGGAGGGATTGGGGGCAGGAGGAGAAGGGGACAACAGAGGATGAGATGGCTGGATGGCATCACCAACTCGATGGACGTGAGTCTGAGTGAACTCCGGGAGTTGGTGATGGACAGGGAGGCCTGGCGTGCTGTGATTCATGAGGTTGGGAAGAGTCGGACGCGACTGAGTGACTGAACTGAACTGAACTGAACTGAAGGGTCTTAAGGTATTCTTAGTCTTTAACCTAAGGAATCCCCTTTGCAGAAGCTAGTCTACAGAAATAACTGTAAGTTTATGTTATTTTATAAGTCATCATGTTAAAAAATGAAGATGGAAAAACCCTTAAGAAAGAAATAACTTGAAATTTTGACAGATTTATGTATAATGGTGTCTATATAGTATTCTTCCTAAAATCTAAATATTTAACACTAGGAAAATTGGTCAATAAATTATAGTACATCTCTATCATGGAATATTTTGAGGAATATTTTCAACTAGAAACCAAATTCTACATATACTTACTAATAGGCAAAAATATATCAGAAGTAACATTAAAAAATCCAGGGTACCCCAAAATGTAGGTATGTATTTATGTGTTTGTGCTTATATGCACATGCAGTCCAAATTTGTTAAAAATATTTATACAAAGACAAAGGAATAGAAGATCTGTACCCAAATATTATGAAAGATACTTCTTGGATATAGCATTCAAGAAGACTATCACTGCTTTAAACATTCTTTTCCTTTTGACAAGACCATTTCATAGGGGGATGTTGAGTCTAGCTCAGTGCCTGACCCAAGGATGGACTCTCCAAATGTTGTTTGATTGAGTAAATTAATACTTACCAAGAGTCTTAAAATATTCCTACTCTTTAACCCAGGGAACCCCCTTTGTAGAAGCTAGTCTAAAGAAATAAATGTAAGTTTATGTGTTTATTTTATAGTGTAAGTTTATTTTATAGTGGTCATGTAAAAAATGAAGATAGAAAAACCCTTAACAAAGAAATAACTGGAAATTTAGACAGATTTATGTATAACAGTGTTTATATAGTTTTCTTACTAAAATCTAAATATTTCAGTTCAGTTCAGTTCAGTCGCTCAGTCGTGTCTGACTCTTTGCGACCCCATGAATCACAGCACGCCAGGCCTCCCTGTCCATCACCAACTTCTGGAGTTCACCCAGACTCACGTCCATCGAGTCAGTGAGGCCATCCAGCCATCTCATCCTCTGTCGTCCCCTTCTCCTCCTGCCCCCAATCCCTCCCAGCATCAGAGTCTTTTCCAATGAGTCAACTCTTCCCATGAGGTGGCCAAAGTACTGGAATTTCAGCTTTAGCATCATTCCTTCCAAAGAAATCCCAGGGCTGATCTCCTTCAGAATGGACTGGTTGGATCTCCTCGAAGTCCAAGGGACTCTAAACAGTTTTCTCCAACACCACAGTTCAAAAGCATCAATTCTTCGGTGCTAAGCCTTCTTCACAGTCCAACTCTCACATCCATACATGACCACTGGGAAAACCATAGCCTTGACTTGGGGAACCTTTGTTGGCAAAGTAATGTCTCTGCTTTTGAATATGCTATCTAGGTTGGTCATAACTTTCCTTCCAAGGGTAAGCATCTTTTAATTTCATGGCTGCAGTCACCATCCAAAGTGATTTTGGAGCCCCCCAAAATAAAGTCTGACACTGTTTCCACTGTTTCCCCATCTATTTCCCATGAAGTGATGGGACTGGATGGCATGATCTTCGTTTTCTGAATGTTGAGCTTTAAGCCAACTTTTCCACTCTCCACTTTCACTTTCATCAGGAGGCTTTTGAGTTCCTCTTCACTTTCTGCCATAAGGGTGGTGTCATCTGCATATCTGAGGTTATTGATATTTCTCCCTGCAATCTTGATTCCAGCTTGTGTTTCTTCCAGTCCAGCGTTTCTCATGATGTACTCTGCATATAAGTTAAATAAGCAGGGTGACAATATACAGCCCTGATGTACTCCTTTTCCTATGTGGAACCAGTCTGTTGTTTCATGTTCAGTTCTAACTGTTGCTTCCTGACCTGCATATAGGTTTCTCAAGAGGCAGGTCAAGTGGTCTGGTATTCCCATTTCTTTCAGAATTTTCCACAGTTTACTGTTATCCACACAGTCAAAGGCTTTGGCATAGTCTATAAAGTAGAAATAGATGTTTTTCTGGAACTCTCTTGCTTTTTCCATGATCCAGCGGATGTTGGCAATTTATCTCTGGTTCCTCTGCCTTTTCTAAAATCAGCTTGAACATCAGGAACACTAGGAAAATTGGTAAATAAATTATAGTACATCTGTCTCATGGAATGTTTTGAAGAATATTTTCAACTAGAATCCAAATTATACATATACTTATTAATAGGCAAAAAGATTTCAGAAATAACATTAAAAAATCCAGGGTACCCCAAAGTGTATGTATGTATTTATGTGTTTGTGCATATATGTACATGCAGTCCAATTTTGTTAAAAATATTTATATATAGACAAAGGAATAAAAGATATATACCCAAATATTATCAAAGATATTTCTTGGATATAGCATTCACATGATTTTTATACTTTTCCATATTTTCCACATTCTGTATTTAGAATTCATTATTTTAACAACCAGAGTAAAACTCACCTTTTACAAATTTAAAATGTATCTCCAGTTGGTGACTCTTGCTATAGGGGCACAGTTTTCTTTCTTAATCACAAGAACCTTCTAAAATTTCCTTTAACAGGGCTTTGAGGTTTTTTTTTTCAATTTCAGTACATATAAAAAATAACATTAATGCATGTATATAGGAAGAAGCACAAGCTGGAATCAATATTGCTGGGACAAATATCAATAACCTCAGATATGCAGATGACACCACCCTTATGGCAGAAAGTGAAGAGAAACTAACAAGCCTCATGATGAAAATGAAAGTGGAGAGTGAAAAGGTTGGCTTAAGCTCAACATTCAGAAAACTAAGATCATGGCAACTGGTCCCATCACTTCATGGGAAATAGATGGGGAAACAGTGGAAACAGTGTCAGACTTTATTTTTTTGGGCTCCAAAATCACTGCAGATGGTGACTGCAGCCATGAAATTAAAAGACGCTTACTCCTTGGAAGGAAAGTTATGAACAACCTAGATAGCATATTAAAAAGCAGAGACATTACTTTGCATCTAAGGTCCGTCTAGTCAAGGCTATGGTTTTTCCAGTGGTCATGTATGGATGTGAGAGTTGAACTTGAAGAAGGCTGAGTACCGAAGAATTGATGCTTTTGAACTGTGGTGTTGGAGAAGACTCTTGAGAGTCCCTTGGACTGCAAGGAGATCCAACCAGTCCATTCTGAAGGAGATCAGCCCTGGGATTTCTTTGGAAGCAATGATGCTAAAGCTGAAACTCCAGTACTTTGACCACTTCATGCGAAGAGTTGACTCATTGGAAAAGACTCTGATGCTGGGAGGGATTAGGGGCAGGAGGAGAAGGGGACGACAGAGGATGAGATGGCTGGATGGCATCACCGCCTCGATGGACTTGAGTTTGAGTGAAATTGGTGATGGACAGGGTGGCCTGGCGTGCTCTGATTCATGGGGTTGCAAAGAGTCAGACACGACTGAGCGACTGAACTGAACTGAACTTATACTCCTGTGTTGACCCAGATCTCTTGAACACAAAAAAGGTTTTTCAAAGGAGAATATATGTTATATAACATAAATTAGTACCATATAGTTGTTTTCGAAGGCCACTGTGACAAAATGGGTGCCTTCAACAACAGAAATTTGTTGTCTTGAAGTGGAGAATCAAAGTCCATGATTAAGGTGTCAGCAAGTCTGGTTCCTTCCAAGCCCGTGAGAGAAGGATCTGTTTCAGGACCCTCTCTTTGGCTTGTAGATGGACAGCTTTTCTCTGTGTCTCTTCACGTTGTTTTCCCTTTATTAGTCTCATCTCTGTGTCCCAATCTCCCTTTTTTATAAGGACACCAGTCATACTGGATTAGAGTCTACACACATCTCATTTTAACTTGATTATTTTTCTAAAGACCACTCTCTAAATAAAGTCACATTCTGAGGTACTTAGGATTAGGTCACTGACATATATTTTGAGTGGGTGGGGGAGATGGGAAGAGACAAAATTCAGCCCATCACAACACAATCATTAATGATTACTTTCATTCCAAAGGCTGCAGCTTAGAAAAGCCTCTAATGTTTCTTCCTTTTATTGTTTGATACATTAATAATCTCCTAAGTCAGTTAATAGATGGCAACACAGAAAAATCAAGTTCTATTTGCTGTTCTGAAAAAGTAGGATCATTGTTTTGGTCTTGTGATATTTGCTATGTTAAACATAGTCATATTTATATAGAAATATGTAATTTAGAAAGAATTTTATTATGGAAGTTCTTTATTAATTAAATTAATTAGTTAACCTCCACAATTGATTAATTAATCTACACAATCTCTTATAGAAGTGAAGAAACTTCTTCTCAGGCAAAAAGTGATTTGCATAAAATCGCACAAATATCACGTCCAGTAAATTGCTCGCAACTGGTTTTTCTGGATCATCATTCAGAATATTTCCCATTGCCTCAAATAGACCCCATGGTCCACGTGATCAAGCCAAACTATTGGCTTCTACCTTTAACAAAGAAATATGATGGGCAGTCCATAAATTGCATGGATCTGAGACCTACTGATTCCTGTGAAACATTTCTTCTGTCTAACTTCTGTACAAGGTGTTCTGGCATATTTAACTTCCTCATAAATCCTTCTTTCTTCTCCACCTGGTACTGAAGGAAGCTGGCTATTCCATACTTGGTATTTCATATATACTGTGTCAAAATGGTACTAGAAGTCATCAGTACTCATTGATCTTTTCCATGGGAAAATGAAAAAGTTGCTTACTTAGAATACTTTCAACAATTTTAGACCTGGAAGAAGTGTTCCCCAAATATTTTCTAGTTATTTTCCTTTCCCATATTATATGAGCAAAGGACTCAACATACCACTACTTTTTCCACATTAATGTGAGTATTTAATGTGTTTGGATTATTGCAATAGGCTGATTCAACTAACATTAAGATATCTTTTGGATTTAGCTCTTTTTCAGAGTTAAAAAAATTCTTTCTGTTACTGTTACTGAGTTTATATTGGGTATTTCTTTTTTTTTTTTTTTGGCTGTGGGTTCTTAGTTCCCCACCCATACACCCTGCAATGGAAACTTGGAGTCCTAACCGCTGGACTGCCAGGGGATTCTCTACTGGGTATTTCTTGAAGGAAGAGTGAATGATCGATATATACATTAAAAATAGTCACATATAGTATAATTCCTACACAAGTGCTTTCTACTGGTCATGGTTCTTTCCATGTGCTTTAGAAAAGAAGGAAAGGAATGGGAAGCAATTGCAGTTCACTGCTGACTGTTTACAACAGGCTGACTCTGAAGTAGGTGTTATGGTCCCAGTTTTACAGATGAAGAAACTGAGGCTCCAGGAGAGAGTTGCCCTAGGTCACAAGGTGGAAGACCTGGGATTTGGATTTAGGTCTGTCTTGACTCTGAACGTGTGCCTTTTCTTCTTCTCCTCCACTTCCTGTTTTGGTGACTGATTCCACATCAAATGTCTTTTCCTAGCTAGTCAGTCGGAGAAGGCAATGGCAACCCATTCCAGTACTCTTGCCTGGAAAATCCCATAGATGGAGGAGCCTTGTAGGCTGCAGTCCATGGGGTCGTTAGGAGTTGAACATGACTAAGTGACTTCACTTTCACTTTTCACTTTCATGCATTGGAGAAGGAAATGGCAACCCACTCCCGTGTTCTTGACTGGAGAATCCCAGGGACAGCGGAGCCTGGTAAGCTTTTGTCTATGGGGTTGCACAGAGTTGGACACGACTGAAACGACTTAGCAGCAGCCGCAGCTAGTCAGTAGGGACTAGTGAGGGGTCCGCTTCTCTGTTTAATATTTGTTAAGTGAGTTTGAGTAGCAGATGTAAGGTGTGGACTTAGTGTGATTACAAAAGGACACCAGAGTGTCAGGAGATGAAAGTTCCAGTTCAGATGGCCTCATTTGCTCTTTTGTGGAATAAGATTAAGATTTCATTTCATCTTACATTGGAAGCAATGGGGGATTTCTGGGCATGAATGACCATCTCAGATGGATTATTCTCAGAACTCCATGAATATGAGACTGACTACAGTGGATGAGCACCTTCTGGAACTGTGGGAAATCGATGAGGAATAAGGAGCCCAATGGAATCTATCCTTTGAAATATTTGTTTCATTCAGACCAAGCCTTTAGAGGGTTCAGTACAGTTCAGTTCAGTCGCTCAGTCATGTCCGACTCTTTGCGACCCCATGAATCCCAGCACGCCAGGCATCCCTGTCCATCACAAGTCCCGTAGTTCACTCAAACTCATGTCAATCGAGGCGGTGATGCCATCCAGCCATCTCATTCTCTATTGTTCTCTTCTCCTCCTGCTCCCAATCGCCCCCAGCATCAGGGTCTTTTCCAATTTGAGTCAACTCTTCCCATGAGGTGGCCAAAGTATTGGAGTTTCAGCTTCAGCATCAGTCCTACCAATGAACACTCCAGTTGGTCTCCTTTAGGATGGACTCTTTGGATCTCCTTGTAGTCCAAGGGACTCTCAAGTGTCTTCTCTATTAGAAGCATCAATTCTTCGGCGCTCAGCCTTCTTCACAGTCCAACTCTCACATTCATACATGACCACTGGAAAAACCATAGCCTTGACTAGACGGACCTTTGTTGGCCAAGTAATATTTCTGCTTTTTAATATGATATCTAGGTTGGTCATAAGGTTTCTTCCAAGGAGTAAGTGTCTTTTAATTTCATGGCTGCAATCACCATCTGCAGTGACTTTGGAGCCCCCCAAAATAAAGTCTGACACTGTTTTCACTGTTTCCCCATCTATTTCCCATGAGGTGATGGGACCAGATGCCATGATTTTAGTTTTCTGAACGTTGAGCTGTAAGACAACATTTTCACACTCCTCCTTCACTTTCATCAAGAGGCTTTTTATTTCCTCTTCACTTTCTGCCATAAGGGTGGTGTCATCTGCTTCTCTGAGGTTATTGATATTTCTCCCGGCAATCTTGATTCCAGCTTGTGCTTCTTCTAGCCCAGCGTTTCTCATGATGTACTATGCATAGAAGTTAAATAAGCAGGGTGGCAATATACAGACTTGACGTACTCCTTTTCCTATTTGGAACCAGTCTATCGTTCCATGTCCAGTTCTAACTGTTGCTTCCTGACCTGCATACAGGTTTCTCAGGAGGCCAGTCAGTTGGTCTCGTATTCCCATCTCTTGTAGAATTTTCCACAGTTTATTGTGATCCACATAGTCAAAGGTTTTGACATAGTCAATAAAGCAGAAATAGATGTTTTTCTGGAAGTCTCTTGTTTATTCCATGACCCAGTGGATGTTGGCAATTTGATCTCTGGTTCCTCTGCCTTTTCAAAAACCAGCTTGAACATCTGGAAGTTCACGGTTCACGTATTGCTGAAGCCTGGCTTGGAGAATTTTGAGCATTACTTACTAGTGTGTGAGATGAGTGCAATTGTGTGGTAGTTTGAGCATTCTTTGGCATTAGTTTTCTTTGGGAGTGGAATGAAAACTGACATTTCCAGTCCTGTGGCCACTGCTGAGTTTTCCAAATTTGCTGGCATATTGAGTGCAGCACTTTCACAGCATCATCTTTCAGGATTTGAAATAGCTCAACTGGAATTCTATCACCTCCACTAGCTTTGTTCATAGTGATGCTTTCTAAGGCCCACTTGACTCCATGTTCCTAGATGTCTGGCTCTAGGTGATTGATAACACCATTGTGATTATCTGGGTCGTGAGGCTCTTTTTTGTATAGTTCTGTGTATTCTTGCCATCTCTTCTTAATATCTTCCTCTTCTGTTAGGTACCATTTCAGTCCTTTATCCAGCCCATCTTTGCATGAAATGTTCCCTTGGTATCTACTTTTCTTGAAGACATCTCTAGTCTTTCTCATTCTGTTGTTTTCCTCTATTTCTTTGTCTTGATCTCTGAGGAAGGCTTTCTTATCTCTCCTTGCTATTCCTTGGAACTCTGCATTCAAATGCTTATATCTTTCCTTTTCTACTTTGCTTTTCGCTTCTCTTCTTTTCACAGCTACTTGTAAGGCCTCCTCAGACAGCCATTTTACTTTTTTGCATTTCTTTTCTATGGGGATGGTCTTGATCCCTATCTCCTGTACAATGTCCCAAACCTCCGTCCATAGCTCATCAGGCACTCTATCTATCAGATCTAGTCCCTGAAATCTATTTCTCACTTCCATGGTATAATCATAAGGGATTTGATTTAGGTCATGCCTCTTCTTTTATTATCTCTTATTTTTTTTCTGAAAAAGCAAGAGAGTTCCAGAAAAACATCTATTTCTGCTTTATTGACTATGCCAAAGACTTTGACTCTGTGGATCACAATAAACTGTGGAAAATTCTGAAAGAGATGGGAATACCAGACCACTTGACCTGCCTCTTGAGAAATCTGTATGCAGGTCAGGAAGCAACAGTTAGAACTGGACATGAAACAACAGACTGGTTCCACATAGGAAAAGGAGTACATCAGGGCTGTTATATTGTCACCCTGCTTATTTAACTTCTATGCAGAGTACATCATGAGAAATGCTGGACTGTAAGAAACTCAAGCTGGAATCAAGATTGCAGGGAGAAATATCAATAACCTCAGATATGCAGATGACACCACCCTTATGGCAGAAAGTGAAAAGGAACTAAAAATCTCTTGATGAAAGTGAAAGTGGAGAGTGAAAAAGTTGGCTTAAATCTCAACATTCAGAAAACTAAGATCAATGCATCCGGTCCCATCACTTCACGGGAAATAGATGGGGAAATAGTGGAAACAGTGTCAGATTTGTTTTTTTGGGCTCCAAAATCACTTTGGATGGTGACTGCAGCCATGAAATTAAAAGAGGCTTACTCCTTGGAAGGAATGTTATGACCAATTTAGATAGCATATTCAAAAGCAGAGATGTTACTTTGCCAACAAAGGTCCATCTAGTCAAAGCTATGGTTTTTCCAGTGGTCATGTATGGATGTGAGAGTTGGACTGTGAAGAAGGCTGAGCGCCAAAGAATTGATGCTTTTGAACTGTGGTGTTGGAGAAGACTCTTGAGAGTCCCTTGGACTGCAAGGAGATCCAACCAGTCCATTCTGAAGGAGATCAGCCCTAGGATTTCTTTGGAAGGAATGATGCTAAAGCTGAAACTCTAATACTTTGGCCACCTCATGTAAAGAGTTGACACATTGGAAAAGACTCTGATGCTGGGAGGGATTAGGGGCAGGAGGAGAAGGGGACGACAGAGGATGAAATGGCTGGATGGCATCACTGCCTCGATGGACGTGACTCTGCATGAACTCCGGGAGTTGGTGATGGACAGGGACGCCTGGCGTGCTGCGACTCATGGGGTCGCAAAGAGTTAGACATGACTGAGCGACTGAACTGAACTGAACTGAATTTTTTCTGCATAAACTAGTCAGATTAGATTTTATTGAATTGCATCTGAAAATCTCACTGATTAAAGGGAGGTCTTGATAAAGCATATTGATTTATAAAGCTAATAAAAGGGTATGGTAGTATTAGTGTTATAGAAACAACTAGATCAATGATACAAAATATAAAACTCGAGAACAGAGCAAATTCATAGCTAACATTATATATAATAAACATAATAATACATATCTGTGGGAGAAATGTGGTTTATTTTGTAGATAGTGTTAGGAAAAATGTCCTTCTCTATGGAGAAAAATAAAGCTGCATTTCTCCTACACTATATATATATACACACACACACATAAGGGGATGACAGAGGACGAGATGGTTGGATTGCATCACTGACTCAATGGACATGAGTTTGAGTGAGCTCTGGGAGATGGTGAATGACAGGGAAGCCTGGCATGCTGCAGTCCATGGGGTTGCAAAGAGTCGGACACGACTGAATGACTGAATAACAGCATCTTTGATTGATACATATCCCAAAGAAGTTCTTGCATAGTTAAGGGGAAATACAGAAACATTTATCACTGTGTTGATGAAAGTTAGAGGCAACCTTGGAGTGCATCACTTGGGGATTGGATAGGTAAATGTGGAGGAAGCCCATGGTAAAACATTTTGCAGTAGTTAAAAGCTGTGAACCAGAAGTACATACCCAGTAATCTAAAAAGTGTTTTAAGTTATCTATAGCTGTAGACCACTTGGCTTCAAAGAAGAAGCTGCCTGAATCCTTAATCAGTTATTTGCATAACTGTATTTTCTTTGTGTTATCACTTATGTTCTAGTTCTCAGAAATTTCAGAGCTCTAATTAATCATAGTAGCTATATTAGAGTTTCTACTAAATGAATCTGTGTCCACTTGTCTTTGATTCCTCTATTTTAATTTTACAGCCATACTGAAATTCTGTAATTTATTTGGAAGCTTTTTGTGGTTATTTCAGTGTTTGTCACTCAATCATGTCTGACTCTTTGCAATCCTATGGATCCTAGCTTGCCAGGCTCCTCTGTCCATGGGATTCTCCAGGCAAGAATACTGGAGTGGGTTGCCATGCCCTTCTCCAGGGGATCTTCCCAACTCAGAGATCAAACCCATCTTTTATGTTTCCTGCATTGGCAGGTGGGTTCTTTACCACTAGCACCTCTTGGGAATATCTATGTATAAATAAGAAGTCCTAAGTGATCATCTTATCATTATTAAAGAATCTCCCAGTAAAAAAAGAAAAAAATATTGGGGAAGAAACTACTTTTTTCCTGACCTCAGTTCAGTTCAGTCCCTCAGTCCTGTCCGACTCTTAGCGACCCCATGAATCGCAGCATGCCAAGCCTCCCTGTTCATCACCAACTCCCGGATTCTACCCAAACCCATGTCCATTGAGTCGGTGGTGCCATCCAGCCACCTCATCCTCTGTTGTCCCCTTCTTCTCCTGCCCCCAATCCTTCCCAGCAGTGGGGTCTTTTCCAATGAGTCAACTCTTCCCATCAGGTGACAAAAGTATTGGAGTTACAGCTTCAACTTCAGTCCCTCCAATGTACACTCAGGACTGATCTCCTTTAAGATGGACTGTTTGGATCTTCTTGCAGTCCAAGGGACTCTCAAGTGTCTTCTCCAACACCACAGTTCAAAAGCACCAATTCTTTGGCGCTCAGCTTTCTTCAGGATCCAACTTTCACATCCATACATGACTACTGGAAAAACCATAGCTTTGACTCGCTTTGTTGGCAAAGAAATGTCTCTGCTTTTAAATATGCTATCTAGGTTGATCATAAGTTTGCATCCAAGGAGTAAGCGTCTTTTAATTTCATGGCTGCAATCACCATCTGCAGTAGTTCTGGAGCTCAAAAAAATAAAGTCTGTCACTGTTTCCACTGTTTCCCCATCATTTCCCATGAAGTTATGGGACCAGATGCCATGATTTTAATTTTCTGAATGTTGAGCTTTAAGCCAACTTTTTCACTCTCCTCCTTCACTTTCACCAAGAGTCTTTTTAGTCCCTCTTCGCTTTCTGCCATAAGGGTGGTGTTGTCTGCATATCTCGGGTTATTGATATTCCTCCCAGCAATCTTGATTCCAGCTTGTGCTTCTTCCAGCCCAGCGTTTCTCATGATGTACCCTGCATAGAAGTTAAATAATCAGGGTGACAATGTACAGCCTTGACGTACTCCTTTTCCTATTTGGAACCAGTCTGTTGTTCCATATCCAGTTCTAACTGTTGCTTCCGGACCTGCATACAGGTTCCTTAAGAGACAGCCTCAAGAGGCTGCTTTGCTGGAACAGCTGTGAAGATATACCTCATGTCCAAGGGAAGATAAGCCCAAGTAAGACAGTAGGTATTGCGAGAGGGCATCAGAGGGCAGACACACTGAAACCATACTCACAGAAAACTAGCCAGTCTAATCACACTAGGACCACAGCCTTGTCTAACTCAATGAAATTAAGCGATGCCCATGGGGCAACCCAAGACAGGTGGGTCATGGTGGAGACGTCTGACAGAATGTGGTCCACTGGAGAAGGGAATGGCAAACCCCTTCAGTATTCTTGCCTTGAGAACCCCATGACCAGTATGAAAAGGCAAAAAGATAGGACACTGAAAGATGAACTCCCCAGGTTGGTAGGTGCCCAATATGCTACTGGAGATCAGTGGAGAAATAACTCCAGAAAGAATGAAGGGATTGAACCAAAGCAAAAACAATACCCAGTTGTGCATGCGACTGATGATAGAAGCAAGGTCCGATGCTGTAAAGAGCAATATTGCACAGGAACCTGAAATGTTAGGTCCATTAATCAAGGCAAATTGGAAGTGGTCAAATGGGAGATGGCAAGCGTGAACGTCGACATTCTAGGACTTGGGAAACTAAGATGGACTGGAATGGGTGAATTTAACTCAGATGACCATTATGTCTACTACTGTGGGCAGGAATCCCTTAGAAGAAATGGAGTAGCCATCATGGTCCACAAAAGTGTCCAAAATGCAGTACTTGGGTGCAATCTCAAAAACAACAGAATGATTTCTGTTCGTTTCCAAGGCAAACCATTCAATGTCACGGTAATCCAAGCCTATGACCCTACCAGTAATGCTGAAGATATGAAGTTGAACGGTTCTATGAAGACTTACAAGACCTTTTAGAACTAACACCCCCAAAAGATGTCCTTTTCATTATATGGTTGGAATCCAAAGGTAAGAAGTCAGGAAACACCTGAATTAATAGGTAAATTTGGCCTAGAGTTTTGCCAAGAGAACGCACAGGTCATAGCAAACACCTTCTTCCAACAACACAAGAGAAGACTCTACACATGGACATCACCTGGTGGTCAACACCAAAATCAGATTGATTATATTCTTTGCAGCCAAAGATGGAGAAGCTCTATACAGTCAGCCAAAACAAGACCGGGAGCTGACTGTGGCTCAGATCATGAACTCCTTACTGCCAAATTCAGACTTAAATTGAAGAAAGTAGGGTAAACCACTAGACCATTAAGGTATGACCTAAATCAAATCCCTTATGATTATACAGTGGAAGTTAGAAATAAATTTAAGGGACTAGATCTGACAGACAGAGCACCTGATGAAATATGGATGGAGGTTCATGACATTGTACAGGAGACAGGGATCAAGACCATCCCCATGGAAAAGAAATGCAAAAAAGCAAAATGGCTGTCTGAGGAGGTCTTACAAATAGCTGTGAAAAGAAGAGGAGCGTAAAGCAAAGATATAGGCTTCTGAATGCAGAATTCCAAAGAATAGCAAGGAGAGATAAGAAAGCATTCCTCAGCGATCAATGCAAAGAAATAGAGGAAAACAATAGAATGAGAAACACTAGAGATCTCTTAAAGGAAATTAGAGATCCCAAGGGAACATTTCATGCAAAGATGGGCTGGATAAAGGACAGAAATGGTATGGACCTAACAGAAGCAGAAGATATTAAGAAGAGCTGGCAAGAATACACAGAAGAACTGTACAAATAGAGCTTTACGACGCAGAATATCATGATGGTGTGATCACTCACCTAGAGCCAGACATCCTGGAATGTGAAGTCAAGTGAGCTTTAGAACGCCTCACTATGAACAAAGCAGGTGGAGGTGATGGAATTCCAGTTGAGCTCTTTCAAATCCTGAAAGATGATGCTGTGAAAGTGCTGCACTAAATATGCCAGCAAAATTGGAAAACTCAGCAGTGGTGACAGGACTGGAAAATGTCAGTTTTCACTCCAGTGCCAAAAAAAGGCAATGCCAAAGAATGCTCAAACTACTGCACAATTACATTCATCTCATATGCTAGCAAAGTAATGCTCAAAATTCTCCAAGCCAGGCTTCAGCAATATGTGAACCGTGAACTTCCAGATGTTCAAGCAGGTTTTAGAAAAGGCAGAGGAACCAGAGATTAAATTGCCAACATCCGCTGGATCATCGAAAAAGCAAGAGAGTTTCAGAAAAATATCTATTTCTGCTTTATTGACTATGCCAAAGCCTTTGACTGTGTGGATCACAATAAACTGTGGAAATTCTTTCTTGACCTGGGACACTATTAAAAAAAAGATAGAAAAGGAAATGAATAAAACAACCATTTTAGGATGAAGAAACGAAACATTCCACTCTATGGAAGTGTATTTTAAATAACCACTCACCTGAATGAGCAACATCCTTTGTTAACCAGAAGGCTTTCTAAGAAGCTGCTTATTTCCTTTCTATAGTCTTCATATCCCTATGGATATTGAATAAAGGAGAGGAATTTGAATAAAAGCAAAGGGCAAAAATCTCTTCAGGTTGTGAGAAGCTATGAAGACTGTCTCAGAGGCTGCGTGGGACATGACCTTCCATCAGTTCCCATGGAGCCCACTAGGCGGCGCTGGTGCACATATAAATGCTACTGTATGAAAGTCGAATGGCCACCAAGCTTCTGTTCTCTTCTTTTTCAAGTAAAATCCCATTAAAATCTGTATAAAACCCTCAGGTAGAACTACTAAGCCCTCATTACTAACATATGGGACAGTCTCAGGCTATAAAATGAAGATAGGTACTATCCAAAAGCCTGAAATGTGGGAAACCTGTGTTCGATCCCTGTCTTGGGAAGACCCCCTGGAGAAGGGAATGGCTACCTACTCCAGTATCCTTCCCTGGAGAATTCCATGGACTGTATAGTCCATGGGGTCACAAAGAGTTGGACAGGACTGAGTGACTTTCACTTTCACTATCCAAAAGAGATCATCTCCAGATGCAATTTTGGGTCTTTCTAGACCCAGTTTCTTTTGGTTACAGAAAAATATAAACGAGATTTTCCTTCCATATGTATTCCAGAGATCACCTTGGATGCAAAGAGTCAAACTTTGATGAATATTGTAATTTACATTGTAATTTTTGTGCCTTAAAAATATGCATTGCTCATCTACCATGGGCTCTAAGATTTTATGATCATTATTTTTAATATATTAGCATAGCATTATATTACATGTAATAAGTTCAGTGTACTTTTTTGGGGGAACCTATCACTTTAGTTTGAATGATGAATCAGGCTCCTCCCATCATTGCGAGACTCTTTCTGGCACCATTAATGAGGGAAGCAAGTTTCTTAAATGATTAATGCCTTCTTACATGCACAGCTGTGGTGACCTCTGAGAGGATGTGTGTGGGCTCAGTTGCTAAGTGCTGTCGGACTCTTTGTGACCCCATGGACTTGTAGCCTGCCAGGCTCCTCTGTACATGGGATTTTCCAGGCAAGAATACTGGAGTGGGTTGCCATTTTCTCCTCCAGGGCATCTCCTTTTTTAACACTCCCTACTCAGAACAAAGTACAGATGAGGTTATTAAATAGCCTCAGAATTGTAGTGATTCTTCTTGGTTCACAGATTCTGACTGATGATGTCATGACACAGAAGAAAATGCAAAAAAGGCAGCCTATAATCAATTCCTGTGAGTGTCACACTTGAGGTAACTGGCCTGAGACAAGCCTCATTTTGGCCATGGCTTTGCAGAGCACTCTGGAAGCAGTGTGGCTGGGTCTCCTCCTCAGCTCTCTCTGGAAGGGTGAGTAAGCCTTTTCACCACCTGGTCTTGGTAAAATGTATGCCTTTGTTTTAAAATTTGTTTTAAATTTCAAAGTCACAACCTTTTTTGTTTGTTTATTTCCTGTAGTTGCAGGGAGCAAGGAGCAAGTATTTCAGTCTCCTACTGTGGACTCTTTGGAGGGAGCTGTGGCAGAAATTTCCTGTAATCACTCTATATCCAATGTTTATGGCTTCTTCTGGTACCTTCACTTCCCAGGATTTGCACCAAGACTCCTCATTAAGGGCTCAAAGCCTTCTCAACAGGGACGCTACAACATGACATATGAGAGGTTCTCTTCATCACTGCTCATCCTCCAGGTGCAGCCGGCAGATACGGGGGTTTACTATTGTGCTCTGAGGCACACAGAAGCAGGGCCTCCATGAAGAGCTGAACAGAAACAAGGAGAGGTCAGAGCATTTGCAGGATGTGGAAGAAAGATGAACAGTAAGTGCTTCCCCTCCTACTCGCAATTCAGCCTTCCCCCAAGCTTTTCCATTTGCACTATCAGAAAAATCATTTGAGTCCAAAACACTATATATAATGGGCTTCCCTTGTAGCGCAGCTTGTAATGAGCCTGCAATGCAGGAGGCCCCAGTTTGATTCCTGAGTCTGGAAGATTCCCTGAAGAATGGTTAGGTTACCCACTCCAGTATTCTTGGGCTTCCCTGGTGGCTCAGATGGCAAAGAATCTGCCTGCAATGCAGGAGACCTGGGTTCAGTCCCTGGGTTGGTAACATTCCCTGGAGCAGAACAGCAATACTCTTGCCTGGAGAATCCTCATGGACAGAGGTGCCTGGAGGGTTACAGTCGTTGGGGTGGCAAAGAGTTGCACATGACTGAGTAAATAAGCACAGCGCAGCACACCAATATATATACTAAAAGTACACAGGGAAATAAGTTTTTACGGAGTCCTTCAATAATGGTTTTGTGAATTCATGTTTAAAATTGTCTTTTGGATAACTGAAACACTTTTGATCTGTTTCCTTTGAAATATGCCTGGATTATTTTTGCTTTTCCTTGTAAAATGGCTGATTCTTTACCACTGAACCACCTGTGTCTTAAAAAAAATTCCCGCAAAGAGAATGAATCTTGCTGATAATATGTAAAATGAAAATGCAGAAAGCAAGAACAAAATAGCAGAGAGGAAGAGTCATGTCCACTCTGCTATTTTCTTCTTGCTTTCTGCATTTTAAATATCATTTGCCAGCTTCACTCTGTTTCTGGGAACTTTTTTAAAGACACAGTTGGCTCAGTGGTAAAGAATCTGCCTGGCAATGCAGGAGACATAGGTTCAATCCTGGGTCAGGAAGATCCCTTGGAGTAGGAAATAATAACCTGCTCCGGTATTGCCTGGAAAATTCCATAGACTTAGGAGCCTGGAGGACTATAGTCCATGGAGTTTCACACACATTTTGTAAAGTGTACTTTAGTTAACATTCGATAGTATAATTAGCTGAAAGGGAACAAATGAGTGAATAGCTACTACCAACAGCCCTGAGTTTGAAACCTCAATCCTTCTCTCAGGATATTTTATGTATTACAGTTTGATATATACACTAAGCGAGGATGCCATGGTCAATTAGTATATGAAATATTAGTAAAACTCAATCTTATTCCAAGTTTTTAAACCTACAGAACATACCGTATAAGTTGTAATATATTCTTCCCATATCTTTGTTAAATTATCTTTGTCTTTTTACCCAGATCTTTCTTTCCCACTTTAGAGACTAAAGTCCTAGGACAGATCAGTCATTCCCTTTTTTTTTTTTTATCAGAAGTCTCTGAATTAACCTTAAATGCTTCTGCACATCAAAGGAAACTATTAGCAAGGTGAAAAGACAGCCTTCAGAATGGGAGAAGATAATAGCAAATGAAGCAACTGACAAACAACTAATCTCAAAAATATATAAGCAACTCCTGCAGCTCAACTCCAGAAAAATAAATGACCCAATAAAAAAATGGGCCAAAGAACTAAATAGACATTTCTCCATAGAAGACATACAGATGGCTAACAAACACATGAAAAGATGCTCAACATCACTCATTATCAGAGAAATGCAAATCAAAACCACTATGGGGTACCATTTCACACCAGTCAGAATGGCTGCTATCCAAAAGTCTACAAGTAATAAATGCTGAAGAGGGTGTGGAGAAAGAGAACCCTCTTACACTGTTGGTGGGAATGCAAACTAGTACAGCCACTATGGAGAACAGTGTGGAGATTCCTTAAAAAACTGGAAATAGAACTGCCTTATGATCCAGCAATCCCATGGCTGGGCATACACACTGAGGAAACCAGAAGGGAAAGACACATGTGTACCCCAGTGTTCATCGCAGCACTGTTTATAATAGCCAGGACATGGAAGCAACCTAGATGTCCATCATCAGATGAATGGATAAGAAAGCAGTGGTACATATACACAATGGAGTATTACTCAGCCATTAAAAAGAATACATTTGAATCAGTTCTAATGAGGTGGATGAAGCTGGAGCCTATTATACAGAGTGAAGTAAGCCAGGAAGAAAAACACCAATACAGTATACTAACGCATATATATGGAATTTAGAAAGATGGTAACAATAACCCTGTGTATGAGACAGCAAAAGAGACACTGATGTATAGAACAGTCTTATGGACTCTGTGAGAGAGGGAGAGGGTGGGAAGATTTGGGAGAATGGCACTGAAACATGTAAAATATCATGTATGAAACGAGTTGGCAGTCCAGGTTCGACGCACGATACTGGATGCTTGGGGCTAGTGCACTGGGACGACCCAGAGGGATGGTATGGGGAGGGAGGAGGGAGGAGGGTTCAGGATGGGGAACACATGTATACCTGTGGCGGATTCATTTTGATATTTGGCAAAACTAATACAATTTTGTAAAGTTTAAAAATAAAATAAAATAAAAAAAAAGTGCTTAAATCAAAAAAAAAAAAAAAAAAAAAAAAAGTCTCTGGAGTTTTGTTAAAAAGAGTAGGTTTTTTTGTCCCCTGCATTCCAGAGTAACTGAATCATAGTTTGCAGGGATGGGACCCAGAAGTCTGTATTTTCTATAAATGTCTCTCTGGAAATTCTATTGCTCATCCAAGTTTGATGTGAGAATCTCAGGTTCAGTAGCTCAGAACTTGAGGCTTTAGTCACTATTTTCAACTTTTGTGTGCGTGCTAAGTTGCTTCAGTTGAGTTGACTCTTTGCGACCCTAAGGACTGTACCCTGCCAGGCTCCTCTGTCCATGGGAGTCTCCAGGCAAGAATACTGGAGAGGGTTGCCATGCCCTCCTCCAAGGGATCTTCCTGACACAGGGATCAAACCTGTGTCTCTTATGTCTCCTGCATTGGCAGGTGAGTTCTTTACCACTAGTGTCACCTGGGAAGCCCGTTCTCTGCTTTTCAGTTCAGTTCAGTTCAGTCACTCACGTGTCTGACTTTTTGCGACCCCATGAACCACAGCACGCCAGGCCTCCCTGTCCATCACCAAATGCTGGAGTCTACCCAAACCCATGTCCATTGAGTCGGTGATGCCATCCAACCATCTCATCCTCTGTTGTTCCCTTCTCATGCCTTCAATCATTCCCAGCATCAGGGTCTTTTCAAATGAGTCAGCTCTTTGCAGCAGGTGGCCAAAGTATTGGAGTTTCAGCTTCCACATCAGTCTTTCCAATGAACACCCAGGACTGGTCTCCTTTTGGATGGACTGGTTGGATCTCCTTGCAGTCCAAGGGACTCTCAAGAGTCTTCTCCAACACTACAGTTCAAAAACATCAGTTCTTCGGCACTCAGCTTTCTTTATAGTCCAACTCTCACATCCATACATGACCATTGGAAAAACCATAGCCTTGACTAGATGGACCTTTGTTGACAAAGTAATGTCTCTGTTTTTTAATATGCTGTCTAGGCTAGTCATAAGTTTCCTTCAAAGTAGTAAGCATCTTTTAATTTCATGCTGCAATCTCCATCTGTAGTGATTTTGGAGCCCAGGAAAATAAAGTCAGCCACTGTTTCCACATCTATTTGCCATGAAGTGATAGGACTGGATGCCATGATCTTAATTTTCTGAGTGTTGAGCTTTAAGCCAATTTTTTCACTCCTCTTTCACCTTCATCAAGAGGCTCTTTAGTTCTTCTTCACTTTCTGCCATAAGGGTGGTGTCATCTGCATATCTGAGGTCATTGATAATTCTCCCAGATCTTGATTCCAGCTTGTGCTTTCTCCAGCCCAGTGTTTCTCATGAGGTACTCTGCATATAAGTCAAATAAGCAGGGTGACAATAGACAGCCTTTATGTACTCCTTTTCCTATTTGGAACCAGTCTGTTCCATGTCCAGTTCTAACTGTTGCTTCCTGACCTGCATACAGATTTCTCAAGAGACAGGTCAGGTGGTCTGGTATTCCCATCTTTTCAGAATTTTCTCTGTTTTTAGTAACATCCAAATTGTATAGACATATAAATTGATATATGTTTGTGCCACTCCTTTAAGCATATTCTGTTTTGGATGATTGCTTGCTTAAAACTGTGTTAATCTTGCCTTTTCAGCAAATGAAATATCTGAGTATGAGCCACGTGTGCGTCTTCTCCATGAGTTCTGCACGTGTGCTCTTGCTGCTCCACAAACAGGGAATAAGCCCACAGCCCCTCATTGCTTTGGCAAGCAAGAAGAGACAGAGAATTCCTTTTGTTGATATAGGAAGTTCTTTTCAGATCATTGAGGAGTGAAATATTGAAAACCCTACTTTTATGTTGGTGTTTTGATTCTATTGTTTAAACTGTCAACAACTAGTCTTCTTGCCAGATTTTTTCCAGCTTACATGTAGAACACTAAAGGTGTTCTTACCCAAAGGAGAAGTGGGACAAGAATGAAATAAAAGAAGGGGAAAATACAGCTGATGAGAGAGCATTTATGAAGAAGAGCGCTCAGTGACAGCACAGTGTTAAAAGCATCATGAAGCTCTTAGTTCGATGGTGACTTGTGAAACATTCACAGGAGAGTAAAATGCCCTGTACTCCCAAATCCTGGAAGTTTGTACGTATATAGAAATTTCCATTTTTTTTTGAGTTTTACTGCTCATAAAAAATTCCTGGTTGAGAAAGCTATTCTAAGGCTCCTGAGACTAAAGGTGCCCAGCAGGGCTGAGACTAAACATGGAGAGTCCAATCCAGTGGGTGTAAAGCTGTCCAAGGTGTCCCTAGATTGATCTGCTCTGCCTGCTGCTTGTCATATCCGCATTGCTGCTAAGGTTTTCTTGGGGTCAGTAGCTCATTCAGTTCTTTAAATGTCTGAGGACCTCCTAGAAGCAATGATGTAGGGGCTGCTTTGATGAAGTGGCACATACATATGAAGTCAGTATTTGGTATACACCCAGTTAAAAGATAGCCTCTAAAGGTAAGTGGCACCTAAGAATATGATTGTATATCTTTATCAGGATAATGAAATTACTTTCCAATATTGTAAGGTATTTTTAAAAAGTAAATGATCAAAATTGAAATTCTCAATGTGATTTATGCTTTTACAGTCAGAAAAGAATGGGTTAAAAGCTTTGTTCCGTTTCTTTAAGGATGGCTTGAATAATCTAATATTCCTGAACTCCTAATATTTTCACCTGTAAAATATTAGGAGGAAAAGTAAGTCAAGAAATGTAATGGGCTTAACCTTTCGCTCACAGTAGACAGTTGATGAGTAATACCCTCATCAGTCTCATAAAGCACATAAGAAGAAGAGCTAGTGAATCTCTTTTGTTCTATTCTGAAAGCTCAGTTGATGCCCTAGGAATCCTTTGGATGTGTAGCCTCTTAAAGGTTTAGTTCATTTGTGTCTCTTGGAATTGATTATTAAATAGTTGAAGGTAAGCACAATGAGTCACTTGCACTATCTAGGCATAGTTCTACACGCTTTGTATGCTGTATCTGTATAGGAGAGGAGAAGTAGAGATTAGGCAATTACCTGGAAAATTTAGTTATGGCACCAAAGTTTATATTGGACTATTGTTTTGACTTATTTATCTTGCTACATCAATCAAAGTGCTGTATAGATATGTCTGAGCAGACATTTAGGATAAACCCACATTTTGCCTGATTGATAGGGGAACCCTAAACCCAAAGTCAGGGAACTGGATGTTCTCTGTTCTCCTCTCCAAGTCTACTCTCCATCCTGCTCTACACCCAGGAGGCTGACTTCTGTGCACCTGTCTTTTTTGCTTCTAGTTTGGTTTGGCCCAGTGGGAGCCACTGGCAGGAAAGAGTGGTCAGCCTGTTTGTATTCTGTGATCTTTCCTTTCCTGTGCTGAAATCCACAGGTCCTTTGGTCCACCTCAGTTACAGGTCTCCCAGGCTGGGATAATTTCTTCCTCCTCTGTCCCTTCAAGCCTAGGAGTGGTGAAGCCTTCTTACTGTTGTTGGTGCCAGCGTGCTTTACCTTCTCTTGGGGATTTCCCCTAATCCTGCACATGTATTTAAAAATATTCCTTTCTTTAAGCTCTTCCCAATCATTCCTCTGGAGATGACTGCCAGTGCCTTTTAAGATACAACACTAACACTTAAGCTCTAGACAGAAAGAGAAGAAATTTATTCTATTTTCCCATTCATCATAGGCTTCTTTGGGACTTGAAGATTATTATTTAAAGATAACTTACATATTTCAAAGAAAGACATTATAATAGGGTCAAGGTTTCAATTAGTGAAGTATGAGATCCTTAGCAAAGCTTTGAGAAATAGCTATGTTCCACATTTTTTTCTGATTCAAAGCAAAGAGATTTTCTATTCTCTTTCTAAATTGTGTGGTTCCTTTAGATATTACTTAAAGGAAAAATAAGGAAAAATCAGAGAAACAACTCCTTTATACTGATACTTGCTTATTTTCTTTAAGTTTGACTCTATTGAATAATCACTCTGCTGGTACTGTGGCATTGTTTTAGTGTAAAACTTTAGCCTGTCTTCCCCTTAAAATTAACTCTTTGTCATCATAATACCTCAAGCTTAGGTAACCATCAACTTTTAATCTATGTGTATTTTATCTGAAGTCTGTTTGGAGTAGTCTCTCTGTGTGGAAAATTTCTATTTTTGCAAACCTTCATAGAGTTTTTAAGCTGTAAATTCTAGTGTTTAATAGGACAAATACTTATAACAAGTTTATAACACCATCCCTTCTTTTTTCTCTCTAAAAATGTTAAAAGAGAGGGTTCAAGTTCTTGTATGACTATTTAAATATCATAGGGAGGGGTCCCACCACCCAACCAAGAGAAAAACTCAAGTTACATTGTGGTCAAAGAGATTTAATTGGAAATTGACTCTAAATTATTTCTAAAGAGACAAATAAGCTCATTCTTACCATTCATCTTCTCTTGCCTTACTCTTCCCTTGTTTTGTTTTTTCTTTTCTCTCACTTTTCTTTCTCTCTCCATTCAATGCTATGCTTTCCTGCCTTTTCTTCTATTTGTTTCCCCATCCTATCAAAATATGCTTTTCCCTTCTGGGCCTGTATTATCTTGAGAGAACATAAACCATTTAAACCACTCAGGATGAATTTTTTCCCGCTTTGTTTCACACAGTCCATATTCTTCTCCTTGAACACCAATGGAAAATGTAGACATCCAGAGGACTGGTCCTGTGATAAGTCCTGGAAGCCCCAGGGGGGTATGTGTGTGTGCATGTGTGTGCGTGTGTGTGTGTGTGTGTGTGCGCGTGCGTGCATGCGCGTGCTCAGCCGTGTTTGACTCTTTGTGACTCCATGGACTGTAACCCGCCAGGCTCCTCTGTCCATGGAATTTTCCAGGCAAGAATACTGGAGTAGGTTGTCATTGCCTCTTCCGCAGGATCTTCCTGACACAAGATCGAACCTGAGTCTCCTGCATTGGCAGGCGGATTCTTAAGCGGCTCAGCTACTAGACTGGGAAGTCTCCTGATTCTAAGTGGGCTCTAGGGGGCGCTGCACTGTGCCGTTTGTCTTTGAGTGCAGGAGGTGCTGCAGTCTTGCTTCTCACGGAGGACTGAGGGAAGAGCTTGCTCTACTGAGAGAAGATACAGGTGCCAGGAAGCACCAGGGGCCATTTTTAAAACGCTGTGCTCGTGGAGAACATTGTCTCTAGGGGTGGTGCCATATCTCCAGCAAAGGTGAGCTGCAAAAGAGCCCCCATCCAGCCCAGCTTGAGCCATGGCCTCAGCACACATCTGGACACTTGGGATACTGTTTACACTCAGTGAGTGATATTCCCTTCCCGTTTTGCACTTGTATTACCCGCTTACGTTCTTTTTCAGAAGCTTCAGTGATGAGCGTTACTTTACAGGTGGACTGAGCTCAGTCGGTGACTCAGCCAGAAGCTGAGGTCCGTGTCGCGGAAGGGGATCCAGTGACTGTGAAGTGCACCTATTCAGTTTCGTGGAGCCCTTATCTTTTTTGGTATGTCCAGCATCGCAATCAAGGTCTCCAGTTCCTTCTGAAATACATCGGAGGGGACAGCTTGGTTAAAAGCAACTATGGCTTTGAGGCTGAATTTAACAAGAGCCAAACCTCTTTCCACCAGAAGAAACCATCTGTTCTCGGGAGTGACTCTGCCTTGTACTTCTGTGCTGTGAGGGACACATTGGTGGAGGCCGCAGGGAGAGCTGAATACAAACCCCTGAGCACAGAAAACCATGCTCCTGAAGCCTTACTATCCCTCCACAAGGTGGCGGTGTGGCTCTGGGATTTGTCCTTCATTTTAAGTTTTTGTTTTTTTGTTTTTTTTTTTTTTTTGGTAAAGCCACAAAATTTGTTCATTGGACAAGTATATGTTGAAATAAATCCTGTGTGCCAGCTACTCTGCTGAGCACTGATCATAAAGAGGTGAAAGAAACCATCCTTGATCTGCAGATGCCAGATGTGATCCCAAACATTTGTGAACCCCTTTAATTCTCACAACTCTTCTCATGAGCTTCACTTTGCCGTTGAAGGCATTCAAGCTCAGAGAAGTTATGTATCTTACTGAAGTCACAGAACTGCTCAACAGTAAATTGAAACCCAGGCAGCCTACCTCTCAGGTGTGTAGTCTAACCACTCCACTTCTCCTCAGCCTATAGGCTCCTCCAGGCATGAGACAGATTTCAACAGTGGTGTAGCCCTCATTCCCAAAACAGTCCCTGTTAATAAAATGTGTTGGTTGTAGGAATGAAAAATAAACGGATAACTCAAAACAGTTTGGTAAGTGCTCAGACAGAGAAGTGCATAAAATGCTATGTGACAAAAGGAAGTAGAGGTAATTTGACTCTGAAGGAAGGAGAGAGGAAGCAAGTGAGACAGAATGTGAGGAGGATTCAAAACAATGCAGGATTTAAGTATGTCGTATAAACATGTAGGCCGATTACATCTCCTGTGCTCACATCTTCTTACCTTAACCTTGTGAACGACTGGACTCAATGCCTCTCTTTATTTCTCTTTTCAACTTAGAACCTCCCAGGAAGGGCTCTGGTTGACTGAGTGTGAGCCAGATGCTGTTCCCTGGACAACTTGTGGTGGTACTAGGGTTAGCCCAGCTTTGCTCTACATTTGACCAATTAATTAGTGGTGTCTGGGGGATGATTCTGCAAGAAATTAGCAGCTGCATTTTGAACCATATGATTCAAAGGAGTATATCCCAAAAGAAATTAGTTTTTATGTCGAGACTTACATTTCTTTATTTTTTCCAAATGGATAGACATTCGTAGGAACACTACTTATTGAAAACTTCACTTTTGCTCCATCAATTTGGGATACTGCATTTATAGTATACTAAATTCCTATATATATCCAGGGCTATTTTTGGATTCTATTCTTGATGGGGATAACTCAGCCCAACATGATTACAGTCCCTGCAAAGAGCCATTCCTCGACTACCCCTTGGGCTTGGGTTGTGTATACACTGGTGGAATATCTACATCAGGGAAGAAGGTCCTTAGAAGAAGCACATGCAGACCTTAAAAGTGGATCTGGGGAATCCTTGTGTGCAGGGAATCCTGGGATCTGGGTAACCAGAGCAAGATCTAGAAAAGATATATCCTTGGCTCAGTGGACTTCTCAGAGGCAATGATGTGGGAGGTTGGCTAGGGAAGAGCATTTTATAATAGAGGACTAGGGAAGGGCCATTGTGTGCTCAGGTCTATATTCCCCACATTTACTGAGGTGGTGGCTGCTGGTGCTGCTGCTAAGTCCCTTCAGTCGTGTCTGACTCTGTGTGACCCCATGGACTGCAGCCTTTCAGGCTCCTGAGTCCATGGGATTCTCCGGGCAAGAGTACTGGAGTGGGTTGCCATTACCTTCTCTGACTGAGGTGGCTAAGAGGGAGCAAATAAGTTTCATTAGACATTCTGTTTTGTCATTTGGTCCTGGTAATTGGCTTGTTTGACCTTGAGGAGAAAACTTAGCTTAGTATTCTTTTTTTCCTTTACTGGAAAAATGTTCTGGAAAATGTTCCTTATTACCAGGTAACTTTTAAGTAAAACCAGACATTCAATGGAGTTTTTATTTATAATATTCATTTTTATCTTCTCTTTTATCTCATTTTAAGGATGCAATGGAAAAAGGACTAAGCATAAATTATATTTTATGATTCTTCTTCTTAGTAACTATGTCAGAGTGGATCAGCCATTTACAATCTATGTGCCTCATCTCCTAAATCATAAAATTGAGATAATTGGAAGGACTGTTGTGAGGATTGTTGTACATATATGTTGGACCCTGAGTAGAAGTGGGTTTTGAGGGAGGCATAGCAATCAGTCACCTCTATGGACTGAAGATGATGCTGTGAAAGTTCTGCACTCAATATGCCAGCAAATTTTGAAAACTCAGCAGTGGCCACAGGGCTAGAAAAGGCCAGTTGTCATTCCAGTCCCAAGGAAAGGTAATGCCAATGAATGCTCAAACTACTGCAGAATTGCACTCATCTCACACGCTAGAAAATTATGCTCAAAATACTCCAAGCCAAGCTTCAGCAATACGTGAACTGTGAACTTCCAGATGTTCAAGCTGGCTTTAGAAAAGGCAGAGGAACCAGAGATCAAATTGCCAACATCCTCTGGATCATGGAAAAAGCAAGAGAGTCCCAGAAAAACATCTATTTCTGCCTTATTGACTATACCAAAGCCTTTGACTGTGTGGATCACAATAAACTGTTGAAAATTCTGAAAGAGATACGAATACCATATCACGTCACCTGCCTCTTGAGAAACCTGTATGCAGGTCAGGAAGCCACAGTTAGAACTGGACATGGAACAACGACTGGTTCCAAATAGGAAAAGGAGTACGTCAAGGCTGTATATTGTCACCCTGCTTATTTAACTTCTATGCAGAGTACATCATGAGAAATGCTGGGTTGGAAAAAGCACAAGTTGGAATCAAGATTGCCGGGAGAAATATCAATAATCTTAGATATGCAGATGACACCACCCTTATGGCAGAAAGTGAAGAAGAACTAAAGAGCCTCTTGATGAAAGTGAAAGAGGAAAGTGAAAAAGTTGGCTTAAGCTCAACATTCAGAAAACTAAGGTCATGGCATCTGGTCCCATCACTTCATGGGAAATAGATGGGGAAACAGTGGCAACAATGTCAGACTTATTTTTTGGGGGTCCAAAATCACTGCAGATGGTGACTGCAGCCATGAAATTAAAAAGACGCTTACTCCTTGGAAGGAAAGTTATGACCAACCTAGATAGCATATTCAAAAGCAGAGATATTACTTTGCCAACAAAGGTCCGTCTAGTGAAGGCTGTGGTTTTTCCAGTGGTCATGTATGGATGTGAGAGTTTGACTGTGAAGAAAGCTGAGCACCGAAGAATTGATGCCTTTGAACTGTGGTGTTGGAGAAGACTCTTGAGAGTCCCTTGGACTGCAAGGAGATCCAACCAGTCCATGCTAAAGGAGATCAGCCCTGGGATTTCTTTGGAAAAAATGATGCTAAAGCTGAAACTCCAATACTTTGGCCACCTCATGCGAAGAGTTGACTCATTGGAAAAGACTCTGATGCTGGGAGGGATTGGGGGCAGGAGGAGAAGGGGACAACAGAGGATGAGATGGCTGGATGGCATCACCAACTCGATGGACGTGAGTCTGAGTGAATACCAGGAGTTGGTGATGGACAGGGTGGCCTGGTGTGCTGTGATTCATGGGTTTGCAAGGAGTCAGACACGACTGAGCGACTGAACTGAACTGAACTTATACTCCTGTGGTGACCCAGATCTCTTGAACACAAAAAAGGTTTTTCAAAGGAGAATATATGTTATATAACATAATTATTAGTACCATATAGTTGTTTTCGAAGGCCACTGTGACAAAATGTGTGCCTTCAACAACAGAAATTTGTTGTCTTGAAGTGGAGAATCAAAGTCCATGATTAAGGTGTCAGCAAGTCTGGTTCCTTCCAAGCCTGTGAGAGAAGGATCTGTTTCAGGACCCTCTCTTTGGCTTGTAGATGGACAGCTTTTCTCTGTGTCTCTTCACGTTGTTTTCCCTTTATTAGTCTCATCTCCTTTTTTATAAGGACACCAGTCATACTGGATCAGAGTCTACACACATCTAGTTTTAACTTGATTATTTCTCTAAAGACCACTCTCTAAATAAAGTCACATTCTGAAGTTCTAGGAATTAGGTCTCTGACATATATTTTGAGTGGGTGGGGGTGATGGGAAGAGACAAAATTCAGCCCATCACAACACAATCATTAATGATTACTTTCATTCCAAAGGCTGCAGGTTAGAAAAGCCTCTAATGTTTCTTCCTTTTATTGTTTGATACATTAATAATCTCCTAAGTCAGTTAATAGATGGCAACACAGAAAAATCAAGTTCTATTTGCTGTTCTGAAAAAGTAGGATCATTGTTTTGGTCTTGTGGTATTTCCTATGTTAAACAGTTGTATTTATATAGAAATATGTAATTTAGAAAGAACCTTATTATGGAAATTCTTTATTAAGTAAAATTAATTAATTAACCTCCACAATTGATTAATTAATCTACATAATCTGTTATAAAGGGAAGAAACTGCTTCTGAGACAATAAGTGATTTGCATAAAATCGCACAAATATCACGTCCAGTAAATTGCTCGCAACTGGTTTGTCTGGATCCTCATTCAGAATGTTTCCCATTGCCTCAGATAGACCCCATGGTCCACGTGATCAAGCGAAACTATTGGCTTCTACCTTTAACAAAGAAATATAATGGGCGGTCCATAAATTGCATGGATCTGAGACCTACTTACTCCTGTGAAACATTTCTTCTGTCCAAGTATATTTACCACATGGGGTCGCTGTTGCAACGAGCTGATTCTAAAATGTGACCTTTTTAGGTTACTTCTGTACAAGGTGTTCTGGTATGTTTAACTTCCTCATAAATCCATGTTTCTTCTCCACCTGGTACTGAAGGGAAGGTGATGATTCCATACTTGGTATTTCATATATACTGTGTCAAAATGGTACTAGGAGTCTTCAGCACTCATTGATCTTTTCCGTGAGAAATTGAAAAAGTCACTTATTTAGAATACTTTCAAGAATTTTAGACCTGGAAGAAGTTTTTCCCAAATATTTTCTAGTTATTTTCCTTTCCCATATTAGATGAGCAAAGGGCTCAACATACCATACTTTTTCCACATTAATGTGAGTATTTAACATGTTTGGATTATTGGAATTGGCTGATTCAACTAACATTAAGATGTATTTTGGATTTAGATCTTTTTCAGAGTTAAAAAAATTCTTTCTGTTACTGTTACTGAGTTTATATTGGGTATTTCTTTTTTTTTTTTTTTTTGGCTGTGGGATCTTAGTTCCCCACCCATACACCCTGCAGTGGAATCTTGGAGTCCTAACCGCTGGACTGCCAGGGGATTCTCTACTGGGTATTTCTTGAAGGAAGAGTGAATGATCGATATATACATTAAAAATAGTCACATATAGTATAATTCCTACACAAGTGCTTTCTACTGGTCATGGTTCTTTCCATGTGCTTTAGAAAAGAAGGAAAGGAATGGGAAGCAATTGCAGTTCACTGCTGACTGTTTACAACAGGCTGACTCTGAAGTAGGTGTTAGTGTCCCAGTTTTACAGATGAAGAAACTGAGGCTCCAGGAGAGAGTTGCCCTTGGTCACAAGGTGGAAGAGCTGGGATTTGGATTTAGGTCTTTCTTGACTCTGAATTTGTTCCTTTTCTTCTCCTCCACTCCCTGTTTTGGTGACTGATTCCACATCAAATGTCTTTTCCTAGCCAGTCAGTCAGAGAAGGCAATGACAACCCACTCCAGTACTCTTGCCTGGAAAATCCCATGGACAGAGGAGCCTTGTAGGCTGCAGTCCATGGGGTCGTTAGGAGTCGGACACAACTGAGCGACTTCACTTTTACTTTTCACTTTCATGCATTGGAGAAGGAAATGGCAACCCACTCCAGTATTCTTGCCTGGAGAATCCCAGGGACAGTGGAGCCTTGTGAGTTGCTGTCTATGGGGTCGCACAGAGTTGGACACGACTGAAACGACTTAGCAGCATCAGCAGATAGTCAGTAGGGACTAGAGTGGTGTCCGCTTCTCTGTTTAATATCTGTTAAGTGAGTTTGAGTAGCAGATATAAGGTGTGGACTTAGTGTGATTACAAAAGGACACCAGGGTGTCAGGAGATGAAAGTTCCAGTTCAGATGGCCTCATTTGCTCTTTTGTGGAATAAGATTAAGATTTCATTTCATCTTACATTGGAACCATGGGGGATTTCTGGGCATGAATGACAGTCTCAGATGGATTATTCTCAGAACTCCATGAATACGAGATTGACTACAGTGGATGAGCACCTTCTTGAACTGTGGAAAATCGATGAAGAATAAGGAGCCCAGTGGATTCTATCCTTTGAAATATTTGTTTCATTTAGACTTAACCTTTAGATGGTTCAGTACAATTCAGTTTAGTCTGTCAGTCATGTCCGACTCTTTGCGACCCCATGAATCCCAGCACTCCAGGCATCCCTGTCCATCACCAACTCCCGTAGTTCACTCAAACTCATGTCCTTTGAGTTGGTGATGTCATCCAGCCATCTCATCCTCTATCGTCCCCTTCTCCTCCTGCCCCCAATCGCTCCCAGCATCAGGGTCTTTTCCAATTTGAGTCAACTCCTCCTATGAGGTGGCCAAAGTATTGGAGTTTCAGCTTCAGGATCAGTCCTTCCAAAGAACACTCAGGACTGGTCTCCTTTAGGATGGACTGGTTGGATTTCCTTGCAGTCCAAGGGACTCTCAAGAGTCTTCTCCAACACCACAGTTCAAAAGCATCAATTCTTCAGCGCTAAGCTTTCTTCATAGTCCAACTCTCACATCCATACATGACCACTGGAAAAATAATAGCCTTGACTAGATGGACCTTTGTGGGAAAGTAATATCTCTGCTTTCTAATATCCTCTCCAGGTTGGTCATAACTTTCCTTCCAAGGAGTAAGCGTCTTTTAATTTCATGGCTGAAATCACCATATGCAGTGATTTTGGAGCCCCAAAAAGTAAAGTCTGACACTGTTTTCACTGTTTCCCCAATATTTCCCGTGAAGTGATGGGACCAGATGCCATGATCTTAGTTTTCTGAACGTTGAGCTTTAAGCCAACTTTTTCACTCTCCTCTTTTACTTTCATCAAGAGGCTTTTTAGTTCCTCTTCAATTTCTGCCATAAGGGTGGTGTCATCTGCTTATCTGAGGTTATTGATATTTCTCCCTGCAATCTTGATTCCAGTTTGGCTTCTTCCAACCCAGCGTTTCTCATGATGTTCTCTGCATAGAATTTAAATAAGCAGGGTGACAATATACAGCCTTGATGTACTCCTTTTCCTATTGGAAACTAGTCTGTTGTTCCATGTCCAGTTCTAACTGTTGCTTCCTGACCTGCATACAGGTTTCTCAACAGGCAGGTCAGTTGGTCTGGTTTTCCCATCTTTTGAAGAAATTTCCACAGTTTATTGTGATACACACAGTCAAAGGCTTTGGCACAGTCAATAAATCAGAAATAGATATTTTTGTGGAACTCTCTTGTTTTTTCCATGATCCAGTGGATGTTGGCAATTTGGTCTCTGGTTACTCTGCATTTTCTAAAACCAGCTTGAACATCTGGAAGTTCAGGGTTCACGTATTGCAGAAGCCTGACTTGGAGAATTTTGAGCATTACTTGACTAGCGTGTGAGATGAGTGCAATTGTGCGGTAGTTTGAGCATTCTTTGGCATTGCCTTTCTTTGGCACTAGATTCAAAAGTGACCTTTTCCAGTCCTGTGGCCACTGCTGAGTTTTCCAAATTTGCTGGCACATTGAGTGCAGCACTTTCAAAGCATCATCTTTCAGGATTTGAAATAGCTCAACTGGAATTCCATCACCTCCACCTGCTTTGTTCGTAGTGATGCTTTCTAAGGCCCACTTGACTTCACATTTGAGGATGTCTGGCTCTAGGTGAGTGATCACACCATCGTGATGATCTGTGTTGTGAAGCTCTTTTTTGTACAGTTCTTCTGTGTATTCTTGCCACCTCTTCTTAATATCTTCTGCTTCTGTTAGGTCCATACCATTTCCTTCCTTTATCCAGCCCATCTTTGCATGAAATGTTACCTTGGTATCTCTACTTTTCTTGAAGTGATCTCTAGTGTTTCCCATTCTGTTGTTTTCCTCTATTTCTTTGTCTTGATCGCTGAGGAAGGCTTTCTTTGCTCTCCTTGCTATTCTTTGGAACTCTGCATTTAGATGCTTATATCTTTCCTTTTCTCCTTTGATTTTCCCTTCTCTTCTTTTCACAGCTATTTGTAAGGCCTTCTCAGACAGCCATTTTACTTTTTTGCATTTCTTTTCCATGGGGATGGTCTTGATCCCTGTCTCCTGTACAATGTCACAAACGTCCGTCCATAACTCATCAGGCACTCTGTCTGTCAGATCTAGTCCCTTAAATCTATTTCTCACTTCCACTGTATAATCATAAGGGATTTGATTTAGATCATACCTTTTCTTTAATATCTCTTAATTTTTTCTGCATAAACTAGTCAGATTAGATTTTATTGAATTGCATGTGAAAATCTCACTGATTAAAGGGAGGTCTTGATAAAACATTTTGCTTTATAAAGCTAATAAAAGAGTATGGTAGTATTAGTGTTATAGAAACAACTAGATCAATGATATAAAATATAAAACTCAAGAACAGAGCAAATTCATAGGTAACATTATATATAATAAACATAATAAATCATATGTGTGGGAGAAAGGTGGGGTATTTTTTAGATGGTGTTAGGAAAACTGTCCTTCTCTATGGAGAAAAATAAAGCTGCATTTCTCCTACACTATATATATATATATACACACACACACACACACACACACATACATAAGGGGATGACAGAGGACGAGATGGTTGGATTGCATCACCGACTCAATGGACATGAGTTTGAGTGAGCTCTGGGAGATGGTGAATGACAGGGAAGCCTGGCATGCTTGAGTCCCTGGGTTGCAAAGAGTAGGACACGACTGAGTGACTGAACAACAGCATCCTGATTGATACATATCCCAAAGAAGTTCTTGCATAGTTAAGGGGAAATACAGAAACATTTATCACTGTGTTGATGAAAATTAGAGGCAACCTTGGAGTCCATCACTAGGGGATTGGATAGGTAAATGTGGAGGAAGCCCATGGTAAGACATTTTGCAGTAGTTAGAAGCTGTGAACCCAAAGTACGTACCCAGTAATCTGAAAAGAGTTTTAAGTTATCTATAGCTGTAGACCACTTGGCTTCAAAGAAGAAGCTGCCTGAACCCTTAATCAGTGATTTGTATAACTGTATTTTCTTTGTGTTACCTTTTATGTTCCATTTCTCAGAAAATTCAGAGCTCTAATTAATCATAGTAGGTTTTTTGACATATTAGTTTTTTGACTAAATGAATCTGTGTCCACTTGTCTTTGAGTCCTCTATTTTAATTTTACAGCCATACTGAAATTCTGTAATTTATTTGGAAGCTTTTTGTGGTCATTTCAGTGTTTGTCACTCAATCATGTCTGACTCTTTGCAATCCTATGGATCATAGCCTGCGAGGCTCCTCTGTCCATGGGGTTCTCCAGGCAAGAATACTGGAGTGGGTTGCCATGCCCTCCTCCAGGGGATCTTCCCAACTCAGAGATCGAACCCATCTCTTATGTTTCCTACATTGGCAGGTGGGTTCTTTACCACTAGCACCACATGGGAATATCTATGTATAAATAAGAAGTCCTAAGTGATCATCTTATCATTATTAAAGAATCTCCCAGTAAAAAAAGAAAAAAATATTGGGGAAGAAACTACTTTTTTCCTGACCTCAGTTCAGTTCAGTTCCTCAGTCCTGTCCGACTCTTAGCGACCCCATGAATCGCAGCATGCCAAGCCTCCCTGTTCATCACCAACTCCCGGATTCTACCCAAACCCATGTCCATTGAGTCGGTGGTGCCATCCAGCCACCTCATCCTCTGTTGTCCCCTTCTCCTCCTGCCCCCAATCCTTCCCAGCAGTGGGGTCTTTTCCAATGAGTCAACTCTTCCCATCAGGTGACCAAAGTACTGGAGTTTCAGCTTCAACATCAGTACCTCCAATGAACACCCATGAGTGATCTCCTTTAAGATGGACTGTTTGGATCTTCTTGCAGTCCAAGGGACTCTCAAGTGTCTTCTCCAACACCACAGTTGAAAAGCATCAATTCTTTGGCACTCAGCTTTCTTCACCGTCCAACTTTATCATCCATACATGACCCCTGGAAAAACCATAGCTTTGACTTGCTTTGTTGGCAAAGAAATGTCTCTTCTTTTAAATATGCTATGTAGGTTGGTCATATCTTTCCTTCCAAGGACTAAGTGTCTTTTAATTTCATGGCCGCAATCATCATCTGCAGTAATTCTGGAGCTCAAAAAAATAAAGTCTGTCACTGTTTCCACTGTTTTTCCATCCATTTCCCATGAAGTGATGGGACCAGATGCCATGATTTTAGTTTTCTGAATGTTGAGCTTTAAGCCAACTTTTTCACTCTCCTCCTTCACTTTCATCAAGAGCCTTTTTAGTTCGTCTTCACTTTCTGCCATAAGGGTGGTGTTGTCTGCATATCTCAGGTTATTGATATTCCTCCCGGCAATCTTGATTCCAGCTTGTGCTTCTTCCCACCCACTGTTTCTCATGAGGTACTCTGCATAGAAGTTAAATAAGCAGGGTGACAATGTACAGCCTTGACGTACTCCTTTTCCTATTTGGAACCAGTCTGTTGTTCCATGTCCAGTGCTAACTGTTGCTTCCTGACCTGCATATAGGTTCCTCAAGAGACAGCCTCAAGGGGCTGCTTTGCTGGAACAGCTGTGAAGAGATACCCCATGTCCAAGGTAAGAGAAACCCAAGTAAGATGGTAGGTGTTGCAAGAGGGATTCAGAGGGCAGACACACCGAAACCATAATCACAGAAAACTAGCCAATCTGATCACATGGACCACAGCCTTGTCTAACTCAATGAAACTAAGCCATGCCATGTGGGGCCACCCAAGACAGATGGGTCATGGTGGAGAGGTCTGAGAGAATGTGGTCCTCAGGAGAAGGGAATGGCAAACCTCTTCAGTATTCTTGCCTTGAGAACCCCATGAACAGTATGAAAAGGCAAAGAGATAGGACACTAAAAGATGAACTCCTTGGGTAGGTAGGTGCCAAATATCTTACTGGAGATCAGTGGAGAAATAACTCCAGAAAGAATGAAGGGATGGAACCAAAGCAAAAACAATACCCAGTTGTGGATGCAACTGATAATAGAAGCAAGGTTCAATGCTGTAAAGAGCAATATTGCATAGGAACCTGGAATGTTAGGTCCATGATCAAGGCAAATTGGAAATGGTCAAATGGGAGATGACAAGTGTGAATGTCAACATTCTAGGACTCAGCAAACTAAGATGGACTGGATGGGTGAATTTAACTCAGATGACCATTATGTGTACTACTGTGGGCAGGAATCCCTTAGAAGAAATGGAGTAGCCATCATGGTCAACAAAAGAATCCGAAATGCAGTATTTGGATACAATCTCAAAAATGACAGAATGATTTCTGTTCATTTCCAAGGCAAACCATTCAATATCACTGTAATCCAAGCCTATACCCCAACTAGTAATGCTGAAGATCTGAAGTTGAATGGTTCTATGAAGACTTCAAGACCTTTTAGAACTAACACCCCCAAAAGATGTCCTTTTCATTATAGGGGTTAGAATGCAAAAGTAGGAAGTCAGGTAACACCTGGAGTAATAGGTAAATTTGGCCTAGAGTTTTGCCAAAAGAACGTACTGGTCATAGCAAACACCTTCTTCCAACAACACAAGAGATGACTCTACACATGGACATCACCAGGTGGTCAACACCAAAATCAGATTGATTATATTCTTTGCAGCCAAAAATGGAGAAGCTCTATACAGTCAACAAAAACAAGACCGGGAGCTGACTGTGGCTCAGATCATGAACTCCATACTGCCAAATTAAGAGTTAAATTGAAGAAAGGAGGGAAAACCACTAGACCATTCAGGTATGACCTAAATCAAATCCCTTATTATTATACAGTGGAAGTGAGAAATAGATTTAAGGGACTAGATCTCACAGACAGAGTGCCTGATGAACTATGGATTGAGGTTCATGACATTGTACAGGAGACAAGGATCAAGACCATCCCCATGGAAAAGAAATGCAAAAAAGCAAAATGGCTGTCTGAGGAGGTCTTACAAATAGCTGTGAAAAGAAGAGAAGAAAAAGCAAAGGAGAAGGGAAAGATATAAGCATCTGAATGCAGAATTCCAAAGAATAGCAAGGAGAGACAAGAAAGCCTTTCTCAGCGATCAGTGCAAAGAAATAGAGGAAAACAACAGAATGGGAAACACTAGAGATCTCATCAACAAAATTACAGATACCAAGGGAACATTTCATGCAAAGATGAGCTGGATAAAGGACAGAAATGGTATGGACCTAACAGAAGCAGAAGATATTAAGAAGAGGTGGCAAGAATACACAGAAGAACTGTACAAATAGAGCTTCAGGACACAGATAATCATGATGGTGTGATCACTCACCTAGAGCCAGACATCCTCGAATGTGAAGTCAAGTGGGACTTAGGAAACAACACTACGAACAAAGCCAGTGGAGGTGATGAAATTCCAGTTGAGCTATTTCAAATCCTGAAAGATGATGCTGTGAAAGTGCTGCACTCAGTGTGCCAGCACATTCGGAAAACTCAGCAGTAGGCCACAGAATTTGAAAAGGTCACTTTTGATTCTAGTGCCAAAGAAAGGCAATGCCAAAGAATGCTCAAACTACCGCATAATTGCCCTCATCTCACATGCTAGTGAAGTAAATGCTCAAAATTCTCCAACCCAGGCTTCAGCAATACGTGAACCGTGAACTTCCAGATGTTCAAGCTGGCTTTAGAAAAGGCAGAGGAACCAGAGAACAAATTGCCATCATCCACTGGATCACGGAAAAAGTAAGAGAGTTCCAGAAAAATATCTATTTCTGCTTTATTGACTATGCCAAAGCCTTTGACTGTGTGTATCACAATAAACTGTGGAAATTCTTTCCTGACCTGGGAGACTATTTAAAAAAAGATAGAAAAGGAAATGAATAAAACAACCATTTTAGGATGAAGAAAGGAAACATTCCACTCTATGGAAGTGTATTTTAAATAACCACTCACCTGAATGAGGAACATCTTTTGTTAACCAGAAGGCTTTCTAAGAAGGTGATTATTTCCTCTCTATAGTCTTCATATCCCTATGGATATTGAAAAAGGAGAGGAATTTGAACAAAAGCAAAGGGCAAAACCATCTCTTCAGGTTGTGAGAAGCTATGAAGACTGTCTCAGAGGCTGCGTGGGACATGACCTTCCATCAGTTCCCATGGAGCCCACTAGGCGGCGCTGGTGCACATATAAATGCTACTGTATGAAACGTGAATGGCCAGAAATCTGTTCTCTTCTTTTTCAAGTAAAATCCCAGTAAAATCTGTATAAAACCCTCAGGTAGAACTACTAAGCCCTCATTAGTAACAGATGGGACAGTCTCAGGCTATAAAATGAAGATATTACTACTACTAAGTCGCTTCAGTCGTGTCCGACTCTGTGGGTACCCATAGACAGCAGCCCACCAGGATCCCCCGTCTCTGGGATTCTCCAGGCAAGAACACTAGAGTAGGTTGGCATTTCCTTCTCCAAAAAAATGAAGATAGGTACTATCCAAAAGCCTGAAATGTGGGAAGCCTGTGTTCGATACCTGTGTTGGGAAGACCCCCTGGAGAAGGGAACAGCTACCTACTCCAGTATCCTTCCCTGGAGAATTCCATGGACTGTATAGTCCATGGGGTCACAACGAGTTGGACAGGACTGAGTGACTTTCACTTTCACTATCCAAAAAAGGTCATCTCCAGAAGCAATTTTGGGTCTTTCTAGACCCAGTTTCTTTTGGTTACAGAAAAATATAAGTGAGATTTTTCTTCCATACTTATTCCAGAGATCACCTTGGATGCAAAGAGTCAAACTTTGATGAATATTGTAATTTACATTGTAATTTTTGTGCCTTAAAAATATGCATTGCTCATCTACCATGGGCACTAAGATTTCATGATAATTATTTTTAATATATTAGCATAGCATTATATTATATGTGATAAGTTCAGCGTACTATTTTGTGTGAACCTATCACTTTAGTTTGAATGATGAATCAGTCTCCTTCCATCATTGCGAGACTCTTTCTGGCACCATTAATGAGGGAAGCAAGCTTCTTAAATGATTAATGCCTTCTTACATGCACAGCTGTGGTGACCTCTGAGAGGATGTGTGTGTGCTCAGGTGCTAAGTGCTGTCTGACTCTTTGTGACCCCATGGACTTGTAGCCTGCCAGGCTCCTCTGTACATGGGATTTTCCAGGCAAGAATACCGGATTGGGTTGCCATTTCCTCCTCCAGGGCATCTCCTTTTTTAACACTCCCTACTCAGAACAAAGTACAGATGAAGTTATTAAGTAGCCTCAGAATTGTGGTGATTCTTCTTGGTTCACAGATTCTGACTGATGATGTCATGACACAGAAGAAAATGCAAAAGAGGCAGCCTATAATCAGCTTCCTGTGAGTGTCACACTTGAGGCAACTGGCCTGAGACCAGCTGCATTTTGGCCATGGCTTTGCAGAGCACTCTGGAGGCAGTGTGGCTGGGTCTCCTCCTCAGCTCTCTCTGGAAGGGTGAGTAAGCCTTTTCACCATCTGGTCTCGGAAAAATGTATGCCTTTGTTTAAAATTTGTTTTCAATTTCAAAGTCACAACCTTTTTTTTTTTTTTTTTTTGTTTGTTTCCTGTAGTTGCAGAGAGCAAGGAGCAAGTATTTCAGTCTCCCACTGTGGTCTCTTTGGAGGGAGCTGTGGCAGAAATTTCTTGTAATCACTCTATATCCGATGTTTACGACTTCCTCTGGTACCTTCACTTCCCAGGATTTGCACCAAGACTCCTCATCAAGGGCTCAAAGCCTTCTCAACAGGGACGCTACAACATGACATATGAGAGGTTCTCTTCATCACTGCTCATCCTCCAGGTGCAGCCGGCAGATGTGGGTGTTTACTATTGTGCTCTGAGGTGCACAGAAGCAGGGCATCCATGAAGAGCTGAACAGAAACACGGAGAGGTCACAGCATTTGCAGGATGTGGAAGAAAGACGAACAATAACTGCTTCCCCGCCTACTCCCAATTCAGCATCCCCCAAGCTTTTCCATTTGCACTATCAGGAAAAACATTTGAGTCCAAACACTATATACAATGGGCTTCCCTTGTAGCTCACCTTGTAATGAGCCTGCAATGCAGGAGACCCCCGTTAGATTCCTGGGTTGGGAAGATTCCCTGAAGAAGGGTTAGGGTACCCATTCCAGTATTCTTGGGCTTCCCTGGTGGCTCAGATGGCAAAGAACCTGCCTGCAATGCAGGAGACCTATGTTCAGTCCCTGGGCTGGTAAGATTGCCTGGAGCAGAACTCCAGTACTCTCACCTGGAGAATCCTCATGGAGCGAGGCGCCTGGAGGGTTACAGTGCATGGGGTCGCAAAGAGTTGGACCCGACTGAGTAAATAAGCACAGCACAGCACAGCACCATGTATACTAAAAGTTCATAGGGAAATAAGTTTTTACGGAGTGTTTCGATAATGGTTCTGTAAATTTATGTTTATAATTGTCTTTTGGATAACTGAAACACTTTTGATCTGTTTCTTTTGAAATATGCCTCGATTACTTTTGCTTTCTCTTGTAAAATGGCTGATTCTTTACCACTGCACCACTTGTGTCTTAATAAAAATTCCCACAAAGAGAATGAAGCTGGCTGATAATATGTAAAATGCAAATGCAGAAAGCAAGAAGAAAATAGCAGAGAGGAAGAGTCATGTCCATTGTGCTATTTTCTTCTTGCTTTCTGCATTTTAAATATTATCTGCCAGCTTCACTGTTTGTGGGAATTTTTTAAAGACACAGGTGGCTCAGTGGTAAAGAATCTGTCTGCCAATGCAGGAGACGTGGGTTCAATCCCTGGGTCAGAAAGATCCCTTAGAGTAGGCAATAATAACCTGCTCCAGTATTCTTGCCTGGAAAATTCCATTGACAGAGGAGCCTGGAGGGCTATAGTCCATGGAGTTACACACACATTTTGTAAAGTGTACTTTAGTAAACATTCAATAGTATAATTAGCTGAAAGGGAACAAATGAGTGAATAGCTACTACCAACAGCCCTGAGTTTGAAACCTTGAACCTTCTCAGGATATTTTACTTATTACACTTTGATGTACACACTAAGTGAGGATGCCAGTGTCAACTAGTATATGAAATATTAGTAAAACTCAATCTTATTCCACATTTTAAAACTTAAATACAATATAAGTTGTAATATATTCTTCCTATATCTTTGTTAAATTATCTTTGTCTTTTTACCTAGTCCTTTCCTTCCCACTTTAGAGACTAAAGTCCTAGGATAGATCAGTGATACCCACTTTTTTTTTTTTATCAGAAGTCTCTGGAGTTTTTTAAAAAGAGTAGATTTTTTTGTCCCCTGCATTCCAGAGAAACTGAATCATAGTTTGCAGGGATGGGACCCAGAAGTCTGTATTTTCTATAAATGTCTCTCTGGCAGTTCTAATGCTCATCCTAGTTTGATGTGAGAATCCCAGACTCAGGATCCAGATCTTGAGGCTTTAGCCACTATTGTCTACTTTTGTGTGTGTGCTAAGTTGCTTCAGTTGAGTCAACTCTTTGTGACTCTAAGGACCGTACCCTGCCAGGCTCTTCTGTTCATGGGATTCTCCAGGCAAGAATCCTGGAGAGGGTTGCCATGCTCTCCTCCAGGGCATCTTCCTGACACAGGGATCAAACCTGTGTCTCTTATGTCTCCTGCATTGGCAGGTGGGTTCTTTACCAGTAGCGCACCTGGAAAGCTCATTCTCTGCTTTTAGTAACATCCAAATTGTATACACATATACATTGATATATGTTTGTACCACTTCTTTAGGCATATTCTGTTTTGGGTTATTGCGTGTTTAAAACTGTGTTAATCTTGCCTTTTCAGCAAATGAAATATCTGAGTATGAGCCACGTGTGCGTCTTCTCCATGAGTTCCGCACATGTGCTCTTGCTGCTCCACAAACAGGGAATGAGCACATGGGCCCTCGTTGCTTGGGCAAGAAAGAAGAGACAGAAAATTCCTTTCGTTTTTATAGGATGTTCCTTTCAGTTCATTGAGGAGTGACATATTGAAAACCCTACCTTTTAGGTTGGTGTTTTGATTTTATTGTTTAAACTGTCAAGAACTAGTCTCCTTACTTGATTTTTTCCAGCTTACATGTCGAACACTAAAGGTGTTCTTACCCAAAGGGGAAGTGGGACAAGAATGAAATAAAAGAAGGGGAAAATACAGCTGATGAGAGAGCATTTATAAAGAAGAGAACTCAGTGACAATGCAGTGTTAGAAGCATCATGAAGCTTTCAGTTCAATGGTGACTTGTGAAACATTCACAGGAGAGTAAAATTCCCTGTACTCCCAAATCCTGGAAGTTTGTACATATATAGAAATTCCCATTTTTTTGGAGATTTTCTTCTCATTAAAAATTCCTGGTTGAGAAAGCTATTCTAAGGCTCCTGAGACTAAAGATTCACAGCAGGGCTGAGTCTAAACTTGGAGAGTCCAATGCAGTGGGTGTAGAGCTGTCCAAGGTCTCCCTAGGTTGATCTGCTCTGCCTTCTGCTGGTCATATCCGCATTGCTGCTAATTCTTTCTTGGGGTCAGTAGCTCATTCAGTTCTTTAAATGTCTGAGGACCTCCTAGAAGCAATGATGTAGGGGCTGCTTTGATGAAGTGGCACATACATATGAAGTCAGTATTTGGTATACACCCAGTTAAAAGATAGCCTCTAAAGGTAAGTAGCACATAAGAATATGATTGTATAACTTTATTAGGATAATGAAATTACTTTCCAATATTGTAAGGTATTTTTAAAAAGTAAATGATCAAAATTGAATTACTCAATATGATTTATGCTTTTACAGTCAGAAAAGAATGGGTTAAAAGCTTTGTTCCATTTCTTTAAGGATGGTTTGAATAACTGAATATTCCTGAACTCCTAATATTTTCATCCCTAAAATATTAGGAAGAAAAATAGGTCAAGAAATGTAATGGGCTTAACATTATGCTCACAATAGACATTTAATGAATAATACCCTCATCAATCTCATAAAGCACATAAGAAGAATAACTAGTGAGTCTATTTTGTTCAATTCGGAAAGCTCAGTTGATGCCCTAGGAATCCTTTGGATGTGTAGCCTCTTAAAGGTTTAGTTCATTTGTGTCTCTTGGAATTGATTATTAAATAGTTGAAGGTAAGCACAATGAGTCACTGCACTATCTAGGCATAGTTCTACATGCTTTGTGTGCTGTATCTGTATAGGAGAGAAGAAGTAGAGATTAGGCAATTACCTGGAAAATTTAGTTATGGCACAAAGTCTATATTGGACTATTGTTTTGACTGGTCAGCCTGTTTATATTCTGCTATGTTTTCTTTCCTGTGCTGAAATCCACAGGTTCTGTGGGTCCACCTCAGTTACAGGTCTCCCAGGCTGGGATCATTTCTTCCTCCTCTGTCCCTTCAAGCCTAGGAGTGGTGAAGCCTACTTACTGTTGTTGGTCCCAGAGTGCTTTACCTTCTCTTGTAGATTTCCCCTAATCCTGCACATGTATTTAAAAATATTCCTTTCTTTAAGCTTTTCCCAATCATTCCTCTGGAGATGACTGCCAGTCCCTTTTAAGATACAACACTAACACTTAAACACTAGACAGAAAGAGAAGAAATTTATTATATTTTCCCATTCATCATAAGCCTCTTTGGGACTTGAAGATTATTATTTAAAGATAACTTACATATTGCAAAGAAAGACATTATAATAGGGTCAAGGTTTCAATTAGTTAAGTATGAGATCCTTAGCAAAGCTTTGAGAAACAGCTATGTTCCACAGTTTTTTTTTTTTCTGATTGAAAGCAAAGAGATTTTCTATCCTCTTTCTAAATTGAGTGGTTTCTTTGGATATTACTTAAGAGAAAAATAAGGAAAATCAAAGAAACAACTTCTTTTTACTGATACTTGCTTATTTTCTTTATGTTCGACTCTATTGAATAATCACTCTGCTGCTACTGTGGCATTTTTTAGTGTAAAACTTTAGCCTGTCTTCCCCTTAAAATGAACTCTTTGTCATCATCATAATGCCTCACGCTTAGTTAACCATCAACTTTTAATCCATGTGTATTTCATCCGAAGTCTGTTTTAAGTAGTCTCTCTATGTGGAAAATTTCTGTTTTTGCAAAACTTCATAGAAGTTTTTTAGCTGTAAAACGTACTATTTAATAGGACAAATATTTATAACAAGTTTATAACACCATCCGGAGAAGGCAATAGCACCCCACTCGGGTACTCTTGCCTGGAAACTCCCATGGACAGAGGAGCCTGGAAGGCTGCAGTCGATGGGGTCGCGAGGACTCGGACACAACTGAGGAACTTCACTTTCACTTTTCACTTTCATGCATTGGAGAGGGAAATGGCAACCCACTCCAGAGTTCTCGCTGGAGAATCCCAGGGACGGGGGAGCCTGGTGGGCTGCCCTCTATGGGGTCGCACAGAGTCGGACACTACTGCCGCGACTTAGCAGCAGCAGCAGCATAACGCCATCCCTCCTTTTCTCTCTCTAAAAATGTTTAAAGAGAAGGTTCAAGTTCTTCTTGTATGACTATTTAAATATCATAGGGAGGGGTCCCAACAGACCTTACCAAGAGAAAAACCCAAGTTATATTGTGGTCAAAGAGGTTTAATTGGATGTCAGCTCTAAATTATTTCTAAAGACACATATAAGCTCATTCTTACCATTCATCTTCTCTTGCCTTACTCTTTTCCTTTATTTGGTTTTTTCTTGTCTCTCACTTTTCTTTCTCTCTCCATTCAATGCTATGCTTTCCCTTCTTTTTTTTCTATTTATTTCCCCATCCTATCAAAATATGCTTTTCCCTTCTTTCTGTCCCTGTATTATCTTGAGAGAGCATAAACCATTTAAAAGTTGTTCGACCCAGGATGAATTTTTTCCCCACTTTGGGTCACACATCCCTGATTCTTCTCCTTGAACACCGATGGAAAATGTAGACATCCAGAGGACCGGTCCTGTGATAAGACCTGGAAACTCCAGGGGTGTGTGTGTGTGTGTGTGGGCGCGCTCAGTCGTGTCTGACTCTTTGTGACTCCATGGATTGTAATCCGCCAGGCTCCTCTGTCCATGGAATTTTCCAGGCAAGAATACTGGAGTAGGCTGTCATTTCCTCCTCCGGAGGATCTTCCTGACCCAAGATGGAACCGAAGTCTCCTGCATTGGCAGGCGGAATCTTTACTGCTGAGTCACTAGTTAAGCAGCTCAGCTGCTGCTGCTAAGTCGCTTTAGTCGTGTCCAACTCTGTGGTACCCCATAGACGGCAGCCCACCAGGCTCCACCGTCCATGGGATTCTCCAGGCAGAACACTGGAGTGGGTTGCCATTTCCTTCTCGAATGCATGAAAGTGAAAAGTGAGAGTGAAGTTGCTCAGTCGTGTCCGACTCTTAGCGACGCCATGGACTGCAGCCTACCAGCCTCTCCATCCATGGGATTTTCCAGGCAGGAGTACTGGAGTGGGTTGGCATTGCCTTCTCCAAGCAGCTCAGCTGCTAGAAAGTCTCTAGAAAGTCTCCTGATTCTAAGTGGGCTCTAGGGGGCGCTGCACTGTGCGGTTTGTCTTGAGTGCAGGAAGTGCTGCAGTCTTGCTTCTCACGGAGGTTTGGGAGAAGAGCTTGCTCTACAGAGAGAAGATACAGGTGCCAGGAAGCACCAGGGGGCATTTGTAAAACGCTGTGCTCGTGGAGAACATAGTCTCTGAGGTGGGGCCATATCTCCAGCAAACGTGAGCTGCAAAGGAGCCCCCATCCAGCCCAGCTTGAACCATGGCCTCTGCACACATCTGGACACTTGGGATTCTGTTTACACTCAGTGAGTGATGCTCCCTTCCAGTTTTGCACTTGTATTACCCACTTGCGTTCTTTTTCAGAAGCTTCACTGATGTATTGTGGGTTACTTTACAGGTGGGCTGAGAGCTCAGTCGGTGACTCAGCCAGAAGCTGAGGTCCGTGTCGCAGAAAGGGATCCAGTGACTGTTAAGTGCACCTATTCAGTTTCGGGGAGCCCTTATCTTTTCTGGTATGTCCAGCATCGCAATCAAGGTCTCCAGTTCCTTCTGAAATACATCAGAGGGGACACCTTGGTTAAAGGCAACTACGGTTTTGAGGCTGAATTTAACAAGAGCCAAACCTCTTTCCACCTGAAGAAACCATCTGTTCTCGGGAGTGACTCTGCCTTGTACTTCTGTGCTGTGAGCGACACAGTGGTGGGGGACGCAGGGAGAGCTGAATACAAACCCCTGAGCACAGAAAACCATGTTCCTGAAGCCTTACTATCCCTCCACAAGGTGGCGGTGTGGCTCTGGGATTTGTCCTTCATTATACCATTTTTTTTTTTTTTTTTTTTTGTAAAGCCACAAAATTTGTTCATTTGACAAGTATGTTAAGTCGCTTCAGTTGTGTCCGACTCTGTGTGACCCCGTAGATGGCAGCCTTCCAGGCTCCTCCGTCCTTGGGATCCTCCAGGCAAGAACGCTGGAGTGGGTTGCCATTTCTTTCTCCAACGCAGGAAAGTTAAAAGTGAAAGTGAAGTCGCTCAGTCGTGTCTGACTCTTCACCACCCCATGGACTGCAGCCTTCCAGGCTCCTCCGTCCATGGGAGTTTCCAGGCAAGAGTACTGGAGTGGGTTGCCATTGACAAGTATATACTGAAATAAATCATGTGTGCCAGGTACTCTGCTGAGCACTGATCATAAAGAGGTGAAGAAACCATCCTTGATCTGCAGACGCCAGGTGTGATCCCAAACAGTTGTGAACCCCTTTAATTCTCACAACTCTTTTCATGAGCTTCACTTTGCCGATGAAAGCATTCAAGCTCAGAGAATTTATGTGTCTTACTGAAGTCACAGAACTGTTCAACAGTAAATTGAAACCCAGGCAGCCTGCCTCTCAGGCGTGTAGTCTGACCACTCCACTTCTCCTCAGCCTATAGGCTCCTCCAGGGATGAGACAGATTTCAACAGTGGTGTAGCCCTCATTCCCAAAATAGTCCCTGTTAATAAAAACTGTTGGTTGTAGGGATGAAAAGTAAACTGCTAACTCAAAACAGTTTGGTAAGTGCTCAGAGAGAGAAGTGCATAAAATGCTATGTGACAAAAGGAAGTAGAGGTAATTTGACTCTGAAGGAAGAAGAGAGGAAGCAAGTGAGACATAATGTGAGGAGGATTCAAAACAATGGAGGATTTAAGTCGTATAAGCATGTAGGCTGATTACAGCTCCTGTGCTCACATCTTCTTCCCTATACCCTTGTGAAGGACTGGACTCAATGTCTCTCTTTTTCCCTCTTTTCAACTTAGAACTTCCCAGGAAGGGCTCTGGTTGACTGAGTGTGAGCCAGATGCTGTTCCCTGGACAAGTTGTGGTGGCTACTAGGCTTAGCCCAGCTTTGCTCTACATTTGACCAATTAATTAGTGGTGTCTGGGGGATGATTGTGCAAGAAATTAGCAGCTCCATTTTGAACCATATGATTCAAAGGAGTATATCCCCAAAGAAATTAATTTTTATGTCGAGACTTACATTTCTTTATTTTTTCCAAATGGATAGACATTCGTAGGAACACTACTTATTGAAAATTTCACTTTTGCTCCATCAATTTGGGATACTGCATTTATAGTATACTAAATTCCTATATATATCCAGGGCTATTTTTGGATTCTATTCTTGATGGGGATAACTCAGCCCAACATGATTACAGTCCCTGCAAAGAGCCATTCCTCGACTACCCCTTGGGCTTGGGTTGTGTATACACTGGTGGAATATCTACATCAGGGAAGAAGGTCCTTAGAAGAAGCACATGCAGACCTTAAAAGTGGATCTGGGGAATCCTTGTGTGCAGGGAATCCTGGGATCTGGGTAACCAGAGCAAGATCTAGAAAAGATATATCCTTGGCTCAGTGGACTTCTCAGAGGCAATGATGTGGGAGGTTGGCTAGGGAAGAGCATTTTATAATAGAGGACTAGGGAAGGGCCATTGTGTGCTCAGGTCTATATTCCCCACATTTACTGAGGTGGTGGCTGCTGGTGCTGCTGCTAAGTCCCTTCAGTCGTGTCTGACTCTGTGTGACCCCATGGACTGCAGCCTTTCAGGCTCCTGAGTCCATGGGATTCTCCGGGCAAGAGTACTGGAGTGGGTTGCCATTACCTTCTCTGACTGAGGTGGCTAAGAGGGAGCAAATAAGTTTCATTAGACATTCTGTTTTGTCATTTGGTCCTGGTAATTGGCTTGTTTGACCTTGAGGAGAAAACTTAGCTTAGTATTCTTTTTTTCCTTTACTGGAAAAATGTTCTGGAAAATGTTCCTTATTACCAGGTAACTTTTAAGTAAAACCAGACATTCAATGGAGTTTTTATTTATAATATTCATTTTTATCTTCTCTTTTATCTCATTTTAAGGATGCAATGGAAAAAGGACTAAGCATAAATTATATTTTATGATTCTTCTTCTTAGTAACTATGTCAGAGTGGATCAGCCATTTACAATCTATGTGCCTCATCTCCTAAATCATAAAATTGAGATAATTGGAAGGACTGTTGCGAGGATTGTTGTACATATGTGTTGGACCCTGAGTAGAAGTGGATTTTGAGGGAGGCATAGCAATCAGAAACTTAGTCACTGCTATGGATTGAGGATGATGCTGTGAAAGTGCTGCACTCAATATGACAGCAAATTTGGAAAACTCAGCAGTGGCCACAGGACTGAAAAAGGTCAGTTTTCATTCACATCCCAAAGAAAGATAATGCCAAAGAATACTCAAACCACCGCAGAATTGCACTCATCTCACAGGCTAGTAAAGTAATGCTCAAAATTCTCCAAGCCAAGCTTCAGCAATACGTGAACCGTGAACTTCCTGATGTTCAAGTTGGTTTTAGAAAAGGCAGAGGAACCAGAGATCAAATTGCCAACATCCGCTGAATCATGGAAAAAGCAAGGGAGTCCCAGAAAAACATCTATTTCTGCTTTATTGACTATGCCAAAGCCTTTGACTGTGTGTATCACAATAAACTGTGGAAAATTCTGAAAGAGATTGGAATACCAGACCACCTGACCTGCCTCTTGAGGAACCTGTATGCAGGTCAGGAAGCAACAGTTAGAACTGGACATGGAACAACAGACTGGTTCCAAAGAGGAAAAGGAGTACGTCAAGGCTATATAGTGTCACCCTGCTTATTTAACTTATATACATAAACATCATGAGAAACGCTGGGCTGGAAGAAGCACAAGCTGGAATCAAGATTGCAGGAAGAAATGTCAATAACCTCAGATATGCAGATGACACCACCCTTATGGCAGAAAGTGAGGAAGAACTAAAGAACCTCTTGATGAAAGTGAAAGAGGAAAGTGAAAAAGTTGGCTTAAGCTCAACATTCAGAAAACAAAGATCATGGCATCTGGTCCCATCACTTCATGGCAAATATGTGGGGAAACAGCGACAGATTTTATTTGGGGGCCCCAAAATCACGCAGATGGTGATTGCAGCCATGAAATTAAAAGACTCTTACTAGTTGGAAGGAAAGTTATGAGCAACCTAGACAGCATATTAAAAAGCAGAGACATTAGTTTGTCAATAAAGTTTCATCTAGTCAAGGCTATGGTTTTTCCGGTAGTCATGTATGGATGTGAGAGGTGGACTATATAGAAAGCTGAGCGCTGAAGAATTGATGCTTTTGAACTGTTGTGTTGGAGAAGACTCTTGAGAGTCCCTTGGACTGCAAGGAGATCCAACCAGTCCATCCTAAAGGAGACCAGTCCTGGTTGTTCATTGGAATGACTGATATTGAAGCTGAAACTCCAGTGTTTTGGCCACCTGATGCAAAGAGTTGACTCATTTGAAAAGACCCTGATGCTGTTATAGTTTGAGGGCAGGAGGAGAAGGTGATGACAAACGATGAGATGGTTGGATGGCATCACTGACTCAATGGACATAAGTTTGGGTAAACTCAGGGAGGTGGTGATGAACAGGAAGGCCTGGCGTGCTCTGGTTCACGGTGTTGCCGAGAGTTGGACACCGAACTGAACTGATGGACTGAATTTTGTCTCCTGCCAAAAGCTGTATGTTGAAACCTAATCATCAGTGTGATGTTATCAAGATGTGGAGCCTTTGGGAAATTCTTAGATTGTAAGGGTGAAGGTCTTTTGAATGGAATTCGTTTTCTTATAATAAAAGGCACCCCAGAGATCTCCTTTGCCTATTCCTCCATATGACAGAACAGCAGGAAGATTGTGGTCTATGAACCAGGAAGTGGGTCCCCACCAGATATCCAATCCACTGGCACCTTGCTCCTGGAGTCCCTAACCTTCGGAATTGCTAGAAATAAATGTTTGTTGCTTAGGCCTCTAGTCTGTGGTATTTTTGTTATAGCAGCTCAAATGGAGTAAAGCCATCACCAAAGCTATGGATCTCCTATATCTGCTCTGAATTGCTTATATTTGGACTGCAACATGAGAAGGAAATGCAGTCGATCTTGTTTTTAAGTTACTTTACTTTGGTCTTTGTCACATCACGTGAACCTGTATACCATCTTATATACTAGAAAACCTGCTTCTAGGAAAGGAGTTAGTATCATCCTATCTAATTACATTGTGGTTAAATTGCATCAAGGAACATTTTATTCTATTTTAAGCAACACGGCTTTTTTATTATTATTTTTTTTACGTTTTGGCTGTAGTGGGTCTTTGATAAGATGCGGGGCTTCTCTTCTTCTGGAGCATGGGCTCAGTTGCTCTGCAACATGTGGGTCTTAGTTTCCCAACCAGGGATTGAACCCACATACCCTACATTGGAAAGTAGATTCTTAAGCACTGGAACGCCAGGGAAGTACCAACTTTTTTTTTTTAAATTACTTGTGGAACCACAGTTTTCATTTCTGAAATATAATGTTAAGTATTTTAGAGAAGGTAGGGGTTGAGAAGCATTTTGGGGGCTTATTATCTTGGTTTTCCTGAGAGCTATATTTTGCTGCATCCATGTGAGAACTTGCTCTTGCCTGGAGGCTAGGGAGACATCTCTCTCTAAGAGGAACCACCCTCCATGGAGCCACTTTGTGTTCCCTTCAGTCTTCCCTCCTCTGACCTTTTTCTAATTGTGTAATAAGTTTCACTGTGTTCCCTGCAAGAATCCAGAAATACTTAAAATTAAGCGTTAGTTTAGCTTTTCATCTTCTTCCCTTCCCCAAGCAAAAGAAACAAATAAGACAAACTCATCCTTTGTTTTTTTGTTTCTACATCAAACAGTGGAACTACCATCTACCCAAGTGCTCTCCACTTGTGCTCCCACAGGCGCTTCCAGGTCTTTCCCGAAGCTGTTCCTTTGGCCTCTTCCTACTTGCCCCAGTCTTTACCAGCTTCGTCCATCTTCCCTATGTTTTAGTTCAGGTGTCACTCCAGCTGGGAATGTTCCTGGAATCCCACAACCAAAGTAGTCTTCCTACCTGTATGTCCCCATGATGCTGTACTTTCCCTATCACAGCAGTTATCATGAAGACTATCACTGCTTAAGCATTCTTTTCCTTTTGACAAGACCATTTTCATAGGGGGATGTTGCATCTAGCTCAGTGCCTGACCCAAGTATGGACTCTGCAAATGTTGTTTGATTGAGTAAATTAATACTTATCAAGAGTCTTAAAATATTCTTACTCTTTAACCCAGGGGAATCCCCTTTGTAGAAGCTAGTCTAAAGAAATAACTGTAGTTTTATGTTATTTTATAAGTGGTCATGTAAAAAATGAAGATGGAAAAACCCTTAACAAAGAAATAACTGGAAATTTAGACAGATATATGTGTAACAGTGTTTATATAGTATTCTTCCTAAAATCTAAATATTTACCACGAGGAAAATTGGTAAGTAAATTATAGTACATCTCTATCATGGAATATTTTGAGGAACATTTTCAACTAGAATCCAAATTCTACATATACTTATTAGTAGGTTCAGAAATAACATTAAAAAATCCAGGGTACCCCAAAGTGTAGGTATGTATTTATGTGTTTGTGCATATATGCACATGCAGTCCAATTTTGTTAAAAATATTTATACATACACAAAGGAATAAAAGATATATACCCAAATATTACCAAAGATATTTCTTGGATATAGCATTCACAAGATTTTTATACTTGTCCATATTTTCCACATTCTGTATTTAGAATTCATTATTTTAACAACCAGAGTAAAACTCACCTTTTAAAAATTTAAAATGTATCTCTAGTTGGTGACTCTTGCTATAGGGGTACAGTTTTCTTTCTTAATCACAAGAACCTTCTAAAATTTGCTTTAACAGATCTTTGAGGTTTTTTTATCTTTTAATTTCAGTACATATAAAAAATAACATTAATGCATGTATATAGGAAGAAGCATAAGCTGGAATCAAGATTGCTGGGACAAATATCAATAACCTCAGAAATGGAGATGACACCACCCTTATGGCAGAAAGTGAAGAAGAACTAACAAGCCTCATGATGAGAGTGAAAGAGGAGAGTGAAAAGGTTGGCTTATGCTCAACATTCAGAAAATGAAGATCATGGCATCTCGTCCCGTCACCTCATGGGAAATAGATGGTGAAACAGTGGAAACAGTGTCAGACTCTATTTTTTTGGGCTCCAAAATCACTGCAGATGGTGACTGCAGCCATGAAATTAAAAGACGCTTACTCCTTGGAAGGAAAGTTATGACCAACCTAGATAGCATATTGAAAAGCAGAGACATTACTTTGCCAACAATGGTCCGTCTAGTCAAGGCTATGGTTTTTCTTGTGGTCATGTATGGATGTGAGAGTTGGACTGTAAAGAAGGCTGAATGCTGAAGAATGGATGCTTTTGAACTGTGGTGTTGGAGAAGACTCTTGTGAGTCTCTTGGACTGCAAGGAGATCCAACCAGTCCATTCTGAAGGAGATCAGCCCTGGGTGTTCTGTGGAAGGAATGATGCTAAAGCTGAAACTCCAGTATTTTGGCCACCTCATGCGAAGAGTTGACTCATTGGAAAAGGGTCTGATGCTGGGAGGATTGGGGGCAGGAGAAGAAGGGGATGACAGAGGATGAGATGGCTGGATGGCATCACTGACTCGATGGACATGAGTTTGAGTGAAATCGGGGAATTGGTGGTGGACAGGGAGGCTTGGCGTGCTGCGATTCCTGGGGTCGCAAAGAGTCGGATGACTGAGCGACTGAACTGAACTGAACTTATACTCCTGTGTTGACCCAGATCTCTTGAACACAAAAAAGGTTTTTCAGAGGAGAATATATGTTATATAACATAATTATTAGTACCATATAGTTGTTTTCCAAGGCCACTGTGACAAAATGGGTGCCTTCAACAACAGAAATTTGTTGTCTTGAAGTAGAGAATCAAAGTCCATGATTAAGGTGTCAGCAAGTCTGGTTCCTTCCAAGCCTGTGAGAGAAGGATCTGTTTCAGGACCCTCTCCTTGGCTTGAGATGGACAGCTTTTCTCTGTTCTCTTCACGTTGTTTTCCCTTTATTAGTCTCATTTCTGTGTCCCAATTTCCCTTTTTTATAAGGACACCAGTCATGTTGGATTAGAGTCCACCCACATCTCATTTTAACTTGATTATTTCTCTAAAGAACACTGTCTAAATAAAGTTGCATTCTGAGGTACTAGGGATTAGGTCTCCAACATATATTTTTGAGTGAGTGGGAGAGGTGGGAAGAGACAAAATTCAGCCCGTAACAACACAGTCATTAATGATTACTTTCATTCCCAAGGCTGCGGCATAGAAAAGCCTCTAATGTTCCTTCCTTTTGTTGTTTGATACAATAAAAATTTCCTAAGTCAGTTAATAGATGGCAACACAGAAAAATCAAGTTCTATTTGCTGTTCTGAAAAAGTAGGACCATTGTTTTGGTCTTGTGATATTTCCTATGTTAAACATAGTTGAATTTATATAGAAATATATAATTTAGAAAGAATTTTATTATGGAAGTTCTTTATTAAGTAAAATTAATTAATTAACCTCCACAATTGATGAATTAGTCTACACAATCTCTTATGGAAGTGAAGAAACTGCTTCTCAGACAATAAGTGATTTGCATAAAATTGCAGAAATATCAGGTCCTTAAAATTGCTCACAACTGGTCTGTCTGGATCCTCAATCAGAATGTTCTCCATTGCGTCAGATAGACCCCGTGGTCCATGTGATCAAGCCAAAGTATTGGCTTCTACCTTAACAAAAAAATATGATGGGCGGTCCATAAATTGCATGGATCTGAGACCTATTTCGGAGAAGGCAATGGCACCCCAATCCAGCACTCTTGCCTGGAAAATCCCATGGATGGAGGAGCCTGGTGGGCCGCAGTCCATGGGGTCGCTAAGAGTCGGACACGACTGAGTGACTTCACTTTCACTTTTCACTTTCATTCATTGGAGAAGGAAATGGCAACCCACTCCAATGTTCTTGCCTGGAGAATCTCAGGGACGGGGGAGCCTGGTAGGACACGACTGAAGTGACTTAGCAGTAGCAGCAGAGACCTATTGACTCCTGTGAAACATTTCTTCTGTCCAAGTATATTTACTACATAGGGTAGCTGTTGCAACGAGCTCTTTCTAAAATGTGACCCTTTTAGGTTACTTCTGTGCAAGGTGTTCTGGCATATTTAACTCCCTCATAAATCCTTCTTTCTTCTCCACCTGGTACTGAAAGGAAGCTGGTTATTCCGTACTTGGTATTTCATATATACTGTGTCAAAATGATGCTAGAAGTCATCAGCACTCATTGATCTTTTCCATGGGAAAATGAAAAAGTTGCTTATTTAGAATACTTTCAATAATTTTAGACCTGGAAGAAGTGTTCCCCAAATATTTTCTAGTGATTTTCCTTTCCCATATTATATGAGCAAAGGGCTCAACATACCACTATTTTTTCTACATTATTGTGAGTATTTAACGTGTTTGGATTATTGGAATTGGCTGATTCAACTAACGTTAAGATATCTTTTGGATTTAGCTCTTTTTCAGAGTTAAAAAAATCCTTTTTGTTACTGCTACTGAGTTTATATTGGGTATTTCTTTCTTTTTTTTTTTTTTTTGGCTGTGGGATCTTAGTTCCTGACCCATACACCCTGCAATGGAAACTTGTAGTCCTAACCGCTGGACTGCCAGGAGATTCTCTACTGGGTATTTCTTGAAGGAAGAGTGAATGATCCATATATACATTAAAAATAGTCACATATACTATAATTCCTACACAAGTGCTTTCTACTGGTCATGGTTCTTTCCATGTGCTTTAGAAAAGAAGGAAAGGAATGGGAAGCAATTGCAGTTTACCACTGACTGTTTACAACAGGCTGACTCTGAAGTAGGTGTTAGTGTCCCAGTTTTACAGATGAAGAAACTGAGGCTCCAGGAGAGAGTTGCCCTGGGTCACAAGGTGGAAGAGCTGGGATTTGGATTTAGGTCTCTCTTGACTCCGAACTTGTGCCTTTTCTTATTCTCCTACACTTCTGTTTTGTTGACTGATTCCACATCAAATGTCTTTTCCTAGCTAGTCAGTCGGAGAAGGCAATGGCAACCCACTCCAGTACTCTTGCCTGGAAAATCCCATGGATGGAGGAGCCTTGTAGGCTGCAGTCCATCGGGTCGCTAGGAGTTGGACATGACTGAGCAACTTCACTTTCACTTTTCATTTTCATGCATTGGAGAAGGAAATGGCAACCCACTCCAGTATTTTTGCCTGGAGAATCCCAGGGACAGCGGAGCCTGGTGAGCTGCTGTCTATGGGGTCGCACAGAGTCAGACACGACTGAAGTGATTTAGCAGCAGCAGGAGCTAGTCAGTAGGGACTAGTGAGGGGTCCTCTTCTCTGTTTAATATCTGTTAAGTGAGTTTGAGTAGCAGATGTAAGGTGAGGACTTAGTGTGATTACAAAAGGACACCAGGGTGTCAGGAGATGAAAGGTCCAGTTCAGATGGCCTCATTTGCTCTTTTGTGGAATAAAATCAAGATTTCATTTCATCTTACTTTGGAACCAATGGAGGATTTCTGGGCATGAATGACCATCTCAGATTGATTATTCTCAGAGCTCCATGGTGACTGCAGCCATTAAATTAAAAGACTGACCACAGTGGATGACCACCTTCTGGAACTGTGGGAAATCGATGAGGAATATGGAGCCCAATGGAATCTATCCTTTGAAATATTTGTTTCATTCAGATCAAACCTTTAGAAGGTTCAGTACAGTTCAGTTCAGTCACTCAGTCATGTCCAACTCTGCGACCTGATGAATTGCAGCACGCCAGGCATCCCTGTCCCTCACCAACTCCCGTAGATCACTCAAACTCATGTCCATCGAGTTGGTGATGCCATCCAGCCATCTCATCCTCTGTCGTCCCCTTCTCCTCCTGCCCCCAATCCCTCCCAGCATCAGGGTCTTTTCCAATTTGAGTCAACCCTTCCCATGAAGTGGCCAAAGTATTGGAGTTTCAGCTTCAGCATCAGTCCTTCCAATGAACACCCAGGATTGGTCTCCTTTAGGAGATCAATCTCCTTGCAGTCCAAGGGACTCTCAAGAGTCTTCTCCAACACCACAGTTCAAAAGCATCAATTCTTCCGCGCTCAGCTTTCTTCACAGTCCAACTGTCACATCCATACTTCAGCACTGGAAAAACCATAGCGTGACTAGATGGACCTTTGTTCGTAAAGTAATATCTCTGCTTTTTAATATGCTATCTAAGTTGGTCATAACTTTCCTTCCAAGGAGTAAGCATCTTTTAATTTCATGGCTGCAATCACCATCTACAGTAATTTTGGAGCCCCCCAAAATAAAGTCTGACACTGTTTCCACTGTTTCCCTGTCTATTTCCCATGAAGTGATGGGACCAGATGCCATGATCTTCGTTTTGTGAATGTTGAGCTTTAAGCCAACTTTTTCACTCTCCTCCTTCACTTTCATCAAGAGGCTTTTTAGTTCCTCTTCACTTTATTCCATAAGGGTGGTGTCATCTGCTTATTTGAGGTTATTAATATTTCTCCCAGCAATCTTGATTCCAGCTTGTGCTTCTTCCAGCCCAGCGTTTCTCATAATGTACATCTGGAAGTTCACGGTTCATGTATTGCTGAAGCCTGGCTTGGGGAATTTTGACCAGTACTTTACTAGAGTGTGAGATGAGTGCAATTGTGTGGTAGTTTGAGCATTCTTTGGCATTGCCTTTCTTTGGCACTGGAATGAAAACTGACCTTTTCCAGTCCTGTGGCCACTGCTGAGTTTTCCAAATTTGCTGGCATATTTAGTGCAGCACTTTCACAGCATCATCTTTCAGGATTTGAAAGAGCTCAACTGGAATGCCATCGCGTCCACTAGCTTTGTTCGTAGTGATGCTTTCTAAGGCCCACTTGACTTCATGTTCCAGAATGTCTGGCTCTAGGTGAGTGATCACACCATCGTGATTATCTGGGTTGTGAAGCTCTTTTTTGTATAGTTCTTCTGTGTATTCTTGCCACCTCTTCTTAATATCTTCTGCCTCTGTTAGGTCCCTACCATTTCTGTCCTTTATCCAGCCCATCTTTGCATGAAATGTTCCCTTGGTATCTCTACTTTCTTGAAGACAACTCTAGTCTTTCTCATTCTGTTATTTTCCTCTATTTCTTTGTCTTGATCACTGTGGAAGGCTTTCTTTGCTCTCCTTGCTATTCTTTGGAACTTTGTATTCAAATGGGAATATCTTTCCTTTTCTCCTTTGCTTTTCACTTCTCTTCTTTTCACAGCTATTTGTAAGTCCTCCTCAGACAGCCATTTTGCTTTTTTGCACTTCTTTTCCATGGGGATGGTCTTGATTCCTGTCTCCTGTACAATGTTCCGAACCTCTGTGCATAGCTCATCAGGCACTCTATCTATCAGATCTAGTCCCTTAAATCTATTTCTCACTTCCACTGTATAATCATAAGGGATTTGGTTTAGTTCATACCTCTTCTTTTAATATTTCTTAATTTTTTCTGCATAAACTAGTCAGATTAGATTTTATTGAATTGCATCTGAAATTCTGACTGATTAAAGGGAGTTCTTGATAAAGCATATTGCTTTATAAAGCGAATAAAAAGTATGGTAGTATTAGTGTTATAGAAACAACTAGATCAATGATATAAAATATAAAACTCAAGAACAGAGCAAATTCATGGCTAACATTATATGTAATAAACATAGTAAAACATACCTGTGGAAGGAAGGTGGGTTATTTTGTAGATAGTGTTGGGGAAAATGTCCTGCTCTATGGAGAAAAATAAAGCTGCATTTCTCCTACACTATATACATATATATATATATACACACTATATATATATATATATATATATATATATATATATATATATTATACACATAAGGGGATGACAGAGGACGAGATGGTTGGATTGCATCACTGACTCAATGGACATGAGTTTGAGTAAGCTCTGGGAGATGGTGAATGACAGTGAATCCTGGCATGCTGCAGTCCATGGGGTTGCAAAGAGTTGGACACGACTGAGTGACTGAACAACAGCATCTTTGATTGATACATATCCCAAAGAAGTTCTTGCACAGTTGAGGGGAAATACAGAAACACTTATTGCTGTGTTGATGAAAGTTAGAGGCAACCTTGGAGTGCATCACTTGGGGAATGGATAGGTAAATGTAAGGAAGTCCATGGTTAAACATTTTGCAGTAGTTAGAAGCTGTGAACCAGAAGTACATACCCAGTAATCTGAAGAGTTTTAAGTTATCTATAGCTGTAGACCACTTGGCTTCAAAGAAGAAGCTGCCTGAACCCTTAATCAGTTATTTGTATAACTGTATTTTCTTTGTGTTACCTTTTATGTTCCAGTTCTCAGAAAATTCAGAGCTCTAATTAATCATAGTAGCTATATTAGTTTTTATACTAACTGAATCTGTGTCCACTTGTCTTTGTTTCTTCTATTTTAATTTTACAGCCATACTGAAATTCTGTAATTTATTTGGAAGATTTTTCTAGTCATTTCAGTGTTTGTCACTCAATCATGTCTGTCTCTTAGCAATCCTATGGATCATAGCTTGCCAGGCTCCTGTGTCCATGGGATTCTCCAGACAAGAATACTGGAGTGAGTTGCCATCCCCTTCTCCAGGGGTTCTTCCCAACTCAGGGATCGAACCCATCTTTTATGTTTCCTGCATTGACAGGTGGGTTCTTTACCACTACCACCTCCTGGGAATACCTATATATCAATAATAAGTCCTAAGTGATCATCTTATCATTATTAAAGATCCTCCCAGTAAAAAAAGAAAAAAATATTGGGGACGAAACTAATTTTTCCTGACCTCAGTTCAGTTCAGTAGCTAAGTCATGTCCGACTCTTTGCAACCCCATGAATCGCAGCACACCAGGCATCCCTGTGCATCACCAACTCCCGGAGTCTACCCAAACCCATGTCCATTGAGTCGGTGATGTCATCCAGCCATCTCGTCCTCTGTCGTCCCCTTCTCCTCCTGCCTCCAATCCTTCCCAGCAGTGGGGTCTTTTCCAATGAGTCAACTCTTCCCATCAGGTGGCCAAAATATTGGAGTTTCAGCTTCAACATCAGTCCCTCCAATGAACACCCAGGACTGATCTCCTTTAAGATGGACTGTTTGGATCTTCTTGCAGTCCAAGGGACTTGCAAGAGTCTTCTCCAACACCACAGTTCAAAAGCATCAATTCTTCGGCACTCAGCTTTCTTCACCGTTCAATATCACATCCATACATGACTACTGGAAAAACCATAGCTTTGACTTGCTTTGTTGGCAAAGAAATGTCTCTTCTTTTAAATATGCTATCTAGGTTGGTCATAACTTTCCTTCCAAGGAGTAAGTGTCTTTTAATTTCATGGCTGCAATCACCATCTGCAGTGATTCTGGAGCCCAAAAAATAAAGCCTGACACTGTTTCCCCATCTATTTCCCATGAAGTGATGGGACCAGATTCCATGATTTTAGTTTTCTGAATGTTGAGCTTTAAGCCAACTTTTTCACTCTCCTCCTTCACTTTCATCAAGAGTGCTTTTAGTTCCTCTTCACTTTTTCCATAAGTGTGGTGTCATCTGCATAGCTGAGGTTATTGATATTCCTCCCGGCAATCTTGATTCCAGCTTGTGCTTCTCCAGCCCAGCGTTTCTCATGATGTACACTGCATAGAAGTTAAATAAGCAGGGTGACCATATACAGCCTTGACGTACTCCTTTTCGTATTTGGAATCAGTGTGTTGTTCCATGTCCAGTTCTAACTGTTGCTTCCTGACCCACATACAGGTTCCTTAATAGACAGCCTCAAGAGGCTGCTTTGCTGGAATAGCCGTGAAGAGACACCCCATGTCCAAAGTAAGAGAAACCCAAGTAAGATGGTAGGTGTTGTGAGATGGCATCAGAGGGCAGACACACTGAAACCATAATCACAGAAAACTAGCCAATCTGATCACATGGACCACAGCCTTGTCTAACTCAATGAAATTAAGCCATACCGTGTGGGGCCACCCAAGATGGAGGGGCCTTGGTGGAGAGGTCTGACAGAATGTGGTCCACTGGAGAAGGGAATGGCAAACCCCTTCAGTATTCTTGCCTTGAGAACCCCATGAACAGTATGAAAAGGCAGAGAGATAGGACACTGAAAGATGTACTCCCCGGTTTGGTAGGTGCCCAATATGCTACTGGAGACCAGTCGAGAAATAACCCCAGAAAGAATGAAGGGATGGAACCAAAGCAAAAACAATACCCAGCTGTGGATATGACTGATGATAGAAGAAAGGTTCGATGCTGTAAAGAGCAATATTGCTTAGGAACGTGGAATGTCAGATCTTTGAATCAAGGCAAATTGGAAGTGGTCAAATGGCAGATGGCAAGTGTGAATGTTGACATTCTAGGACTCAGCAAACTAAGATGGACTGGAATGGGTGAATTTAACTCAGATGACCACTATATCTACTACTGTGGGCAGGAACCCCTTAGAAGAAATGGAGTAGCCATCATGGTCAGCAAAAGGGTCTGAAATGCAGTACTTGGATGCAATCTCAAAAAGGACAGAATGATCTTTGTTTGTTTCCAAGGCAAACCATTCAATACCATGGTATTCCAAGCCTATGCCCCAACCAGTAATGCTGAAGATCTGAAGTTGCAGAGTTCTATGAAGACTTACAAGACCTTTTAGATCTAACACGCAAAAAAGTTGTCATTTTCATTATAAGGGTTGGAAAGCAAAAGTAGGAAGTCAGGAAACACCTGGAGTAATAGGTAAATTTGGCCTTTGAGTACAGAATGAAGCAGGACAAAGGCTAATAGAGTTTTGCCAAGAGAACACACTGGTCATAGCAAACACCCTCTTCCAACAACACAAGAGAAGACTCTACTCATGGACATCACCAGATGGTCAACACCAAAATCAGATTGATTATATTCTTTGCAGCCAACGATGGAGAAGCTCTATACTGTCAGCCAAAACAAGACCGGGAGCTGAATGTGGCTCAGACCATGAACACCTTATTGCCAGATTCAGACTTAAATTGAAGAAAGTAGGGAAAACCACTAGACCATTCAGGTATGACCTAAATCAAATCCCTTATGGTTATACAGTGGAAGTCAGAAATAGATTTAAGGGACTAGTTCTGACAGATAGAGTGCCTGATGAGCTATGGACGGAGGTTTGGGACATTGTACAGGAGACAGGGATCAAGACCATCTCCATGAAAAGAAATGCAAAAAAGCAAAATGGCAGTCTGAGGAGGCCTTACAAATAACTGTGAAAAGAAGAGAAGCAAAATGCAAAGGAGAAAAGGTAAGATATAAGCATCTGAATGCAGAATTCCAAAGAATGGCAAGGAGAGATAGGAAATCCTTCCTCAGCGATCATTGCAAAGAAATAGAGGAAAACAATAGAATGGGAAACACTAGAGATCTCTTCACAAAAAGTAGAGATACCAAGGGAACATTTCATGCAAAGATGGGCTGGATAAAGGACAGAAATGGTATGGACCTAACAGAAGCAGAAGATAGTAAGAAGAGGTGGCAAGAATACACAAACTGTACAAATAGAGCTTTACCACCCAGCTAATCACGATGGTGTTATCACTCACCTAGAACCAGACATGCTGGAATGTGAAGTCAAGTGGTCCTTAGAAAGCATCACTATGAACAGAGCTAGTGGATGTGATGGCATTCCAGTTGAGCTCTTTCAATTCCTGAAAGATGATGCTGTGAAAGTGCTGCACTAAATATGCCAGCAAATTTGGAAAACTCAGCAGTGGCCACAGGACTGGAAAAGGTCAGTTTTCATTCCAGTGCCAAAGAAAGGCAATGCCAAAGAATGCTCAAACTACTGCACAATTGCACTCATCTCACATGCTAGTAAAGTAATGCTCAAAATTCTCCAAGCCAGGCTTCAGCAATACGTGAACCGTGAACTTCCAGATGTTCAAACTGGTTTTAGAAAAGGCAGAGGAACCAGAGATCAATTGCCAACACCCGCTGAATCATGAAAAAAGCAAGAGAGTTCCAGAAAAACATCTATTTCTGCTTTATTGACTATGCCAAAGCCTTTGACTGTGTGGATCACAATAAAGTGGAAATTTTTCCTGATCTGGGAGACTATTAAAAAAAGATATAAAAGGAAATGAATAAAACAACCATTTTAGGATGAGGAAAGGAAACTTTCCACTCTATGGAAGTGTATTTTAAATAACCACTCACCTGAATGAGGAACATCTTTGGTTAACCAGAAAGCTTTGTAAGAAGGTGATTATTTCCTCTCTATAGTCTTCATATCCCTATGGATATTGAATAAAGAAGAGGAATTTGAAGAAAAGCAAAGGCAAAATCACCTCTTCAGGTTGTGAGAAGCTATGAGACTGTCTCAGAGGCTGCGTGGGACATGACCTTCCATCAGTTCCCATGGAGCCCACTAGGCGGCGCTGGTGCACATATAAATGCTGCTACTGCTGCTAAGTCGCTTCAGTCGTGTCCGACTCTGTGCGACCCCATAGATGGTAGCCCACCAGGCTTCCCCGTCCCTGGGATTCTCCAGGCAAGAGCAATGGAGTGGGTTGCCATTTCCTTCTCCAATGCATGAAAATGAAAAGTGAAAGTGAAGTCGCTCAGTCGTGTCCAACTCTACGACCCCATGGACTGCAGCCTACCAGGCTCCTCTGTCCATGGGATTATGTAGGCAATAGTTCTGGAGTGGGGTGCCAGTGCCTTCTCCGATAAATGCTACTGTATGAAACTTGAATGGCCACAGATCTTCTGTTCTCTTCTTTTTCTAATAAAATCCCATTAAAATCTGTATAAAACCCTCAGCTAGAACTACTAAGCCCTCATTAGTAACAGATGGGACAGTCTCAGGCTATAAAATGAAGATAGGTACTATCCAAAAGCCTGCAATGTGGGAAAGCTGGGTTCGATCCCTCAGTTGGGAAGATCCCCTGGAGAAGGGAACAGCTACCTACTCCAGTATTCTTGCCTGAAGAATTCCATGGACTGTATAGTTCATGGGGTCACAAAGAGTTGGACACGACTAAGTGACTTTCACTTTCACTATCCAAAAAAGGTCATCTCCAGATGCAATTTTGGGTCTTTCTAGACCCAGTTTCTTTAGGATACAGAAAAATGTAAGTGAGATTTTCCTTCCATACTTATTCCAGAGATCACCCTGGATGCAGAGTCAAACTTTGATGAATATTGTAATTTACATTGTAATTTTTGTGCCTTAAAAATATGCATTGCTCATCTACCACGGGCTGTTAGATTTCATGATAATTATTTTTAATATATTAGCATAGCATTATATTATATGTGATAAGTTCCGTGTACTTTTTTGTGTGAACCTATCACTTTAGTTTGAATGATGAATCAGTCTCCTCCCATCGTTGGGAGACTCTTTCTGGCACCGTTAATGAGGGAAGCAAGCTTCTTAAATGATTAATGCCTTCTTACATGCACAGCTGTGGTGACCTCTGAGAGGATGTGTGTGTGCTCAGTTGCTAAGTGCTGTCTGACTCTTTGTGACCCCATGGACTTGTAGCCTGCCAGGCTCCTCTGTACATGGGATTTTCCAGGCAAGAATACCGGATTGGGTTGCCATTTCCTCCTCCAGGGCATCTCCTTTTTTAACACTCCCTACTCAGAACAAAGTACAGATGAAGTTATTAAGTAGCCTCAGAATTGTGGTGATTCTTTTTGGTTCACAGATTCTGACTGATGATGTCATGACACAGAAGAAAATGCAAAAGAGGCAGCCTATAATCAGCTTCCTGTGAGTGTCACACTTGAGGCAACTGGCCTGAGACCAGCTGCATTTTGGCCATGGCTTTGCAGAGCACTCTGGAAGCAGTGTGGCTGGGTCTCCTCCTCAGCTCTCTCTGGAACGGTGAGTAAGCCTTTTCAGCATCTGATCTTGGAAAAATGTGTGCCTTTGTTTTAAAATTTGTTTTCAATTTCAAAGTCACAAACTTTTTTTGTTTGTTTGTTTGTTTCCTGTAGATGCAGAGAGCAAGTAGCAAGTATTTCAGTCTCCTACTGTGGACTCTTTGGAGGGAGCTGTGGCAGAAATTTCCTGTAATCACTCTATATCCAATGTTTAAGACTTCCTCTGGTACCTTCACTTCCCAGGATTTGCACCAAGACCCCTCATCAAGGGCTCAAAGCCTTCTCAACAGGGACGCTACAACATGACATATGAGAGGTTCTCTTCATCACTGCTCATCCTCCAGGTGCAGCCGGCAGATGCGGGGGTTTACTATTGTGCACTGAGGTACACAGAAGCAGGGCATCCATGAAGAGCTGAACAGAAACAAGGAGAGGTCACAGCATTTGCAGGATGTGGAAGAAAGATGAACAATTATTGCTTCCCCTCCTACTCCCAATTCAGCATCCCCCAAGTTTTTCCATTTGCACCTCAGGAAAAAACATTTGAGTCCAATAACTATATACAGTGGGCTTCCCTTGTAGCTCAGCTTGTAATGAGCCTGCAATGCAGGAGACCTCCGTTAGATTCCTGGGTCAGAAAAATTCCCTGAAGAAGGGTTAGAGTAACCATTCCAGTATTCTTGGGCTTCCCTGGTGGCTCAGATGGCAAAAAATCTCCCTGCAGTGCAAGAGACTTGGGTTCAGTCCCTGGATTGGTAGGATTCCCTGGAGAAGAACACCAATATTCTTGCCTGCAGAATCCTCATGGACAGAGGTGCCTGGAGGGTTACAGTCCATGGGGTCGCAAAGAGTTGGACATGACTGAGTAAATAAGCACAGCACAGCACAGCACCATATTACTAAGAGTACACAGGGAAATAAGTTTTTATGGAGTGTTTAAATAATGGTTCTGTGAATTCATGTTTAAAATTTTCTTTTGGATAACTGAAACACTTCTGATCTGTTTCTTTTGAAATATGCCTGGATTATTTTTGCTTTCCTTTGTAAAATGGCTGATTCTTTACCACTGCACCACCTGTTTCTTAAAAAAAATTCCTGCAAAAAGAATGAAGCTGGCTGATAATATTTAAAATGAAAATGCAGAAAGCAAGAAGAAAATAGCAGAGAGGAAGAGTCATGTCCACTCTGCTATTTTCTTCTTGCTTTCTGCACTTTAAATATTATCTGCCAACTTCACTCTGTTTGTGGGAATTTTTTAAAGACACAGTTGGCTCAGTGGTAAAGAATCTGCCTGCCAATGTAGGAGACGTGGGTTCAATCCCTGGGTCAGGAAGATCCCTTGGAGTAGGAAATAATAACCTGCTCCAGTATTCTTATCTGGAAAATTCCATAGACAGAGGAGCCTGGAGGCCTATAGTCCATGGAGTTACACACAGATTTTGTAAAGTGTACTTTAGTTAACATTCGATAGTATAATTAGCTGAAGGGGAACAAATGAGTGGATAGCTACTACCAACAGCCCCGAGTTTCAAACCTTAATCCTTCTCTCAGGATATTTTACTTATTACAATTTGATATACACACTAAGTGAGGATGCCAGTGTCAATTAGTATATGAAATATTAGTAAAACTCAATCTTATTCCAAATTTTTACACTTAAAAAGCATACTGTATAAGTTGTAATATATTCTTCCCATATCTTTGTTAAATTATCTTTGTCTTTTTACCCAGATCTTTCCTTCCCACTTTAGAGACTAAAGTCCTAGGACAGATCTGTGATTTTCATTTTTTTTTTTTTTACCAGAAGTCTCTGGAGTTTTGTTAAAAAGAGTAGATTTTTTTCTCCCCTGCATTCCAGAGTAACGGAATCATAGTTTGCAGGGATGGGACCCAGAAGTCTGTATTTTCTATAAATGTCTCTCTGGAAATTCTATTGCTCATCGAAGTTTGATGTGAGAATCTCAGATTCAGGAGCCCAGATCTTGAGGCTTTAGCCACTATTCTCTACTTTTGTGTACGTGCTAAGTTGCTTCAGTTGAGTTGACTCTTTGCGACCCTTAGGACCGTACCCTGCCAGGCTCCTCTGTCCATGGAATTCTCCAGGCAAGAATACTGGAGAGGGTTGCCATGCCCTCCTCCAGGGGATCTTCCTGACACAGGGATCAAACCTGTGTCTCTTATGTCTCCTGCATTGGCACGTGAGTTCTTTACCACTAGCGCCACCTGAGAAGCCCATTCTCTGCTTTTCAGTTCAGTTCAGTTCAGTTCAGTCATTCAGTCGTGTCTGACTTTTTGAGATCCCATGAACCGCAGCACGCCAGGCCTCCCTGTCCATCACCAACTGCTGGAGTCTACCCAAACCCATGTCCATTGAGTCGGTGGTGCCATCCAACCATCTCATCCTCTGTTGTTCCCTTCTCATGCCTTCAATCTTTCCCAGCATCAGGGTCTTTTCAAATGAGTCAGCTCTTTGCAGCAGGTGGCCAAAGTATTAGAGTTTCAGCTTCCACATCAGTCTTTCCAATGAACACCCAGGACTGGTCTCCTTTTGGATGGACTGGTTGGATCTCCTTGTAGTCCAAGGGACTCTCAAGAGTCTTCTCCAACACCACAGTTCAAAAACATCAATTCTTCGGCACTCAGCTTTCTTTATAGTCCAACTCTCACATCCATACATGACCATTGGAAAAACCATAGCCTTGACTGGACGGACCTTTGTTGACAAAGTAATGTCTCTGTTTTTTAATATGCTGTCTAGGCTAGTCATAACTTTCCTTCAAAGTAGTAAGCATCTTTTAATTTCATGCTGCAATCTCCATCTGTAGTGATTTTGGAGCCCAGAAAAATAAAGTCAGCCAAGGTTTCCACATCTATTTGCCATGAAGTGATGGGACTGGATGCCATGATCTTATTTTTTGAATGTTGAGCTTTAAGCCAATTTTTTCACTCCTCTTTCACCTTCATCAAGAGGCTCTTTATTTCTTCTTCACTTTCTGCCATAAGGGTGATGTCATCTGCATATCGGAGTTCATTGATAATTCTCCCAGATCTTGATTCCAGCTTGTGCTTCCTCCAGCTCTGTGTTTCTCATGATGTACTCTGTATATAAGTTAAATAAGCAGGGTGACAATATACAGCCTTGATGTACTCCTTTTCCTATTTGGAACCAGTCTGTTCCATGTCCAATTCTAATTGTTGCTTCCTGACCTGCATACAGATTTCTCAAGAGACAGGTCCGGTGGTCTGGTATTCCCATCTTTTCAGAATTTTCTCTGCTTTTAGTAACACCCAAATTGTATAGACATATAAATTGATATATGTTTGTGCCACTCCTTTAAGCATATTCTGTTTTGGATTATTGCTTGTTTAAAACTGTTAATCTCGCCTTTTCAGCAAATGACATATCTGAGTATGAGCTACGTGTGCGTCTTCTCCATGAGTTCCACACGTGTGCTCTTGCTGCTCCACCAACAGGGAATAAGCCCACAGCCCCTCGTTGCTTTGGCAAGCAAGAAGAGACAGAGAATTCCTTTTGTTGATATAGGAAGTTCTTTTCAGTTCATTGAGGAATGAAATATTGAAAACCCTACTTTTATTTTGGTGTTTTGATTGTATTGTTTAAACTGTCAAGAACTAGTCTTCTTTTTTTTAAAAATTTTATTTTATTTTTAAACTTTACAATATTGTATTGGTTTTGCCAAATATCGAAATGAATCCACCACAGGTATACATGTGTTCCCCATCCTGAACCCTCCTCCCTCCCCATACCATCCCTCTGGGTCGTCCCAGTGCACCAGCCCCAAGCATCCAGTATCGTGCATCAAACCTGGACTGGCGACTCATTTCGTACATGATATTATACATGTTTCAATGCCATTCTCCCAAATCTTCCAACCCTCTCCCTTTCCCACAGAGTCTGTAAGACAGTTCTATACATCAGTGTCTCTTTTGCTGTCTTGTATACAGGATTATTGTTACCATCTTTCTAAATTCCATATATATGCGTTAGTATACTGTATTGGTGTTTTTCTTTCTGGCTTACTTCACTCTGTATAATAGGCTCCAGTTTCATCCACCTCATTAGAACTGATTCAAATGTATTCTTTTTAATGGCTGAGTAATACTCCATTGTGTATATGTACCACTGCTTTCTTATCCATTCATCTGCTGATGGACATCTAGGTTGCTTCCATGTCCTGGCTATTATAAACAGTGCTGTGATGAACATTGGGGTACACATGTCTCTTTCAGTTCTGGTTTCTTCAGTGTGTATGCCCAGCAGTGGGATTGCTGGATCATAAGGCAGTTCTATTTCCAGTTTTTTAAGGAATCTCCACACTGTTCTCCATAGTGGCTGTACTAGTTTGCATTCCCACCAACAGTGTAAGAGGGTTCCCTTTTCTCCACATCCTCTCCAGCAGTTATTGCTTGTAGACTTTTGGATCGCAGCCATTCTGACTGGTGTGAAATGGTACCTCATAGTGGTTTTGATTTGCATTTCTCTGATAATGAGTGATGTTGAGCATCTTTTCATGTGTTTGTTAGCCATCTGTATGTCTTCTTTGGAGAAATGTCTATTTAGTTCTTTGGCCCATTTTTTGATTGGGTCATTTATTTTTCTGGAATTGAGCTTGTAGGAGTTGCTTGCATATTTTTGAGATTAGTTGTTTGTCAGTTGCTTAATTTGCTATTATTTTCTTTCATTCTGAAGGCTGTCTTTTCACCTTGCTTATAGTTTCCTTTGTTGTGCAGAAGCTTTTAAGTTTAATTAGGTCCCATTTGTTTATTTTTGCTTTTATTTCCAATTTTCTGGGAGGTGGGTCATAGAGGATCTTGCTGTGATGTATGTCAGAGAGTGTTTTGCCTACGTTCTCCTCTAGGAGTTTTATAGTTTCTGGGCTTACGTTTGACAAAGGAGGCAAGAATATACAATGGATTAAAGACAATCTCTTTAACAAGTGGTGCTGGGAAAACTAGTCAATCACTTGTAAAAGAATGAAACTAGAACACTTTCTAACACCATACACAAAAATAAACTCAAAATGGATTAAAGAACTAGTCTTCTTACCAGATTTTTCAGCTTACATGTAGAACAGTAAAGGTGTTCTTACCCAAAGGGGAAGTGGGACAAGAATGAAATAAAAGAAGGGGAAAATACAGCCCTGGAGAGAGCATTTATGAAGAAGAGCGCTCAGTGACAGCACAGTGTTAAAAGCATCATGAAGCTCTCAGTTCGATGGTAACTTGTGAAACATTCACAGGAGAGTAAAATTCCCTGTACTCCCCAATCCTGGAAGTTTGTACATATATAGAAATTTCCTTTTTTTTTTGAGATTTACTGCTCATAAAAAATTCCTGGTTGAGAAAGCTATTCTAAGCCTACTGAGACTAAAGATGCCCAGCAGGGCTGAGACTAAACATGGAGAGTCCAATCCAGTGGGTGTAAAGCTGTCCAAGGTGTCCCTAGATTGATCTGCTCTGCCTGCTGCTTGTCATATCCGCATTGCTGCTAAGGTTTTCTTGGGGTCAGTAGCTCATTCAGTTCTTTCAATGTCTGAGGATCTCCTAGAAGCAATGATCTATGAGCTGCTTTGATTAAGTGGCACATACATATGAAGTCAGTATTTGGTATACACCCAATTAAAATATAGCCTCTAAAGGTACATGGCACATAAGAATATGATTGTATAACTTTATTAGGGTAATGAAATTACTTTCCAATATTGCAAGGTATTTAAAAAAAGTAAATGATCAAAATTGAAATTCTCAATGTGATTTATGCTTTTACAGTCAGAAAAGTATGGGTTAAAATCTTTGTTCTGTTTCTTTAAGGATGGCTTGAGTAATCGAATATTCCTGAACTCCTAATATTTTCATCTATAAAATATTAGGAGGAAAAATATGTCAAGAATTGTAATGGGCTTAACATTATGCTCACAATAGACATTTGATGAATAATACTCTCATCAATCTCATAAAGCACATAAGAAGGACAGCTAGTGAGTCTATTTTATTGAAATCTGAAAGCTCAGTTGATGCCCTAAGAATCCTTTATATGTGTAGCCTCTTAAAGGTTTAGTTCATTTGTGACTCTTAGAATTGATTATTAAATAGTTGAAGGTAAGCACAATGAATCACTGCACTATCTAGGCATAGTTCTACACGCTTTGTGTGCTGTATCTGTATAGGAGAGGAGAAGTAGAGATTAGGCAATTACCCCGAAAATTTAGTTATGGCACCAAAGTCTATATAGGACTATGGTTTTGACTTATTTATCTTGCTACATCAATCAAAGTGCTGTATAGATATGCCTGAGCAGACATTTAGGATAAACCCACATTTTGCCTGATTGATCAGATCAGATCAGTCGCTCAGTTGTGTCCGACTCTTTGCGACCCCATGAATCGCAGCACGCCAGGCATTTCAGCTTTAGCATCATTCCTTCCAAAGAAATCCCAGGGCTGATCTCCTTCAGAATGGACTGGTTGGACCTCCTTGCAGTCCAAGGGACACTCAAGAGTCTTCTCCAACACCACCGTTCAAAAGCATCAATTTTTCTGCGCTCAGCCTTCTTCACAGTCCAACTCTCACATCCATACATGGCCACAGGAAAAACCATAGCCTTGACTAGACGGACCTTTGTTGGCAAAGTAATGTCTCTGCTTTTGAATATGCTCTCTAGGTTGGTCATAACTTTCCTTCCAAGGAGTAAGCGTCTTTTAATTTCATGGCTGCAGTCACCATCTGCAGTGATTTTGGAGCCCAGAAAAATAAAGTCTGACACTGTTTCCACTGTTTCCCCATCTATTTCCCATGAAGTGGTGGGACTGGATGCCATGGTCTTCGTTTTCTGAATGTTGAGCTTTAAGCCAACATTTTTACTCTCCACTTTCACTTTTATCAAGAGGCTTTGTAGTTCCTCTTCACTTTCTGCCATAAGGGTGGTGTCATCTGCATATCTGAGTTTATAGGGGAACCCTAAACCCAATTTCAGGGGACTGGATATTCTCTCTTCTCTTCTCCAAATATATGCTCCATCCTGCTCTACACCCAGGAGGCTGCCTTCTATGCACTTGTCTTTTTTGCTACTAGTTGGGTTTGGCCCAGTGGGAGCCACTGGCAGGAAAGACTGGTCAGCCTGTTTGTATTCTGGGTTCTTTCCTTTCCTGTGCTGAAATCCACAGGTCCTGTGGATCCACCTCAGTTACAGGTCTCCCAGGCTGGGATCATTTCTTCCTCCTCTGTCCCTTCAAGATTAGGAGTGGTGAAGCCTTCTTACTGTTGTTGGTGCCAGGGTGCTTTACCTTCTCTTGTAGATTTCCCCTAATCCTGCACATGTATTTAAAAATATTCCTTTCTTTAAGCTTTTGCCAATCATTCCTCTGGAGATGACTGCCAGTCCCTTTTAAGATACAACACTAACACTTAAGCTCTAGACAGAAAGAGAAGAAATTTATTCTATTTTCCTATTCATCATAGGCCTTTTTGGGACTTGAAGATTATTATTTAAAGATAACTTACATATTTCAAAGAAAAACATTATAATAGGGTCAAGTTTTCAGTTAGTTAAGTATGAAATCCTTAGCAAAGCTTTGAGAAATAGCTATGTTCCACATTTTTTTCTGACTGAAAGCAAAGAGATTTTCTATCCTCTTTCTAAATTGTGCGGTTTCTTTGGATATTACTTAAAGGAAAAATAAGGAAAATCAGAGAAACAACTTCTTTATAGTGATACTTGCTTATTTTCTTTAAGTCCGACTGTATTGAATAATCACTCTGCTGCTACTGTGGCATTGTTTTAGTGTAAAACTTCAGCCTGTCTTCCCCTTAAAATGAACTCTTTGTCATTATCATAATACCTCAAGCTTAGGTAAACATCAACTTTTAATCCATTTGTATTTCATCTGAAGTCTGTTTGAAGTAGCCTCTCTATGTGTAAAATTTCTATTTTTGCAAACCTTCATTGAAGTTTTTTAGCTGTAAAACCTACTGTTCAATAGGACAAGTAGTTATAAGAAGTTTATAACACCATCCCTTCTTTTTTTCTCTCTAAAAATGTTTAAAGAGAAGGTTCAGGTTCTTCTTGTATGACGATTTAAATATCATAGGTATGGGTCCCACCAGACCCTACCAAGAAAAACTCAAGTTACATTGTGGTCAAAGAGATTTAATTGGAAGTCGGCTCTAAATTATTTCTAAAGAGACTAATAAGCTCATTCTTACCATTTATCTTCTGTTGCCTTACTCTTCCCTTATTTTGTTTTTTCTTTTCTCTCACTTTTCTTTCTCTCTCCATTCAATGCTATGCTTTCCTTCCTTTTTTTCTGTTTCCCCATCCTATCAGAATATGCTTTTCCCTGTATTATCTTGAGACAGCATAAACCATTTAAACCACTCAGGATGAATTTTTTCCCACTTTGGTTCACAAAGCCCTAATTCTTGTCCTTGAACACCAATGGAAAATGTAGACATCCAGAGGACCCGTCCTGTGATAAGACCTGGAAGCCCCAGGGGTGTGTGTGTGGGTGTGTGTGTGTGCGCGCTCTCGCGCTCAGCCTTGTCTGACTCTTTGTGACGCCATGGACTGTAACCTGCCAGGCTCCTCTGTCCATGGAATTTTCCAGGCAAGAATACTGGAATGGCTTGTTATTTCCTCCTCCGGAGGATCTTCCTGACACAAGATGGAACCTGAGTCTCCTGCATTGGCAGGTGGATTCCTTACCGCTGAGTCACCAGTTAAGCGGCTCAGCTACTAGAGTAGAAAGTCTCCTGATTCTAAGTGGGCTCTAGGGGGCGCTGCACTGTGAGCTTTGTCTTGAGCGCAGGAGGTGCTGCAGTCTTGCTTCTCACGGAGGACTGAGGGAAGATGTTGCTCTACTGAGAGAAGATACAGGTGCCAGGAAGCACCAGGGGGCATTTATAAAACCCCGTGCTCATGGAGAACATAGTCTCTAGGGGTAGTGCCGTATCTCCAGCAAAGGTGAGCTGCAAAGGAGCCCCCATCCAGCCTAGCTTGAGCCATGGCCTCTGCACACATCTGGACACTTGGGATTCTGTTTACACTCAGTGAGTGATGTTCCCTTCTCATTTTACACTTGTATTACCCGCTTACATTCTTTTTCAGAAGCTTCACTGATGTGCGTTACTTTACAGGTGGGCTGAGAGCTCAGTCGGTGACTCAGCCAGAAGCTGAGGTCTCTGTCGCGGAAGGGGATCCAGTGACTGTGAAGTGCACCTATTCAGTTTCGGGGAGCCCTTATCTTTTCTGGTATGTCCAGCATGGCAATCAAGGTCTCCAGTTCCTTCTGAAATACATCACAGGGGACACCTTGGTTAAAGGCAACTATGGCTTTGAGGCTGAATTTAACAAGAGCCAAACCTCTTTCCACCTGAAGAAACCATCTGTTCTCGGGAGTGACTCTGCCTTGTACTTCTGTGCTGTGAGCGACACAGTGGTGGGGGCTGCAGGGAGAGCTGAATACAAACCCTGAGCACAGAAAACCATGCTCCTGAAGTCTTAATACTCCTCCACAAGGTGGCGGTGTGGCTCTAGGATTTGTCCATTATAACTTTTTTTGGGTAAAGCCACACATTTGTTCATTTGACAATATATATTGAAATAAATCCTGTGTGCTGGATACTCTGCTGAGCACTTATCATAAAGAGGTGAAAGAAACCATCCTTGATCTGCAGATGCCTGGTGTGATCCCAAACAGTTGTGAACCCCTTTAATTCTCACAACTCTTCTCATGAGCTTCACTTTGCCGATGAAAGCATTCATGCTCAGAGAGTTTATGTGTCTTACTGAAGTCACAGAACTGCTCAACAGTAAATTGAAACCCAGGCAGCCTGCCTCTCAGGCGTGTAGTCTAACCACTCCACTTTTCCTCAGCGTATAGGCTGCTCCAGGCATGAGACAGATTTCAACAGTGGTGTAGCCCTCATTCCCAAAATAGTCCCTGTTAATAAAAAACTGTTGGTTGTAGGAATGAAAAGTAAACTGATAACGCAAAACAGTTTGGTAAGTGCTCAGACAGAGAAGTGCATAAAATGCTATGTGACAAAAGGAAATAGAGGTAATTTGACTGTGAAGGAAGAAGAGAGGAAGCAAGTGAGACATAATGTGAGGAGGATTCAAAACAGTGGAGGATTTAAGTACGATATATAAACATGTAGGCCGATTACAGGTCCTGTGCTCACATCTTCTTCCCTGTACCCTTGTGAAAAACTGGACTTGATGTCTCTCTTTTTCCCTCTTTTCAACTTAGAACCTCCCAGAAAGGGCTCTGGTTGACTCAGTGTGAGCCAGATGCTGTTCCCTGGACAAGTTGTGGTGGCTATTAGGGTTAGCCCAGCTTTGCTCTACATTTGACCAATTAATTAGTGGTGTCTGGGGGATGATTCTGTAAGAAATTAGCAGCTCCATTTTGAACTATATGATTCAAAGGAGTATATCCCAAAGAAATTAATTTTTATGTAGAGACTTACATTTGTTTATTTTTTCCAAATGGATCGACATTCATAAGAACACTACTTATTTATTGAAAACGTCACACTTGCTCCATTAACTTGGGATACTGCATTTATAGTATACTAAATTCCTATATATACCCGGATCTATTTTTGGATTCTATTTTTGATGGGTATACCTTAGCCCAACATGAATACAATCCCTGCAAAGGGCCATTCCTCGACCACCCCTTGGGCTTGGGTTGTGTATACACTGGTGGAATATCTACATCAGGGAAGAAGGTCCTTGCAAGAAGCACATGCTGACCTTAAAAGTGGATCTGGGGAATCCTTGTGTGCACGGAATCCTGGGATCTGAGTAACCAGAGCAAGATCTAGAAAAGATATATCCTTGACTCAGTGGGCTTCTCAGATGCAATGATGTGGGAGGATGGCTAAGGAAGAGCCTTTTATAATGGAGGACCAGGGAAGGGCCATTGTGTGCTCAGGTCTATATTCCCCCCTTAACTGAGGTGGTGGCTGCTGCTGCTGCTGCTGCTAAGTCGCTTCAGTCGTGTCTGACTCTGCATGACCCCATGGACTGCAGCCTTTCTGGCTCCTCCGTCTGTGGGATTCTCAGGGCAAGAGTACTGGAGTGGGTTGCCATTACTTTCTCCGACTGAGGTGGGTAGGAGGGAGCAAATAAGTTTCATTAGAAGTTCTGTTTTGTCATTTGGTCCTGGTAATTGGCTTGTTTGACCTTGAGGAGGAAACTTAGCCTAGTATTCTCTTTTTCCTTCACTGGAAAAATGTTCTGGAAAATGTTTGTTATAATCAGGTAACTTTTAAGTAAAACCAGATATTCAATGGAGTTTTTATTTATAATATTCATTTGTATCCTCTTTTTTATCTCATTTTAAGGATGCTATGGAAAGAGGACTAAGCATTAATTATATTTTATTATTCTTCTTCTTAGTAAGTATGTCACAGTGGACCAGCCATTTACAATCTATGTGCCTCATCTCCTAAATCATTAAATTGAGATAATTGGAAGGACTGTTGTGAGGATTGTTGTATATATGTGTTGAACCCTGAGTAGAAGTGGGTTTTTTTTTTTAAATTTTATTTTATTTTTAAACTTTACATAACTGTATTAGATTTGCCAAATATCAAAATGAATCCGCCACAGGTATACATGTGTTCCCCATCCTGAACCCTCCTCCCTCCTCCCTCCCCATACCATCCCTCTGGGTCGTCCCAGTGCACCAGCCCCAAGCATCCAGTATCGTGCATCGAACCTGGACTGGCAACTCATTTCATACATGATATTTTACATGTTTCAATGCCATTCTCCCAAATCTTCCCACCCTCTCCCTCTCCCACAGAGTCCATAAGACTGTTCTATACATCAGTGTCTCTTTTGCTGTCTCGTACACAGGGTTATTGTTACCATCTTTCTAAATTCCATATATATGGGTTTTGAGGGAGGCATAACAATCAGAAACTTAGTCACTCTTTGGGCTGAAGATGATGCTGTAAAGTGCTGCACTAAATATGCCAGCAAATTTGGAAAGCTCAGCAGTGGCCATAGGACTGAAAAAGGTCAGTTTTCATTCCCATCCCAAAGGACAGCAATGCCAAAGAATGCTCAAACTACCGCACAGTTGCACACATCTCACATGCTAGTAAAGTAATGCTCAAAATTCTCCAAGCCAGGCTTCAGCAATATGTGAACCGTGAACTTCCAGATGTTCAAGCTGGTTTTAGAAAAGGCAGAGAAACCAGAGATCCAATTGCCAACATCTGCTGGATCATGGAAAAAGCAAGAGAGTTCCAGGAAAACATCTATTTCTGCTTTATTGACTATGCCAAAGCCTTTGACTGTGTGGATCACAATAAACTGTGGAAAATTCTGAAAGAGATGGGAATACCAGACCACCTGACCTGCGTCTTGAGAAACCTGTATGCAGGTCAGGAAGCAACAGTTAGAACTGAACATGGAACAACAGACTGGTTCCAAATAGGAAAATGAGTTCGTCAAGGCTGTGTATTGTCACCCTGCTTATTTAACTTCCATGCAGAATACATCATGAGAAACGCTGGGCTGGAAATAGCCTCATATATGCAGATGACACGACTCTTTTGGCAGAAAGTGAAGAAGAACTAAATATCCTCTTGATGAAAGTGAAAGAGGAGAGTGAAAAAGTTGGCTTGAAGCTCAACATTCAGAAAATGAAGATCATGGCATCTGGTCCCATCACTTCATGGGAAATAGATGGGGAAACATTGGAAACAGTGTCAGACTATTTTTTTTTTGGCTCCAAAGTCACGGCATATGGTGATTGCAGCCATGAAATTAAAAGATGCTTACTCCTTGGAAGGAAAGTTCTGGCCAACCTAGACACCATACTAAAAAGCAGAGACAGTACTTTGTCAACAAAGGTCTGTCTAGTCAAGGCTATGGTTTTTCCAGTGGTCATGTATGGATGTGAGAGTTGGACTATAAAGAAAGCTGAGTGCTGAATAATTGATGCTTTTGAACTGTGGTATTGGAGAATATTCTTGAGAGTCCCTTGGACTGCAAGGGGATCCAGCCAGCATCCCAAAGGAGACCAGGCCTGAATGTTCATTGGAAGGACTTATGTGGAAGCTGGAACTCCAATACATTGGCCACCTGATGCGAAGAGTTGGCTCATTGGAAAAGACTCTGATGCTAGGAGGGATTGGGGGCAGGAGGAGAAGTGGACGACAGAGGATGAGATGGCTCGATGGCATCACTGACTCAATGGACATGAGTTTGAGTGAAATCCGGGAGTTGGTGATGGACAGGGAGGCCTGGCGTGCTGTGATTCATGGGGTCACAAAGAGTCGGACGACTGAGTGACTGAACTGAACTGAACTTATACTCCTGTGTTGACCCAGATCTCTTGAACACAAAAAAGGTTTTCAAAGGAGAATATATGTTATATAACATAGTTATTAGTACCATATAGTTGTTTTCCAAGGCCACTGTGACAAAATGGGTGCCTTCAACAATAGAAATTTGTTGACTTGAAGTAGAGAATCAAAGTCCATGATTAAGGTGTCAGCAAGTCTGTTTCCTTCCAAGGGCTGTGAGGGAAGGATCTGTTTCTGGACCCTCTCCTTGGCTTGTAGATGGACAGATTTCCTCTGTTCTCTTCACGTTGTTTTCCCTTTATTAGTCTCATCTCTGTGTCCAAATTTCCCTTTTTTATAAGGACACCAGTCATACTGGTTTAGAGTCCACCCACATCTCATTTTAACTTGATTATTTCTCTAAAGAACACTGTCTAAATAAAGTCACATTCTGAGGTACTAGGGATTAGGTCTCCAACATATATTTTTGAGTGGGTGGGGGACGTGGGAAGAGACAAAATTCAGCCTGTAACAACACAGTCATTAATGATTACTTTCATTCCAAAGGCTGCAGCATAGAAAAGCCTCTAATGTTCCTTCCTTTTGTTGTTTGATACAATAATAATTTCCTAAGTCAGTTGATAGATGGCAACACAGAAAAATCAAGTTCTATTTGCTGTTCTGAAAAAGTAAGATCATTGTTTTGGTCTTGTGATATTTCCTATGTTAAACAGTTGAATTTATATAGAAATATGTAATTTAGAAAGAACTTTATTATGGAAGTTCTTTATTAAGTAAAATTAATTAATTAACCCCCACATTGATTAATTAATCTACATAATCTCTTATAGAAGTGAAGAAACTGCTTCTTAGTCCATAAGTGATTTGCATAAAATTGCACAAATATCACATCCAGAAAATTGCTCCCAACTGGTTTGTCTGAATCCTCATTCAGAATGTTTCCCATTGCCTCAAATAGACCCCATGGTCGACATGATCAAGCGAAACTATTGGCTTCTACCTTTAACTAAGAAATATGATGGGCGGTCCATAAATTTCATGGTGGACAGGGAGGACTGGCGTGCTGCGATTCATGGGGTCGCAAAGAGTCGGACAGGACTGAGCGACTGAACTGAACTGAACTGAGACCTACTGACTCCTGTGAAACATTTCTTCTGTCCAAATATATTTACTACATGGGGTCCCTGTTGCAACGAGCTGATTCTAAAATGTGACCCTTTTGGGTTACTTTTGTAACAAGGTGTTCTAACATATTTAACCCCCTCATAAATCCTTCTTTCTTCTCCACCTGGTACTGAAGGGAAGATGATGATTCCATACTTGGTATTTCATATATACTATGTCAAAATGGTACTAGAAGTCATCAGCACTCATGGATCTTTTCCATGGGAAAATGAAAAAGTTGCTTACTTAGAATACTTTCAATAATTTAGACCTGGAAGAAGTGTTCCCCAAATATTTTCTAGTGATTTTCCTTTCCCGTATTATATGAGCAAAGGACTCAACATACCACTACTTTTTCCACATTAATGTGAATATTTAATGTGTTTGGATTATTGCAATTGGCTGATTCAACTAACATTAAGATATCTTTTGGATTTAGCTCTTTTTCAGAGTTAAAAAATTCTTTCTGTTACTGTTACTGAGTTTATATTTTTTATATATATATATATATATATATATATATATTTTTTTTTTTTTTTTTTTGGCTGTGGGATCTTAGTTCCCCACCCATACACCCTGTGATGGAAACTTGAAGTCCTAGCCACTGGACTGGCAGGGGATTCTCTACTGGGTATTTTTTGAAGCAAGAGTAAATGATCCATATATACATTAAAAATAGTCACATATACTATAAGTCCTACACAAGTGCTTTCTACTGGTCATGGTTCTTTCCATGTGGTCTAGAAAAGAAGGAAATGAATGGGAAGCAATTACAGTTTACCGCTGACTGTTTACAACAGGCTGACTCTGAAGTAGGTGTTAGTGTCCCAGTTTTACAGATGAAGAAACTGAGGCTCCAAGGAGAGAGTTGCCCTAGGTCACAAGGTGCAAGAGCTGGGATTTGGATTTAGGTCTGTCTTGACTCTGAACTTGTGCCTTTTCTTCTTCTCCTCCACTTCCTGTTTTGGTGATTGATTCCACATCAAATGTCTTTTCCTAGCTAGTCAGTTGCAGAAGGCAATGGCAACCCATTCCAGTACTCTTGCCTGGAAAATCCCATGGACGGAGGAGCCTTGTAGGCTGCAGTCCATGGGGTCGCTAGGAGTCGGACACGACTGAGCGACTTCACTTTCACTTTTCACTTTCATGCATTGGAGAAGGAAATGGCAACCCACTCCAGTAGGCTGGAGAATCCCAGGAACAGTGGAGCCTGGTGAGCTGCTGTCTATGGGGTCGCACAGAGTCGGACATGACTGAAGCAACTTAGCAGCAGCAGCAGCTAGTCAGTAGGGACTAGTGAGGGGTCCGCTTCTCTGTTTAATATCTGTTACCCCACACCCGAGGCCAGGGGCGGTGGCTGGGAGGACCAACCCCACGTCCAAGGAGTGGTGGCTGTGCGGGCGCAGGAGGGCTTAGAGGAGCTATCCCACGTTGAAGGTCAGGAAGGGCGGCGGTGAGGAGATACCCCTCGTCCAAGGTAACGAGCAGTGGCTGAACTTTGCTGGAGCAGCCGTGAAGAGATACCCCAATCTTAAGGTAAGAGAAATCCAAGTAAGACGGTAGGTGTTGCAAGAGGGCATCAGAGGGCAGACACACTGAAACCATACTCACAGAAAACTAGTCAATCTAATCACACTAGGACCACAACCTTGTCTAATTTAATGAAACTAAGCCATGCCCGTGGGGCAACCCAAGACGGGCAGGTCATAAGGGAGAGATCTGACAGAATGTGGTCCACTGGAGAAGGGAATGGCAAACCACTTCAGTATTCTTGCCTTGAGAACCCCATGAACAGTATGAAAAGGCATGATGATAGGATACTGAAAGAGGAACTCCCCAGGTCAGTAGGTGCTCAATATGCTACTGGAGATCAGTGGAGAAATAACTCCAGAAAGAATGAAAGAAAGGAGCCAAAGCAAAAACAATACCCAGCTGAGGATGTGACTGGTGACAGAAGCAAGGTCCGATGCTGTAAAGAGCAATATTGCATAGCAACCTGGAATGTTTGGTCCATGAATCAAGGCAAATTGGAAGTGGTCAATCGGGAGATGGCAAGAGTGAATGTAGACATTCTAGGAATCAGCGAACTCAAATGGACTGGAATGGGTGAATTTAACTCAGATAACCATTATATCTACTACTGCGGACAGGAATCTCTCAGAAGAAATGGGGTAGCCATCATGGTCAAGAAAAGAGTCCGTAAGGCAGTACTTGGAAGCAATCTCAAAAACGACAGAATGATCTCTGTTCATTTCCAAGGCAAACCATTCAATATCACAGTACTCCAAGTCTATGCCCCAACCAGTAACGCTGAAGAAGCTGAAGTTGAACGGTTCTATGAAGACCTACAAGACCTTTTAGAACTAACACCCCCCAAAGATGTCCTTTTCATTATAGGCGTTGTAATGCAAAAGCAGGAAGTCAAGAAACACCTGGATTAATAGGTAAATTTGGCCTTTGAGTACAGAATGGAGCGGGACAAAGGCTAATAGAGTTTTGCCAAGAAAATGCACCGGTCATAGCAAACACCTTCTTCCAACAACACAAGAGAAGACTCTACACATGGACATCACCAGATGGTCAACACCGAAATCAGATTGATTATATTCTTTGCAGCCAAAGATGGAGAAGCTCTATACAGTCAACCTAAAGAAGACCGGGAGCTGACTGTGGCTCAGATCATGAACTCCTTATTGCCAAATTCAGACTTAAATTGAAGAAAGGAGGGAATACCACTAGATCATTCAGGTATGACCTAAATCAAATCCCTTTTGATTATACAGTGGAAGTGAGAAATAGATTTAAGGGACTAGATCTAACAGACAGAGTGCCTGATGAACTATGGATGGAGGTTCGTGACATTGTACAGGAGACAAGGATCAAGACCATCCCCGTAGAAAAGAAATGCAGAAAAGCAAAATGGCTGTCTGAGGAGGCCTTACAAATAGCTGTGAAAAGAAGGGAAGCTAAAAGCAAAGGAGAAAAGGAAAGATATAAGCATCTGAATGCAGAGTTCCAAAGAATAGCAAGGACAGATAAGAAAGCCTTCCTCAGCAATCAATGCAAAGAAATAGAGGAGAACAACAGAATGGGAAAGACTAGAGATCTCTTCAAGAAAATTAGAAATACTAAGGGAACATTTCATGGAAAGATGGGCTGGGTAAAGGACAGAAATGGTATGGACCCAACAGAAGCAGAAGATAGTAAGAAGAGGTGGCAAGAATACACAGAAGAGCTGTATAAATAGAGCTTCATGCCCCAGATAATCACAATGTTGTGAGCACTCACCTAGAGCCAGACATCCTGGAATGTGAAGTCAAGTGGGCTTTAGAAAGAATCACTATGGACAAAGCAGGTGGAGGTGATGGAATTCCAGTTGAGCGCTTTCAAATCCTGAAAGATGATGCTGTGAAAGTGCTGCACTCAATATGCCAGCAAATTCGGAAAACTCAGCATTGACCACAGGATTGGAAAAGGTCAGTTTTCATTCCAGTGCGAAAGAAAGGCAATGCCAAAGAATGCTCAAACTACTGCACAATTGCACTCATCTCACATTCTAGTGAGGTAATGGTCAAAATTCTGCAAGACAGCCTTCAGCAATACGTGAACCGTGAACTTCCAGATGTTCAAACTGGTTTTAGAAAAGACAGAGGAACCAGAGATAAAATTGCCAACATCCGCTGGATCCTGGAAAAAGCAAGAGAGTTCCGGAAAAACATCTATTTCTACTTTATTGACTATGCGAAAGCCTTTGACTGTGTCGATCACAATAAACTGTGGAAATTCTTTCCTGACCTGGGACACTATTAAAAAAAGAAAAGGAAAAGAATAAAACAACCATTTTAGGATGAGGAAAGGAAACATTCCACTCTATGGAAGTGTATTTTAAATAACCACTCACCTGAATGAGGAACATCTTTTGTTAACCAGAAGGCTTTCTAAGAAGGTGATTATTTCCTCTCTATAGTTTTCATATCCCTATCGATATTGAATAAAGGAGAGGAATTTGAACAAAAGCAAAGGGCAAAAACTCCTCTTCAGGTTGTGAGAAGCTATGAAGACCGTCTCAGAGGCTGCGTGGGACATGATCTTCCATCAGTTCCCATGGAGCCCACAAGGCTGCGCTGGTGCACATGTAAATGCTACTGTATGAAACTTGAATGGCCACAGATCTTCTGTCTCTTCTTTTTCAAATAAAATCCCATTAAAATCTGTATAAAACCCTCAGCTAGAACTACTAAGCCCTCATTAGTAACAGATGGGACAGCTTCAGGCAATAAAATGAAGATAGGTACTATCCAAAAGCCTGCAGTGTGAGAAACCTGGGTTCGATCCCTGGGTTGGGAAGATGCCCAGGAGAAGGGAATGGCTACCTACTCCAGTATTCTTGCCTGGAGAATTCCATGGACTATGTAGTTCATGGGGTCACAAAGAGTTGGACACGACTGACTGATCACTTTCACTATCCAAAAAAGGTCATCTCCAGATGCAATTTTGGGTCTTTCTAGACCCAGTTTCTTTTGGTTACAGAAAAATGTAAGTGAGATTTTCCTTCCATACTTATTCCAGAGATCACCTTGGATGCAAAGAGTCAAACTTTGATGAATATTGTAATTTACACTGTAATTTTTGTGCCTTAAAAATATGCATTGCTCATCTACCATGGGCACTAAGATTTCATGATCATTATTTTTAATATATTAGTATAGCATTACATTACATGTGATACGTTCAGCGTAATTATTTGTGTGAACTTTTCACTCTAGTTTGAATGATGAATCAGTCTTCTCCCATCTATGTGTGATTCTTTCTGGCACCGATAATGAAAGAAGCAAGCTTCTTAAATGCTTAATGCCTTTTTAAATGCACAGCTGTGGTGACCTCTGAGAGGATGTGTGTGTGCTCAGTTGCTAAGTGCTTTCTGACTCTTTGTAACCCCATGGATTTGTAGCCTACCAGGCTCCTCTGTACATGGGATTTTCCAGGCAAGAATACCGGAGTGGGTTGCCATTTCCTCCTCCAGGGCATCTCCTTTTTTAAGACTCCCTACTTAGAACAAAGTACAGATGAAGTTATTAAATAGCCTCAGAACTGTAGTGGTTCTTCTTGGTTCACAGATTCTGACTGATGATGTCATGACACAGAAGAAAATGCAAAAGAGGCAGCCTATAATCAGCTTCCTGTGAGTGTCACACTTGAGGCAACTGGCCTGAGACCAGCTGCATTTTGGCCATGGCTTTGCAGAGCACTCTGGAAGCAGTTTGGCTGGGTCTCCTACTCAGTTCTCTCTGGAAGGGTGAGTAAGCCTTTTCACCATCTGGCCTTGGAAAAATATATGTCTTTGTTTTAAAATTTGTTTTAAATTTCAAAGTCACAACATTTTTTGTTGTTGTTTGTTTCCTGTAGTAGCAGAGAGCAAGGAGCAAGTACTTCAGCCTCCCACTGTGGTCTCTTTGGAGGGAGCTGTGGCAGAAATTTCCTGTAATCACTCTATATCCGATGTTTATGACTTCTTCTGGTACCTTCACTTCCCAGGATTTGCACCAAGACTCCTCATTAAGGGCTCAAAGCCTTCTCAACAGGGACGCTACAACATGACATATGAGAGGTTCTCTTCATCACTGCTCATCCTCCAGGTGCAGCCGGCAGATGCGGGGGTTTACTATTGTGCTCTGAGGTGCACAGAAGCAGGGCATCCATGAAGAGCTGAACAGAAACAAGGAGAGGTCACAGCATTTGCAGGATGTGGAAGAAAGACGAACAATAAGTTCTTCCCATCCTACTCCCAATTCAGCATCCCTCAAGCTTTTCCATTTGCACTATCAGGAAAAACATTTCAGTCTAAACAGTATATACAATGGGCTTCCCTTGTAGCTCAGCTTGTAATGAGCCTGCAGTGCAGGAGACCCCGGTTTGATTCCTGGGTTGGGAAGATTCCCTGAAGAAGGATTAGGGTACCCACTCCAGTATTCTTTGGCTTCTCTGGTGGCTCAGATGGTAAAGAATCTCCCTGCAATGCAGGAGATCTGTGTTCAGTCCCTGGGTTGGTAAGATTCCCTGGAGCAGAACTCCAATACTCTTGCCTGGAGAATCCGCATGGAGCGAGGCACCTGGAGGGTTACAGTGCATGGGGTCGCGAAGAGTTGGACATGACTGAGTAAATAAGCACAGCACAGCACAACACCATATATACTAAAAGTATATTGGGAAATAAGTTTTTACGGAGTGTTTTGATAATGGTTCTGTAAATTCATGTTTAAAATTGTCTTTTGGATAACTGAAACACTTTTGATCTGTTTCTTTTGAAATATGCCTCGATTATTTTTGCTTTCCTTTGTAAAATGGCTGATTCTTTATCCCTGCACCCCCTGTGTCTTAAAAAAAATTCCCGCAAAGAGAATGAAGCTCGCTGATAATATTTAAAATGCAAATGCAGAAAGCAAGAAGAAAGTAGCAGAGAGGAAGAGTCATGTCCATTGTGCTATTTTCTTCTTGCTTTCTGCATTTTAAATATTATCTGCCAGCTTCACTGTTTGTGGGAATTTTTTTAAGACACAGGTGGCTCAGTGGTAAAGAATCCACCTGCCAATGCAGGAGACGTGGGTTCAATCCCTGGGTCAGGAAGATCCCTTGGAGTAGGAAATAATAACCTGCTCCAGTATTCTTGCCTGGAAAATTTCACTGACAGAGGAGCCTGGAGGGCTATAGTCCATGGAGTTACACACAGATTTTGTAAAGTGTACTTTAGTTAACATTCAATAGTATAATTAGCTGAAGGGAACAAATGAGTGAATAGCTACTACCAACAGCCCTGAGTTTGAAACCTCGAACCTTCTCAGGATATTTTACTTATTAAAATTTGATGTACATACTAAGTGAGGATGCCAGTGTCAATTAGTATATGAAATATTAGTAAAACTCAATCTTATTCCACATTTTTAAACTTAAATACAATATAAGTTGTAATATATACTTCCCAATCCTTGTTAAATTATCTTTGTCTTTTCACCCAGACCTTTCCTTCCCACTTTAGAGACTAAAGTCCTAGGATAGATCAGTGATTCCCAATTTTTTTTTTTTTTTTAATAAGACGTCTCTGGAGTTTTGTTAATAAGAGTAGATTTTTTTTCTCCCCTGCATTCCAGAGTAACTGAATCATAGTTTGCAGGGACGGGACCCAGAAGTCTGTATTTTCTACAAATGTCTCTCTGGAAATTCTATTGCTCATCCAAGTTTTGTGAGAATCCCAGACTCAGGAGCCCAGATCTTGAGGCTTTAGCCACTATTCTCTACTTTTGTGTGTGTGCTAAGTTGCTTCAGTTGAGTCAACTCTTGGTGACCCTAGGGACTGTAGCCTGCCAGGCTCTTCTGTCCATGGGATTCTCCAGGCAAGAATGCTGGAGTGGGTTGCCACGCCCTCCTCCAGGGGATCTTCCTGACACAGGGATCAAGCCTGTGTGTCTTATGTCTCCTGCATTGTCAGGTGGGTTCTTTACCACTAGCGCCACCTGGGAAGCCCATTATCTGCTTTTAGTAACATCCAAATTGTATACACATCATGGGAAATAGATGGGGAAACAGTGGAAACGGTGTCAGACTTTATTTTTCTGGGCTCCAAAATCACTACAGATGGTGACTGCAGCTATGAAATTAAAAGACGCTTACTCCTTGGAAAGAAAGTTATGACCAACCTAGAGAGCATATTCAAAAGCAGAGACATTACTTTGCCAACAAAGGTTCATCTAGTCAAGGCTATGGTTTTTCCAGTGGTCATGTATGGATGTGAGAGTTGGACTGTGAAGAAGGCTGAGCGCCAAACAATTGATGCTTTTGAACTGTGGTGTTGGAGAAGAGTTTTGAGAGTCCCTTGGACTGCAAGGAGATCCAGCCAGTCTATTCTGAAGGAGATCAGCCCTGGTATTTCTTTGGAAGGAATGATGCTAAAGCTAAAACTCCAGTATTTTGGCCACCTCATGAGAAGAGTTGATTCATTGGAAAAGACTCTGATGCTGGGAGGAATTGGGGGCAGGAGGAGAAGAGGACGACAGGGGATGAGATGGCTGGATGGCATCACTGACTCGATGGACATGAGTCTGGGTGAGCTCCGGGAGCTGGTGATGAACATGGAGTCCTGGCGTGCTGCGATTCATGGGGTCGCAAAGAGTCGGACACGACTGAGCGACTGATCTGATCTGATACATTTATATATGTTTGTGCCACTTCTTTAGGCATATTCTGTTTTGGATTATTGCTTGTTTAAAACTGTGTTAATCTCGCCTTTTCAGCAAATGAAATATCTGAGTATGAGCCACGTGTGCGTCTTCTCCATGAGTTCTACACGTGTGCTCTTGCTGCTCCACAAACGGTGAATAAGCACACGGCCCCTCGTTGCTTTGGCAAGCAAGAGGAGACAGAAAATTCCTTTCGTTCGTTTAGGAAGTTCTTTTCAGTTCATTGAGGAGTGACATATTGAAAAGCCTACCTTTTAGGTTGGTGTTTTGATTCTATTGTTTAAACTGTCAACAACTAGTCTTACCAGATTTTTTTCCAGCTTACATGTAGAACACTAAAGGTGTTCTTACCCAAAGGGGTAGTGGGACAAGAATGAAATAAAAGAAGGGGAAAATACAGCTGAGGAGAGAGCATTTATGAAGAAGAGCGCTCAGTGACAGCACAGTGTTAAAAGCATCATGAAGCTCTCAGTTCGATGGTGACTTGTGAAACATTCACAGGAGAGTAAAATTCCCTGTACGCCCAAATCCTGGAAGTTTGTACGTATGTAGAAATTTCCATTTTTTTTTGAGATTTACTTCTCAGAAAAAAATTCCTGGTTGAGAAAGCTATTCTAAGGCTCCTGAGACTAAAGATGCCCAGCAGGTGTGAGACTAAACATGGAGAGTCCAATGCAGTGGGCACAGAGCTGTCCAAGGTGTCCCTAGATTGATCTGCTCTGCCTGCTGCTGGTCATATTCGCATTGCTGCTAAGGTTTTCTTAGCAAGGGGTCAGTAGCTCATTCAGTTCTTTAAATGTCTGAGGACCTCCTAGAAGCAATGATCTAGGGGCTGCTTTGATTAAGAGGCACATAAATATGAAGTCAGTATTTGGTATACACCCAATTAAAAGATAGCTTCTAAAGGTAAGTAGCACATAAGAACATGATTGTATAACTTTATTAGGATAAGGGAATTACTTTCCAATATTGTAAGGTATTTTAAAAAATAAATGATTAAAATTGACATTCTCATCGATATTTATGCTTTTACAGTCCGAAAAGTATGGGTTAAAATCTTTGTTCTGTGTCTTTAAGGATGGCTTGAGTAATCGAATATTCCTGAACTCCTAATATTTTCATCTCTAAAATATTAGGAGGAAAAATAAGTTAAATGTAATGGGCTTAACATTATGCTCACAGTACACATTTGATGAATAATACCCTCATCAATCTCATAAAGCACATAGAAGAATAGCTAGTGAGTCTATTTTGTTCAATTCTGAAAGCTCAGTTGATGCCCTAGGAAACCTTTGGATGTGTAGCCTCTTAAAGGTTTAGTTCATTTGTATCTCTTGGAATTGATTAATAAATAGTTGAAGGTAAGCACAATGAGTCACTGCACTATCTAGGCATAGTTCTACATGCTTTGTGTGCTGTATCTGTATATGAGAGAAGAAGTAGAGATTAGGCAATTACCTGGAAAATTTAGTTATGGCACAAAGTCTATATTGGACTATTGTTTTGACTTATTTATCTTGCTACATCAATCAAAGAGCTATATAGATATGCCTGAGCAGACATTTAGGATAAACCCACATTTTGCCTGATTGATCAGTTCAGTTCATTTCAGTCGCTCAGTCGTGTCTGACTCTTTGTGACTCCATGGACTGTAACCCGCCAGGCTCTGTCCATGGACTTTTCCAGGCAAGAATACTAGAGTGGGTTGTCATTTCCTCCTCCAGAGGATCTTCCTGACCCAAGATGGAAGCGAAGTCTCCTGCATTGGCAGGTGGAATCTTTATCGCTGAGTCACTAGTTAAGCAGCGCAGCTGCTGTGGCTGCTGCTGCTAAGTCGCTTCAGTCGTGGCCGACTCTGTGCGATCCCATAGACAGCAGCTCACCAGGCTCCGCCGTCCTTGGGATTCTCCAGGCAAGAACACTGGAGTGGGTTGCCATTTCATTCTCCAATGCATGAAAGTGAAAAGTGAGAGTGAAATCGCTCAGTCGTGTCCGACTCTTAGCGACGCCATGGACTGCAGCCTACCAGGCTCCTCCGTCCATGGGATTTTCCAGGCAAGAGTTCTGGAGTGGGTTGCCATTGCCTTCTCCAAGCAGCTCAGCTACTAGAGTACAAAGTCTCCTGATTCTAAGTGGGCTCTAGGGGGCGCTGCACTGTGAGCTTTGTCTTGGGTGCAGGAGGTGTTGTTGTCTTGCTTCTCACAGAGGACTGAGGGAAGATGTTGCTCTACTGAGAGAAGATACAGGTGCCAGGAAGCACCAGGGGGCATTTGTAAAATGCTGTGCTCGTGGAGAACATAGTCTCTGGGGGTGGTGCCATATCTCCAGCAAAGGTGAGCTGCAAAGGAGCCCCCCTCCAGCCCAGCTTGAACCATGGCCTCTGCACACATCTGGACACTTGGGATTCTGTTTACACTCAGTGAGTGATGTTCCCTTCCCGTTTTCCACTTGTATTACCCGTTTACGTTCTTTTTCAGAAGCTTTACTGATGTATTGTGCGTTACTTTACAGGTGGGCTGAGAGCTCAGTCGGTGACTCAGCCAGAAGCTGAGGTCCGTGTCGCGGAAGGGGATCCGGTGACTGTGAAGTGCACCTATTCAGTTTCGGGGAGCCCTTATCTTTTCTGGTATGTCCAGCATCGCAATCAAGGTCTCCAGTTCCTTCTGAAATACATCGGAGGGGACACCTTGGTTAAAGGCAACTACGGTTTTGAGGCTGAATTTAACAAGAGCCAAACCTCTTTCCACCTGAAGAAACCATCTGTTCTAGGGAGTGACTCTGCCTTGTACTTCTGTGCTGTGAGGGACACAGTGGTGCGGGCAGCAGGGAGAGCTGAATACAAACCCCTGAGCACAGAAAACCATGCTCCTGAAGCCTTAATATCTCTCCACAAGGTGACGGTGTGGCTCCAGAATTTGTCCTTCATAATAACTTTTTTTTTTTTTTTGGGTAAAGCCACAAAATTTGTTCATTTGACAAGCATATGTTGAAATCAATCCTGTGTGCCAGATACTCTGCTGAGCACTGATCATAAAAAGGTGAAAGAAACCATCCTTGATCTGCAGATGCCAGGTGTGATCCCAAACAGTTGTGAACCCCTTTAATTCTTACAACTCTTCTCATGAGCTTCACTTTGCTGATGAAAGCATTCAAACTCAGAGAATTTATGTATCTTACTGAAGTCACAGAACTGCTCAACAGTAAATTGAAACCCAGACAGCCTGCCTCTCAGGCGTGTAGTCTAACCACTCCACTTTTCCTCAGCGTATAGGCTCCTCCAGGAATGAGACGGATTTCAACAGTGTTGTAGCCCTCATTCCCAAAATAGTCCCTGTTAATAAAAACTGTTGGTTGTAGGGATGAAAAGTAAACTGATAACTCAAAGCAGTTTGGTAAGTGCTCAGAGAGAGAAGTGCATAAAATGCTATGTGACAAAAGGAAGTAGAGGTAATTTGACTCTGAAGAAAGGAGAGAGGAAGCAAGTGAGACATAATGTGAGAAGGATTCAAAACATTGGAGGATTAAGTATGTCGTATAAACATGTAGGCTGATTACAGCGCCTGTGCTCACATCTTCTTATCTATACCCTTGTGAAGGACTGGACTCAATACCTCTCTTTTTTCTCTTTTCAACTTAGAACCTCCCAGAAAGGGCTCTGGTTGACTCAGTGTGAGTCAGATGCTGTTCCCTGAAAGTTGTGGTGGCTACTAGGGTTAGCCCAGCTTTGCTCTGCTAAGCTGCTAAGTCACTTCAGTCATGTCTGACTCTGTGTGACCCCATAGACGGCAGCCCACCCAGGCTCCCCTGTCCCTGGGATTCTCCAGGCAAGAACACTGGAGTGGGTTGCCATTTCCTTCTCCAATGCATGAAAGTGAAAAGAGAAAGTAAAGTCGCTCAGTCCTGTCTGACCCTCAGCCACCCCATGGACTGCAGCCTTCCAGGCTCCTCCGTTGATGGGATTTTCCAGGCAGGAGTACTGGAGTACTGGAGTAGTGCTTTGCTCTCAGATCAGATCAGATCAGTCGCTCAGTCGTGTCCGACTCTGCGACCCCATGAATCGCAGCACACCAGGCCTCCCTGTCCATCACCAACTCCAGGAGTTCACTGAGACTCACATCCATTGAGTCAGTGATGCCATCCAGCCATCTCATCCTCTGTCATCCCCTTCTCCTCTTGCCCCCAATCCCTCCCAGCATCAGAGTCTTTTCCAATGAGTCAACTCTTCGCATGAAGTGGTCAAAGTACTGGAGTTTCAGCTTTAGCATCATTCCTTCCAAAGAAATCCCAGGGCTGATCTCCTTCAGAATGGACTGGTTGGATCTCCTTGCAGTCCAAGAGTCTTCTCCAACACCACAGTTCAAAAGCATCAATTCTTTGGTGCTCAGCCTTCTTCACAGTCCAACTCTCACATCCATACATGACCACTGGAAAAACCATAGCCTTGGCTAGACGAACCTTTGTTGGCAAAGTAATGTCTCTGCTTTTGAATATGCTCTCTAGGTTGGTCATAACTTTCCTTCCAAGGAGTAAGCGTCTTTTAATTTCATGGCTGCAGTCATCATCCAAAGTGATTTTGGAGCCCAGAAAAATAAAGTCTGACGCTGTTTCCACTGTTTCCCCATTTATTTCCCATGAAGTGGTGGGACTGGATGCCATGATCTTCGTTTTCTGATGTTGAGCTTTAAGCCAACTTTTTCACTCTCCACTTTCACTTTCATCAAGAGGCTTTTAGTTCCTCTTCAATTTCTGCCATAAGCGTGGTGTCATCTGCATATCTGAGGTTATTGATATTTCTCCCGGCAATCTTGATTCCAGCTTGTGTTTCTTCCAATCCAGCGTTTCTCATGATGTACTCTACATATAAGTTAAGTAAGCAGGGTGACAATATACAGCCCTGACGTACTCGTTTTCCTATTTGGAAGCAGTCTCTTGTTCCATGTCCAGTTCTAACTGTTGCTTCCTGACCTGCATACACATTTCTCAAGAGGTAGATCAGGTGGTCTGGTATTCCCGTCTCTTCCAGAATTTTCCAGTTTATTGTGATCCACACAAAGGCTTTGGCATAGTCAATAAAGCAGAAATAGATGTTTTTCTGGAAATCTCTTGACTTTTTCCATGATCCAGCAGATGTTGGCAATTTTATCTCTGGTTCCTCTGCCTTTTCTAAAACCAGCTTGAACATCAGGAAGTTCACGGTTCACATATTGCTGAAGCCTGGCTTGGAGAGTTTTGAGCATTACTTTACTAGCGTGTGAGATGAGTGCAATTGTGTGGTAGTTTGAGCATTCTTTGGCATTGTCTTTCTGTGGGATTGGAATGAAAACTAACCTTTTCCAGTCCTGTGGCCACTGCTGAGTTTTCCAAATTTGCTGGCATATTGAGTGCAGCACTTTGCTCTGCATTTGGCCAATTAATTAGTGGTGTCTGGGGGATGATTTTGCAAGAAATTAGCAGCTCCATTTTTAACCATATGATTCAAAGGAGTATATCCCAAAGAAATTAATTTTTATGTAGAGACTTGCATTTATTTTTTCTAAATGGATCGACATTCATAAGAACACTACTTATTTATTGAAAACATCACACTTGCTCCATTGATTTGGGATACTGAATTTATAGTATACTAAATTCCTATATATACCCAGATCTATTTTTGGATTCTATTCTTGATGGGTATATCTCAGCCCAAAATGATTACAATCCCCACAAAGAGCCATTCCTTGACTACCCCATGGGCTTGGGTTGTGTATACACTGGTAGAATATCTCATCAGGGAAGAAGGTCTTTGGAAGAAGCACATGTAGACCTTAAAAGTGGGTCTGGGGAATCCTTGTGTGCAGGGAATCCTGGGATCTGGGTGACCAGAGCAAGATCTAGAAGAGATATATCCTTGGCTCAGTGGACTTCTCACAGGCATTGAAGTGGGAGGATGGCCAGGGAAGAGCCTTTTATAATGGAGGACTAGGGAAGGGACATTGTGTGCTCAGGTCTATATTTCCCCCATTTACTGAGGTGGCTAAGAGGGAGAAAATAAGTTTCCTTTGAAGTTCTGTTTTGTCATTTGGTCCTGGTAATTGGCTTGTTTGACCTTGAGGAAGAAAGTTAGCTTAATATTCTTTTTTTCCTATGCTTACTGGAAAATGTTCGTTATAACCAGGTAACTTTTAAGTAAAGCCAGAAATTCAATGGAGTTTTTATTTATAATATTCATTTTTATCTTCTCTTTTATCTCATTTTAAGGACTCTGTGGAAAGGGGGCTAAGCATAAATTATATTTTATGATTCTTCTTCTTAGTAAGTATGTCAGAGTGGATCAGCCATTTACAATCTATATGCCTTATCTCCTAAATCAAAATTGAGATAATTGGAAAGACTGTTATGAGGATTTTTGTACATATGTCTTGGAGCCTGAATAGAACTGGGTTTTGAGGGAGGCATAGCAATCAGAAACTTAGTCACTGCTATGGACTGAATGTTTGTGTCCTGGCAAAATCTGTATGTTGAAACCTAATCGGCAGTGTGATGGTATTAGGACGTGGAGCCTTTGGGAAATTCTTAGATTGTAAGGGTGAAGGTCTTTTGAATGGAATTCATTTTCTTATAAATAAAAGGCACCCCAGAGATCTCCTTTGCCTATTCCTCCATATGACAGAACAGCAGGAAGATGGTGGTCTGGACCACCAGACCAGGAAGTGGGTCCCCACAAGATACCCAATCCACTGGTACCTTGATCCTGGACTCACTAACCTTCAAAATTGTTAGAAATAAATGTTTGTTGCTTAGGCCTCTAGTCTGTGGTATTTTTGTTATAGCAGCCCAAATGGACTAAGGCCATCACCAAAGCTATGGATCTTCTATATCTGCCCTGAATTGCTTATATTTGGACTGCAACATGAGAAGGAAATACAGTCAATCTTGTTTTTAAGTTACTTTACTTTGGTCTTTGTCACATCACTTGAACCTGTATACCATCTTATATACTAGAAAACCTGCTTTTAGGAAAGGAGCTAGTATCATCCTATCTAATTACATTGTGGTTAAATTGCATCAAGCAACATTTTATTCTATTTTAAGCAACATTGCATCTTTAATTTTTTTTTTATGTTTTGGCTGTACTGGGTCTTTGATAAGATGCAGGGCTTCTCTTGTTCTGGAACATGGGTTCAGTTGCTCTGCAGAATGTGGGTCTTAGTTACCCAACCAGGGATCGAACCCACATACCCTACACTGGAAAGTAGATTCTTAACCACTGGAACACCAGGGAAGTACAAAATTTTTTTTTCTGTTTTTTTTTTTTTTTTTTTAAATTATTTGTGAAACCACAGTTTTCATTTCTGAAATATAATGTTAAGTATTTTAAAGAAGGTAGGAGTAGAGAAGCATTTTGGGGGCTTATTATCCTGGTTTTCCTGAGAGCTATATTTTGCTGCATCCATGTGAGAACTTGCTCTTGCCTGGAGGCTCGGGAGACATCTCTCTCTCTAAGAGGAACCACCGTCCATGGAGCCATTTTGTGTTCCATTCAGTCTTCCCTCCTCTGACCTTTTCCTAATTGTATAATAAGTTTCACTCTGTTCTCTCCAAGAATCCAGAAATACTTTAAGTGTTAGTTTAGCTTTTCATCTTCTTTCCTTTCCCCAAACAAAAGAAACAAACAAGACCATCTCCCTGTTTTTTTTGTTTCTATATCAAACAGTGGAACTACCATCTACCCAGTGCTCTCCACTTGTGCTCCCACAGGTGCTTCCAGGCCTGTCCTGGAGCTGTTCCTTTGGCCTCTTTCTGCTTGACCCAGTCTTTACCAGGTTCGTCCATCTTCCCTTATGTTTTAGTTCAGGTGTCACTCCAGTTGGGAATGTTCCTGGAATCCCACAACCAGTGTAGTCTTCCTACCTGTATGTCCCCATGATGCTGTACTTTCCATACCACAGCAGTTATCATGAAGACTGTCACTGCTTTAAACATTCTCTTCCTTTTGACAAGACCATTTTCATAGGGGGATGTTGCATCTAGCTCAGTGCCTGACCCAAGTATGGACTCTGCAAATGTTGTTTGATTGAGTAAATTAATACTTACCAAGAGTCTTAAAATATTCCTACTCTTTAACCCAGGGAATCCCCTTTGTAGAAGCTAGTCTAAAGAAATAACCGTAGGTTTATGTTATTTTGCAAGTGGTCATGTAAAAAATGAAGATGGAAAAACCCTTAACAAAGAAATAACTGGAAATTTAGACAGATTTATGTATCAGATCAGATCAGTCGCTCAGTCGTGTCCGACTCTTTGCGACCCCATGAATCACAGCACGCCAGACCTCCCTGTCCATCACCAACTCCAGGAGTTCACTCAGACTCACGTCCATCAAGTCAGAGATGCCATCCAGCCACCTCATCCTCTGTCGTCCCCTTCTCCTCTTGCCCCCAATCCCTCCCAGCATCAGAGTCTTTTCCAATGAGTCAACTCTTTGTATGAGGTAGCCAAAGTACTGGAGTTTTAGCTTTAGCATCATTCCTTCCAAAGAAATCCCAGGGCTGATCTCCTTCAGAATGGACTGGTTGGATCTCCTTGCAGTCCAAGGGACTCTCAAGAGTCTTCTCCAACACCACAGTTCAAAAGCATCAATTGTTTGGCGCTCAGCCTTCTCCACAGTCCAACTCTCACATCCATACATGACCACAGGAAAAACCATAGCCTTGACTAGACGAACCTTTGTTGGCAAAGTAATGTCCCTGTTTTTGAATAATGGTGTTTATATAGTATTCTTCCTAAAATCTAAATATTTACCACAAGAAAAATTGGTAAATAAATTATAGTACATCTCTAACGTGGAATATTTTGAGGAATATTTTCAGTTAGAATCCAAATTCTACATATACTTATTAATAGGTTCAGAAATAACATTAAAAAATCCAGCGTACCCCAAAGTGTATGTATGTATTTACATGTTTGTGCATATATGCACATGCAGTCCAATTTTGTTAAAAATATTTATACATAGACAAAGAAAAAAAGATATATACCCAAATATTATCAAAGATATTTCTTGGATATAGCATTCACATGATTTTTGTACTTTTCCATATTTTCTACAATCTGTATTTAGAATTCATTATTTTAACAACCAGAGAAAAACTCACGTTTTAAAAATTTAAAATGTATCTCCAGTTGGTGACTCTTGCTATAGGGGCACAATTTTCTTTCTTAATCACAAGAACCTTCTAAAATTTGCTTTAACAGGGCTTTGAGGTTTTTTTTTCTTTTAATTTCAGTACATATAAAAAATAACATTAATGCATGTATATAGGAAGAAGCACAAGCTGGAATCAAGATTGCCGGGACAAATATCAATAACTTCAGATATGCAGATGACGCCACCCTTATGGCAGAAAGTGAAGGGGAACTAACAAGCCTCTAGATGAAAGTGAAAGTGAAGAATGAAAAGGTTGGCTTAAGCTCAACATCCAGAAAACGAAGATCATGGCATCCGGTCCCATCACTTCATGGGAAATACATGGGGAAACAGTGGAAACAGTGTCAGACTTTATTTTTTTGGGCTCCATAATCACTTTGGATGGTGACTGCAGCCATGAAATTAAAAGACGCTTACTCCTTGGAAGGAAAGTTATGACCAAGCTAGATAGCATATTCAAAAGCAGAGACATTACTTTGCCAACAAAGGTCAGTCTAGTCAAGGCTACGGTTTTTCCTGTGGTCATGTATGGATGTGAGAGTTGGACTGTGAAGAAAGCTGAATGCTGAAGAATTGATGCTTTTGAACTGTGGTGTTGGAGAAGACTCTTGAGAGTCCCTTGGACTGCAAGGAGATCCAACCAGTCCATTCTGAAGGAGATCAGCTCTGGGATTTCTTTGGAAGGAATGATGCTGAAGCTGAAGCTCCAGTACTTTGGCCACCTCATGCGAAGAGTTGACTCATTGGAAAAGACTCTGATGCTGGGAGGGATTGGGGGCAGGAGGAGAAGGGGATGACAGAGGGTGAGATGGCTGGATGGCATCACTGACTCGATGGACGTGAGTCTGAGTGAACTCCTGGAGTTGGTGATGGACAGGGAAGCCTGGTGTGATGCTATTCATGGGGTCACAGAGTCAGACACGACTGAGCGACTGAACTGAACGGAACTGAACTGATCCCATAGCCATTTACTTTACTGTTTTGGGTTCAAGTTTATACACCGTTTTTTTGTCTCCTGTCTAGGGAATATTCCTTTAGCATTTGTTGGAGAGCTGGTTTGGTGGTGCTGAATTCTCTCAGCTTTTGCTTGTCTGTAAAGCTTTTGATTTCTCCTTCATATTTGAATGAGATCCTTGCTGCGTACAGTAATCTGGGCTGTAGGTTATTTTCTTTCATCACTTTAAGTATATCCTGCCTTTCCCTCCTGGCCTGAAGAGTTTCTATTGAAATATCAGCTGTTATCCTTATGAGAATCCCCTTGTGTGTTATTTGTTGTTTTTCCCTTGCTGCTTTTAATATTTGTTCTTTGTGTTTGATCTTTGTTAATTTGATTAATATGTGTCTTGGGGTGTTTTGCCTTGGGTTCATCTTGTTTGGGACTCTCTGGGTTTGTTGGACTTGGGTGATTATTTCCTTCCCCATTTAAGGGAAGTTTTCAACTATTATCTCCTCAAGTATTTTCTCATGGTCTTTCTTTTTGTCTTCTTCTGGGACTCCTATGATTCGAATGTTGGAGCGCTTAACACTGTCCTGGAGGTCTCTGAGATTGTCCTCGTTTCTTTTAATTTGTTTTTCTTTTTTCCTCTCTGATTCATTTATTTCTACCTTTCTATCTTCTACTTCACTAATCCTATCTTCTGCCTCCTTTATTCTAGGATTTGTTGCCTCCAGAGTATTTTTGATCTCATTTATTGCATTATTCATTATATATTGACTTTTTTATTTCTTCTAGGTCCTTGTTAAACCTTTCTCGCATCTTCTCAATCCTTGTCTCCAGGCTATTTATCTGTGATTCCATTTTTATTTCAAGATTTTGGATCATTTTCACTATCATTATTCGTAATTCTTAATCAGGTAGATTCCCTATCTCTTCCTCTTTTGTTTTGTTTGGTGGGCATTTATCCTGTTCCTTTTCCTGCTGGATATTCCTCTGTCTCTTCATCTTGTTTATATTGCTGAGTTTGTGGTGGCCTTTCTGTATTCTGGCAGTTTGTGAAGTTCTCTTTATTATGGAGTTTCCTCACTGTGGGTGGGTTATATCGGTGGCTTGTCAAGGTTTCTTGGTTAGGGAAGCTTGTGTCAGTGTTCTGGTGGGTGGAGCTGGATTTCTTCTCTCTGGAGTGCAATGAAGTGTCTAGTAACAAGTTATGAGATGTCAGTGGTTTTGGAGTAACTTTGGGCATCCTGTATATTGAAGCTCAGGGCTGTGTTCCTGTGTTGCTGGAGAATTTGCATGGTATGTCTTGCTCTGGAACTTGTTGGCCCTTGGGTGGTGCTTGGTTTCAGTGTAGGTATGGAGGCGTTTGATGAGCTCCAATCGATTACTGTTCCCTGGAGTCAGGAGTTCTCTGATGTTCTCAGGATTTGGGCTTAAGTCTCCTCCTTCTGGTTTTCAGTCTTATTTTTACAGTATTCTCAAGACTTCTCCTTATATATAGCACCGTTGATAAAACATCTAGGGTAAAGATGAAAAGTTTCTTCACAGTGAGGGACACCCAGAGAGGTTCACAGAGTTACATGGAGAAGAGAAGAGGGAGGAGGGAGTTAGAGGTGACCCGAATGAGATGAGGTGGAATCAAAAGAGGAGAGAGCAAGCTAGCCAATAATCACTTCCTTATGTGTGCTCCACAGTCTGGACTGCTCAGAGATGTTTATGGAGTTATACAGAGAAGAGAAGAGGGAGGAAGGAGATAGAGGTGGCCGGGAGGATAAAAGGGGGTAATGAAAAGGAGAGAGACAGATCTAGCCAGTAATCAGTTCCCTAAGTGTTCTCCACTGTTTGGAACACACAGAGTTTTAGAGAGTTGGGTAGAGAAGAGAAGGTTGAGGGAGGAGACAGAGACAACCTAGTGGAGAAAAAGGAGAGTCCAAAGGGGGAGAGAGCAATCAAGCCAGTAATCTTGCTCCCAAGTAAAAATGGGTCCTGAAAATTGTGTTCTCAAAGGTACAAAATTGAAAACAAATACCAAAAAGCAAATATTAAAATTCTAGAGTATAGGTTGAATTTTCAAAAATACAATATTAAAGAAAAGAAGAAGAAAAAAATCACAAAAATTATTTAAAAATATATATATATATATGAAGTTTGCTTTAAAAAATAGTCTTTTTTTTTTAAAGTAATAGTAGGTTATAAAAATGAAAATTAAAGGAGTAATAGAGGACTTAAAATTTAAAAAGTTAAAAAAAGAAGAAAAAAGAAAAGAATGATCGTAAAAATAGTAAACATATATCTAGGACTTTCTCTGGTGTTGTTGTGGGCAGTGTGGGGTCAGTTCATTTTTGGATAGTTCCTTGGTGCGGCTTATATTCTCAAGACCTTAGGCCCCTTCCTATGTAGTTGGTACTAACTACAGGGTTTTAATCTATTGTACCCGTCACTTCCAAGGTGGTTCCCTCGGTTTTAGCTTCTTCTGTTTGCTGGTCTCTTCAGTGTCTGATTTCCGCCCTGACACAAGGAGGGGCGGTGGTGGACACTTTTTTTTTTTAGGCTCACTTGTTCAGTCGTGCTGTGGGGAGCGGGGTACACTGCAAACAAATAACACTGGCGTGTGCTCCCAGTGTCTCAGCCACACTGGGCCTGCCCCCACCTACAGCGCGTGCACCCTCCCTGCCCACACAGCTCAGGCTCTAGGTTGCTCTGAGGGTAACCGTCTGAGGCCGGCCCTGGGCTGCATGAACCTCCGAGGTCAAAGCCTCTCAGGTTCAGGCACTTGGATAGTCCTCAGAGGTGCAGATTCCACTGGGCCTGCGTTTTGTGCCCTTCCCAGCTCCAAGCAGCTTGGGTGATGAGGTGTTTGGCGAGTGCGGTCATTGTGACTTATTGCCTCTCCCGTCCCTGCTGCTCGGTTTTCTGGGTGTACAACTGGTGCACCTTCTCAGGCGGATGATGACTGCCCAGAACCCTAAGAAGTCTTAGTTAGCAAAGAAGCCTGCTTGCAGTTAGGTTGATAATGTCTCTTTGGGGCTGCGATTGCCCTCTTCTGGCTCTGGCTGCCTGTCACCAGAGGGGGATGGTCTGCAACCGGCTAGTTCTGTTCAGCCCTTTGTTCTTTGCGTGGGCCTGGTGGTGTCTTAGGGCTTTTCACGTGGTAGATATCCCACAGTCTGGTTTGCTAGCCCGAATTAGTTCGCTCTGATTAGTCTCGGGGCATTCAGGCCCGATCTTTACTCTAAGCAATACAGCCCGCACCTCCCTGCCCAGGCCCCACTTGCTAGTGGCCAGTGCAGGCGCCTGTGCTGCTTCTCCACTGGGGGTGTTACCGTTGGGCTTGTAATCTGTGGGTTTTAATTATTTACTTATTTTTCCTCCCTATTATGTTGCCCTCTGTGCTTCCAAGGCTCGCCACAGACTCGGCAGTGAGAGTGTTTCCTGGTGTTTGGAAACTTCTCTCTTTTTAAGACTCCCTTCCCCAGACAGAGCTCCATCCCTCCCTCTTTTGTCTCTTTTCTTGTCTTTTATATGTTTCCTACCTCCTTTCGAAGACAATGGGCTACTTTTCTGGGTGCCTGATGTCCTCTGCTGGCATTCAGAAGTTGTTTTGTGGAATTTACTCAGCGTTTAAATGTTCTTTTGATGAATCCTATTCCTCTGCCATCTTAGGACCGCCCCCCAGCTAAGCATTTTAAATCCCTCTCCACCTCTTCAGGTAGATACTAGGAAACTTCCAATTTACAAATGACAAAATTGAGGTGTAGAGATCTTTAGTAACTTAATCAAGGGTTCAGTTCAGTTCAGTTCAGTCGCTAAGTCTGTCCGACTCTTTGCAACCCCATGAATCGCAGCATGCCAGGCCTCCCTGTCCGTTACATAACCAGTTAGGAGCAGAGCTTGGGTAGGACGTCAATCATTCTGATGTATGACTAATAGTTATAAAAGCTAATTGATAGAACCACCATGAAATCTGTTTCTTTTTTGTTAAATACCATTGCCTTCTTAGAGTTTTATACTTTTTGAAGTTTTCATTTGATGAAAACTAAGTTAATGTAGTAATGATAACTGTACTTTACTCAATGGGCAATCACAGGAGTCTGTATATATTCCTGAACACTGAAGTCAAGAAATTGCAGTCATCATCTTTTATGTCTTTGAACATAAAGTTGCTCAGATTCTCTGTGATTGAATAACCTGCTTACTCCAGGGCTTATAGCTGAGCCTCAGTAGCCATATTAAAGAGAATATACATTACAGGTCTTTGCCATGGCAATGAGGACTATATTTTTCAAATAAGAAAAAAACCCCTTCGTGTGGCAAATATGTCTCCTCATTGGGACTGTAAGACACAGCATTTTCTGTTCTACTACAGTGTATATCTTAAAGCAAATTCTTTTTTTAGACAATTAGTAAATATGGGTCTGGCCTTCCCAGGGGCTTAGTGCTAAAGAATCTGCCTGCCAATGCAGAATATCTTCTTCAGGATGAGTTCAATCCCTAGGTCGAGCAGATCCCCTGGAGAAGGACATAGCAACCCACCCCAGTATTCTTGTCTGGGAAATCTCATGGACAGAGGAGCCTGGTGGGTTTCAGTTCATGGGGTTGCAAAGAGTTGGGCACAACTTAGTGACTAAACAGCATCAAATATGGGTATGATGAGGAAGTTTCATTGACTTTTCTAAGCATATTAGCAATTCGTGCCAAAGCAGAAACTTTCAAAGGCAATTTTCTTCCAATAAAAAAGCCTAAAATCTAGTGTTTGCTTTACTGGCTTCACGAATTCCTAGCGTTTTCAAGTGAAAGCTACCTGATAAAGCTGAGAGGGAGGGTAAAAAGAATGCTGGTCCATCTTCCTCTCTAGCATTAAGCAAATTGATTTATCAAGAATTCTCCAGGTCAGAATACTGGAGTGGGTAGTCATTCCCTTCTCCAGGGGACCTTCTCAACCCAGGGATCAAACCCAGGTCTTCCACATTGCAGGTGGATTCTTTACCAGCTGAGCTACCAGGCAAAGCCCTTATGAAGAACAATAACATTTAAAATGTTGATGACCTTGGTCTTACATGTTCTTATGGACCTATGTCTAGAGCAGTGAGACACAACTCCCAATATTTAAGATGGCAAAGACTTTAAAGACTATGATGCAGGGAACAGATGTCAATGGAGACTGAACTCTGCTGGCATTTCTAATAGGATTTCTATTGCTTTTGATAATGCTTTGGCTCTGGATTTGTGTATTTTTAGGGTTTTCCCTATCCCAATCTCCACCACAATTAATGGGTGTGGTTTGGAAGTGTTAGGGGTGATTCAGAAATACATGTATTGAGTTTTAACAGGAATTCTTATATTTAGGCACTGACTAAAATTTTATGAATTTACTTTTGTTTACACACATACACACATGTAAATTGTGATCACATATACTTATATTTCTCCCCCTGCTACTATTTCACATAGCACACACTTGACAGATTTTGTGACTCAGAGGCATGATATGAAATCGTTCATAGACAACAAAATATTTTGCAGATAACTTTTCCCAGATTCCATAGGAGGCGGGAACAAAGATGGAAGCGAAAAATTCTGCCTTTCTGTTAGAGTCGAAACTCCATTGTTACTTTTGATTCTCTGATCCAGAGGAGAATGAACTGAACATGATTCAGTTTTACCACTGTTTATTTCTAGTCTGGTAGTGTTCTGATTCGACAAACTGATGTGTAGAAGTCTAGCATTTCCCTCCTATAAAGGAAGCGTGTGACACAACACAGACAAACGGCCCTCCAGCTGCTGACTCAGTTTCCTGCGTGGGGCAGAAGCATCACACAGCTCAGGAGCTCTGCCTGGACCTCTTGAGCACAGGGTGCAGAATTCAGATCTGGATCTGAAATGGAGCAGAGGCCACATCACTGTAGGGAGAAGCTGCCCATATGCTGGTTGCCAGTGCGCCTAGGGCAGGCACAGCCTCTGTCTGTCTTGGTGAGGGCGGCTACACATAAGGACTCATGCACCTCTCTCAGTGCCAAGGTTGTGGGGAGGGCAGAGAGCATTGTTACCTGATGCATCTTGAAAGGGAGGGATAATGGGCAATGGAATCGGAGTTTAGGTCCTAAGCCACTTCATCCCCTATACCATCATTGTTGTAAATAAAGGCTCTTTTCTGCAGGATCCAGCATGACCAAGGAGGTAACTCAAATCCAGTCTGCAATTTCTGTGGTGAAGAAGGAGGCTGCAACATTGGACTGTGTATATGAAGCTAGTAGTTATGGTTATTATTTAAAAATCAGACATCACATTGAAAACTGGATTTCTAGCTTCTCTATAAAAATATCTAAGAGCACAACATCTTCTGGGGTAGAGGTCAAAAGTCATGTTTGATTGCATAATGCCTTTGATATAGACTCATTTTATCTTTAAAAATATGCAGATTTACCATTCACAACATGAATAGCCCCAAAATAAAATTTTAAATTATTAGTCCTAATATAGAAGCTGATCCACAAAGCAAACAAATCTGAATTAACATCTCATGGAAATATACATGTTTTTTTCCCTGTGATTTTTATCATCACAGCATGGATCCCAGTGTGAGAAATTTCAGTATAGTTTATTCATTAATTCTTAGTTTTCTGGTAAGCATTGGGGAAACATTAGTTGGCAAGACAGATGTGATGTCTGCTTTGATGGAGCTCAGGTTCCAGGGGGCTGTAGTGGTGTCCAGTACAGGATAGTAGGCAGAAAGGATATCACAGCACAGACTGTGACCTTAAGCAAGTAGTTCACTTTGACTTTCTGCTTCCTCGTCTGTAACGTGTAAAGGCTAGTTATGAAGCTGCTGTTGAGTGAGTGTGAGTCGCTCAGTTGTGTGCAACCCTTTTTCAACCCTGTGGACTGTAGCCAGGCCCCTCTGTCCATGGCATTCCCCAGGCAGGATTCCTCGAGTGGGTTGCCATTTTTCCCTCCAGGGAATCTTCCTGACACAGGGACTAAACCTAGGTTTCCTGTATTGCAGACAGATATTTTTTCCATCTGAGCCACCAGGGAAGTCCTTTCCAAAATTTTACTCACCTCACAGGACCACTTAGTTCACTATCCTTTTTGAGTTCCTAACACCCTCCCTTACTTAAGAAAGGACTCTTAGATGTTGTAGAAGTTATCAAGGTGCTGCTCACATTGCTCACAGTGTAATAAGAAGCCATGGGCACAGGAAGAGAGTAGAGTGACATGGGAAGTCACCTGCCTTTAACACTCAGGAACACTGTTCTGCTTCGCTGGATGGGAGAGGGAGGAGGAAAAGGGACAGGAATACAGGCGGGAGGCGAGGACAGGCCCAGACTTTGTTCTTTCATCCTGAACACTTTTGTATACATTTGATATCATCCTTAAAAAATGATGAATTGAAATTAGCTGGATTCAAACCTGTCATCTGCATCACAGCATGACTTTTGAGGTTCTCCTTAGCCTCTCTGTGCATCAGTGTCTTCATATGTAAAATGGCAATAATAGAACCTACTTCATGGACTTAAGAATCAAAACCATTTATATATCTCTGTCTGTTTAAAATCATTATAAAATTAAATTATATATAAACACACCTGCTTGTGTGTTTTATATAAATAAAATTTTAAGCACAGGTACATATTATGGCATCTTGATACAGCAAGTTTCACTCACTGACGACCATTATTAATATAAAAGGCAAAGTTTGTTCCAGTACCTACATTAGATTTTCATTCATGCCATTTTTTTTAATAACACAAAGTTTCTCCCTATTTTTCAAGAAAGGAACCAAAGCTCAGTGAAAAGCCAGGGCCATGTTGGCGCTGCTAGAAATGCCACCTACAGGGTTTGGTAGCCCTGTGATCAGTGTTCCCATTCTCAGCAGCCCCTCCAGACAAGCCCCCGGTCCTGATAGAGAAGAGCAGGTGACTTATGCTCAACATAAAAGTGCCCTTCTCAGCGCCAGGCAGGGCCACTTTAATTCCCCTGACTATATAACTGAGGTGTATTTTCCTATATTTGTTGACAGATCAATGGAAAAATGCTCTAAGACATGATCAATATTCACTGCAGCCTTCAAACTGATTTGCTTTCAGCCTTGCACACAGTTAATAAACATTCAGCAAAGTTCCACATGTCAAGATAAAAGATAATGAAGAAATGGCATTTTTCACCTAAAAAAATATACTCTATTGCATAACTTGTGAGATACAAAATCTCTGTGTAAGTTAAGGAGAGATTTTTTTCCTGTTATTGTTTTAAGAGTATATAAACACTTTTTCAATATATCTGAAACTTAATATTGATGAATTAATTTTCCCTGAGATGAAGTGATCACTGGCAAAGCAGATATTCTCATCCTGTATCCAGTTTGAAGGCAGACTTCTATTGGAGTGGAGTGAATTTTTTACCTGCTCCAAGAAACTAGGAGAAAGTATCACCCCTCCCAAAGCAGGAACATCTCCCCACTCCTCTGCTCCTGAGCAGGAATGTGGAGCCACTTGGGTCAGTGCTCTGCATCTCTGCTACAATTGGGCCCATTGCACAGAGTTTACCCTCTGCATCTCTGCAGGCTGAACTCTTGTCTGCAAATTCAGGACCAGACTTTCTGTAAGGATAGTGAGGGGACACAGAAGGAGAAAAGAGGTATATGTTTTATTTCTGGGCAATCTAGGAGATGTGGCATAAACACTGAATCATTGTCATTTAAAAATTTATAGGCACAGCTATAAAAATGCAGAATTTAATAGTTATAATGGTTTTAATATTCCTGGAGGATGTAGTCCCCATCCTTATCTAACAGGGGGGATGTCTGAACAGCCACCTGGAGGTAAACACAGATTTCCTCCAAACAACCTAGAGTCCTGCACACTGGGTGCTGGACACCTGAGCACTGAGGCTTCGACAAACAGGGCATAGGAAGGGAGAGGGAGATGAAAAAACAAAACTAAATCTGAACAGTGAAAGGAAAGTATCCAAGCAGGTTTTATTCCCCTGGATGTAACTGTGTCAGCTCTCTACTTCCAGTCTGATCCCTCATTCCACATCTCTGGGTCCAGGCTAGTGGGACTACAGACAAGACAGAGGAATTTTTTTTTTTTTTTTAACCTGCTCCTCAGTCAACTGAAAGCAGTTTGAGATAGGAATCATGTCTGGTTTAGGTTTCCATGTTGTAGACAACTCTGTAAGTTTCCAGAATGAATGCTGGAGCCTAGGGATTCCTGAACATGCACAACAGTTTAAGAGAAACTCGGTGATCCGCTGAGCAAGAGTCCTGCCAGCATGATTACTTGACTCAAGACCTAATTTTAGGGGGAACTTTGGTCCAGGGGATAGGACTCTGCTCCCAGTGCCGGGGGCCTGAGTTTGATCCTTGATCAGGGAACTAGATCTCACAAGCCGAAATTAAGACCCGGCACAGCCAAAAGCAAAAACAAAACAGAACAGCTCAGCAAACAGCTGTGCATTAAAAAAAACACGCTAATTTTAGAGAAACAGGTCATTTTGACTGTTGAGAAATTCTATGTCCATTAACAGGTATCATTTGAAGAAGATTGCTCTTGTGTTCAACTGACTTGGTCATTGCCATTTAGAAACGTGTATTTTTATTGGAAGATAATTGGAAAGCTACAGGTAAAAGGATGACACTAGAACCCTTCCCAACGCCGAACACAAAATAAACTCAAAATGGATTAACAACTTAAATGAAGTCCAGAATCCAAAAAACTCTTAGAGGAAAACATAGGCAGTAAACTCTTTGACATACATCACAGCATGATCCTCTTTGACCCACCTCCTAGAGTATTGGAAATAAAAACAAAAATAAACAAAGCAGACTTAATTCAACTAGAAGTCACAGCATTGTTCCTGGGTGACAGCACTGCCCTGAGAGCCCGTGTCAGGCCACCTCCCAGCTGCCTGCAGCCGCAGCGTTGCCACGCCTTAGAATGGTTTACGTCAGCAAAGAACAATGTTTTGACTTCTCACCATAATAGAGACTTACTTTGCATAAGGAAATCCAACCCTAGAGAAAACAAGCTATGAAATGACCACTTAAATCTTCTTCTGGGTTCACTTTACTGGCACAAATAATTGCACAGGAAACCAGACCAATGGGCTGACAGACACGGAGCAAACAGTTCTTTCCACAGAGATTCCTGAATCCTTAATAAGACAAACAACAGAAGACAGAGGAACACCACGCACACGAGTCTCTGGAATGAAGAGTGCCTGGCTAATATAGTAAGCATCTAAACTTGACATCCTAAAAAAAATGCTTAGTTGAGTTAAAACCACTATGTGACAAGAAGTGAAATGATAGTGATGGTGTTTCAAGAACCAAGGCCCTAATTAAGCTCACCTGTCCCTCATGAGGCTAAAGGGGTAAGGTTGCCGTCATCCAAGGATGGTCCAACTCCCCCCAACTCTCACCCACAACCCCTGCCTTGCGCTTATCTCTCTCTCTCTCTTTTTTCAACATTCCTCCTCTCTGCTACAGATGTCCACAATTTTTAGGTATTTCAGGATCTCCGTTCTCCTATTCTGTCTCAATCCCACAATGAGACAGCTGCACTATTTTTGGTAAACCCCTCGTGCACTGGTGCCTGGAAGCTGCCTCCATGAAGTAAGCTGGGCAATGTCAGTGCTCATCTCATCTGTTTTCCTTATCTCTGTGCTACCTGATGTTCAAGGTCCAAAAATAGTTTTCCAATTGGCAGATCAACTCTACCGTTATCAGTGAAAAAGAAGTCACATATTTTACTTTTATTGTGTTTTACAAAGCTGTCATTCCATGATAAATCAGGATAATAACCTTATCACTTAACTACACATTATTTGACATCTGCCTTAGATAAAATTTTCTACACGGCATGTTGACAGAGTCAACATGAATATAACTACTTCACAGAAATGACTTGGGTTGAGGAGGAAGCACTTTCCATTCAGGGGGATCCTTCTCTGACCCATGGGAATCTTGGAGACACATACAAGAAAGAAACCTCTGATTATTCCATCTAGAAATTGTAACTGGGGATTCTTGAGAAGCTAGAGATACCTGTACCATGCAAAAAAATTATGGAAGTAATAATAGACTATTTCCCTAAGCACGCTTATGTTTAGGACTCTCTTCTTAGGGTCGTGTCCCATTCTCCTGTATGTACCCCACAAACTATTATCAGGAGGAATAGGTCAGACCGCGCTGTGGTGCAATTTTCATGATCACCACCAGAGGGCGGGGCTTCCTTCAGATGGGGTTCCTCATTGTATTCAGGAGCTGGTTTCACTTGCCTGCTTTGTAGCCACAAGACAGAATATTGCTGCAGTACAGAAAGGGGCTCTCAGTTTCTGAGTGACGAGCTTCTGTAAAATCCAGATGAAGACTAGATTTGTTAGACTGATGTATTCCCGGGAACAAGGATCGTTTTCTTTTGCGAACATGCATTCTGCCACTCACTCAGTTCTTCTGGTCATCTTAATATTCAGTAAGTAACATTTTATTCTAAATGTTAATGATTTTTCACTTTCTTATAATTGTGGGTAAGTTTTATTTTTCTTCTCTGACTGAAAACTCCTCCTGTACATTTCTACGATAACAAAGTGATTCTCTTCCAGGAAGGACCAATGGTGACTCAGTGCACCAGACAGAAGGCCCAGTGACTGTCTCAGAGGGGGCTCTCATGACCCTGAACTGCACTTACCAGACTGCTAGTTCGGTTCCCTATCTTTTCTGGTACATCCAGCATCTCAACAAAGCTCCTCAACTCCTCCTGAAGGGCTTAACTGCAGACAAGAAGGTAGAGCATGAAGGTTTTCAGGCCACTCTTGTTAAGCGTGACAGCTCCTTCCACCTGCAGAAACAGGCAGTGCAAGCATCAGACTCGGCTGTGTACTACTGTGCTCTGAGTGACACAGTGAGAGAGGGCTGCGGGGGAGCTGAGCACAAACCCAGAGTGCAGATGGGGCTCTGGATGTGGACGGCCCTGGAAGGGGTGTTGTTTCTCTCTCCAGAGGTACTGTCAAAGCACTTCCAGCTCTGATACTCAAAGCCAAGGACCTTGGAATTCTTGGATTGTCCTACAGAGGAATCTGGGGCAGGACAGTGTAAAGAGGAACCTAAGCGCTTTTCTCCAAAAATGCCTGTTTTCAACCCATCGACATCCCCCCAGATGGCATAGAATCCCTTAAAGTGACATTAACTCTTCAATGACAATTCAGATTATATATGCTGAAATATTTCACAATGTGTTAAAGAAAATTCCAAGGCACATTGTTGATGGATGACTGTGTGACCTGGAAGCTAGTCTCTGGTTTTTAAAATTCAGGCCAAGATTGTGTATCCTGCTGAGTTTCACCTGCAGACGCTCCATCTTCGGGGAATGGAGCATTATTCTCTCATTCCTTGACTTTTCCATCCCTTCTGGTTGCTCCAGAAATGCTGCTGCCTAAATAAGTTCCAGAAGGAGAATTTCTGAGAAGATATTCCTTCTGTCAAAGGCCCTGTGGATCAGAGCAGCCCACTCTGTAAATATCGCAGGTGTTGTGTGGATTGTTTGTATTCAAACTGGGTACAGGATATTCTCTTTGCTAATAACCTCATCTCAGGGAATGAATGCCAAAGAATGATCAAATTACCATACAATTGCACTCATTTCACATGCAAGCAAGATTATGCTCAAAATACTTCAAGCTAGGCTTCAGCAGTACGTGAACCAAGAATTTCAGATGTAGAAGCTGGGTTTAGAAAAGGCAGAGGAACCACAGCAGATCCAATATCTGCTGGAAACAGAGAAAAGCAAGGCGATTTAAAAAATAATCTATTTCTGCTTCATTGACTACACTAAAGCCTTTCACTGTGTGGATCACAACCAACTGTGGAAAATTCTTAAAGAGATGGGGATACCCAAGAAACCTGTATGCAGGACAAGAAGCAACAGTTAGTACTGGATATGGAACAATGACTGGTTCAAAATTGGGAAAGGAGTACGTCAAGGCGATATATTGTTTCCCTGCTTATTTAACTTATACGTGGAGTACATCATGTGAAATGCAGGGCTGGATGACTCATAAGCTGGAATCAAGATTGCCAGGTGAAATGTCAACAACCTCAGATATGCGGATGATACCACTCTGATGGCAGAAAGTGAAAAGAAGCTAAAGAACCTCTTGATGCAGGTGAAAGAGGAGAGTGAAAAAGCTGGATTAAAGCTCAACATTAAAAAAATATAAGATTATGGCATCTGGTCCCATCACTTTATGGCAAATAGATGGGGAAAATGTGGAAACAGTGACAGATTTAATTTTCTTGGGCTTCAAAATCATGCAAATGGTGACCACAGCCATGAAATTAAAAGATGCTTGCTCCTTGGAAGAAAAGCTATGACCAACCTAGACAGCATATTAAAAAGCAGAGACATTACTTTACCCACAAAGGTCCATATAGTCAGAGCTATGGTTTTCCCAGTAATCATGTATGGATGTGAGAGTTGGACCATAAAGAAGGCTGAGTGCCAAAGAATTGATGCTTTCTGGCTGTGGTGTTGGAGAAGACTCTTGAGAGTCCCTTACTGCAAGGAGATCAAACCAGTCAGTCCTAAAGGAGATCAGTCCTGAATATTCATTGGAAGGACTGATGCTGAGGTTGAAGTTCCAATATTTTGGCCACCTGACGTGAAGAACCGATTCACTGGAGAAGACCCTGATGCTGGAAAAGATTGAGGGCAAGAGGATAAGGAGGTGACAGAGGATGATGGTTTGATGGCATCACTGACTCAATGGACATGAGTTTAGCAAACTCTGGGAGATAGTAAAGGACAGGGAAGGACACACAACTCCTGCAATATTTACAAAGTGAGCTGCTCCGATCCACAGGGCCCTTCAGAAGGAATATCTTGTCAGGAAGCTCTCCTCTTGGAACTTACTTAGGCAGAGCATTTCTGGAGCAACCAGAAGGGATGGAAAAGTCAAGGAAAGAGAGAATAAAGCTCCTGGCATGCAGCAGTTCATGGGGTCGTAAAGAGTCAGACATGACCTAGGGACCGAACAGCAACAAAAACAGGGAAAATTAATTCATCAATCAGTCGCATTTCAGACACAGGGAAAAAGTGTTTATGTACTCTTACAATAAACTATCTTGGCAGCAGAGTGAGCTTTTTCACCTGCTCAAGAAACTAGGAGAAAATATCACCCCCTCCCAAAGCAGGAACATCTCCACACTCCTCTGCTCATGAGCAGGATGTGGAGCCACTTGGGTCACTGCTCTGCATCCCTGATACAATCATGTCCATTGCACAGAGAGTCCCCTCTGCATCTCTGCAGGCTGAATTCCTGTCTGCAGCTTCGAGGAGCAGACTTTCTGGAAGGACAGTGGTGGGCACAGCAGGTGGGAAGAGATGTCTGTTTTACTGCTGGGCAGTCTGTGAGATGTGACCAGGATACGGAATCATTGTCATTTCACAATTTGTAGGCGTGCGTGAGTTGCTCAGTGGTATCTGACTCTTTGCAACACCGTGGACTGTAGCCCACCAGGCTCCTCAGTCCATGGAGTTTTCCAGGCAAGAATACTGGAGTGGGTTGCTATTCCCTTCTCCAGGAGATCTTTCTGACCCAGGGATTGAACCCTTGTCTCCTCAATTGGCAGGCAGATTCTTTATCACTTAGCATCTGGGAAGCCCAATTTATTGGCACAACTACTTAAATGCAGAGTTTAATAGTTATAGTAGTTTTATGGTCTTGGCAGATGTAGTCACCATCATCACTTAGGGTGAATCTGGACACCCACCTGAAGGTAAGCACTGCCTTCCTCCCTGACATCCTAGAGTCCTGCACACTAGGTGCTGGCCACCTCAGCAATGGGGGCTCAACAGCTTAATAAAGAGGCCACAGAAATGGAGAGGGAGATGAAGGAACAAAAATAAATCTTAACGGTGGGGAAATAAAGTATTCTAGCAGGTTTTATGGAGAAGGCAATGGCACCCCACTCCAGTACTCTTGCCTGGAAAATCCCATGGACGGAGGAGCTTGGTAGGCTGCAGTCCATGGGGTCACACAGAGTTGGACATGACTGAGCGACTTCACTCTCACTTTTCACTTTCATGCATTGGAGAAGGAAATGGCAACCCACTCCAGTGTTCTTGCCTGGAGAATCCCAGGGACGGGGGAGCCTGTTGGGCTGCCATCTATGGGGTCGAACAGAGTCGGACACGACTGAAGCGTCTTAGCAGTAGCAGCAGCAGCAGGTTTTATTCCCCGGGTGGTAACTGCATCAGCTTTCTACTTCCAGTCTGATCCCTCATTTCACATATTGTGGTCTAGGCTAGTGGGAGTACAGACAGGGCATAGGATATATATATATAGTTTTTTTTTTTTGTTTTTTTTTTTTTTTTGCTCACCTGCTCCTCAATCAACTGAAAGCAATTTAAGGTAGGAATCGTGTCTGACTTTTGTTTCCACATTGTAGACAACCCTGTAAATTTCCAGAATGAATGCTGGAGACTAGGGATTCCTGAAAATGCACAAGAGTTTAAGAGAACCTAGGTGATCTGCTAAGCCAGAGAGTTCTGCCAGCATGATAACTTCAACTCAAGATTCTAATTTTAGGGGGAGCATTGGTTCAGTCACTGGGGCTCTGCACTCACATTGAAGGGGCCCAGATTCAATCCCTGGTCAGGGAACTAGATCCCACAAGCCTAAACTAAGACCTGGCACAGACAAAAAACAAAACAAGTAAAAAGAACAGCTCAGCAAACAGATGTGCATTTAAATGATCCCAGTTTTGGTAAGAAGCAACAAAGCTCATTTTAACTGGTGAGAAAATCTCAGTAGGTGAAAAAGTCACATTTGAAGAAGACTATTCTTGAGTTCAACTGACTTAGTCACAGCCATTGTTACTGGATTGACAATGCTTCCCCGAGAGCCCGTGTAAGGCAACCTCACAGCTGTCTGCAGCCACACGTTCCCATGCCTTAAAATGGTTAATGTCAGCAAAGAACAATGGCAGCAATTCTCACCATAATATAGTCAGACTTTGCATATAATAAACCCTATCCTGGAGAAAAGAACAAGCTATGAAATGACCCCATTAAATCTGCTGGGTTCGCTTCACTGGCACAAATAATTGCACAAGAAACTAGACAAACAGGCTGACAGACACTGAGCCAACAGTTCTTTCCACTGAGATCCCTGAATCCCTAAGAAAACAAACAAACAAACAGAAGACAGATCGATGCCACACATGCCTCAGGAATGAAGAGTGCCCAGCTAACATGCTAACCACCTAAACCTGACATTCTAAAAAAATACTTAGTTGAATTAAAACAACTATGTGACAAGAGGTAAAAGGACATCTCAAGAACCAGGTTAAGTAAGGTCACCTAAGTAAGGTCACCTGTCCCTCATGAGGCTAAAGGTGTAAGGTTGCTGTCATCCAAGGATGGTCCAATTCCCCCCCCCACCCCACTCTCCCCTCCAAGCCCTGCCTTGTGCTTATCTCTCTCTCTCTCTTTTTTCAACATTCCTCCTCTCTGGTACAGACGTCCACAATTTTTAGGTATTTCAGGATCTCCGTTCTCCTATTCTGTCTTAGTCCCACAGTGAGACAGCTGCACTATTTTTGGTAAACCCCTCATGCACTGGTGCCTGGAAACTGCCTCCATGAAGTAAGCTGGGCAATGTTAGTGCTCATCTCATCTGTTTTCCTTATCTCTGTGCTACCTGATGTTCAAGGTCCAAAAATAGTTTTCCAATTGGAAGATCAACTCTACTGTTATCAGTGAAAAAGAAGTCACATATTTTATTTTTGTTATGTTTTACAAATATGTCATTCCATGATAATAACCTTATCACTTAACTGCACATTATTTGACACCTGCCTTACAAAAATTTTCTCCATGGCATGTTGACAGAGTCAACATGAATATAACTACTTCAGAGAAATGACTTGGGTTGAGGAGGAAGCACTTTCCATACAGAGGGATCCTTCTCTGACCCATGGAAATCGGAGACACATGCAAGGAAGAAACCTCTGACTATTCCATCTAGAAATTGTAACTGGGGATTCTTGAGAAGCTAGAGATACCTGTACCATGCAAAAAATTATGGAAGTAATAATAGACTATTTGCCTAAGCACGCTTATGTTTAGGACTCTCTTCTAAGGGTCCTGTCCCATTCTCCTGTATGTACCCCACAAGCTATTATCAGAAGGAATAGGTCAGACCGCACTGTGGTGCAATTTTCATGATCACCACCAGAGGGCGGGGCTTCCTTCAGATGCGGTTCCCCATTGTATTCAGGAGCTGGTTTCACTTGCCTGCTTTGTAGCCACAAGAAAGAGTATTGCTGAAGTACAGAAAGGGGCTCTCAGTTTCTGAGCGAGCAGCTTCTGTAACATTCAGATGGAGACTAAATTTATTAGATTTGTGTATTCCAGGGAACAAGGATCGTTTTCTTTTGCGAACATGCATTCTGCCACTCACTCAGTTCTTCTGGTCATCTTAATATTCAGTAAGTAACATTTTATCCTAAATGTTAATGATTTTTCATTTTCCTATGATTATAGGTAAGTTTTATTTTTCTTCTCTGGCTGAAAACTCTCCTCCTGTACATTTCTACGATAACAAAGTGATTGTCTTCCAGGAGGGACCAATGGTGACTCAGTGAACCAGAAAGAGGGCCCAGTGACTGTCTCAGAGGGGGCTCTCCTGACCCTGAACTGCACTTACCAGACCACGTATTCAGATCCCTATGTTTTCTGGTACGTCCAGCATCTCAACAAAGCTCCTCAACTCCTCCTGAAGGGCTCAATGAAAGACCAGAAGCCAAAGAGTGAAGGTTTTCAGGCCACTCTTGTTAGGACTGACAGCTCCTTCCACCTGTAGAAACGGGCAGTGCAAACATCAGACTCGGCTGTGTACTACTGTGCTGTGAGTGACACAGTGAGAGAGGGCTGAGGGGGAGCTGAGCACAAACCCCGAGTGCAGATGGGGCTCTGGCTGTGGGCAGCCCTGCAGGGGGGTTGCTGTTTCTGTCTTAGGTGTTTTATGCTAGCTGTGTTGTTGTTTATGTACTAAGTCATGTCCGACTCTTTTCCGACTCTATGACTGTAGGGCTCCTCTGTCCATGGGATTTCCCAGGCAAGATGACTGGAGTGGGTTGCCATTTCTTTCTCCTGGGAATTATCCCGACCCAGGAATGGTACCCGTGTCTCCTGTTTGACAGGCAGATTCTTTACCACTGAGCCACGTGGGAAGCCCCTGTTTTATGCCAGAGGCATCGTCAAAGTACTTCCAGCTCTGAAGCTCAGTGCCAAGAACGCTGCAATTCTTGGATTGGTCTACAGAGAGGAATCTGGGAGGGACAGTGAAGAGAGGAATCTAAAAGGCCTTCTCCAGAAATGCCTGTTTTTAGCCCAGTCACATTTCTCCAGATGGCATAGAATTCCTGGAAGTGACATTTAGTTCAGTTCAGTTCAGTTGCTCAGTCGTGTCCGACTCTTTGCGACCCCACGAATCACAGCAGGCCAGGCCTCCCTGTCCATCACCAACTCCCGGAGTTCACCCAGACTCAGGTCCATCGAGTCAGTGATGCCATCCAGCCATCTCATCTTCTGTCGTCCCTTTCTCCTCCTGACCCCAATCCCTTCCAGCATCAGAGTTTTTTCCAATGAGTCAACTCTTCGCATGAGGTGGCCAAAGTACTGGAGTTTCAGCTTTAGCATCATTCCTTTCAAAGAAATCCCAGGTCTGATCTCCTTCAGAATGGACTGGTTGGATCTCCTTGCAGTCCAAGGGACTCTCAAGAGTCTTCTCCAACACCACAGTTCAAAAGACATTAACTCTGTTCAGTGACAGTTCAGTTGATACATGCTGAAATATGTCACAACCTGTTGATGAAAACTCCCAGGGCACTTCGATCATGGATGAATGTATGACCTTGAAGTTACTGTCTGATTTTTATAATTCAGACCAGAATTTTGTGTCTTGCTGAGTTTCACCTGCAGACACTCCATCTTTAGTGACTGGGACCTTTACACTCTCTTCCCTTGACTTTTCCAACTCTTATGGTTGCTCAAGAAATGCTGCTGCTGAGAGTCCCATGAAGATGGTTTCCTGAGAAGATATTCCTTCTGTCAAGGCCCCTGTGGGTCAGAGCAGTCTAGTCAGTGAACATTTTGCGCATGAGGTGTCTTGCTTCTATGTTGGTGGCACAGCTCCACCCTCGTCTTGTCATCATGGCAGCTCTTTACAGAACGCTAGGTCATGATCGCGACTCTGGTCTTGAGGATCTGTGCAGTGAGAATTTCTGGACATAAACATGACCATGTAACCTGACATATTATCTTTATCACTGTATTGAGGCCTCTGATCCTTTTGAAATGTGTCAAATTCAGTGACCAAGCAAACACTCAGTCCGTTAGTGAAAAGAGGGACTTTTGTTGACCGGGATTCTAAATTCTTGACATATTCACAATGTTCCCACAGCAGAGGAGCAGAAAACAGAGAAATGTGTGGCTCTCACTGTAACTTGCAATGAATGAAACTCACCGAGAGAAATTCGTCCTGGCATTCTGGAGGTCTCTGAACCTCACCGTCCTTTATCCCTCTCGAATGATTCTGTGGGACTGACAGGTACAGATGAAGGTTTTGCAGAGCCGGAGCCTTCTGTGATTTCAGAGGCTCTCCTTAAGAAAAAGAAAATGAAATTGCCGAATCAAGTTTCTTGGGCCCAGGACACTGGGCCTTGAAATAAGGGGCCCTGAAATTAAGGGATCCTGAAATACATGCTGAATTTGCTTCATAAATTTTACCCTTCTCTTTAAGATCAAAGCATTATAACCATCTTATTTTGTCCTGATATTGGTAGGTTAGAACCCCCAGGACTCTTTCTGTCCCAGCACTTGATCTGTAATTAATACGAGTATTTTCAGCTCTATCACTTTTTAAATAACAGCTTTATAAAGATAATTCACATATCATCACCTTCACGCTTTTAACTGTACAATTGAGTGGTTTTTAGCATGTTCACAGAGCTGTGCAGTCATCAGTACTATCTGATTCCAGAACACCACCCCAGGAAGAAACTTTGTACCCATTAGCAGTCACTCCCGTTTCCCGTTACTCCCAGACACTGGCATCCACTCCTCTGTTCTCTGTCTCTATGGATTTGACGGTTCTGGGCGTTTCCTAGAGACAGAATCAGATCGCATATGACTGTTTGTACCGTCTTCTTTCAACTAGCGGAATCTCTCCATGGTGTGTCTCTATATCAGTTCTTCACTACTCCTTATGGTCACTTAACTCTCCATATCCATTCTTCACTTGAAGAATGATTGTTTTGGAAACATTTGGTTATTTCCACTTTTTAGCTCTTATAAATAATGCTGGTATGAGCATTCATGTGCAGGAGCTCTATTGCTCTAAATGGATCTACTTTTAGTTAGAGGTTTGACTTTTTGTGTTTTCATATTTGTTTCATTTCATTTTGCTTTATTTGGCACCAACATTTCCTTATGGATGTAAAATGAGTAAGTACAAGAGAAAATGCTCTTTAAAATTATGATTTACTGCTTACATGAGATATAATGATTCCAAGCTATCCCTGCATTCATTCGGGACAACTTTTTGAGCACCTACTCATATATGCCAGTCACATGAATAAGTGCTGAGAATATAGTATACATGACTGAGTCTCCTGCTTTAGGATTGTATTGCTTTAAGACACCACATGTGTCTTAAAATAATGTTTCTTTCACAAATCATTTTATTCACTCACTGAGCTCTGTTTGTCCCCAGTATGTGACATTGACAGGTTTATGGGCAATGGGCTAAGCTTTTAAATCCCTCTCCACCTCTCAGGTAGATACTAGGAAACTTCCAATTTACATATGACATAATTGAGGTGTAGAGATGTTTAGTAACTTAATCAAGGTTACATAACCAGTGAGGAGCAGAGCTTGGGTAGGATGTCAATCATTCTGATGCATGACTAATATTCATAAAAGCTAATGGATAGAACCACCATGAAATCTGTTTCTTTTTTGTTAAATACCATTGCCTTCTTAGAATTTTACACTTTTTGAAATTTTCATTTGATGAAAAATGTTAATGCAGTAAAGAAAACTGTGCCTTACTCAATGGGCAATCACAGGAGTCTGTATATGTTCCTGAACACTGAAGCCAAAAAATTGCAGTCATCATCTTTTATGTCTTTGAACATAACGTTGCTCAGATTCTCTGTGATTGAATAACCTGCTTATTCAGGGCTTATAGCTGAGCTTCAGTAGCCATATTAAAGAGGATATACATTACAGGTCTTTGCCATGGCAATGAGGACTATATTTTTCAAATAAGAAAAAAACCCCTTCGTGTGGCAATTATGTCTCCTCACTGGGACTGTAAGACAGCATTTTCTGTTCTGCTACACTGTATATCTTATTAAAGCCAATCCTTTTTTTAGACAATTAGTAAATATGGGTCTGGGCTTCCCCCGGGGCTCAGTGGTAAAGAATCCACCACCAATGCAGAAGATCTTCTTCAGGATGAGTTCAATCCCTGGGTCGAGCAGATCCCCTGGAGAAGGATATAGCAACCCACCCCAGTATTCTTGTCTTGGAAATCCCATGGACAGAGGAGCCTGGTGGGTTACAGTTCACGGGGTTGCAAAGAGTCGGGCTCAAGGTAGTGACTAAACAGCAACAAATACAGGCATGATGAGGAAGTTTCATTGATTTTTCTAATCACATTAGTAATTTGTGCCAAAACAGAAACTTTCAAAGGCAATTTTCTCTCAGTACAAAAGCCTAAAATCTAGTGTTTGCTTTAGTGGCTTCACGAATTTCTAGGGCTTTCAAGTGAAAGCTACCTGATAAAGCTGAGAGGGAGGGTAAAAAGAATGCTGGTCCATCTTCCTCTCTAGCATTAAGCAGATTGATCTATCAAGAATTCTCCAGGTCAGAATACTGGAGTGGGTAGTCATTCCCTTCTCCAGGGGACCTTCTCAACCCAGGGATCAAACCCAGGTCTTCTACATTGCAGGTGGATTCTTTACCAGCTGAGCCACCAGGGAAACCCTTTTGAAGAACAATAACATTTAAAATGTTGATGACTTTGGTCTTACATGTTCTCATGGACCTATGTCTAGAGCAGTGAGACACAACTCCCAATATTTAAGATGGCAAAGAGTTTTAAGACTATGATGCAGGGAACAGACGTCAATGGAGATTGAACTCTGCTGGCATTTCTATCAAGATTTCTATTGCTTTTGATAATGCTTTGGCTCTGGATTTGTGTATTTTTAGGGTTTTTCCCTATCCCAATTTCTACCACAATTAATGGGTGTGGTTGGAAAAGTTGAGGGTGATTTAGAAATATATGTATTGAGTTTTAACAGGAGTTCTTGTATTTAGGCACTGGCTAAAATTTTCTGAATTTACTTTTGTTTACACACATACACACATGTAAATCGTGATCACATACACATGTATTTCTCCCCTTGCTGCTATCTAACAGTGTCATACACTTGACAGATTTTGTGACACAGAGGCAAGATATGAAATCGTTCATAGACAATTTCACAGGTAACTTTTACCAGATTCCATAGGAGGCAGGAACAGAGATTGGAGCGAAAAATTCTGCCTTTCTGTTAGAGTCGAAACCCCATTGTAACTTTTGATTCTCTGATCCAAAGGAGAATGAACTGAACGTGATTCAGTTTTACCACTGCTTATTTCTAGTCTGATAGTGTTCTGATTTGACAAACTGATGTGCAGAAGTCTAGCATTTCCCTCCTATGAAGGAAGCGTGTGACACGACACAGACAAACTGCCCTCCAGCTGCTGACTCAGTTTCCTGCGTGGGGCAGAAGCATCACACAGCCCAGGAGCTCTGCCTGGACCTCTCGAGCACAGGGTGCAGAATTCAGATCTGGATCTGAAATGGAGCAGAGGCCGCGTCACTGTAAGGAGGAGCTGCCCATATGCTGGTCGCCAGCGCGCCGAGGGCAGGCGGAGCCTTGTCTGTCTTGGTGAGGGTGGCCACACACAGGACTCATGCCCCTCTCTCAGTGCCAAGGCTGTGGGGAGGGGCAGACCACTGTTACTTGATGCATCTTGAAAGGGAGGGGTAATGGGCAATGGAATCGGGGCATTAGGTCCCAAGCCACTTCATCCCCCATACCATCATGGTTGTAAGTAAAGGCTCTTTCCTGCAGGATCCAGCATGACCCAGAAGGTAACTCAAACCCAGTCTGCAATTTCTGTGGTGGAGAAGGAGGCCACAACCTTGGACTGTGTATATGAAGCTGGTAGTTATGGTTATTATTTAAAAACCAGACATCACATTGAAAACTGGATTTCTAGCTTCTCTATAAAAATATCTAAGAACACAACATCCTCTGGGGTAGAGGTCAAAAGTCGTGTTTGATTGCATAATGCCTTTGATATAGACTCATTTTATGTTTAAAATCTATGCAGATTTACGATTCACAACATGAATAGCCCCAAAATAAAATTTTAAATTATTAGTCCTAATATAGAAGCTGATCCACAAAGCAAACAAATCTGAATTAACATCTCATGGAAATAGACCTGTTTTTTTCCCTGTGATTTTTATCATCACAGCATGGATCCCAGTGTGAGAAATTTCAGTATAGTTTATTCATTAATTCTTAGTTTTCTGGTAAGCATTGGGGAAACATTAGTTGGCAAGACAGATGTGATGTCTGCTTTGATGGAGCTCTTGTTCCAGGGTCTGTAGTGGTATCCAGTACAGGAATGTAGGCATAAAGGACATTTGATATCATCCTTAATAAAATGAAGAATTGAAATTAGCTGGATTCAAACCCTGTCGTCTGCATCACAGCATGACTTTTGAGGTACTCCTTAGCCTCTTTTGGCATCAGTTTCTTCATATGTAAAATGGCAATAATAGAACCTACTTCATGGACTTAAGAATCAAAATCATCTATATATCTCTATCTGTTTAAAATCACTATAAAATTAAATTATATATAAACACACCTGCCTGTGTGTTTTATAGAAATAAAATTTTAAGCACAGGTACATATTATGGCATCTTGATACAGCAGGGATCACAATGATGACCATTATTAATATAAAAGGCAGAGTTTGTTTCAGTACCTACATCAGATTTTCATTCATGTCATTTCTTTTTATAACAACACAAAGTTTCTCCTTATTTTTCAAGAAAGGAACCAAAGCTCAGTGAACAGCCAGGGCCATGTTGGCGCTGTTAGGAATGCTGCCTACAGGGGTTGGTAGCCCTGCGGTCAGTGTTCCCATTCTCAGCAGCCCCTCCAGACAAGTCCCTGGCCCTGACAGAGAAGAGCAGGTGACTTATGCTCAACATAAAAGTGCCCTTCTCAGCGCCAGGCAGGGCCACCTTAGTTCCCCTGACTATATAACTGAAGGTGTATTTTATCATATTTGTTGACAGATCAATGGGAAAATGCTCTAAGACATGATCAATATTCACTGCAGCCTTCAAACTGATTTGGTTTCAGCTTTCACACAGTTAAACATTCAGCAAAGTTCCACATGTCAAGATAAAAGATAATGAAGAAATGGCATTTTTCACCTAAAAAAAAAATACTGCTATTGCATAACTTGTGAGATACAAAATCTCTGTGTAAGTTAAGGAGATATTTTTTCCTGTTATTGTTTTAAGAGTATATAAACACTTTTTCAATATATCTGAAACTTGACTGATTGATGAATTAATTTTCCCTGAGATGATGTGATCACTGGCAAAGCGGATATTCTCATCCTGTGCCCAGTTTGAAGGCAGACTGCCATTGGAGTGGACTGAGTTTTTCACGTGCTCCAAGAAACTAGGAGAAAGTATCACCCCCTCCCAAAGCAGGAACATCTCCCCACTCCTCTGCTCGTGAGCAGGAATGTGGAGCCACTTGGGTCAGTGCTCTGCATCTCCGCTACAATTGGGCCCATTGCACAGAGTTTACCCTCTGCATCTCTGCAGGCTGAACTCTTGTCTGCAAATTCAGGACCAGACTTTCTGTAAGGACAGTGGGGAGACACAGAAGGAGAAAAGAGATATATGTTTTATTTCTGGGCAATCTAGGAGATGTGGCATAAACACTGAATCATTGTCATTTAAAAATTTATAGGCACAGCTATAAAAATGCAGAATTTAATAGTTATAATGGTTTTAATATTCCTGGAGGATGTAGTCCCCATCCTTATTTAACAGGGGGGATATCTGAACACCCACCTGAAGGTAAACACAGATTTCCTCCAAACAACCTAGAGTCCTGCACACTGGGTGCTGGACACCTGAGCACTGGGGCTTCAACATCTTGATAGACAGGGCATAGGAAGGGAGAGGGAGATGAAAAAACAAAACTAAATCTGAACAGTGAAAGCAAAGTATCCAAGCAGGTTTTATTCCCCTGGTAGTAACTGTGTCAGCTCTCTGCTTCTGGTCTGATCCCTCATTCCACATCTCTGGGTCCAGGCTAGTGGGACTACAGACAGGGCAGAGGAATTTTTTTTTTTTTTTTAACCTGCTCCTCAGTCAACTGAAAGCAGTTTGAGATAGGAATCATGTCTGGTTTAGGTTTCCATGTTGTAGACAACTCTGTAAGTTTCCAGAATGCTGGAGCCTAGGGATTCCTGAACATGCACAACAGTTTAAGAGAACCTCGGTGATCTGCTGAGTCAGAGAGTCCTGCCAGCATGAGAACTTGACTCAAGACCCTAATTTTAGGGGGAACTTTGGTCCAGGGGATAGGACTCTGCGCTCCCAATGCCGGGGGCCTGAGTTTGATCCTTGATCAGGGAACTAGATCTCACAAGCCGAAATTAAGACCCGGCACAGCCAAAAGCAAAAACAAAACAGAACAGCTCAGCAAACAGCTGTGCATTAAAAAAAACACGCTAATTTTAGAGAAACAGGTCATTTTGACTGTTGAGAAATTCTATGTCCATTAACAGGTATCATTTGAAGAAGATTGCTCTTGTGTTCAACTGACTTGGTCATTGCCATTTAGAAACATTTATTTTTAATTGGAAGACAATTGGAAAGCTACAGGTAAAAGGATGATACTAGAACCCTTCCCAACGCCGAACACAAAATAAACTCAAAATGGATTAATGACTTAAATGAAGGCCAGAATCCATAAAAGTCTTAGAGGAAAACATACATACATCACATACATATCTCTTTGACATACATCACAGCACGATCCTCTTTGACCTGCCTCCTAGAGTATTGGAAATGAAAACAAAAATAAACAAAGCGGACTTAATTCAACTAAAAGTCACAGCATTGTTCCTGGGTTGACAGCACTGCCCTGAGAGCCCGTGTCAGGCCACATCCCAGCTGCCTGCAGCCGCAGCGTTGCCATGCCTTAGAATGGTGTATATCAGCAATAAACAATGTTTTCACTTCTTACCATAATACAGTCTTACTTTGCATAAGAAAATCCAACCCTAGAGAAAACAAGCTATGAAATGACCACATTAAATCTTCTTCTGGGTTCACTTCACTGGCACAAATAATTCCACAGGAAACCAGACCAATGGGCTGACAGACACGGAGCAAACAGTTCTTTCCACAGAGATTCCTGAATCCTTAATAAAACAAACAAACAGAAGACGGATGAGTACCATGTACACGTGCATCTAAACTTGACATTCTAAAAAATACTTAGTTGAGTTAAAACAACTATGTGACAAGAAGTGAAATGATAGTGATTGTGTTTCAAGAACCAAGGTCCCTAATTAAGCTCACCTGTCCCTCAGGAGGCTAAAGGTGTAAGGTTGCTGTCATCCAAGGATGGTCCAACTCCCCCACACTCTGCCCCCCTGCCGGGGTCCAGCCCCAGCAGGATCCAGGGGCAACCTCATGATGATGGCTTGGGCGATAAGGATAGCAAAGTGGAGAGCAGGGCTTGATCTTCCTTAACACAGAAAGCCAACAAAGCTCCTGTGTTCCAAGGAGTCATCCTGAAAGAAGAACAGAGAGAGAAAAGGAGGGAAAAGGAAAAAAAGAACGACATGGGGAGACCAAGCTTCGGTGAGCGAGGCCCATAACTTTAACTTTATTTTCAAAAGGAACTTTTATACCTTGACTTGTACACAGAGGGAAATGAAAGATGCAAAGTCATACAGAATCAGCCCAAATATTACATCTGTTTTGTCTTTATCAAAACCAGGATTTTTTCTGTATACCTTTCCCATAAATAATGTTGTGTACATTATCTTCTGGCCTTGAAGGCCTGTGGACATTTTATGACCCTTTTTTGATAAAGGCTCCTCAACCATAAAACTTGTTTTCCCTTAAAGTGTTTCTTCTTTATTTCTCCCAGCCTCTGCTGCTGCTGCTGCTAAGTCGCTTCAGTCATGTCCGACTCTGTGCGACCCCATAGACGGCAGCCCACCAGGCTCTGCCGTCCCTGGGATTCTTCAGGCAAGAACACTGGAGTGGGTTGCCATTTCCATCTCCAATGCATGAAAGTGAAAAGTGAGAGTGAAGGCGCTCAGTCATGTCCAACTCTGTGTGACCCCATGGACTGCAGCCTACCAGGCTCCTCCGTCCATGGGATTTTCCAGGCAAGAGTACTGGAGTGGAGTGCCATTGCCTTCTCCCAGCCTCAGAAAGTACTAAACAGAGTTACATTCTCACGGAGCAAAGGTGCAATGGGTCACAACAAAGAAAGAACCAATTAGCTCAAAGGTCTGATGTGGTTAATTCCAAGGCTGCTACTTGTTTTTCTTACATTCCAACTATGTTAACTAATGCACGCCCAGGTACACAATGGATAAGCGATATGGGCACTTGGCAACAAGCATTGGCCCAATAATGAAGCCCTTTACCAGTACTATCTATTCTAATAATTTTTCATCCCTTAAAGGACTCTATGCTCATTAGGACTTTTAGAATGTTTTGGCTTCCCGTGCCTTTCAAGGTTGGGGAGTTGTGAACAATCATGTTTGTTAATTGCAAGAGTATGGATAAACCTGTCAGGCAAGTTAGAATGCCAACAGAGGGGTTAAAATAGAAATATTCCTTTCATGCCCAGGAGATTTATAAACTAAAGCCCTAAGTTGACTTTTTCCAGAGAAAGGTGGTCAGGAATAGCCCCCTGTTAATGTCAGAAGAGTTGGTGAAAGGCACGAAATAGTAAGACAGACAGATTCTGGTTTTGGGGTAGATGCATGAGCAGATTCAGGGGGTCCCTTGAGCCATGATCAAGGGACCTTGCTTGTCATGGCTCTTCCATATGACCTTGTCATGGGTGGGATCTCCGATGGTGGCTCCGGGCACCCCCCAACCCCTGCCTTGCGCTTCTCTCTTTCTCTCTCTTTTTATGTCTTCTCACTCTCTCTCTCTCTTTTTCTGTCAACATTCCTCCTCTCCTGTACAGAAGTCCACAATTTTTAGGTATTTCAGGATCTCCGTTTTCCTATTCTGTCTCAATCCCACAATGACATAGCTTCACTGTTTTTGGTAAATCCCTCATGCACTGGTGCCTAGAAGCTGCCTCTATGAGGTAAGCTGGGCAATGTTAGTGCTCATCTCATCTGTTTTCCTTATCTCTGTGCTACCTGATGTTCAAGGTCCAAAAATAGTTTTCCAATTGGAAGATCAACTCTACTGTTATCAGTGAAAAACAAGTCACATATTTTATTTTTATTGTGTTCTACAAATATGTCATTCCATGATAAATCAGGATAATAACCTTATCACTTAACTGCACACTGACACCTGCCTTAGATAAAATTTTCACCACGGCATGTTGACAGAGTCAACATGAATGTAACTACTTCAAAGAAATGACTTGAGGAGAGAAGGAAACACTTTCCTTACAGAGGGATCCTTCTCTGTCACATGGGAATCCTGGAGGCATATGCAAGGAAGAAACCTCTGACTATTCCATCTGGAAATTGTAACTGGGGTTTCTTGTGAAGCTAGAGATACCTGCACCATGCAAAAAATTATGGAAGTAATAATAGAATGTTTCCCTAAGCATGCTTATGTTTAGGACTCTCTTCTTAGGGTCCTATCCCATTCTCCTGTATGTATCCCACAAGCTATTGTCAGGAGGAATAGGTCAGACCTCTCTGTGGTGCAGTTTTCACGATCACCACCAGAGGGCGGGGCTTCCTTCAGATGCGATTCCTCATTGTATTCAGGAGCTGGTTTCACTTGCCTGCTTTGTAGCCACAAGAAAGAATATTGCTGCAGTACAGAAAGGGGCTCTCAGTTTCTAAGTGAGCAGCTTCTGTAACATTCAGATGGAGACTAAATTTATTAGATTTGTGTATTCCAGGGAACAAGGATCGTTTTCTTTTGCGAACATGCATTCTGCCACTCACTCAGTTCTTCTGATCATCTTAATATTCAGTAAGTAACATTTTATCCTAAATGTTAATGATTTTTCATTTTCCTATGATTATAGGTAAGTTTTATTTTTCTTCTCTGGCTGAAAACTCTCCTCCTGTACATTTCTATCATAACAAAGTGATTGTCTTCCAGGAGGGACCAATGGTGACTCAGTGAACCAGAAAGAGGGCCCAGTGACTGTCTCAGAGGGGGCTCTCCTGATCCTGAACTGCACTTACCAGACCACGTATTCAGATCCCTATGTTTTCTGGTACGTCCAGCATCTCAACAAAGCTCCTCAACTCCTCCTGAAGGGCTGGATGAAAGACTAGAGTCCAGTGCATGAAGGTTTTCAGGCCACTCTTGTTAGGACTGACAGTTCCTTCCACCTGCAGAAACAGGCAGTGCAAGCATCAGACTCGGCTGTGTACTACTGTGCTCTGAGTGACACAATGAGAGAGGGCTGTGGGGGAGCTGAACACAAACCCCGAGTGCAGATGCGGCTCTGGCTGTGGGCAGCCCTGGAATGGGTTGTTGTTTCTCTCTCCAGTGTGCTATGCTAGAGGTATTGTCAAAGCACTTCCAGGTCTGCTCCTCAGAGCCAAGGACCTAGGAATTCTTGGGTTGCCCTGCAGAGAGGAAACGAGCGGGACAGTGCAAAAAGTAACCCAAGAGCTTTTCTCCAGAAATGCCTGTTTTCAGCCCATCGACATCCCCCCAGATAGAATCCCTTAAAGTGACATTAACTCTTCAATGATGATTCAGATTATATATGCTGAAATATTTCACAGTGTGTTAAGGAAAATTCCAGGGCACATTGTTGATGGATGACTGTGTGACCTGGAAGGTAGTCTGGTTTTTAAAATTCAGGCCATGATTGTGTATCCTGCTGAGTTTCACCTACAGACACTCCATCTTCAGAGACTGGAGCTTTATTCTCTCTTTCCTTGACTTTTCCATCCCTTCTGGTTGCTCCAGAAATGCTGCTGCCTAAGTAAGTTCCAGGAGGAGAGTTTTGGACAAGATATTCCTTCTGTCAAGGGCCCTGTGGATCAGAGCAGCCCACTCTGTAAATATCGCAGGTGTTGTGTGGATTGTTTGTATTCAATGGGTACAGGATATTCTCTTTGCTAATAACCTCATCTCAGGGAAATGAATGCCAAAGAATGATCAAATTACCATACAATTGCACTCATTTCACATGCAAGCAAGATTATGCTCAAAATCCTTCAAGCTAGGCTTCAGCAGTACATGAACCAAGAACTTCAGATGTACAAGCTGAGTTTAGAAAAGGCAAAGGAACCAGAGATCAAATTACCAACACCGGCTGGATCACAGAAAAAAGCAAGGTAATTAAAAAAAATCTACTTCTGTTTCATTGACTATGCTAAAGCCTTTGACTGTGTGGATCACAGTCAACTGTGGAAAAGTCTTAAAGAGATGGGAATACCCAAGAAACCTGTATGCAGGACAAGAAGCAAGAGTTAGTACTGCACATGGAACAATGGACTGGTTCAAATTTGGAAAAAGAGTACTTCAAGGCTATATATTGTCACCCTGCTTATTGAACTTATATGCAGAGTACACCATGTGAAATGCTGGGCTGGATGATTCACAAGCTGGAATCAAGTTTGCCAGGAGAAATATTAACAATCTCAGATATGCAGATGGTACCACTCTAATGGCAGAAAGCGAAGAGAAACTAAAGAGCCTCTTGATGAGGGTGGAAGACGAGAATGAAAAAGCTGAATTAAAACTCAACATTCAAAAAACAGATTATGGCATCCAGTCCCATCACTTTATGGCAAATAGATGGGGAAAAAGTGGAAACAATGACAGATTTTATTTTCTTGGGCTCCAAATTCACTGCAGATGGTGATTGCAGCCATGAAATTAAAAGATGCTTGATCCTTGGAAGAAAAGACGTGACAAACCTAGACAGTGTATTAACAAGCAGAGACATTACTTTACCGACAAAGGTCCCTGTAGTCAAAGGAATGGTTTACCCAGTAATCATGTATGGATGTGAGAGTTGGACCATAAAAAAGCCTAAGCGGCAATCTTGAATCTGGAATTCTGATGCAGTTACCACCAGTGGAATAAAACCTGCTAGAATACTGAAAGTGAAGCTCCAATTCTTTGGCCACCTGATTGCGAAGAACCGATTCACTGGAGAAGACACTGATGATGGGAAAGATTGAGGGCAAGAGGGGAAGAAGGTGACAGAGGATAAGATGGTTGGATGGCATCACTGACTCAATGGATATGAGTTTGAGCAAACTCCAGGAGATAGTGAAGGACAGGGAAGCCGGACGTGCTGCAGTTCCTGGGGTCGTAAAGAGTCAGACATGATTTAGGGACTGAACAACAGCAAAGTCAGGGAAAATTAATTCATCAGTCAGTCATATTTCAGACATGTGGGAGAAGTATTAATGTACTCTTACAATAAGCTATCTTGGCAGTGGCGTGGGCTTTTCACCTGCTCAAGAGACTAGGAGAAATTACCACCCACTCACCAAGCAGGAACATCTCCACACTCCTCTGCTCATGAGCAGGAATGTGGAGCCGCTTTGGTCACTCTCTGTGTCTCTGCTACAATCGTGCCTGTTGCACAGAGTGTCCCCTCATCTTTTCAGGCTGAACTCCTGCCTGCACCTTCCGGGAACAGACTTTCTGGAAGGACAGTGGTGGGCACAGCAGGTGGGAAGAGATGTATGCTTACTGCTGGGCAGTCTGTGAGATGTGGCCAGGATACGGAATCATTGTCATTTCATAATTTATAGGCATGTGTATGTTGTGTCTGGTGCTCACTTGCTAAGTGGCGTCCGACTCTTTGCAATCCTGTGGACTGTAGCCTGCCAGGCTCCTCTGTCCATGGAATTTTCCAGGCAGAATACTGGAGTGAGTTGCTGTTTTCTCTTCCAGGGTATCTTCCTGATCTCCTCCAGGGTATCTTCCTGACCCAGGGATTGAACCCTCATCTCCTCAATTGGCAGGTAGATTCTTTACTGCTGAGCTACTGGGGAAACCCAATTTATAGACACAACTACTTAAATGCAGAGTTTAATAGTTATAGTAGTTTTATGGTCTTGGCAGATGTAGTCACCATCATCACTTAGGGTGAATCTGGACACCCACCTGAAGGTAAGCACTGCCTTCCTCCATGACATCCTAGAGTCCTGCACACTGGGTGCTGGCCACCTGAGCACTGGGGGCTCAACAGCTTAATAAAGAGGCCACAGAAATGGAGAGGGAGATGAAAGAACAAAAATAAATCTTAACAGTGGGAAAAAAAAAGTATTCTAGCAGGTTTTATTCCCATGGTGGTAACTGCATCAGCTCTCTACTTCCAGTCTGATTCCTCATTTCACGTATTGGGGTCCAGGCTAGTGGGAGTACAGACAGGGCATAGGATTTTTTTTTTTTTTTTTTTTTTTTTTTTGCTTACCTGCTTCTCAATCAACTGAAAGGAATTTGAGATAGGAATTGTATCTGATTTTGTTTTCCACATTGCAGACAACCCTGTAAATTTCCAGAATGAATGCTGGAAGCTAGGGATTCTTGAAAATGCACAAGACTTTAAGAGAATCTAGGTGATCTGCTGAGCCAGAGAGTCCTGCCAACTTGATAACTTCAACTCAAGATTCTGATTTTAGGGGGAGGGTTGGTTCAGTGAGTAGGACTCTGCACTCACATTGCAGGAGGCCGAGGTTCGATCCCTGGTCAGGGAACTAGATCCCACAAGCCTAAACTAAGACCTGGCACAGACAAAAAACAAAACAAGCAAAAAGAACAGCTCAGCAAACAGATGTGCATTAAAAATGATCCCACTTTTGGTAAGAACTAACAAAATTCATTTTAACTGATGAGAAAATCTCAGTAGGTGAAAAAGGCACATTTGAAGAAGATTGTTCTTGAGTTCAACTGACTTAGTCACAGCCATTGTTAGTGGATTGACAACGCTGCCCTGAGGGCCCGTGTAAGGCAACCTCACAGCTGTCTGCAGCCACACGTTCCCATGCCTTAAAATGGTTTCTGTCAGCAAAGAACAATGGCAGCAATTCTCACCATAATATAGTCAGACTTTGCATAAAATAAACCCTATCCTAGAGAAAAGAACAAGCTATGAAATGACCCCATTAAATCTTCTGCTGGGTTCGCTTCACTGGCGCAAATAATTGCACAAGAAACTAGACAAACAGACTGACAGACATGAGCCAACAGTTCTTTCCACTGAGATCCCTGAATCCCTAAGAAAACAAACAAACAAACAGAAGACAGATCAATACCACACACATGCTCAGGAATGAAGAGTGCCTGGCTAATATATTAACCATCTAAACTTGACATTCTAAAAAAAGATACTTAGTTGAATTACTTAGTTTCAAGAACCAGGTTACCTAAGTAAGGTCACCTGTCTCTCATGAGGCTAGAGGTGTAAGGTGGCTTGTCATCCAAGTAGGGTCCAGGACCCCAGAGGAGGCCCCTTCAGGGAGGTTTACCAAACTCTTTGAGTCTTCTCTCTTTAGTTACAGATCAATACTCAGTCCAAGATTCACAGTGACTCCTCCCCAACCTCTTTGCCCTCATCTCTGTCCCTCTTTCTCTTTTGCCAACATCCCTCCTCTCTGATATACTGGTCCACAAAATTCTAGGTTCCTCAGGATCCCCCAAATATGATTCCATCTCATAGTGAGACAGTTGGGCCATTTTTGTTAAATCCCTTATGCACTGGTGCCTACAAGCTGAGTCCATGAAGACAGCTGGGCGATGTCCTGGCTCATCTCACCTGTTTTCCTTATCTCTGTGACACCTGATGTCCAAGATCCACAACTTGTTTCATATATTTTGCCCAGTTTTCTAGTTGGAAGGTTAACTCTACCTTTATCAGTAAAAAGAAGTAACAGCAATTTATTTTTTAATTTTATAAATATGTCATTTTATGATGGATAGGCGTAATAACCTGCTCATTCAACCACACATTAGATGAGATCTGCCTTAAATGATCTGGTGGCTCAGATGTGTAAAGAGTCCACCTGCAATGCGGGAGATGCAGGAGACTCTGGCTCAATCCCCATGTTGGGAAGATCCCCTGGAGGAGGGCATGGCAAGCCACTCTAGTATTCTTGCCTGGAAATCCCATGGACAGAGGAGCCTGGCAGGCTATAGTCTTTAGGGCCACAAGAGTCAGACGCGACTGAGCAGCTGAGCAGAGCACACAGCACAGGGGTAGTTTACTGGTCACTCAGCCACACATTATTTGAGACCTGACTGAGATAATGTTTCCAACATTATGCAACATTCCAACATTCCAGCAGCATGTGGGCTGTGTCTTGGGGATGAATAGAGTGAATTCAGGTGAAGGTCTAGGGAGAGGAGGGAGTGCTTTCCATGCAGAGGGGGCCTTTCCTGACCCATGGGAATCATGGAGACATATGGAAAGAAGAAACCCTCTGACCATTCTTCCTAAAAATTGTTAACTGGCATTATTTGCAAAGCTAGAGATATCATACCACATAGAAAATGGTGGATGTAATAATGGAACGTTTCCCAAAGCATGTTTATGTTTAGGGCTCTCCTCTTAGAGTCCTGTCCCAGTCTCCTGTGTGTACCCCACAGACTATCAGCAGGAGGACTAGGTCAGGACCAGGTCAGGATGAGGACAGTGAAAAAGCTGACTTTAAACTAAGCATTCAAAAACTAAGATCATGGCATCCGGTCCCATCACTTCATGGCAAATATACGGGGAAACAATGGAAACAGTGACAGACTTTATTTTCTAGGGATCCAAAATCACTGCAAATGGTGAATGCAGACATGAAATTAAGAGACACTTACTTCTTGGAAGAAAAGCCATGACCAACCTAGACAGAATATTAAAAAGCAGAGACATTACTTGGCTGACAAAAGTCCATAGAGTCAAACCTATGGTTTTTCCTGTAGTCATGTATGGATGTGAGAGTTGGACCAAAAAGAAAGCTGAGTGACTAAGAATTGATGCTCTTGAGCTGTGGTCTTCAAAAGAGAGCCCCTTTGCTCTTGAGATCCCCTTGGACTGCAAGGAGATCAAACCAGTCAGTCCTAAAATAAATCAGTTCTGAATATTCACTGGAAGGACTGATGCTGAGGTTGAAGCTCCAATACTTTGGACACCTGAAGCGAAGAGCCAACTCATTGGAAAAGATCCTGATGCTGGGAAAGATTGAAGGCAGGAGAAGAAGGAGATGACAGAAGATGAGATGGTTGGATGGCATCACCGACTCAATGGACATGGCTTTGAGCAAGCTCCGGGAGCTGGTGTTGGACAAGGAAGCCTGGCCTGCTGCTGTCCATGGGGTCGCAAAGAGTTGGACACGACTGAGCGACTGAACTGAACTGAGGTCATATATGACTGTGGTGTAAAGAAATAGAGGAAAACAACAGAATGGGAAAGACTAGAGATCTCTTCAAGAAAATTAGAGATACCAAGGGAACATTTCATGCAAAAATGGGCTCGATAAAGGGCAGAAATGATATGGACCTCACAGAAGCAGAAGATATTAAGAAGAGATGGCAAGAATACACAGAAGACCTGTACAAAAAAGATCTTCATGACCCAGATAATCACGATGGTGTGATCACTGACCTAGAGCCAGACATCCTGGAATGTGAAGTCAAGTGGGCCTTAGAAAGCATCACTATGAACAAAGCTAGTGGAGGTGATGGAATTCCAGTGGAGCTATTTCAAATCCTGAAAGATGATGCTGTGAAAGTGCTGCACTCAATATGCCAGCAAATTTGGAAAACTCAGCAGTGGCCACAGGACCGGAAAAGGTCAGTTTTCATTCCAATCCCAAAGAAAGGCAATGCCAAAGAATGCTCAAACTACTGCACAATTGCACTCATCTCACACGCTAGTAAAGTAATGCTCAAAATTCTCCAAGCCAGGCTTCAGCAATACATGAAACATGAACTCCCAGTTGTTGAAGCTGGTTTTAGAAAAGGCAGAGGAACCAGAGACCAAATTGCCAACATCCGCTGGATCATGGAAAAAGCAAGAGAGTTCCAGAAAAACATCTATTTCTGCTTTATTGACTATGCCAAAGCCTTTGTGTGGATCACAAGAAACGGTGGAAAATTCTTTAAGAGATGGGAATACCAGACCACCTGACCTGCCTCCTGAGAAACCTGTATGCAGGTCAGGAAGCAACAGTTAGAACTGGACATGGAACAACAGAGTGGTTCCAAATAGAAAAAGGAGTACGTCAAGGCTACATATTGTAACCCTGATTATTTAACTTCTGTGCAGAGTACATCATGAGAAATGCTGGCTGGAAGAAGCACAAGCTGGAATCAAGATTGGAGGGAGAAATATCAGTAACCTCAGATATGCAGATGACACCACCCTTATGGCAGAAAGTGAAGAGGAACTAAAAAGCCTCTTGATGAAAGTGGAAGTGCAGAGTGAAAAAGTGGGCTTAAAGCTCAACATTCAGAAAACGAAGATCATGGCATCTGGTCCCATCACTTCATGGGAAATAGATGGGGAAACAGTGGAAACAGTGTCAGACTTTATTTTTTGGGCTCCAAAATCACTGCAGATGGTGACTGCAGCCATGAAATCAAAAGACGCTTACTCCTTGGAAGAAAAGTTATGACCAACCTAGATAGCATATTGAAAAGCAGAGACATTACTTTGCCAACAAAAGTCCGTCTTGTCAAGGCTATGGTTTTTCCAGTGGTCATGTATGGATGTGAGAGTTGGACTGTGAAGAAAGCTGAGTGCCGAAGAATTGATGCTTTTGAACTGTGGTGTTGGAGAAGACTCTTGAGAGTCCCTTGGACTGCAAGGAGATCCAACCAGTCCATTCTGAAGGAGATCATCCCTGGGATTTCTTTGGAAGGAATGATGCTAAAGCTGAAACTCCAGTACTTTGGCCACCTCATGCGAAGAGTTGACTCATTGGAAAAGACTCTGATACTGGGAGGGATTGGGGGCAGGAGGAGCAGAGGACGACAGAGGATGAGATGGCTGGATGGCATCACTGACTCGATGGACGTGAGTCTGGGTGAACTCCGGGAGTTGGTGATGGACAGGGAGGCCTGGCGTGCTGTGATTTATGGGGTCGCAAAGCGTCAGACACGACTGAGCGACTGAACTGAACTGAACTGATGACTAAAGATATTGAACATCTTTTCATGTGCTTGTTGGCCATCTGTATATCTTTTTTGATAAAATGCCTATACTGGTCCTCTGCCTAATTTAAAATAAGATTATGTATTTGATATTAAATGAACAAGTTCTTTATATATTTTGGATATTAAATCCTTGTTGACATGTTGTTTGCAAATTTCCTTTTCTTTGTGTTAATGGTTTTCTTCTCTGTGCAAGAGTTTAGTTTGATTAGAAAAAAATATTATAAAGATGAATGTCACAAAGCATACTGTCTATATTTTCTTTTAGTAGTTTTATGATTTCAGCTCTTACATTTTAGTCTTTAAAACATTTTGGGTTATTTTTATTCATGTTGTGAGAAAAATTTCTAGTTTCATTCTTTTACATGTAGCTGTTCAGTTTGCTCAAAACCTACTTATTGAAGAATCTGTCTTTGCCCCCTCTGTATATTCTTGCCTCTTTTGTCATAGATTGATTGATCGTAGGTGCATGGGTTTATTTTGGTTCTATTTTGCCCCATTTATCTATGTTTTTGTGGCAGTACCATACAATTTTGGATTGCTATGACTGTGTAGCATATTTTCATATCAAAGAGTGTAGTATTTTCAACTTTGCTCTTTTTTCTCAAAATTGCTTTGGCTGTTGAGGTCTTCTATGGTTCCATACAAATTTTAGGATTATTTTTTCTAGTTCTATGAAAAATGACATGGGTAATTTGATTAAGATTGCATTGAATCTGTAGATTGCTTTGGGCGTATGGATATTTTAGCAATATTAACTCTTCCAGTCCATGAACACAAGACATCTTTCTATTTATTTGTATTGTCTTAAATCATTTTTATCAATTCTTACAGTTCTCAAAGTACAGGTCTTTCAATTTCTTTGTTGAAATTATTGCTAATTATTTTATTCTCTTAGATTCAATTGTAAATTAGGTGTTTTCTTAAATTCTTTTTCTTATAATTCATTATTAGTATATAGAAATGCAAAAGATTTCTATATATTAATTTCATACTCTGCAACTTTACTGAGCTTTACTTTCATTTATTTATCCTAATAGCTTTTTGATGGTACCTTACAATTTTCTATACACAAATCATGTCATTTGCAAATAGTGGCAGTTTCTTTCTTCAAATTTGGATGCCTTTTCTTTCTTTTTCATATCTGATTGCCATGGCTAGGACTTCCAGTACTATGTTAAATAGAAGTGGTGAGATTTGCAGACTTGCCTTGTTTAAGGTCTTAGAGAAAAAGCTTTCATTTTTTAAATTTTTATTTTATTTTTTTTTATTCTTGCATTCTTTATTAAATGAGAACAGCTATTGACTAAGTTACTTTAAAGATCCGTAATGGTATTTAAAATAAGCAAAATATTATACTGTAAGATGAACCAGTACACAGAAACACAGCTTAATTGGAATTAACTTAGACAATCAATCACAACGTTCATGCTGCCAACAGGGCTCAAATTAGTGCCAATAACAGCTGAGGTTCTTTTCTGACAATTGTTTTATGAGTATTAAATAAAAAGCATAATAGCATTAAGCTCAAAGGAATTCTGTTGTTTCTCGCCTCCAGACACAACTTATTACCACTTACTATAAATCAGTATCCACTCATCTTCTTTTCTAGCTTGTTATAGCATTGATTCAAAATCCTTGATTTTTCTTTAGTTGCTTCTTACACAATTTATCAAATGTCTTGCTGAGATCTAGGGAAAAGACTCTCACTGCCTTTGCCTCATCTACTTTCTTATTCACTGCAAACACTTTATCAGATCTCTCAGTTCCTATCCTTTGTTCTATTTTTTTTTCATTATCTTAATTTTATTTTATTTTTAAATTTTACAATATTGTATTAGTTTTGCCAAACATTGAAATGAATCCGCCACAGGTATACATGTGCTCCCCATCCTGAACCCCCCTCCCTCCCCCCTCCCCATACCATCCCTCTGGGTCGTCCCAGTGCACCAGCCCCAAGCATCCAGTATCGTGCATCAAACCTGGACTGGCAACTCGTTTCATACATGATATTATACATGTTTCAATGCCATTCTCCCAAATCTTCCCACCCTCTCCCTCTCCCACAGAGCCCAAAAGACTGTTCTATACATCAGTGTCTCTTTTGCTGTCTTGTACACAGGGTTATTGTTACCATCTTTCTAAATTCCATATATATGCGTTAGTATACTGTATTGGTGTTTTTCTTTCTGGCTTACTTCACTCTGTATAATAGGCTCCAGTTTCATCCACCTCATTAGAACTGATTCAAATGTATTCTTTTTAATGGCTGAGTAATACTCCATTGTGTATATGTACCACAGCTTTCTTATCCATTCATCTGCTGATGGACATCTAGGTTGCTTCCATGTCCTGTCTATTATAAACAGTGCTGCGATGAACATTGGTGTACGTGTGTCTCTTTCCCTTCTGGTTTCCTCAGTGTGTATGCCCAGCAGTGGGATTGCTGGATCATAAGGCAGTTCTATTTCCAGGTTTTTAAGGAATCTCCACACTGTTCTCCATAGTGGCTGTACTAGTTTGCATTCCCACCAACAGTGTAAGAGGGTTCCCTTTTCTCCACACCCTCTCCAGCATTTACTGCTTGTAGACTTTTGGATCGCAGCCATTCTGACTGGCGTGAAATGGTTCCTCATAGTGGTTTTGATTTGCATTTCTCTGATAATGAGTGATGTTGAGCATCTTTTCATGTGTTTGTTAGCCATCTGTATGTCTTCTTTGGAGAAATGTCTATTTAGTTCTTTGGCCCATTTTTTGATGGGGTCATTTATTTTTCTGGAATTGAGCTTGTAGGAGTTGCTTGTATATTTTTGAGATTTGTTGTTTGTCAGTTGCTTCATTTGCTATTATTTTCTCCCATTCTGAAGGCTGCCTTTTCACCTCGCTAATAGTTTCCTTTGATGTGCAGAAGCTTTTAAGTTTAATTAGGTCCCATTTGTTTATTTTTGCTTTTATTTCCAATATTCTTGGAGGTGGGTCATAGAGGATCCTGCTGTGATGTATGTCAGAGAGTGTTTTGCCTATGTTCTCCTCTAGGAGTTTTATAGTTTCTGGCCTTACGTTTAGATCTTTAATCCATTTTGAGTTTATTTTTGTGTATGGTGTTAGAAAGTGCTCTAGTTTCATTCTTTTACAAGTGGTTGACAAGATTTCCCAGCACCACTTGTTAAAGAGATTGTCTTTAATCCATTGTATATTCTTACCTCCTTTGTCAAAGATAAGGTGTCCATATGTGCGTGGATTTATCTCTGGGCTTTCTATTTTGTTCCATTGATCTATATTTCTGTCTTTGTGCCAGTACCATACTGTCTTGATGACTGTGGCTTTGTAGTAGAGCCTGAAGTCAGGCAGGTTGATTCCTCCAGTTCCATTCTTCTTTCTCAAGATAGCTTTGGCTATTCGAGATTTTTTGTATTTCCATACAAATTGTGAAATTATTTGTTCTAGCTCTGTGAAGAATACTGTTGGTAGCTTGATAGGGATTGCATTGAATCTATAGATTGCTTTGGGTAGGATACTCATTTTCACAATATTGATTCTTCCGATCCATGAACATGGTATATTTCTCCATCTATTAGTGTCCTCTTTGATTTCTTTCACCATTGTTTTATAGTTTTCTATATATAGGTCTTTAGTTTCTTTAGGTAGATATATTCCTAAGTATTTTATTCTTTCCGTTGCAATGGTGAATGGAATGGTTTCCTTAATTTCTCTTTCTGTTTTCTCATTATTAGTGTATAGGAATGCAAGGGATTTCTCTGTGTTGATTTTATATCCTGCAACTTTACTATAGTCATTGATTAGTTCTAGTAATTTTCTGGTGGAGTCTTTAGGGTTTTCTATGTAGAGGATCATGTCATCTGCAAATAGTGAGAGTTTTACTTCTTCTTTTCCAATTTGGATTCCTTTTATTTCCTTTTTCTGCTATGATTGCAGTGGCCAAAACTTCCAAAACTATGTTGAATAGTAATGGTGAAAGTGGGCACCCTTGTCTTGTTCCTGACTTTAGAGAAAATGCTTTCAATTTTTCACCATTGAGGATAATGTTTGCTGTGGGTTTGTCATATATAGCTTTGATTATGTTGAGGTATGTTCCTTCTATTCCTGCTTTCTGGAGAGTTTTTATCATAAATGGATGTTGAATTTTGTCAAAGGCTTTCTCTGCATGTATTGAGTTAATCATATGGTTTTTATTTTTCAATTTGTTAATGTGGTGTATTACATTGATTGATTTGTGGATATTGAAGAATCCTTGGATCCCTGGGATACAGCCCACTTAGTCATGGTGTATGATCTTTTTAATGTGTTGTTGGATTCTGATTGCTAGAATTTTGTTAAGGATTTTTGCATCTATGTTCATCAGTGATATTGGCCTGTAGTTTTCTTTTTTTGTGGGATCTTTGTCAGATTTTGGTATTAGGGTGATGGTGGCCTCATAGAATGAGTTTGGAAGTTTACCTTCCTCTGCAATTTTCTGGAAGAATTTGAACAGGATAAGTGTTAGCTCTTCTCTAAATTTTTGGTAGAATTCAGCTGTGAAGCCGTCTGGACCTGGGCTTTTGTTTGCTGGAAGATTTCTGATTACACTTTCAATTTCCGTGCTTGTGATGGGTCTGTTAAGATTTTCTATTTCTTCCTGGTTGAGTTTTGGAAAGTTGTACCTTTCTAAGAATTTGTCCATTTCTTCCACGTTGTCCATTTTATTGGCATATAATTGTTGATAGTAGTCTCTTATGATCCTTTGTATTTCTGTGTTGTCTTTTGTGATCTCTCCATTTTCATTTCTAATTTTATTGATTTGATTTTTCTCCCTTTGTTTCTTGATGAGTCTGGCTAATGGTTTGTCAATTTTATTTATCCTTTCAAAGAACCAGTTTTTGGCTTTGTTGATTTTTGCTATGGTCTCTTTTGTTTCTTTTGCATTTATTTCTGCTCTAATTTTTAAGATTTCTTTCCTTCTATTAACCCTGGGGTTCTTCATTTCTTCCTTTTCTAGCTGCTTTAGGTGTAGAGTTAAGTTATTTATTTGACTTTTTTCTTGTTTCTTGAGGTATGCCTGTATTGCTATGAACTTTCCCCTTAGGACTGCTTTTACAGTGTCCCACAGGTTTTGGGTTGTTGTGTTTTCATTTTCATTCGTTTCTATGCAAATTTTGATTTCTTTTTTGATTTCCTCTGTGATTTGTTGGTTATTCAGAAGCGTTTTGTTCAGCCTCCATATGTTGGAATTTTTAATAGTTTTTCTCCTGTAATTGAGATCTAATCTTACTGCATTGTGGTCAGAAAAGATGATTGGAATGATTTCTATTTTTTTGAATTTACCAAGGCTAGCTTTATGGCCCAGGATGTGATCTATCCTGGAGAAGCTTCCATGTGCACTTAAGAAAAAGGTGAAATTCATTGTTTTGGGATGAAATGTCCTATAGATATCAATTAGGTCTAACTGGTCTATTGTATCATTTAAAGTTTGTGTTTCCTTGTTAATTTTCTGTTTAGTTGATCTATCCATAGGTGTGAGTGGGGTATTCAAGTCTCCCACTATTATTGTGTTATTGTTAATTTCTCCTTTCATACTTGTTAGCATTTGTCTTACATACTGCGGTGCTCCCGTGTTGGGTGCATATATATTTATAATTGTTATATCTTCTTCTTGGATTGATCCTTTGATCATTATGTAGTGACCATCTTTGTCTCTTTTCACAGCCTTTGTTTTAAAGTCTATTTTATCTGATATGAGTATTGCTACTCCTGCTTTCTTTTGGTCCCTATTTGCATGGAAAATCTTTTTCCAGCCCTTCACTTTCAGTCTGTATGTGTCCCCTGTTTTGAGGTGGGTCTCTTGTAGACAACATATGTAGGGGTCTTGTTTTTGGATCCATTGAGCCAGTCTTTGTCTTTTGGTTGGGGCATTCAACCCATTTACGTTTAAGGTAATTACTGATAAGTATGATCCCATTGCCATTTACTTTATTGTTTTGGGTTTGAATTTATACACCGTTTTTGTGTTTCCTGTCTAGAGAATATCCTTTAGTATTTGTTGGAGAGCTGGTTTGGTGGTGGAGAATTCTCTCAGCTTTTGCTTGTCTGAAAAGCTTTTGACTTCTCCTTCATACTTGAATAAGATCCTTGCTGGGTACAATAATCTGGGCTGTAGGTTATTTTCTTTCATCATTTTAAGTATGTCTTGCCATTCCCTCCTGGCTTGAAGAGTTTCTATTGAAAGATCAGCTGTTATCCTTATGGGAATTCCCTTGTGTGTTATTTGTTGTTTTTCCCTTGCTGCTTTTAATATTTGTTCTTTGTGTTTGATCTTTGTTAATTTGATTAATATGTGTCTTGGGGTGTTTCACCTTGGGTTTATCCTGTTTGGGACTCTCTGGGTTTCTTGGACTTGGGTGATTATTTCCTTCCCCATTTTAGGGAACTTTTCAACTATTATCTCCTCAAGTATTTTCTCATGGTCTTTCTTTTTGTCTTCTTCTTCTGGGACCCCTATGATTCGAATGTTGTAGCGTTTAATATTGTCCTGGAGGTCTCTGAGATTGTCCTCATTTCTTTTAATTCGTTTTTCTTTTATCCTCTCTGATTCATTTATTTCTACCTTTCTGTCTTCTAATTCACTAATCCTATCTTCTGCCTCTGTTATTCTACTATTTGTTGCCTCCAGAGTGTCTTTAATTTCATTTATTGCATTATTCATTATATATTGACTCTTTTTTATTTCTTCTAGGTCCTTGTTAAACCTTTCTTGCATCTTCTCAATCCTTGTCTCCAGGCTATTTATCTGTGATTCCATTTTGATTTCAAGATTTTGGATCAATTTCACTGTCATTATTCAGAATTCTTTATCAGGTAGATTCCCTATCTCTTCCTCTTTTGTTTGGTTTGGTGGGCATTTATCCGTTCCTTTATCTGCTGGCTATTCCTCTGTCTCTTCATCTTGTTTAAATTGCTGAGTTTGGGGTGTCCTTTCTGTATTCTGGCAGTTTGTGGAGTTCTCTTTATTGTGGCATTTCCTCACTCTGTGTGGGTTTGTACAGGTGGCTTGTCAAGGTTTCCTGGTTAGGGAAGCTTGTGTCGGTGTTCTGGTGGGTGGAGCTGTATATCTTCTCTCTGGAGTGCAATGAAGTGTCCAGTTATGAGTTATGAGATGTCTATGGTTTTGGGGTGACTTTGGGCAGCCTGTATCTTGAAGCTCATGGCTGTGTTCCTTTGTTGCTGGAGAATTTGCTTGGTATGTCTTGCCCTGGAACTTGTTTGCCCTTCTGTGGTGCTTGGTTTCAGTGTAGGTATGGAGGCATTTGATGAGCTCCTGTCAATTAATGTTCCTTGGAGTCAGAAGTTCCCTGGAGTCAGGGTTTGGACTTAAGCCTCCTACTTCCAGTTATTGGTCTTATTTTTATAGTAGTTTCAAAACTTCTCCTTCTATACAGCACCATTGATAAAACATCTACGTTAAAGATGAAAAGTTTCTCTACCGTGAGGGTCACCCAGAGAGGTTCACAGCGTTACATGGAGAAGAGAAGAGGGAGGAGGGAGTTAGAGGTGACCCGAATGAGATGAGGTGGAATCAATAGAGGAGAGAGTGGGCTACCCAGTAATCACTTCCTTATGTGCACTCCACAACTGGACCACTCAGAGATGTTCATGGAGTTATACAGAGAAGAGAAGAAGGAGGAAGGAGACAGAGGTGGCCAGGAGGATAAAAGGGGGGAATGAAAAGGAGGGAGACAGATTCAGCCAGTAATCAGTTCCCTAAGTGTTCTCCACCTTCTGGAACACACAGAAATTCCCAGAGTTGGGTAGAGTAGAGAGGAGTTAGGGAGGAGACACAGGCGACCTGGTGGAGAAAAAGGAGAGTCCAAAGGGAGAGAGAGTAGTCAGGCCAGTAATCTCACTCCCTAGTGAAAAATGGGTACTGAAGATTGGGTTCTTAAAGGTACAAAATTGGTACAAATACATAAAAGCAAAAATTAAAAATCTAGAGTAGAGTTTGGAATTTCAGAAATACGATGTTAAAGAAAATAAGAAGGAAAAGAAAGAGAGAAAAAAACGAACAAACATAAACAAACAAGGTCGCAAAAATTATAAAGAAAATATAGGTACAAAATTGATAACTAATACCAAAAAGCAAAAGTTAAAAATCTAGAGTAGAGTTTGGAATTTCAAAAATACAATGTTAAAAAAAAGAAGAAGAAAAAGAAAGAGAGAGAGAGAGAAAAAAAAACTAACAAAGTCACAAAACTTATAAAGAAAATACAGGTACAAAATTGATATCAAATACCAAAAAACATAAATTAAAAATCTAGAGTAGAGTTTGGAATTTCAGATATACAATGTTATATAAAAGAAGAAGAGAAAGTAACAGAGAATAAAAAAGTCACAGAATTTATATATAAAAAAAAACTCTAGGTACAAAATTGATAACAAATACCAAAAAGCTAAAATTAAAAATCTAGAGTAGAGTTTGGAATTTCAAAAATATAATGTTAAAGAAAAGAAGAAGAAAAAAAAAACATGGTCAAAAATTATAAAAAAAATATATATATGAAGCTTTCTGTAAAAAAAAATAGGGTCTTTTTTTTTTGCAAAGCAATAGGTTATAAAAGTAAAAATTAAAATAATAATACAGGACTTAAAATTAAAAAAAAAAAGGAAGAATGATCGTAAAAATAGTAAAAATATATCTAGGACTTTCTCTGGTTTTGTTGTGAGAATTGTGGGTTCAGTGCATTTTTGGCTAGTTCCTTGGTCTGACTTATATTTCTCAGGATCTATAGGCCCCTTCCTATGTAGTCAGTAGTAACCACAGGGTTTTAATCTATTGCCTGTAGCTTCCAAGGCGGTTCCCTCCGTTATAGCTTCTTCTGTTTGCTGGTCTCTTCAGTGTCTGGTTTCCGCCCTGACACAAAGGGGACAGTGGAGGACACTTTTTTTTTTTTTTAAGGCTCACTTGTTCAGTCCCGCTGTGGGGAGGGAGAGAGGGATGCTGCAAACAAATAACACTGGCATGTGCTCGCAGTGCCTCAGCCACACTGGGTCTGCCCCTGCTCAGGGCGCGTGTAGCCTCCCTGCCCACACTGCTCAGGCTCTAGGTTGCTCCGCCGGGAACTATCTGTGGCTGGCCCTGGGCTGCCTGCACCTCCCAGGTCCAAGCTGCTCAGGTTCAGGCACTCGGTTAGTCCTCAGAAGCACAGACTCTGTTGGGCCTGCGTTTTGTGCCCTTCCCAGGTCCGAGCAGCTCAGCTGATGAGGAATTTGGCGAGCGCGACTGCTGCGACTTATCACCTCCCTGCCGCTCAGTTATCTAGGTGTACAACCGGCGCACCTTCTCAGGCAGATGTTGACTGTCTAGACCACGAAGAAGTTTTAGTTAGCAAAGGAGCCTGCTTACAGTTTTATAGATAATGTCTCTCTGGGGCTGCGATTGCCCCCTTCCTGTTCTGGCTGCCTGTCACCGGAGGGGGAAAGTCTGCAGCTGGCTATCTCTGTTCAGTCCTTTGTTCCGTGCGCGGGCCTGGTGGTGTCTTAGGTTAGGGTTGGCTTTTCACGTGGTAGATATCCCACAGTCTGGTTTGCTAGCCCAAATTATTTCGCTCAGATAGTGCTCAGGATATTCAGGCCAGGTCCTTACTCTAAGCGATGCAGCCTGCGCCACGCCTCCCTGCCCAGCCCCCGCTTGCTAATGGCGTGTGCAGGCGTCTGCACTGCTTCTCCGCTGGGGGAGTTACCACAGGGCTCGCAATCTGCGGGTTTTAATTGTTTATTTATTTTTCCTCCCTGTTATGTTGCCCTCTGTGCTTCCAAAGCTCGGCACAGATTTGGCAGTGAGAAGGTTTCCTGGTGTTTGGAAACTTCTCTCTTTTTAAGACTCCCTTCCCGGGACAGAACTCCGTCCCTCCTTCTTTTGTCTCTTTTTTTGTCTTTTATATTTTTTCCTACCTCCTTTCGAAGACTTGGGTTGCTTTTCTGAGTGCCTGATGTCCTCTGCTGGCATTCAGAAGTTGTTTTGTGGAATTTACTCGGCGTTTAAATGTTCTTTTGATGAATTTGTGGGAGAGAAAGTGTTCTCCCCGTCCTACTCCTCCGCCATCTTGGCTCCTCCCCTCATTTTTTTTTTTTTAAACAATTGTGATGTTAGCTGTTGGTTTGTCATAAATAACCTTCATTATTTTGAAGTACATTTTCCCCATATCAAGTTTATTGAGAGCTTTTATCATGAGTGGATATTGAATTTTGTCAGATGCTTTTTCTGCATCTACTGAAGTAACTATATGGTTTTTATCTTTCATTCTGTTGTTGCGGTGTATCACATTGATTTATCTGAGGATACTGAATCATCCTTTCATGCCTGGAATAAATCCTAGATGATCATGATGTATGATTACAAAGGGTTTTTTTTAGAATAGTTCTAGTTCACTTGCTTATTGTTTCATTCTGTTGGGGTCTTAAATATTTCTGTACAGTTGCTGTCTCAATAATAGATTCAATAAATAATGCAAAAACAAAAACCAGCTAAACTCATGTCATCAGTGTGCAAACAAAAAATAAAAAGACAGCAGTGTTAAGTGTGTATTAAGCAATACTAAGCAGTATTAATTTAGAATCTATTTAAAGACATGATCTCTTCAGTATAAAGGGCTCTTCTTGATTTGATGTTGCCATTACGGGAAGAAAGACAACTCCTTACACTGACTCAGTCTGAGGGTCAATATTTCAACAAGGCAAAATCTCCTTCTGTCTCAAGAAATCACTGGTTCAAGATGAAGACTTGGTTACTTATTTCAGTGCTCTGATTGATGTTCATAGGTGATGAACATGAATTTTTAAGAAGCTATATACATTTTTTTCTGGGTAACTTCTTTCTATGGCCACAAAGGGGCAATGCTGCTTTGGAGATTACTGTAATGCTTGTCCCACAAACACATATTCTTCAAGTAGCCATAAAGGATCCCTTAAAAATCTACTAAATTATTATCTCCTATTATGGTTCCATTTACATCTATCAATCATGTATGAATGTATGTATGTTTCTATCTATTCATCCCTCTACCTAGGTAGTATCTATATATATTGTAGTCTAATAGTTTGAAAATATGGGTTTTAAAATCAACACTTCTCTTAATGATACATGTTGTCCTCAAGGATATGGCCACATTTAGCTTCTCTGATATAAATATATACCACACTTAGTTAATCTGTGCCTAGAGTTCATGTCCTCCATCTTATGGGAAATGTAGTAGTGGTGTAAGTTCCAGTTCAAGTATCGCCTCCATTAACATTGTTATCTGGCTGAGTTGAGAAGCAGAGTTTATTGCTTTTTTCTTTGTCATATCTTAGAGATACACATTTCTCCTTAGTAGATTTTATCTGATTGTACTTGAGTATTGGGCCTCAGTTGACTGAAGATGGGAACTGTCTCTTTCCTTCTTGAGATCCAAGTATTGAATATTAAGTAGTCACTTAGCTGCTGCTTCTGCTAAGTCACTTCAGTCGTGTCTGACTCTGTGAGACCCCATAGACTTCAGCCCACCAGGCTCCCCCATGCCTGGGATTCTCCAGGCAAGAACATTGGAGTGGGTTGCCATTTCCTTCTCCAATGCATGAAAGTGAAAAGTGAAACTGAAGTCTCTCAGTCGTCTGACTCTTCGAGACCCCATGGACAGCAGCCTCCAGGCTCCTCCGCCCATGGGATTTTCCAGGCAAGAATACTGGAGTGGGGTGCCATTGCCTTCTCTGAGTTACTTAGCAGCACTCATTAAATATATATTGAGATTGCATTCATGAATGAATAAATGAAAAAGAAAACATATCAGAAGTCTAACAAACCATAAAAGTTCCCCTTTGAATTATGGGGTAGATGGGATTAGACTGAGAAATGAGAACTTTTATTATTTCTCCTGTTGGACTGTAATGATGTTTTCTTTGATTGAATTCGAGATGACATTATATACAGAGACAAAATTCTGGGCTTCAAAACATGTGCTCCTTATTTATTTTAACTTTACAAATAGATGGGGAAACAGTGGAAACAGTGTCAGAGTTTATTTTTTTGGGCTCCAAAATCACTGCAGATGGTGACTGCAGCCATGAAATTAAAAGATGCTTACTCCTTGGAAGAAAAGTTATGAGCAACCTAGACAGAATTTTAAAAATCAGAGACATTAATTTGCCAACACAGATCTGTCTAGTCAAGACTGTGGTTTTCCTGATAGTTATGTATGGGTGTGAGAGTTGGACTATAAAGAAACCTGAGCGCCCAAGAATTGATGCTTTTGAACTGTGGTGTTAGTGAAGACTCTTGAGAGTCCCTTGGACTTCAAGGAGATCCAACCAGTCCATTCTAAAGGAAATCAGTCCTGAATTCCTGATGTTGAAGCTGAAACTCCAATACTTTGGCCACCTGATGCAAAGAATTGACTCATTTGAAAAGATCCTGATGCTGGGAAAGATTGAAGGCAGGAGGAAACGGAGACAACAGAGGATGAGGTGGTTGGATGGTATCACCGACTCAATGGACATGAGTTTGAGTGAATTCCAGAAGTTGGTGATGGACAGGGAGGCCTGGTGTGCTGCAGTCCATGGGGTCACAATGAGATGGACATGACTGAGTGACTGAACTGATATCTTCAATAGACTTTAATTTGTATTTGTAATTAAAAAAAAGAGAAATGCTCATCTTGTGATTTCATGGGAGTCCCTCTCTTCTCCATTGTAGAATAATGTAATCCCTGTTAAGATATCAAGTTGTCCTGCTACATGATTTTTAACCTTCTTGGAAATGTGAAGGAAAAGAAGATGAGGAATAGAGGAGAGAAATTCTAAACTAATCATATTCCATGTATAAGGAGGGGATTTCTGCTTTTCAATGAAAGTAATTTTGAGCAAGTCTAAGATAGAGAAAATTGAGAAGTGCTTGCCTTGAAAAAATAGCTTTAGTTGAAAGTACTTGTGAGAAGGTGGGGCCTCTTGAAAGAATTAAAATTCATGTGAATCTTAAGTCAGAGTTCTAGCTGGCTGAGGAGATGAGAAGAAGAACATGAGCTGTCATTGAACTTTGGTGCCAGGAACAATGGGCAAGATACTGGAAGCATCATTCTTAATTCTATGTCTTCAAGTAGACTGTGAGTTATGATGGAGAAACCCTAGGATATCTCATAATTCCGGGGAATGAGAAAATTGGAGTATGGACAAATTCATGCAGATAGAAACTTTAAGAAGGAAATATCAGTTTGTGGACCTAATGACTTTTTATCTCTTTAATCAGGGGTGAGTGGACAACAGAAGGAAAAAAGTGACCAAGAGCAGGTGAAACAGAGCCCTCAACCTTTGACAGTCCAGGAAGGAGAGATTTCCATTCTGAACTGTAGTTATGAGAAGAGTGCATTTGACTACTTCCCAAAGTACCGGCAATATCCTGGTAAAGGCCCTGCATTCTTGATAGCCATACGTTCAGTTGTGAATGAAATGAAGGATGGAAGACTCACAGTTTTTCTCAATAAGAGTGCCAAACAGCTCTCATTGCACATCGCAACTTCCCAGCCTGGAGACTCAGCCACCTACTTCTGTGCAGCAAGTGCACAGTGCTCCCCAGACACCTGCAGCCTGTACCCAAACCTGCAGCCGAGGCTCCAGACATCCTGAAGTGCAGGTGAAATATACACACAGACACACACGGTTTGTTTATGCATAAAAAGTCTTAATATAAGAAAATTGAAATTATACATAATTTATTCTTTCACCAAAATGGAGTTGATATAGAAAATCAATTGTGAAAAGATATCTCTAAAAACTCCCAAACATTTGGAATTTTGGCACTAAATTTAAAACAACTCATATGTATGTTTAAGAAGCAATTACAATGACTATTAAAAAGTATTTGAAAGAAAATATAGAGAGAACACAAACATATACATATGTCTGAGGCACAGCTAAAATAATACATAGAAGGAAATTTATCTTTTTTAAGTACTTTGTAAAGTGCTGTACTCAATATGACAGCAAATTTGGAAAACTCAGCAGTGGCCACAGGTCTGGAAAAGGTCAGTTTTCATTCCAATCCCAAAGAAAGGCAATGCCAAAGAATGCTCAAACTACCACACAATTGCACTCATCTCACACGCTAGTGAAGTAATGCTTAAAATTCTCCAAGCTAGGCTTTAGCAATACATGAAACATGAACTCCCAGATGTTCAAGCTGGTTTTAGAAAAGACAGAGGAACCAGAGATCAAATTGCCAACATCCGCTGGATCATCAAAAAAGCAAGAGAGTTCCAGAAAAACATGTATTTCTGCGTTCTTGACTATGCCAAAGCCTTTGACAGTGTGGATCACAATAAACTGTGGAAAATTCTTCAAGAGATGGGAATACCAGACCACCTGACCTGCCTCTTGAGACCTGTATGCAGGTCAGGAAGCAACAGTTAGAACTGGACATGGAACAACAGACTGGTTCAAAATAGGACAAGGAGTACGTCAAGGCTATATGTTGTCACATTGCTTAGTTAACTTCTATGCAGAGTACATCATGAGAAACGCTGGGCTGGAGGAAGCACAAGATGGAATCTGGATTGCCAGGAGAAATATCAATAACCTCAGATATGCAGATGACACCACCCTTATGGCAGAAAGTGAAGAAGAACTAAAGAGCCTCTTGATGAAAGTGAAAGAGGAGAGTGAAAAAGTGGGCTTAAAGCTCAACGTTCAGAAAAAGGAAGATCATGGCATCCAGTCCCATCACTTCATGGCAAATAGATGGGGAAAGAGTGGAAACAGTGCTGACTTTATTTTTTTGGGCTCCAAAATCACTGCAGATGGTGATTGTAGCTATGAAATTAAAAGGCACTTTCTCCTTGGAAGGAAAGTTATGACCACTCTAGACAGCATGTTGAAAAGCAGAGACATTAATTTGCCAACAAAGTTTCGTCTAGTCAAGGCTATGGTTTTTCCAGTGGTCATATCTGGATGTGAGAGTTGGACTACAAAGAAAGCTGAGCACTGAAGAATTGATGCTTTTGAACAGTGGTGTAGGGGAAGACTCTTGAGAGTCCCTTGGACTGCAAGGAAGTCCAACCAGTCCATCCTAAAGGAGATCAGTTCTGGGTGTTCATTGGAAGGACTGATGTTGAAGCTGAAGCTCCAATACTTTGGCCACCTGATGTGAAGAGCTAACCCATTTGGGAAGACCCTGATGCTGGGAAGGATTGAGGGTGGGAGGAGGGGACAACAGAGGATGAGATGGTTAGATGGCATCACTGACTCGATGGACATGGATTTGGATGGACTCCGGGAATTGGTGATGGACAGGGAGGCCTGGTGCACTGCAGTTCATGGGGTCACAAGGAGTTGGATACGACTGAGCGACTGTACTGAACTGAACTGATTACCATAGAAAAATGGTTGAAAAAAATTATCTAACCTTTCAACAAAAGAAGATAGAAAAAGAACAAATAAAACCCAATATAATCTAAAAGAAGGATAAAATTAAAAATTCAGATTGGTGAACTCTAAAGCAAACAATAGAAATAACCGTTAAATATAGTTAATTTTCTTAATATGAGTAGTAACATTGATCTATTCCTAGCTCGAATCATCAAGGCAATAATCAATATAATAAAAGAAAACACGAATTATACACATGAAAAAATCATATGCAGATTCTGCAGTGTGAAAATGGTAATAAAGCAATATTATTAATAAATTTATGCCACTGAGTAACACTATAGAAGTAGACTCACAAAGGGAGAAAGCTGATTAATAAAATTGATCTGTTTCTAGGTAGAAGTATCAAGGGAAAAAAAAAGCAAAAGCATAAATTATGAATATAAGGAATGAAAAAGGAAACCAAGATACAGATGCTAAAAGGATAATTAAAAAATCATTGGCAAGTTCATGTCACTGAGTAAGAGTATAGAAGTCAACCCATACAAGTGGGGAAAATTGATTTTTTTGACAAAGGTGCAAAAACAATTGAACAGAGGACAGTTTTATCAGGAAATGATACTGGGACAATTGGATATTTATACACAAATAATTGGAACTTGACCTAAATCTTACACCTTATATAAAACATTGAATTCAGTCTCAAAATGGATCATACATTCAAATGTAAAACTATAAATATTTTAGAAGAAACCATAAGAGAAAATCTTTATAAAGTAAGGTTAGGCAAAAAAAAAAAAAAAAAAAAAAAAAATTGACAGGACACCAAAAGCACAATCCATAAAAAAAACCTTAGATTTCATTAAAATGAAAAACGATTGCTCTGTGAAAGTTACTATTAAGAGAATGAAAAAGGCAAACCACTGAATGGCAGGAAATGTTTGCAGACTATATTTCCATCAAAACAGTGGTATTCAGAACAACATCAATAGCAGTTAGGGAAATGTAAATTAGAGACACAATGAGATAGCACTGCACAACTGTCATAAAGGCTAAAACTAAAAGTACTGACAATACCAAGTTCTGGCAACGATGCAGAGAAATTGGATCACTCATGCATTGCTGGTGGGTAAATGGCACAGTCATTCTAGAAGACGGTGCATCAGTTTCATATAAACTTAAATATCCACTTTCCTTACAACTCAGCAATCACACTTGTGGTATTAATGCTTGAGAAATAAAAAATTTATGTTCATACAAAAATCTGTAGATGAATATTCATGGTAGCTCTATTGGTGATGTCCCCAAACCGGAAACATCTTCATTGGGTAAACTGATGAATAAACAGACATATTATTTATAGATCTTCCTCAACTTATGATGGAGTTACGCTCTAATAAACCTTTGTAAGTTGAAAATAATGTATTAAGGAGAAAAAAGCATTTACTACATCTAACCCTCTGAACATCTTATTTTAGCTTTATTATGCTCAACAGTTACACTAATTTACAGTTGGGAAAAATCATCTAACACAAAGTTTATTTTATAGTAAAGTATAGAAAAATCTCATGTAATTTATTGACTGCTGAGCTGAGAGTGAAAAACAGAAAGGTTGTATGGGGACAGAAAGGTTGTTTATCTCCTGATTCTGGGGCTGACTAGAAGCTCAGCTCACTCCCAGCATCACCTGAGAATATCATGCTGCATGGTGCTAGCCCAGGAAAATATCAAAATTCAAAGTATGCTCTCAACCGAATGCATATGGCTTTCTCACCACCATAAAGTCAATAAGCACAAGTCAAACCATCCTTAGTTGAGAAAAGTCTGTAGTGATTAAAAGGAACAGACTACTGAGACATGTAATAAGCTAGACTGATCTCAAGAGTGTTATGCTGAGTAGAAAAAAGTCTATCTCAGAAGGCTGCTTGATGTATAACACATTGGATAGTATGGTTATGATCCATAATGATTCCATACATAAGGTATGATTCTACTTACATGACATTCTTAAAAGGAAAAATATAGAAATGAAAAGGAGATCAGTAGTTTCCAGGGGTGATCAGGGATTGCAGGGGTGAGAACGTGTGCAAAGGGACAATTTTTAGAGAGATGGCAGTTCTGTATTGTGATTTCTGTGACAGTTACAAGAACCCACACATGTGATAAAATTTCATAGAGTTATGCATCAAAAGAAGTGCCTGTAAAATCAGAGTAAGTTCTGTGTTTTGATAAAAATTTATCAATATCAATTTCTTTATATTTATATCTGTAATTATGTTGTTAATATATATATTTCATTTTATCATGCTACTGCCTAGGCTGCTGTGGGCATCCATGGTCTCTTCTAATTAGTTGTAAATAATTGCTAACCCGGGCATCAGCTGCCTGTCAGCACTCCAAGGTGCAATGAGAGAGAGGAGTAGGCATTTCAACTAAATATACACTTTTGTTCCTGCATCACTAGTTATCTTGTCCTAAAATTAAAGGACTGGCACTGTTTTAGAGAACTTGTCTGTACTTTCCTTTGTGCTTGTCTATTTGCTTTTGACTATTTTATGTTAATTCTTCCATTAAAACAAAGAAACCAGATGGAAGATTGACAGTTACATTCTACATGATCTTGTAACAGTATACAGAACTTCAGTCACCAGCTTCTGTGGCATTGACAGGTACTAAGTGTCTGCAGCCTGTAGATACCAAGTTTGGCAGGAGTGCATTATAGCATTTTGTCACAGAAAGATCTGGAATGCTTCTATTGATTTTATTTTACAAAGAGAAAAATAATGAGCCACTAACAAGTGAGACTGAACTCTTTGGGCCAATGACATGGAAAACGTGATGTGAGGACAACTCTAGGACACATGATCTAAGAAGTATGATTCTAGTTTGGGAGGCAGCAGGTCTGAATACCCTGATCCTTCTCAGAGTCTAATAAGTAAGACTCAGTGTCAGCCTTACAGCTGGAAGACTCCGCAAAGTACTTTTGTGCAGTCTGGGAACTCACAGTGCTTGAACTAATGGGAAAAGCTGTACAAAAAATATTGTATTCCTGTTATAATTTCATAAAAACATAGATAATGGAATAGATTCTGAAAGTCAGAGGGACTGATTTGTTATTGTTGATCTTAAAGTAATGTATGTACAGGAAAACCTAACTAGAGCCCTAGAAGCCAGTAAACAAGAGATATATTAACTATTTGGATAAGACTGCCTTTCATTAATAAAGCTGAAGGTATATGAGCTTCTTAAAAGAGTCATTAGACTCTGGATGGAGGAAAGGAGGCATAGGCTAAATGATGACTGTAAATAGATTATAAGGGTTCATGGCATATACTAAATTATGTTTTAAATGGGCTGGTAAAGTTATTCTGCTGAATACTTACCAATGTATGTCAACTTGTTTATTCTTCAGTTCTCCTCAACTCAAACCTTTCATGAGGATTGCTTTTTTCAGGTCCCTTTCAGATATGCATAGGTCATTAGTGACCAGGTAATTCATGACCAGAGAAAGACAAGTAGACAAAATAAAGGTTTGTGGTGAGTCAGACTTTTTCTCATCTGTGCACAGACCACGTGGTCTATAAACATGACGACTCCTACTTCCTGTTGGGGGGAGTCACACAGGTACTGGGTACTAGGTATATGTGCTGCCAGGCATTCAAAGACATTGAACTCTCAGCTTGAGGCAGAACTGAGCACATTTGTGCAGGGGAATCCATGCCTCATGCTGCTCTCCAGTCTGCTCTGGGTGTTCCTGGCCGTCACCTTCTCTGGTAGGGATGCTTCCAAGCCTGGGTGCGAGTGTTTGGGGTAAAAGGCCTGCACACAGACACGTGGAGCTTCCCAGGGACTTGGGGAGGAAAGGAGGGTTGGGGAAAAGCATATTTATTATGATTTCAATTTGGGTTTTCTTTAGGTGCCAAATTAGCCTAATTCCTACATTATTTTGTTCACTACTTCAGCTCGGTTTTCTGTTTTTTTCCACAGGATCTGGTGTGGCCCAGAAGGTTATTCAAGACCAGCCATACATAACCAGTCAAATAGGGCAATCTGTCATTCTGAAATGTCGGTATGAATTAAGTCAGAGTGGGTACACGCACTACTTTTTTTGGTACAAGCAGCTTCCCAGTGGAGAGATGACTTTCCTTATTCGTCAGGAATCTTTTGGCCAGAATGCAAGGAACGGCCGCTACTCTGTAAACCTTCAGAAAGCACAGAACTCCATCAGCCTCACCATTTCAGCCTTACAGGTGGAAGACTCTGCAAAGTACTTTTGTACAGTCCGGGAACTCACAGTGCTTGAAGTAATGGGAAAAGCTGTACAAAAACCCCAGAGTGTAATAAGAGAGAGCCCTCCTGCTGCAGGACCCCAGCTGAAATGCACACCTGCAGACCTCAGACAAGAAATGGTAGTCCTGTGGTTGCTTCATCTGTGGTCTGGATCAGAGGATTTAATTTTAAACAAAAACTCCTTCCATGTCATTTGGAAACAGGTGTCCAGAGTAACATTCTACTAATACATTCTCAGTCTTGAATTTTTGACTTTCAAACAATCATACGGAACATGCATTTCTAAAGTTGAATACTTGCCCCATTATACATCAAACTGGCAGCTTCACCTAAAGACCCTCACATGACAAACATGCGTCTAGTTATAGTTATCTGGAATCATCATGAAAATCATTTCCTTAGTCCTTTCCTCTTAGACTTTGTGTCACTGAGGTTACAATCAGAAAAGCAGAACCACTAATGGTGTCGAATAGGAGATTAGTTATTGAGATTAGAATTCTGGCAATTGCTAGAGCTGGAGGAGTCTATACAACGCTGTTATCTTTGTATCTGGTGTTGAGACTGAATTCTCTGGTAGCCAGCAAGAGTAACATTTGAGGGAAAGTTGGGTGCAGACAAAAGCATGGGCGAACTGTGACTCATAAGTACATACTAGAACCATGAGGATAATAGAACCTGCATAACACACTAAAACTTGTCTCTTACCTCCTTTAGTGTCTCACAAGAATGAGTGACCTTGAGAAGAGTGTCACCTGCTGTTACATGCATACTTGGCCCAGGACAAACAGAAGATTTGGAGATCTGGTGGGAAGTGGAAGAGTTGTGTGTCATCAATAAGATGATGTAGTTGATCAGCAGCAATGTGTGTGAGTTGCCACAGTGCCTGGAGCCCTGCACCAACCAGCAGAATATAAAAATATGGCTACCTCATGACAAGTACCTTCCAAATTGATTTCTAGATAGTTAGGTTGGGGCAGTACAAAGTTACTGCAAAAACTTAACTATTTAATTGATTTGTTAACTAGGCATCCATCAGTACCTCTTTTAACAACACAACTTTGTCATAAAGTCAACAGGAAAACTATTCTTCCTGCTGATATGATGCAATAATTCCTCATTCAACCAATATAAGTTAACTCCCTCCTGCAAAGATTATACCAAGTTCATTTATCCATTTTTTGGGTGATGTTCTTTCCTCTTCTAGCTGAATCACACTCTTGCATTGAATCCTGAATCTTAATAACTGAGATACAATGAGATATAAGATTAACTTAAATTAGCACATTTTATTGGAGAAGGCAATGGCACCCTACTCCAGTACTCTTGCCTGGAAAATCCCATGGAACAAGGTACCTAGCAGTCTGCAGTCCATGGGGTTGCTAAGAGTCGGACACGACTGAGTGACTTCACTTTCACTTTTCATTTTCATGCATTGGAGAAGGACATGGCAACCCATTCAATGTTCTTGCCTGGAGAATCCCAGGGACAGGGGAGCCTTGTGGGCTGCCGTCTATGGGGTTGCACAGAGTCAGACACGACTGAAGCGATTTAGCAGCAGCAGCAGCACATTTTATGTTACTACAGGCAAGCAAATGAGACAGGGGATTTAAAAATAATTAATGTATACGTATCAATAACCTCAGATATGCAGATGACACCACCATTATGGCAGAAAGTGAAGAAGAACTAAAAAGCCTCTTGATGAAGGTGAAAGAGGAGAGTGAAAAAGTTGGCTTAAAGCTCAACATTCAGAAAACGAAGATCACGGCATCTGGTCCCATCACTGCATGGGAAATAGATAGTGAAACAGTGGAAACAGTGTCAGACTTTATTTTTCTGGGCTCCAAAATCACTGCAGATGGTGATTGCAGCCATGAAATTAAAAGACGCTTACTCCTTGGAAGGAAAGTTATGACCAACCTAGATAGCATATTCAAAAGCAGATACATTACTTTGCCAACAAATTTCATCTAGTCAAGGCTATGGTTTTTCCAGTAGTCATGTATGAATGTGAGAGTTGGACTGTGAAGAAGGCTGAGCACCGAAGAATTGATGCTTTTGAACTGTGGTGTTGGAGAAGACTCTTGAGAGTCCCTTGGACTGCAAGGAGATCCAAACAGTCTATTCTGAAGGAGATCAGCCCTGGGATTTCTTTGGAAGGAATGATGCTAAAGCTGAAACTCCAGTACTTTGACCACCTCATGCGAAGAGTTGACTCATTGGAAAAGACTCTGATGCTGGGACCGATTGGGGGCAGGAGGAGAAGGGGACGACAGAGGATGAGATGGCTGGATGGCATCACTGACTCGATGGACGTGAGTCTGAGTGAACTCCGGGAGTTGGTGATGGACAGGGAGGCCTGGTGTGCTGCGATTCACGGGGTCACAAAAGGTTGGACACGACTGAGCGACTGAACTGAACTGAACTGAATGTATATGTGAATATATTCATATCAAAATGAAAAAACATTAATAACATTTTTTTTGTTACTGCAAATGACCACATAATTGTAGCTGGTATTTAGAACTACTTCCGTTATCCATTCCATAACCTATTTCCTTATATATAGGAAACACCTCCACTCACTGCAGTATTGAATTCCTCTACAACAAGCGCCTTATTCAGGAGCAATATTATGTAAAATGCCATAAAGATGAATAAGGAATTCTGCAAGAGGGCCATCATGGTTTTGGCAGAAGTTTGCAAGACATTGAAGAAGAATCCCAGGGTCTATTTAAGTGGAAATAATCTTGCCAATACTCATGGAAGATTGATATATCGTATTCTGGGAAACATCATTTGAATGATACCTGTTTTCTTATCAGAAGCAATAGCAGTCACCAAAAGAAAGCAGTTTTACAGTTCTTAAAGAAAACAAACAAAACTTTCAAGCTAGCTTCTTATGAACACAAAAGTGTATTTTTAAATAGTCTTTATTAAAAAAATAACTGCCAAGAGGGTAGAAAGTCAATTCCAGACTGGTAGACCATATTTGCAATGGATATTTCTAAAAAAGAACTCAAGTGCAGGATATATGAAAAGCTCATGAATCAGAAAGAAAAGAAAATAATTAAACAGAATGGAAAAATCCTGAAGATCCAATTTAGAAATATTATATCCAATAGCCTCCTGCCTGTCGCCCCTGGCCTCGGGCTTAGGGGCGTGGGGTATCTCCTCTGGCCCGCGGCCCCTGGCCTTGGGCTTGGGGCATGGGGTGTCTCTTCCGAGCTGTCAGGAAGCAACAGTTAGAACTGGACATGGAACAATAGACTGGTTCCAAATAGGAAAAGGAGTACGTCAAGGCTGTATATTGTCACCCGTTTTATTTAACTTATATGCAGAGTACATCATGAGAAACGCTGGACTGGAAACACAAACTGGAATCAAGATTGCCGGGAGAAATATCAATAACCTCAGATATGCAGATGACACCACCCTTATGGCAGAAAGTGAAGAGGAACTAAAAAGCCTCTTGATGAAAGTGAAAGTGCAGAGTGAAAAAGTTGGCTTAAAGCTCAACATTCAGAAAACGAAGATCATGGCATCTGGTCCCATCACTTCATGGGAAATAGATAGTGAAACAGTGGAAACAGTGTCAGACTTTATTTTTCTGGGCTCCAAAATCACTACAGATGGTGACTGCAGCCATGAAATTAAAAGACGCTTACTCCTTGGAAGGAAAGTTATGACCAACCTAGATAGCATATTCAAAAGCAGATACATTACTTTGCCAACAAATTTCGTCTAGTCAAGGCTATGGTTTTTCCTGTGGTCGTGTATGGATGTGAGAGTTGGACTGTGAAGAAGGCTGAGCGCCAAAGAATTGATGCTTTTGAACTGTGGTGTTGGAGAAGACTCTTGAGAGTCCCTTGGACTGCAAGGAGATCCACCCAGTCCATTCTGAAGGAGATCAGCCTTGGGATTTCTTTGGAAGGAATGATGCTAAAGCTGAAACTCCAGTACTTTGGCCACCTCATGCGAAGAGTTGACTCATTGGAAAAGACTCTGATGCTGGGAGGGATTGGGGGCAGGAGGAGAAGGGGACAACAGAGGATGAGATGGCTGGATGGCATCACTGACTCGATGGATGTGAGTCTGAGTGAACTCCTTGAGTTGGTGATGGACAGGGAGGCCTGGCATTCTGCGATTCATGGGGTCGCAAAGAGTCGGACACGACTGAGCGACTGCTCTGATCTGATATCCAATAGCCAGTAAACATACAAAAATGACCTTTATTTTATTATTCATTAGGGAAATAAAAATAATACCTACCTCCTCTGGGTGTTCCTTTCATGTCTTTTCTGCACCCTGAGAGTATCAATGCATCAGTGTAGCTAGTAGATATAACCCTAAAAGTATCGAGAAGAGTAATGAGTCTCCAGGAAAATAAGTGATTAAGTATCTTTCTAGAAACTCCCATCACTGACCTGATATGGAGGAGAAAAATAGTAGTAGAAGGTTACAGAGCTGGACATTGAAGGAAAGGTAGGTTTTAGTAGAAAAAAGAAAGTTGATATTTATTGTGCTTACTCTATTTCAGGCAATGTAGGATGCATTTCAGGTTCATTATCTAATTTAAATATAAAAACTCTGATTTTATTGTTCCCAAGTTTTTAATCTGTGAGAAATGGAATGTAACTTTTCTAACTGTGATAAGCATCTCTAATTTGTATTGCCAGGCAGCATGTAACATCTTAGAGGGCTCCTAAAGAGAAAGACTTGGACTATGGAGAATCACTTGACCCCAGGGTGGCTGGATGTCTTAATGGTGGTGACATTACTCGTTAAAACTGGAAGTTAAAGAGAACCAGGAAAGAAGATGCCAAACCATAGATACAATTGCCCCAGGATCAGTATATGAGGAAATCATCCACTAACCAGTTAACAGTGCTGAATGCTTTGTTCTTGTTCAGTTGCTCAGTCGTGCCCAACTCTGCGACCCCATGGACTGCAGAACGCCAGGCTTCACTGTCTTGCACTGTTTCCCAGAGCTTACTCAAACTCATGTCCGTTGAGTCAGTGATGCTATCCAACCATCTCATCTTCTGTTGTCCTCTTCTCCTCCTGCCTTCAATCTTTCCCAGCATCAGAGTCTTTTTCAGTGAGTTGTCTCTTTGCATCAGGTGGCCAAAGTACTGGAGCTTCAGCTTCAGAATCAGTCCTTCCAATGAATATTCAGCTGAATGCTTTAGCAAGTTTCTTATGCAATAGTGTCCTAGGAAGAATAAGTGGCTCAGAGAAAGAAGAGATATTATTACTTAAACACTCTAAACATGTTTCTATATCAAGACCTATGTCCCTTGCCTTTGCCCTCTCTACTGTAATGCTATTACCCAAAACACCTACATAGTGTATCTCTGAACTTCCCTTCCATCTTTACCGGAATGTCACCCCTTGGTGAAAGCTTTATCTAAATGTTTCTATTTTCCCTCCTAGAGAATCAGGTTCCAGCACAGTGGATGCAGCAAGCATGAAAGCTGAAGCACTGCCACCTGGTGTCCCACTCAAACACTTTGTGGGGCCTACACCAGCCTCCTTGCTCCCCGTAGTGATCGTGGGTCAAATTGTGCAGAAGCCCAGTCACCATAGGAGCTGCCATTGCTGAAGCAGTTAGTAAACTTCGCAATGCAGAAATCAGGAGTGAGAGGATTCAGGAGAACTGGCTGCTTTTTAATCTTTTGCCTGCCAGATGTGAACTTGATTGACTTCAAGTGATACATTGAACCTGGAGAGTAATAAGCTACCTTGGACAGAAAGTTTAGAATTGTTGCACAAGGTGGGAGGTTTTTCCTCTGGAAAGTGAATTTTGTGTACTGCTCTGTCTTTCTTGTAGTATAGAAATATGATGAGAAATGGGAGCAGGACTCAATAATGGGAAAAAACCAAACAATCATAGCAAACATGACTTTGTATATTTATTTAATATTATAATATTAGTAATACACACAATCTCTCAACATAGCACTCTAATGAACAAACTTCCCGTTAACAGTAAGAACATGATAGATTAGATACTTATGTGCTGTTTTAGCAGGACACAACAACTTAGGTTATATTTCCAGATCTGCCACTCGTTAGTTGAGTGATCTTGGGAAAGTGACTTAATAATTTTTATGCTTCAGAATTCTATTTTACTAGCTGCAGGAATGCCATGGCTGTTGGAAATATACCTAGTTTGTTCTGCATATAGATCCTCAAGTAGATGTGAAATTGAAACAGTCTGTTTAATTTTGATAATTAATAGAGATACAGTCATGCCCTTTTAAATAGCCCTATTAGAATAAACATACTGTCTACGGCAGATGGGTACCAGAGTGTAATGAAGCGCATACACCCTCAATAAACATCAAGGTCATGTCAGCTTATCTCTTGTATAGCACCCACATCCATTTCCTCATTTCTAAACTCTTTGCTACTCTTCTAATTCAGCCATTTGGTACATCTTTCTTGTATAACTGCAGGGACCTCTTAGGTTTCTTCCTGGCTTTACTCTCAACTCCTTGAATCTAACTTATACATGACCTGGAGTAACAGGCAAATTTGGCCTTGGAGTACAGAATGAAGCAGGGCAAAGGCTAATAGAGTTTTGCCAAGAGAACGTACTGGTCATAGCAAAAACCCTCTTCCAACAACACAAGAGAAGACTCTACACACGGATATCACCAGCTGGTCGACACCAAAATCCGACTGACTTTATTATTTGCAGCCAAAGATGGAGAGCTCTATACAGACAGCAAAAACAAGATCAGGAGCTGATTGGCTCCTTATTGCCAAATTCAGACTGAAATTGAAGAAAGTGGAGAAAACTACTAGACCATTCAGGTACGACCTAAATCGAACCCCTTATGACTAAACAGTGGGAGTGAGAAATAGATTTAAGGGACTAGATTTGATAGACAGAGTGCCTGATGAACTATGGATATAGGTTCGTGACATTGTACAGAAGACAGGAATCAAGACCATCCCCAAGAAAAAGAAATGCAAAAAAGCAAAATGGCTGTCTGAGGAGGCATTACAAATAGCTGTGAAAAGAAGAGAAGCAAAAAGCAGAGGAGAAAAGGAAAGATATACCCATTTGAATGCAGAGTTCCAAAGAATAGCAAGGAGAGATAAGAAAGCCTTCCTCAGTGATCAGTGCAAAGAAATAGAGGAAAACAACAGAATGGGAAAGACTAGAGATCTTTTCAAGAAAACTAGAGATACCAAGGGAACATTTCATGCAAAGATGGGCACAATAAAGGACAGAAATTGTAGGGACTTAACAGAAGCAGAAAATATTAAGAAGAGGTGGTAAGAATACACAGAAGAACTGTACAAAAAAGCTCTTCATGACCCAGATAATCATGATGGTGTGATCACTCACCTAGAGCCAGACATCTTGGAATGAGAAGTCAAGTGGGCCTTAGGAAGCATTACTATGAACAAAGCTAGTAGAGATGATGGAATACCAGTTGAGCTATTTCAAATCCTGAGAGATGATGCTGTGAAAGTGCTGCAGTCAATATGCCAGCGAATTTGGAAAACTCAGCAGTGGCCACAGGACTGGAAAAGGTCAGTTTTCATTCCAATCCCAAAGACAGGCAATGCCAAAGAATGCTCAACCTACTGCACAATTGCACTCATCTCACATGCTAGTAAAGTAATGCTCAAAATTTTCCAAGCCAGGCTTCAACAATACGTGAACCGTGAACTTCCAGATGTTCAAGTTGGTTTTAGAAAAGGCAGAGGAACCAGAGATCAAATTGCCAACATCCGCTGGATCATGGAAAAAGCAAGAGAGTTCCAGAAAAACATCTATTTCTGCTTTATTGACTATGCCAAAGCCTTTGACTGTGGATCACAATAAACTGTGGAAAATTCTTCAAGAGATGGGAATACCAGACCACCTGACCTGCCTCTTGAGACACCTGTATGCAGGTCAGGAAGCAACACTTAGAACTGGACATGGAACAACAGACTGGTTCCAAATAGGAAAAGGAGTATGTCAAGGCTGTATATTGTCACCCTGCTTATTTAACTTATATGCAGAGTACATCATGGGAAATTCTGGGTTGGAGGAAGCACAAGCTGGAATCAGGATTGCGGGAGAAATATCAATAACCTCAGATATGCAGATGACACCGCCCTTATGGCAGAAAGTGAAGAAGAACTAAAAAGCCTCTTGATGAAAGTGAAAGAGGAGAGTGACAAAGTTGGCCTAAAGCTCAACATTCAGAAAACGAAGATCATGGCATCCGGACCCATCACTTCATGGCAAATAGATTGGGAAAGAGTGGAAACAGTGTCAGGCTTTATTTTTCTGGGCTCCAAAATCACTGCAGATGGTGTTTGCAGCCATGAAGTTAAAAGACAGTTACTCCTTGGAAGGAAAGTTATGATCAACCTAGACAGCATATTCAAAAGCAGAGACATTACTTTGCCAACAAAGGTCCATCTAGTCAAGGTTATGGTTTTTCCAGTAGTCATGTATGAGTGTGAAAGTTGGACTATGAAGAAAGCTGAGCGCCAAAGAATTGATACTTTTGAACTGTGGTGTTGGAGAAGACTCTTTAGAGTCCCTTAGACTGCGAGGAGATCCAACCAGTCCATCCTAAAGGAGATCAGTCCTGGGTGTTCATTGGAAGAACTGATGTTGAATCTGAAACTCCAGTACTTTGGCCACCTGATGGGAAGAGCAGACTGATTTGAAAAGACCCCGATGCTTGGAAAGATTGAGGGCAGGAGGAGAAGGGGATGGCAGAGGATGAGATGGTTGGATGGCATCACTGACTCAATTGTCATGGGTTTGGTTGGAATCCATGAGTTGGTGATGGACAGGGAGGCCTGGTGTGCTGCCGTTCATGGGGTAGCAAAGAGTCGACACGACTGAGCGACTGAACTGAACTGAACTGTACATGACCATAGAGTTATTATAAAATGTATATATAATCGTATCACTTCCTGTTCAACTTTGGGTAATGAGGAACCATTAGAAGATATAAAGATAAAATTCTATATTAAGATATAAAGACAACGTACAGTTTTCCCCTAAATTACTTCTAGTTTTCTCATTCTCTCTTTTCCACCACATACTCCCTAATGTACATCAACCACTTTAAAATTCTAACCATTTATAGACATATTAAGCTCTTTCCTAATTCAGAGACTTTACAGATGTTGTCCTCTTTGGCTAGAATGAATTTTTCATGTAATTGTGAAAATGAACATGCGTATTAATTATTCATGATCAGTTCAGGCTGCATTGTTTCTTATCTAAAATCTCATAGGATAATAATTGTAACAGTTTATCATAAATATTCTTCTATCTGGTCCTCTTTTAAAATTGCTTTGACAAGAATATTAGCAAATAAGGACTATCTTACACATGTATTCTGCAGAGTCATTTCCTACTAAGCATGTTGAGATCCCTTTTTGTCCATAGACCAAAGCAAAGCTAGGTCTCTTTCTCTTCATTTAGCAAATGTCTATTTCTCACCCCAAGATCCAGAGATAGCATACAGTAAATATAATGGTGTGCGTTGGGAAAGGGCAACCTTCTCCAGTGGGTGACCATTCTGTCTTGGTTTGCATCCTTCTGTGTAAACTGCAGCAGGGCTCCTGATCTGCATGAAGATCAGGGAACTTTAAAAGCAACCCCAAGTGCCCTCCAGACCCCTTGCTCTTTTAGGATGGTGCAGAAGCCTTCATTAACATAGCATTGCTAGATTTGTCTTCATTTTGGTGTCCAAATCCCACATGCCTGAGAAGAAAAAGTTGTCCCAACAGCGTGCATTTCAAAAAACTTTGTTATCTCATGGTATTTTCATTTTCCAGCCATCCTAAACTTGCTTCTCTCTCTCTTTCCATATTATGCAGTAATCCAGATTCAGATTCATTTTTGACTCTGAAAGAAATGTTGAGATTTCTGTCATTCATATATTTTCATGACATTAAAAGACATAAAATATATGTCAATTTTATGTCAGTGACATAAAAATATATGTCATTCATGTATTTTCATGACATTCTGCAAAGACATTAAAAACCCTATAGTGGGATGGACAGCTGGCTCCCAAATGATAAGACCACATCCTAATCACAGAAACTGTGAATGTGACTTATTTGGACAAGGAGAGTTTGTAAAAGTAAACAAAGTTAAGGATAGAAAGATTAGGTCATCCTGGACTATTCAGGTAGGGCCTAAATCCAGTGACACTTTTTCTTTTAAGAAACACACAGGTGAGAAAGCCTTGTGAGGTCTTCTCGATGGAGGAGGAGGTTGGAGATATACAGTCACAAGTGAAGGAACACTTGGAGTCACCTAAAGCTAGAAGAGGCACTGAAGAACTCCCCTGTAGAACATTCGGAAGGAGTATGTTTCTGTTGACACCTTGTCTCAGATTTCTGGCCTCCAGATTGGTTTAGTCGCTAAGACTCTTGCAGCCCCATGGACTGTAGCCCACCAGGCTCCTCTGTCCATGGGATTTTCCAGGCAAGAATACTGAGTGGGTTGCCATTTCCTTATCCAAGGAATCTTCCCAACCCAGAGATTGAACTCAGGCCTCCTGCACTGCAGGCAGATTCTTTACCAACTGAGCTACCAAGGAAGCCCTTCCAGATTGTAAGGGAACCACTCTTTCTTTTAACAGCCATCAAATCTGTGATAAATTGTTATGACAGAACTGGAGTTTTACCACAATTTTCCAAAAGCAACATTTCTAAATAGCTACAAGCAACTCCAGATTACAGTCATGGAAGGGTGTTTTTAAACTGATCTTTGAAATATTTTGAGTTCAAGCTCTCACACATGCTGCTGCCGCCGCTGCTGCTAAGTCGCTTCAGTCGTGTCTGACTCTGTGCGACCCCATAGATGGCAGCCCACCAGGCTCCGCCATCCCTGGGATTCTCCAGGCAAGAACACTGGAGTGGGTTGCCATTTCCTTTTCCAGTGCATGAAAGTGAAAAGTGAAAGTGAAGTCGCTCAGTCGTGTCCGACTCTTAGGGACCCCATGGACTACAGCCTACCAGGCTCCTCTGTCCGTGGGATTTTCCAGGCAAGAGTACTGGAGTGGGATGCCATCATCTTCTTCACTCACACATGCAGACACATCTATTTATTTGTTATACTACAAATACTTGAGTATCTACTATTTATCAGGTATTCAAGTAGTTTCTGGGAACATGGTGATGTTAATATACAAACACTTATTAAGTGCATACCACGTATCTAGGCCTTTAATTGTGACACCAAACAGGCAAAGTTCCTTGTTTTCATAGACCCTACATTGTAGAGAATCACCATTCAGTGGAACTTTATGAGATTGTGGAAACGCCCTATATCTGCACTATTTGATAGCCTATGGTCAGGTGTGGGTACTTAGCCCTTGTTATATGGCCAGTATGATTGAGGAACTACAATTTTTATATTATTTAAGTTGAATTAATTTAAATTTAAGTAGCCTCATGTGGCTAGTAGCTGCTGAATAGGACAGCTCAGTTCTTGCAGGTGATCCAGTACGCACCCTGTAGATCATGAGGCCAGCCCCCTCATTTAACAGATCATACTATGGGCTGGTAAGTGCTGTGATAAGCGAGAAATTCTGTGGAGCCATACAAATGTATTCTATCTGAGAGTTTTGCTTAAGGCAGTCTTAGAGAAAGTCATATCTGATAGATAAGGCTTCCTGTCAAATTATACTGATTTTTAAAAATCACTAATATGTGGTACAGTAACACAGTGGGACAATAAATATGAGCTCCAAATTGTATAATTCACAACCAGAATAATCTGTATGACAACAGAAAAATAGGTACTTATTATCTTCCATTTCATGATCTTAGGTTGTCTAACAATAAATTATGAGTCTTTTCTATACTTCTTCAACTGTCTATGATCTAATACATTCTATTAGTACATGCAGAGACACACATGTATAATTCTGATGAAACTGGAAATGCGAAATGAAACATTTTATTTCCTCCTGATGCCTTCAGTTCAGTTCAGTTCAGTTGCTCAGTCACATCCGACTCTTTGTGACCCCATGGACTGCAGCACGCCAATCTTCCCTGTCCATCACCAACACCTGGAGCTTACTCAAATTCATGTCCATCGAGTTGGTGATGCCATCCAACCATCTCATCCTCTGTCATCCCCTTCTCTTCCCACCTTCAATCTTTCCCAGCATCAAGATGTTTTCCAATGAGTTAGCTCTTCCCATCAGGTGGCCAAAGTATTGGAGTTTTGCTTCAGCATCAGTCCTTCCAATGAATATTCAGGACTGATTTCCTTTAGGATTGACTGGTTGGATATCCTTGCAGTCCAAGCTCAAGAGTCCTTGCTCAAGAGTCTTCTCCAACACCACAGTTCAAAAGCATCAATTCTTTGGCACTCAGCTTTCTTTATAGTCCAACTCTCACATCCATACATGACTACTGGAAAAACCATAGCTTTGACTAGATGGACCTTTGTTGGCAAAGTAATGTCTCTGCTTTTTAATATGCTGTCTAGGTTGGTCATAGCTTTGCTTCCAAGGAGCAAAGGTCTTTTAATTTCATGGCTGCAGACACCATCTGCAGTGATTCTGGAGCCCCCTAAAATAAAGTCTCTCACAGTTTCCATTGTTTCTCCTGATGCCCTAGTTTTAAATTAAAAAAAAATCCCATTTTAAAAGGCAAATTGTTCCTCCCCAAACAATATCAGCTTGAGTAAACTCTTTCTTTTCAAGCTTTGACAAACATATATACCACTTAAATTAGAAAGCATTCTACGAAGAATTGGTTATAAAGTCAGCAATTTTAGATCCAGCCACAGCGGGGCAGCATCCGCAAACCCACCCTGCTTTTTAAGATGTGTGAGTAAAATAGGGGTAAGTCTGATTGGCTGTCTCAAATGGAAGTTACTCCTTTCTTTTTTCTTTGCAAAAGGCAGTGTAGACCACAGAAACGTGTGTGGGGCTAGAAAAGCTTATACAAGGGAAACCCTTTAGGAGGAGGCAGATTCAGCAACTCTTTCTGATGAGGGAGAAAAGGGAAATGCTGCTCATAGCACCAGTGTTGATCTTATGGATGCAAATACCACGTGAGTTTGGGGTTTCCCTGATTGCTTCCAGAGAATTCTGCACAGTGAAATACTATCTGCAGGAAACTGTAAGAATGAGATTTTCTGATAGAGAGCAGGATGTTGAGAGAAACTCAGAAACGAAAAAGTGGAAAGATGGAGGGTGTTGGGCAGGGAGACATGGAAAGAAGGAGAAAAATACACAAGAAGAATGAGAGACCGTTGGAGCTGAGAGAATAGACATCTGATTACTTTCTCTGATACTTCTCACTGTTTTCTCAACAGAAGTGAACGGACAACAGATAAGTCAAATTCCTCAATTCTTGCCTCTACAAGAAGGAGAGAACTTCACCACGTACTGCAATTCCTCAAGCATTTTAAGCAGCTTACAGTGGTACAAGCAGAGGCCTGGGGAAAGTCCTGTCCTCTTGATGATATTAAATAAGGGTGGAGAAGTGAAGACGGAGCAGAGACTGACAGGTCGGCTTGGAGAGACCAGAAAGCAGGGCTCCCTACACCTCACGGCTGCCCAGCTCTCAGATGTAGGAACCTACTTCTGTGCGGGGCACAGTGCTCTGGAAGCACCTGCTGTCTGTCCCCAAACCTCACTTGGGCTCCAGGGGTCGCTCCTCCTCATCTCTCCTCCGAGCAGGGGCCAGAGAAAGCTGATGTCACCATATCTATGAAGAAATTGAATTTTTAATTAAAAAAAAAATCCCTGGACTCAGACAGTATTACTAGATAATTCTTTTGAAGTATTAGCATGAATTATACTCTATTTCTTCCAGAAAAAAAAAGGAGAAAAGAATTCATCACTCATTTTATGAAGCTAGTGTTCCCCTGAAATTGAAATCAGACAAAGGTCATAACAGAAAACTGCAGAGAAACATATTTCATGAATACAGACATAAAGTTTCTTAAAAATATTAGCAAGTAAAATTCATCTATATTAAAAGAGTAATATACCAAGCACAAATGGATTTTTTTCAAGGATGCACATTACTTCAAGTTGAAAATCAGTTGATGAAATTCACCATATTAACAGGATAAAAGAAGAAAAATTACATCATATTAATCTATGTAGAATAAATTTTGCCAAAATTCAACAGTCAACTATGGTGAAGACTTTGAGAAACACAGGCAGAGTGGGGAAGTTCCTCCATAGTTAGCAGTATGCTTACTAACAAAAGACTGTGTATGTTTCCCTAAGACTGGGAACAAGGCAAGCACATCCACTCATCCCTCTCCTTCAGCACTGAGCTAAAGGCCAGAGCCAGTGCAATAAAGAAAGCAGATGTAAAGACAGTCTTGGGCCAGAAAAGAAGTGAAAATGCCAGGCAATATGATTATCTATATAGAAAATCTCAAAGAACATACCCCCCAAAACTCTCAGGCCTATTGAGTTCAGCACCATAGGAAATAAGATAAATGTATGTAATCAATTTTATCTCTACATATTAGCAATGGACATGTGGGCCTCAAAATTAAAAGTATAATACCATTTATAATGACTTGAAAAAAGACCCTGAGTGGTCTTTTTTGTACAGAAAACATGTACAGAATTTTTAAGCTGAAAACTACACAACACTGATGAAAGAAATTAAAGAAGACAGATGAAGAGACATCATGAGTTTGCAAACTGGAAGTTTCAAAGCAGTAAACATGACAGGTCTCTCCAAATTTATATACACATGTTATAAAACTCTTGCTAAAATCCATCAGGATTTTAAAAAACAAATACAGGCAAGATTATTCTAAAATTTATATGTACAGGGAGAGATACTGGAATAATTTTTAAAATCTTGCAGAAATAAGAAGTCAGAACAATCGGTCAATCTGATTTCAGGCTAGAGTCATTGAGGTTATTTGGTACTGGTGCAGGGATAAACACACAGTTCAGTGGAAATGAACAGAGAACCCATAAATAGATCCACACAAATATACCCAACTGACCTTTTCTGGCAAAGCACCAAATAAATTCAATAGAAGAAGGATAATCCTTTCAACAGATAGTGTTGGAGACAGTTGAAATCCATTGGCAGGAAAAATTAACCTTGATTCAGGTCTCACATTTCATACATACATTCTTTAAAATGGATCACAGACTTAAATGCAAAACAAAAAATTTTAGGAAAAAATACAGGACAAAAGTTTGATATGTGTATGGGCCAAGAGCCTTTGGACTTGACAACAAAACAACAGTCTATAAAATTTTTTTAAAATGACAAACTAGACTTCAAAATTAAGATCTTTTGCCCTGCAAAACAATTGTAAGAGCATAAAAAGACAAGCTACCAACTGTGAAAAACTATTATTTGGAAACCATATATTCCACAAAGAAGTAATATTTAGAATATATAAATAACTCTCAAATCTTAACAGTATTTAAATAAGGCAAACATTTCACTTAGACCATGGGCAAAGAGCTATTTCACCACAGAAGTATACAGATAGCAAATAAGCATATAAAATATATTCAACATCATAAATCATTGGAGAAATACAATAAAAAAACCACAATAAGATATCACTAAGAGCACAGTCTAGTGTGTGTGTGGTAGCAGCACAAGGTGGGGGCTTCCCAGGTGGCTGAGTCAGTTCTGCCTGCAGTGTGGGAGACTTGAGTTAGATCCTGGGTCTGGAAGATCCTCTGGAGAAGGGAATGACAACCCACTCCAGTATTCTTACCTGGAGAATTCCATGAATAGAGGGGCCTGGCAAACTACAGTCCACGGGGTTGCAAAGAGTTGGACAAAACTGAGTGACTCAGGGAGGAGAGAAGGAGCACAAGGTGGATTTAATTTACATTTGTTGATGAGTAATGGTGTTGACATCGCTGGATCATAGAAAAAGCAGGAGAGTTCCAGAAAAACATCTATTTCTGCTTTATTGACTATGCCAAAGCCTTTGACTGTGTGGATCACAATACACTGTGGAAAATTCTGAGAGATGGGAATACCAGATCACCTGACCTGCCTCTTGAGAAACCTGTATGCAGCTCAGGAAGCAACAGTTAGAACTGGACATGGAACAACAGACTGGTTCCAAATAGGAAAAGGAGTATGTCAAGGCTGTATATTGTCACCCTGCTTATTTAACTTCTATGCAGAGTACATCATGAGAAACGCTGGGCTGGAATGAAGATTGCCGGGAGAAATATCAATAACCTCAGATATGCAGATGACACCACCCTTATGGCAGAAACTGAAGAGGAACTAAAAAGCCTCTTGATGAAGGTGAAAGAGGAGAGTGAAAAAGTTGGCTTAAAGCTCAACATTCAGAAAACGAAGATCATGGCATCCGGTCCCACCACTTCATGGGAAATAGATGGGGAAACAGTGGAAACAGTATCAGACTTTATTTTGGGGGTCTCCAAAATTACTACAGATGGTGATTGCAGCCATGAAATTAAAAGATGCTTACTCCTTGGAAGGAAAGTCATGACCAACCTAGACAGCATATTAAAAAGCAGAGACATTACTTTTCCAACAAAGGTCTGTCTAGTCAAGGCTATGGTTTTTCCAATAGTCATGTATGGGTGTGAGAGTTGGACTGTGAAGAAAGCTGAATGCAGAAGAATCGATGCTTTTGAACTGTGGTGTTGGATAAGACTGTTGAGAGTCCCTTGGACTGCAAAGAGATCCAACCAGTCTGTCCTAAAGGAGATCAGTCCTGGGTGTTCATTGGAAGGACTGATGTTAAAGCTGAAACTCCAATATTTTGGCCACCTCATGGGAAGAGTTGACTCATTGGAAAAGACCTTGATGCTGGGAGGGATTGGGGGCAGGAGGAGAAGGGGACGACAGAGGATGAGATGGCTGGATGGCATCACTGACTCGATGGACATGAGTTTGAGTGAACTCTGGGAGTTGGTGATGGACAGGGAGGCTTGGCATGCTGTGATTAATGGTGTCGCAAAGAGTCGGACACGACTGAGAGACTGAACTGGACTGAACTGAATGGTGTTGAACACATTTTCCTAAGCTTATTGGCCATTTGGGTGATTTCTTTTAAGAAGTTTCACTTTGCATCATTTGCTTATGTATTTTTAGGTTGTAGATTATTTATTTTTACCATTGTAAAATGTATAGGCATGTTTGTAATTCTGTATTCAAGTTGTTTATCAGATACGTGCATGCATACGCACTCAGTCCACTTCAGTCATATCCTACTCTTTGCCACCCTATGGACAGTAGCCTGCCAGGCTTCTGTGTCCATGGGGATTCTCCAGGCAAGAATACTGGAGTGGGTTGTCCTGCCCTCCTCCAGGGGATCTTCCCAAGCCAGGGATTGAACCCACGTCTCCTGTATCTCCTGCATTTCAGGCAGATTCTTTACCCACTGAGCCACCTGGGAAGCCCTTATCAGATATACATAACACAAATATTTTAACCCAGTCTATAATGTGTGTTTTCATTCTCTAGGTGGTGTGTTTGGGGAACAGATAAATTTCATTTTGAAAGAGGGAAATTTAATATTTTTCCTTTTCTGATTAGGTTTGTATGTGTGCTTTTGAAGGAATCTAAGCTGTCAAACTTATTAAGAAATTCTCCTGTATTTTTAAGAAGTTTTATAGTTTCATTGATCACATTTAGATCTTGTATCCATCTAGAGTTAATTTTTTTATGTTATGAGGAAGGAGTCAAGGTACTTTCAAAAGATGCAAATAGCCAGTTGCCAGAAATGCAATTAAAACCACAATAAGATATCACTGAGAGCACATTCTAGTGTTTGTGTGGTAGCAGCACAAGTGGGGGCTTCCCAGGTGGCTGAGACGGTAAAGAGTCTGCCTGCAATGTGGGAGACCTGGGTTCAATCCCTGGGTCAGGAAGATCCCTTGGAGAAGGGCATGACAACCCACTCCAGTATTCTTGCCTGGAGAATCACATGGACAGAGGCTGACTAGTTACAGTTCATAGCATCACAAAGAATCAGACATACTCAGACATGACTGAGCAACTGACACTAGCTATTATCCCAGAAAGACCATCTTTTTCCCCATAGAATTGCATAGACAGTTTTGGAGAAAATCAATTGATGATGTATACATATGGACCTATTTTTGGATTTGATCCTGCTTACTCATCTTTATTTTATCCTCTTTCCAACAGAACATTCTGTCCTAATTACTGGGGCTTCATATACATTTTGATATCTGGAAATGCAATTCAAACTTTCTTCTTTTTCAAGGTTTATTTTAGGTCTTTGAATTTCCACCAGACTTATAGAATTAGCTTCTCAACATCTACCAAAAAACATTGCTAATAGTTAGATTGGGTTTGCGTTGAATTTATGGATTCATTTTGGACAATTTACATCTTGATATATGGAGTCATGTTATTCCCTTTTATGTAGATCCTGTCTATTTTTTTGGGGGGGGGGGTAGAGGACTGTATACCTTGTGTTAAATTAATTCCCATGTATTTAATAAATGAAATTTAAATTTCACTTTCTAATGATTTCATTAGTATCTAGAAATAAAATTTATATTTGTGTTTAGTGACTGTATCAGAGAAGGCAATGGCAACCCACTCCAGTATTCTTGCCTGGAAAATCCCGTGGATGGAGGAGCCTGGTGGGCTGCAGTCCATGAGGTCGCGAAGAGTAGGACACGACTGAGCGACTTCACTTTCACTTTTCACTTTCATGTATTGGCGAAGGAAATGGCAACCCATTCCAGTGTTCAGAATCCCAGGGATGGGGGAGCCTGGTGGGCTGCCATCTCTGGGGTCGCACAGAGTCGGACACGACTGAAGCGACTTAGCAGCAGCAGTAGCAGCAGTGACTGTATTAATTCCCCTATTAGTTCTAGCTCTTGTAGTTTGCTTATAGACTCCTTTGCATCTTCTACATGCACCTATGAATAAAAATGGTTTATTTCTCCCTTTTCAGCCTTAATACATATTACTGCCTTTCCCGGTTTGATGCCAGGCTCTGCAGGAAGACAGTGAATATAAGCAGTGATAGTCTACCTGTCTTGTTTGTGATTCTTTAGAGACTAATATTGATTTTTGATATTTTCATTGATACTCTTTATTAGAGTCAGGAATTTCTCTTCCATTTCTGGACTGTTAAAAGTATTCATCATATAGAGGTATTAGCCTTTCATCAAGTCATCTGGATTTTCTGAAAGTAAGTTATGGGCATTATTTTGGTTTTCATCAAGCAAAGGAAGATAACTTCATCTCATATGGTCTTAGAGATATAATCCTATAAATTTAAGAACTCTGAAAAGAGCCAATAGGCAAGAATACATTTTTAGATTCCTCATGGTCATACAGAGTAATTTTTGTCTTTTAGTATTGTTTTAAAGGATGCTTGGTAGTGGTTTTTACCATCTTCTAAAAACAAAGGCGAAGAACCCAACAAACAAAAAATGTACTAGTAATTGCTTTTCTTCTGCTTTTTGCTAATATAATGAAAGTGAAAGTGAAGTCACTCAGTCGTGTCTGACTCTTTGTGACCCCATGGACTGTAGCCTACCAGGCTCCTCCCTCCATGAGATTCTCCTGGGAAGAACCTGGGTCTCCCACATTCCAGGCAGACACTGAACTAATACATTCATACTTACTTTAAATAATTCATTTTTATTTGTTCTTATATTTTCATTAGTAGTGCTTGTTGGCTTACGTGTGTGTGTGTGTGTGTGTGTGTGTGATTTGCCACAGAACAGGCTCCCAGTGAATACTTATGAATATTTGTTAAATGAATGAAGCATGATTACCATGATGTTTACTCCCATGTCTTAAATATAATTTTCCTCCATCTTAGATTTTGAATGTTTTTTCCCTATTGTTGAACTTGCCCATAATTATAACCCTTTATTATCCTGTTAGAGTCTTTTTGTTTAACACGCTTTCCATAAAATTGGAAAATTGTTTTCAGAATAGTGGCTCAGCACAATTTCTTTCTTTCACTAAATTCATGAATAAAGATTCAACTATTCACTCAGGAAACATTCTTGAGTTTCCAGACTGTAACAACCTCTCTTATAAATGCTTGAATTATGTGGACTTTTGAAGTAACCTTTAAATATGGGAAGGTTAAAGACAAATGGAAAAATGAAAGAGATGTCAACAATGGAGAATCATAATAGGGGTTTTACTGAAATAAAACAGTCAAAAATAATTTATGGCTAAGCAAACACAGGTGAGTACAAAGGTTTTACAACTAAGATTTTTTTTTTCTTTTGAACTTTTGGTTTAGTATTGAGGTAGAGTTGATTAACAATGTTGTGATAGTTTCAGGTGAGCAGTGAGGGGCTCAGGCATACATGTACATGTATCCATTCTCCCCCAGTTCCCCTCCCATCCACGTAATGTTGAGCAGAGTTCCATGTACTACAATAGGTCCTTGTTGGTTATCCATTTTAAATATAACAGTGTATATATGACCATCCCAAATTCCCTAACTACCCTTTTCCCCTGATTACATAAGTCTGTGAGTCTTGTTCTGTTTTGTAAGTAAGTTCATTTGTATCATTTCTTTTTAGATCTCACATACAAGGGATGCCATATGATATTTCTCTGTCTGACTTCACTCAGTATGAAACTCTCTAGGTCCATCCATGTTGCTACAGATGGCATTATTTCATTCTTTTTAATGGCTGGGAAATATTTCATTGTCGATATACACCACGTCTTCTTTATACACTCCTCTGTTAATGAACAATTAGGTTACTTCTTTTACCTTCAAATTTGAGCTTTCCAAAAGGTTGCATGCTCAGAAGTATTCGAGTTTGGGAAATCCCATGGGCAGAGGAGCCTGGTGGTCTACAGTCCATAAGGATACTGGAGTGGGTTGTCATTTCCTTCTACAGGGTATCTTCCTGGTCCAGGGATCGAACCCATGTCTCTTGCATCTCCTACACTGGCAGGCAGATTCTTACTGCTAAGCCATCTGGGAAGCCCCCATTTAAGAGATTATACAGTAGTACTATAGTGCTCAGTCGTGTCCAACTTTTTGAGACCCCATGAACTGTTGTAGACTGCCAGGGTCCTTTGTCCATGGCATTCTTCAGGCAAGAATACTGGAGTGCATTGCCATTTCCTCTTCCAGGGGATCTTCCCGACTCAGAGGCTAAACCTGCATCTCCTGCATCTTCTCCACTGGCAGGCAGACTGTTTACCACTGAGCCATACTTGTGGACTTTTGGCCTGGGTTTAGTTCTGCAGTTCAATTACTCAGTCACTGGAGGGGGCTGCTTCAACTGAAAACAGCTGTCCTTTCTGGGAGAAGGAAAGGGAAAAGTGTTTTCCACTGATGTGCCAAAGAAATAGGAAAAATGACATACTTCCATTCTCTCTCTTTTTTGAATGTTTAAATATTCATTTCCTGTTAAAAAGAATGAGTTACCCTGTGGTTAGAATACCTTTATGCTGAACTACAAAGTCACTTTTATTTCTGAAATAGTTCCAGAAAAAAAAAAAAGAAAGAAAGAAAAAAGGAAATAGAAATCCAAAAGTAAGGAAGAATGAGATCAAAATGTTCTGGTAGATTCCATCCACAGTCCCAACAGAAGACATTCCCTCTAAAGGCTGCATCTCTAATTCAGTGCATTTTGCGATCTCAGGTTCTGATATTTCCCCACTATCAATTTAGATATTTCTGAGCAGGCTGTCTCTACATTTAAAAGCTACAGCTTTGCATGCTTTTATTTGAAAAGGTATTTATTCCAACACAACTTTCAGTGTTTTAGTATATTGCCTATATTGCATACAAAAAATATCTGCTATCCATATTTGAGCATAACTTTTCCACCACCCATACTGTTCCTTTACATAACGGGTGACACATGATATATTACAATATAGTACAATTTTGAGGGAGGAGATGGTTGTTGGGTTTATAGACCACCTATCTTGCCATTTGCAGAAACTAGAATGGAGAACTGAGGCTGTTTTTGAGTTGATGAGAGTAGCTAGGTGATGAAGGAAGGACTCAGATGGAACCACCCTCTGTGGTCAGTGGAGTTGGAATGAGTGATCTTCCCTGACAGAGACTTTACTGTGGTCCCAACATCCCAACTTTGGGAAGATGTTATTCTCTTTTGACAACTTGTACTTTATAATTCCTGGTTGAGTGTCTGTGGTCAAGGATTCTGGGCATCTTAGCCCAACAGCCTAAGCCCCTTCCATGTACCTTCCTGAACACTACTTTCTCTGTTTCCCTCCTCTGATTATCTTTTCCCTTCCCTATCACTTATGCTTTTATCCCTTCCTCTGACTTTTTCTGCCACCTACATCCACCCTACACTCCACCCCAACTTTGTTTGCATTCCGTCCTGTCTTTTCTCTCTGCTTCAGCATCCTTGGTGCACAGCACCTACAAGCAAGGGCATAGAGAACATGAGGATTAAAGATCACTCTTCAAGAAGAATGAGGTGAACACCATCTGAGTCATCAGTTACTATATCAAGAACAGATGCACTGAGAAATGTTTACCTAGATGGTGGTAGACACGTGATTCCAAGGACCTTTACAGCAGCTCAGAACTCCAGGTTGTATAGCTTTCATCTCAAAGTTATTAATATTTTCTGTCCTCCAGAGGACATCACTGCCTGCTCTGGAGTTTCACATACATTTTCTGGAACGTGGATGGAAATTTTCATCTCCTTAAAACACAGAGCTCAGTACAGTTTTCTGGTATTAATTAATGTTTTCCATAAGCTTCATAGAACACCAATTTCTTTAAGGAACCAAATGATAGAACAATGGCTCTGGATAGATGGATCATTGTGATTGGTAAAAGTCATTGTTCCTTTTACAGAGCCAGACTTTAAACTTCACAGAGGATGGCAGCAGACACCGTGTGAGTTGGGGATGTCTCTCCTTCTTTAGAGGACATGACTAAAACAGGGGAAGAAGAGCTAGACAAGGAACTGCTTGATCATTGGCTAACAGATCCTGGCAACAACACACTGATACCTGCTCTGGTTCTAAGTCTCTACCAGTTGTAGTTCTTTCTGTTTTGTGGAAACAAGCCTAGGAGCAGACACAAGTTTGAGCTCTGCGCCCATGGTCCTGGTTTGTCCTTGAAGTATGAGGCTGGTGACTGTAGTAACCATGTTTCTGACCTTGGGTAAGTAGTCTGTGTCTATAAGGGATGACTTGAGGTCAAAGGGCCATCACTCTCCCTGTGCTCTATTTAGCATTATAACAATGGAATTGAGAACTGATCTATGCATTTGCTAGGGAGCACAAACTTCTACATGACAGGTTAAATCATAGCCATGGTCCCAGAAGAGCACTTAGCAGTAACTAGTTTGTAAGAAATCCCTGGGTTTACTGAGCAAAGGACCAATGAGATAAAGGCTATAGAGTCTCAGATTCTTGCCATGTGTCTTCGGTCTCAATATAATAAACACCAATGATATTTTGCAAGACATAGATAAAAACACTGGAATAGGGGGGAGGTTCAGACGGTTATGGGAATGTTATAGGCTTGATCCACAGAATTACACTGATTTGTGGTCAGGGGCTAATTTTATTTTCTTGACCCTTTAGGGACTGTGATTGATGCTAAGACCACACAATCCATGGATTGTGCTGAAGGAGAAAATGTACACCTGCCTTGTAACCACTCTACCATTGGTGGAGATGAATATATACATTGGTATCGGCAAAATCCTAATCAGAGTCCACAGTATGTCGTTCATGGCTTACGAGGCACAGTGAACAGCAGCATGGCCTCTCTGCACATAGCTTCAGACAGAAAGTCCAGCACCTTGGTCCTGCCCCAGGTCACCCTGAGAGACGCCGCTGTGTACTACTGCGTCCTGAGAAAGGCACACTGGGACAGACAGGGCTGCACTTGTGCAGTATCTCTGATGGGAAAAAGTGGGGACAGAGTAGGGAGAGCAGTCACGAGAGCAAATCTAGAGTCATCTAGAAGGAGAGTCAGAGAGCAGTAAGAGATGAAGAAAATGAAGGGAAAGGAAAGGGAAGAAGATGCCTAAAGAAAAGAAGAGAAAGAGGACAAGGAATAAGCACCTAGTTTACTGTTGTAGCTGAGAAGAATTTTGAGGAATGTCAGAATCATAATTTTAGCATAGCAATAAAGAGGTGTTAATAATTTGTTATGGCTCCTCCTCATGTCAATAAAATGTTGGTTTCAGTGTGCTAGTCCCAGCATAAAAAGTGGGAAACATACAAATAATTCTCCTTGTACCAAAGGCTTCTTTCATTTGGATCCAGGGCCAAGTCCGGACTCTGATGTGTTATAGTTGTTCCACTTACCAGAAACAAACTACTCTTTCTCTGAGAAAAATCTGAAATGTTATTGTTTCTAGTCTAGAACATTCATATTTCCCATGAAGAAGTTTTGTGAAAGAAACAAAAATTAAGTGAATAATAATTTTTCACTTTCTAGGCAAGTCTGGAAACCCTGCTTCTATAAAGAGTTTTCATCATTTTTGATATTCCCTAAGCAGCACATGGGACTTCCCCTTTGGCTCAGCAGTAAAGAATCTGCCTGCTGCAGAGGCTGCAGGAGAGAGATGAGGGTTCGATCCCAGGGTTAGGAAGATCCCTGGAGGAGGGCACAGCAACCTAATCCAATATTCTTGCCTGGGGCATCCCATGGACACAAGAGCCTGGCGGACTACAGACCCTAGAGTTGCAAAGAGTTGGACATGACTGAAGCGACTTGGCATGCAGGCATGCAAGCAGCATGTGGGGCTTACCCTTGTGGCTCAGTGGTAAAGAATCTTCCTGCCAATGCAGATTCAACCCCTGGTTGGACAACTAAGATCCCACATGCCTTGGAGCAACTAGGCTTACGTGTTGCTACTACTGAAGCATCCTTGAACTGTCCATCTGAATGTTAGTGCCTGCAGATCACTTCAATTTCACTGCAGTGAAAATATACAGGTCCTCATCTTCCATCCCTTTTACCCCCAAATCTACTGACAGAGAATCGATATTATTTACAGAGTCTGAGATAAGAGCACCATCTAAAATTATCTTCACATGGCTTCAAAAATACTTATTTTTCTCTAAAATAGCTTACTAAAATTAACAAGCAGAATACAAAACTAGTAATCAACAGTTTAAAAAATATATTTACAATAGAAATTTTATTTAAAATAATTTATTTTAAAATTAAAATTATAGATGCTTTAATAAAAATAAAACTATTACAATTCAATTTTCAATGTCCAGCTAGTGGTTAAGATAATTAATATTGCTCTTTATGCAGCTAGTCTAAAATAAATATATATCTTTTAAAGTAATCAGTACCATTTTTACAGAATCCATATATATGCATTAATATGTGATATTTGTTTTTCTCTTTCTGACTTACTTCACTTTGTTTAACAGGCTCTAGTTTCATCCACCTCACTAGAACTGTCTCAAATGTGTTTTTTTAATGGCTGAGTAATATTCCATTGTATATAGGTACCACATGTATATAGGTACCTCAACTTCTTTATCCATTCATCTGTTGATGGACCCTATTTGCAGGACAAATATAGAGATGCAGACATAGAGAACAGACTTTGGACACAGTAGGGGAAGGAGAGGGTGGGATGAATTGAGAATAGCATTGAAACATATACATTACCATATGCAAAAGAGATAGCTAGTGGGAAATTGCTGTATGATGCAGGGAGCTCAACACGGAGCTCTGTGACAACCTAGAGGAATAGGGGGAAGTTTCAAAGGGAGGGGACGTATATATACTTCTGGCTGATTCACATCATTGTATGGCAGAAGCCAACATAACATTGTAAAGTAATTATCCTCCAATTAAAAATAAATTACTTAAAAAATAAATTTAAAAATACCGTTTAATACAGCAAAGTATTCCAGCCAATAGGAGCAACTTCTGATACTGTGCTGATTCATGAGCACCCTTTAGAACCACAAGTGAGAGCATAAGAGAAGCAAAAGCTGGATCCTCAGCACTTCTGGGAAAAAGCATTTCATTATGGAAGAATCTACTGCATCCATGCCATGTGAGAGGAAGATGGGGCTATACAGTTAATTTTTGCTTTCTTTTCCCTAAAATTCACCCAAATTCCAGATCAGAGTCTGCCTTCTCTGGTATGTTCTCGGAAAGTATCCCTTAAGTCATAAAATCATGCTCTTTCTGTTTCCTTCTCTCGTCTACCCCTGGCAGCACATGCTGAGTTGGCTGCGGTGGGAGGGCGGGGCGTCCTGTCAGTGTCACCTGAGCAGGATTTGCTGGGTGAGCTGATTGGCTGCAGGAGCAGGAACCACTTATGACACTCACTCCCTCAGGGTTTAGTTAAGTATCTTGCAGTGAAAATGTCCCAACAAGAAGAGGAAGCATCATGAAGAGGCTAGCAGGCACTGTGCTGGGGCTTTTGTTTGCCCAGGTTTGCTGTGAGTTGGGGCTGACCCACAGGGGATCTGAAGGAATGAGGCGCTGCTCTATTGTTGGGGGAGGGAGAGGAGCTGACAAGTCCTGCAGACTTTTTATCCTTCTCATCATCTATGGGGATAGGGAGGGCACTTTCAGGGTTTAGTAGGAGTTACAGTGACCCTCACCAGTGACTGTTTCTCTTTCCTCATCAGGTGTGCGAGGGGTGGATGTGGAGCAGAGTCCCCCAGCCCTGAGTCTCCAGGAGGGAGCCAGCTACACGCTTCAATGTAATTTTTCCAGTTCCTCAAGGAGTGTGAATTGGTATCTTCAGAACTCTGGGGGCCACCTCATACAGCTGTTTTACATTCCTTCAGGGACAAAGCAGGATGGAAGATTAATGGCTACCACAGTCCCTAAAGAACGCCACAGCTCACTGCACATTTCCTCTTCGCAGACCACAGACTCAGGCACTTACTTCTGTGCTGTGCAGCACAGTGCTCCCCAGGCACCTGCAGCCTGTATTCAAACCTGCAGCCAAGGCTCCAGCCACACCTTGCTATGTAGATGGAACACATACAAACAAACACACACACATCAGTGCGTGCATAACAAGTCTTAATATATTTAATAAAACTGAAATTATACAGAATTTATTCTTTGACCAAGATGGAAATGATATAGAAAATCAAGTGCAAAGAGATGTCTCTAGAAACTCCAAAATATTTGCATTATATGCACTAACTTTAAAATAACTCTAGTTTAAAGAAACAATTACCATGGCTATTAGAAAATATTTTGAAAGTAAATATTGTGAGAGCACATTATATAAATATGTATGAGATGGAGCTCAAATAATACATAGAAGGCAATTTATTTTTTTAAGTACTACTTATATTACTAAAGAAAGATGTTAAAAAACTGTTATAAGAACTCAGCAAAAAATGATAGAAAAGCAAATTAAATCCAACATAAAATTAAAGATGTAATAATAAAATGTTCAGTTGGTGAAATATAAATAAAACTATAGTGATAACCATGAAATACAAATTTAATTTTGTTACACGATACTGGATGCTTGGGGCTGGTTCACTGGGACGACCCAGAGGGATGGAATGGGGAGGGAGGAGGGAGAAGGGTTCAGGATGGGGAACACATGTATACCTGTGGCGGATTCATTTTGATATTTGGCAAAACTAATACAGTTATGTAAAGTTTAAAAATAAAATAAAATAAAAAAAAATAAAATTATCAATAAAACCGATATATACCTAGGTATAATTATCAAGGGAAAAAAGAAAAATTATTAATATAAATATAAGTAATAAAAAAGAGAACCATTCTACAAGCTCTATAATGTTATAAATGTAATGAAAGAATATCATTAACAAGTTTATGTCACTGAGTAAATGTGTCGAAGTAGATCCACACAGGAAAACTTATTTTTTGACAAATGCGAAGACTGTTCAATAGAGGTAACAACATAGTCTTATGAACAAATGAGGTTGGGATGATTTTATATTCTTGGGAAATAATTGAAAATAGACCTAAATATCACATCTTGTACAAAAAATTGTGTATAGTCTCAAAATGAACTATACATCCAACTATAAAATGTAATATTAAACCTTTTAGGAAAAACATAAGAGAATATCTTCATGACCTAGGTTTAGACAAAAAGATTTTTGACATAACACCAAAAACACACAGTCCATACAACATAAATAACTTAGATTTCATCAAGAGTAAAAATGTTTGCTCTGTGAAAGACACTATTAAGAGAAGGAAAAGGATAAACCACAGAATGGCAGCAAATATTTGCAAAATAAATTTTCATCAAAAAACTATTTAGAATACAATGTACTGTTCTAAACTCAGCAGGAAGAAACAAACAATCCAGTTGAAACCTGGACAAAAGATTCAGACACTTTACCAGAGAGCTATGTGGTAAGGAAATAAGCATATAGGGATATGGTCAGTGTTATTAGTAGTTAGGGAACTGCAAATTAAGCCACAAAGAAATACCACTTCACATCTCTCATAAAGGCTAAAATTAAAAATACTGACAATGCCAAATTCTTGCAAAGATGCAGAGAAATTGGATCACTCATACATTGCTGGTGGGTGAGTGGTCCAGTTATTCTGGAAAACAGTCCAAGACTTTTGCATAAGCTTAAATACTCACTTACCTTACAACTCAGCAAAGCACACTCCTGGGTATTTATGCTTGAAGAATGAAAAACATTCACACAAAAATCTGTACCTGAATATTCATGGCAGCTATATTTGTGGTCACCAAAAACTGGAAATCAGCCAAGTATCTTTCACTGGGTAAATGCAACTGTAATACATCTTCTGTACAATAACATCTTATTTACAGATTTTTCTCAACTTTCAATAGAGTTGTGTCTCAATAAACCATTTTCAGTTGAGAATATCATAGGTGGAAAATATATTTAATATACCGAACCCAGCCTCCCTTGAAGGTGCTCAACATTTACATTAGCCTACCAATGGGAGAAATCATCTAACACAAAGTCTATTTTATACAAAAGTGTTGAAAATCTCATGTAATTTATTGAGTACCTTACTTAAAGTGGGGCTTCCCAGGTGATGCTAGTGGTAAAGAACCTGCCTGCCAATGAAGGAGACATAAAAGACACAGGTTCAATCCCTGGATGGGGAAGATCCCCTGGAGGAGGACATGGAAGCCCACTTCAGTATTCTTGCCTAGAGAATCCCATGGACAGAGGAGCCCACTGGGCTACAGTCCAGAGTGTCACAAAGAGTCAGACACAACAGCAGCGACTTAGCACACACACACTGAAAGTGAAAACCAGAATGGTTGTATGAGTACAGAATGAATGTAAGTGTGTCGGTTGTTTACGCTCATGATTTCAGGGCTGGCCAGGAGCTCAGCTCACTGCTGCTGCCCAGAGTCATCCAGAATGGTCCAGTCATTCTGGAATATATGCCACATGTTGCTAGGATGGGAAAAGATCAAATTTAAAAATTCCAAGTATGGTTTCTACTGAATGTGTATTGCTTTCTTACCACTGGAAAGTAAAAAAACCCCGAAATCAATACCATAAGTTGGTGACAGTTTGTAGCGATTAAAAGAAACAGACTACTGATACATTTAGCAGCCTAGATGGGCCTTCCTAGGTGAATCAGTGGTAAAGAATCTGCCTGAAATGCAGAAGACCTGGGTTTTATCCTTGGGTTGGGAAGATTCCCTGGAGAAGGAAATGGCAACTCAGTCCAGTATTTTTGCCTGGGAAATTCCATAGACAAAGGAGCCTGGCGGGCTACAATATATGGGGTCATAAAGGAGTCAGACAGGACTTAGTGACTAAACAAATATAGTCTAGATGGATCTCAGGATG